>NC_050104.1:72181877-72806877 GCF_902167145.1 Zea mays | reverse complement strand
AAGGGTTCGACAGCCGCCTCAGCCCGCTCGGGCTCCGCGCCCACTACTGATCAGGGGTTCGTAGGCTGGCCCCCGAATGGTTCGACAGCCGCCTCAAAGCACGCAGAGCGAGGGATGACTCTGGGTACGTCCGATACATGGCCGAGGCTCGGGCTATGCTCCTGAGGTACCCTAGGACATTTCCGAGACTAGCAGGAGTGATTCTGTAACAGAATCCCATCAGAGGGAGGCATCGAGCCCTCGGACCCTATCAAACGGGACCGGGTCCGGCAAATCACCTGCAGGTACTTTTGGAGCGCGCCTCTGGGCCACTAGCCGACCCTTATCGAATGGGGCACGGGCGTCCACTCGGATCACCCGTTTGCAACTCACTGGAGACACCATGTTCGGCGCCCTCCGAAGGCAACATGGCGCTTTCCCCCCTCCTCCTTGCGGAAAGGCGACGTAGGGGCGTATGAAAAAAGCCGAGTCAGTCCTTGACCGTCCTCTCGCTCTGTGCGGAGGCTCGGGGGCTGCTCTCGCAAACCCGGCTCCGGCCAAACCGTTGACAGCGTCAACATACCAGCGTCAACATACGAAACGCGCTAAGACCTCGAAGGAGTCAAACCACTCCTCCGAGGCCTCGAGGGCTACACCCGGCGGGTGCGCTCGCGCGCACCCACCGGAACGAAATGCAACCGAGAAAGGTCGGTCCCCTTGCAAAAAAGTGCGACAAAAGCCTCCAAGCGAGTACTAACACTCCCTTCGAGGCTCGGGGGCTACTGTCGGGGACCATAATTAGGGGTACCACCAAGACTCCTAATCTCAGCTGGTAACCCCCATTAGCACAAAGCTACAAAGGCCTGATGGGCGTGATTCCGGTCAAGGCTCCGTCCACTCAAGGGACACGATCTCGTCTCACCCGAGCCCAACCTCGGGCAGGAACAGTAGGCCAAGGCAGATTCACGCCTCGCCCGAGGGTCTCCTCAAGCAACGGACGCACCTTCGACTCGCCCGAGGCCCAGCTCGGGTAGGCTTCGCGAAGAAGCAACCTTGGCCGGATCGCTACGCCAACCGACCATATCGCAGGAGCATTCAATGCAAGGATCGCCTGACACCTTATCCTGACGCGTGCTCTTCAGTCGACAGAGCTGAAGTGACCGCAGTCACTTCGCCGCTCCACTGACCGACCTGACAGGAAAACAGCGCCGCCTGTGCTGCTCCGACTGCTGTGCCACCCGTCAGGGTGAGGCTGACAGCCGCCAAGACCGGCCTCAGGCGGCCTAGGAAGCTTCGCCTCGCCCGACCCCTAGGCTCGGACTCAGCCTCGACTCCGGAAGACGGACTCCGCCTCGCCCGACCCCTAGGCTCGGACTCAGCCTCGACTCCGGAAGACGGTCTCCGCCTCGCCTGACCCCAGGGCTCGGACTCAGCCTCGACTCTGAAAGACGGACTCCGCCTCGCCCGACCCCTAGGGCTCGGACTCAACCTCGACCTCGGACGATGGTCTCCGCCTCGCCCGACCCCCGGGCCCGGACTCAGCCTCGACCTCGGGGGAGCCTCCGCCTCGCCCGACCTCGGGCTCGGACCGACCACGTCACAGGGGGGCCATCATTACCCTACCCCTAGCTAGCTCAGGATACGGGGAACAAGATCGGCGTCCCATCTAGCTCGCCCCGGTAAAACATGTAATGATGGCACCCCGCGTGCTCCATGACGACGGCGACTCTCAGCCTCTTACAGAAGCAAGGAGACGTGAGCAAGGATCCGACAGCCCCGACAGCTGTACTTCCACAGAGCTCAAGCGCTTCTCCGACGGCCACGACATCACATGAACAGGGCGCCAAAACCTCTCCGACAGCCACGACGGCATGTACATAGGGCTCTGGCTCCTCTCTGCTAGACACGTTAGCACACTGCTACACCCCCCATTGTACACCTGGGCCCTCTCCTTACGTCTATAAAAGGAAGGTCCAGGGCTCTCGTACGACAGGGTGGCCGCGCGGGAGAACGGGCCGACGCACAAGGCTCTCGCTCTCTCTCTCCCACGCGAACGCTTGTAACCCCCTACTGCAAGCGCATCCGCCCTAGGCGCAGGACAACACGAGGCCGCGGTTTCCCCTTACTGTTTTCCCCCTTGTGTCCCGTCTCGCGCCGACCCATCCGGGCTGGGACACGCAGCGACAATTTACTCGTCGGTCCAGGGACCCCCCGGGGTCGAAACGCCGACAGCAGCGTAAGTTTTCTGCTCAAAAGTCGTCCCTAAGGGGATGCAGAGCACGACGAAGCTACAAAAAGTCGTTCCTAAGGTAGCGCAGCGTAAGTTTTCTGCTCAAAAGTCGTTCCTAAGGTAATGCAGAGCCAAATACCACCGAAATATAAGGCGAAGAAGTTCAAAAAACGTTCCTAAGGGGATACAGAACTCATATCGCCGAAATAGAAGGCGAAGAAGTTCAAAAGACGTTCCTAAGGGGATGCAGAACTTACACCGAAAAATAAGCAGTGCAGCCGAAAAATAAACGACAAAGAGGATTCAGTCATTCCTAAGGGAATGCAGAGTTTGGATGTGGCTTTGTAAGCGTGCGTTTAGACATTCATTTGCACAATACATTACATCATTCATTGCATTCATACACATTCATTTAGACATTCGTAGGATCATCATCATCATATCATAGAAGTACAGACAGTTGCGTCGGCTCTAATGACAAGGCTTCGGCATGAGAAAAAAGAAGCAGATTTATGCTTCGTTGTGTACGAAAAGAAGGGAAGGTGTTTTTCGCCTTCGGCTCAAAAAATACAAGTTTTGTCCACATCAAAGTAGTTCATACATGGACAGAAAGGTAAAAATATATTACACTGTATGGACAAATTTACAGAGTAGTGTCTGGTTCCTAAATTTCAATATCTTTTTCAAGGATAATTCAAGAATTTCTCTAAAAAGTTTTTTCATAGTAGTGTCTTCAGCTTCGTCACTTCATCACCATCCGCCAAAAGCTTCGGATAATTGCTCTTCGGCTTCGTCGTCCTGTACATAACAAAGCGTTATAAGGTAAACTCAAGTTTCAAGGAAAACGTAAGCACCAGGTATGAGTTTATTACCGGCTTGAGGTGACTTCGAGCTTCATCACCAGCTAAGCTTCGCCAACCTTCGTCTAGATTTGTGTTATAAATCTATTTCCTATGCTTCGGGCCAGGCTAGGGATATCAGTTAAGTCTACTGGTGGTAAGCTGAAGTTAGGTATATTGACGAATTTCCCATGTGTGCAACCAGTTTTCATGAAGGCAATAGCTGTGCCCCGAGAAGCTAGCAGGGCACAGAAATCGCCGTGCCCAGCTATAACTTCGTCAAGAGCATCAACTTCGCCCTTAATGTGTTCGAAGGTCCCTGGCAGGTCTTCAACTGAAGGTTCAAACTTCTCAGAGCTGGCCCCAACTGAGTTGAAGACCTGCTTCAACCGCTGCACGCATCGGTAGCGACTGATGTCGGCCTCAAGCTTCGGGAAACCAATACTCTTCGATAGAGTACTGATAACCTTCGCTCCAGTTCGGTCTCGGAGGCATCCTAAGCTTTCGTCGTCAATACCGCCGAAGAGCAATGCTCCTGGTTGATAGCCGCATGATATTGCATAATCTCTCAACTCTTTTTTCTCAGCCTTAGACAGCTTTTGACCAATTATGTTTTGAAAATTGAAATCCTTTTCCTCCGAAGTATCTTCGGTGATCTTCTTCTCTTTTCCAGGCACTGTGGCCAGGGTCTCTTCGGCAGCTGTAGCAGCTTCTTCCACGACCATATTCAAAAGCATTTTATCAATATCAGAAAATGTGTCCTCCAGGTTTGTATCTTCGGCAGTTGCAGCTTCGGCGAGGGCAGCTTCGGTAACTGTAGCATCTTCAACAGCTGGTGTTTTAGACGCCGAGGCTAGCGGTGGTGTTTCTTCAATGGCTTCAATCATAGTAATAATCCTCTGCCTTTTTGGCCCATCAGACTTCTTCGCTGCCGAGAGATTCCCATTCTTCTGTAAAAGCTTCGTCAGATGTGGCCCCAGTGGACTTAGCGTGATAGGCAAGGATTCAGTCATTACCTTTAAAATTTCTTCCACGTCGGTAGCTGAAGGTGTTGAAGGAGTCTCTTCTTCTATTTTAGTTGTTTTTGTCTTCGGAGCCACAACTTTCCTCTTCTTCGGAGCAGCTGCCTTCGGCTCAGGGCTCGATTTTTTCCTCTTCAGAATTTCTTCATCTTCTTTTACCATTCTGGCAGCTTGTCTGCTCATAACACTAACAATCCTTTTTCTTTTTTGCCCTTCGGCACCCTTGTTCAATCGCTCATAATCAGGATATTCGAAGTTCAGGGCATCCATCACCCGATTCAACCTTCGCTTCAGTCGGGTGCCGAAGGCTGCAGTCATCAATTGATCTTCTTTTTTAGTGTAATTCCCTAAAATTTTGTTGCACATGGTTTCTATCATTTCTAACCATTCTTGACATGGCCCTTTGAACTATTTCTCAAATTTGAATTTATAAGGTAGTCGCACAAGTTCTTTCTTCTCCTTTGTCCCCTTTAGCTTCGGCATGTTCCATTCACTCAGCGTCGGGAACACCCTATAGGCCAGATATTCTTGGACTAGGTCTCTTGTGCTGATCTGCTCGGCTACCATCCGGAATTCTGCCACAGCTTGTTGGCATGGTGACCCCGGCTCCATACGGCACAGCGGCCTAGTCAGCCCGAAGCTTAAGCTCAGAGGGCTCAGTACTAGCGTCTTGAGCTTCTCCCTCTTCTTCTCATCGGCTTCACATAAAACCACTCATTTTTCCAACCAGTTGGCCACTTGGTGCGATAGCTAACCACCGAAGTCTTCATATCTTTGCGGTAGGCGAAATTGTAACAACCAAAGTTCTCATGAAGACCATCTTCTCTGGCCTTCGTCTGATAATGAAGCTCGTGCACTCGGCAGAATGCTTCGGCACTCGGATCTGTTCCTTGGCTTCGGAGAGCCCAGATGAAGACGCTGAGCCTAACGATAGCGTTAGGAGTCAGCTAATGAAGATAGATCTCGCAGTTTTCCAAAACTTCTCCAATCATTTCGTTCAAAGGAAACCTCAATCCCGCTCTGAAGAAGCTCCTGAAAAGTACCACCTCATCTTTATCCGGTGTCGGAGTGGTTTCTTCTCCGCCAAAACGAATCAGCTTTTTCTCAGCTTCTCCGAAGTAGCCTAGCTTTATCATCATAGGCATATCAGCCTCATAAACGGTAGATTTTCCAAAGTCCAAGTGACTGGGTTTGGCTGGCATAAGAGTATTATAATCTTCCTCTTCTTCATCAAAAACATCTTCTTCAATGTCAGCATATTCAGCTTCGGCAGCAGGTGCACCTTTCTCAGCAGCTACCTCTGTCACAATTCCTGATTGTTTCATCACTTCAGAGATCGAAGCAGTCTCTGTAGTTTCGGCCTCTTCTCCGTCGCGGGTCACTCTAGCGGTTGAACGTACTCTAGCCATCAGGTGTTGAATTCCTTGCAGTTCTTACGAATGTTGATGATTTTTATGGTTGTGACGAAGCTCTCTCTTATGACGAAGCTAGTTCAAAATGATGCTTTGCTTGAGAATGCGATGGGAAAGCTTCGGCTATGGTTAAAATTTTGAGCAGCACAACAATGCAATGCAATGAATGTTGTGGTAACTTCACACCTACCCGTCTATTTATATAGTGCTGCAGGTGTGAAGGTGAATCGTCAAGTCGCTTGTACCCGCTCAACAGTCACCCGCACTCACTGAACGGTGGACCACGGTGCGTGCAAGATGAATCGACAGATCGTGCATACCCGTTGCATGGTGGGACCACCCCGCGCTCGGATTATTTTAATCGTTTCTCGGCAACGAGCTCAGGGAAGGTGTTTTTCGGGCCTTCGGCATTCCGAAGCCTAGGAAAAATTTTCACGGATCAAGCTCGTTACGAAAAATGATCTAGCACCGCGAAGGGCTACTGTTGGGGTCTGCTTCGTAGCCGAAGGTCCTGTAAAAAGAAACACCTTCGGAAGATCAGCACAGAAATAACGCCGAAGCTACCTTACAGGGAACTTCGGCATAACGACATGCCTAAGACGAAAGGTTGCACCGACTTAAAGATGAAAAGACAGATTGACCCATGATAGTTTGTGTCATGAATGTAATCAATTGTAAAGGGTATAAATATAATTTCACACAGGCTGCGCCCCTGTGCCTATAAATAGATGAACAGTACCCCCGTACTATTCACGCTGATTTGTACTCGCTCATGAATCACACTTATATTATCTCCTTCTGTCAAGCCGAAGGTACAAATGCAATTCTGCATTTTTTATGTTTATTCATGATAATATAATAGAAGATGAGTTAATAATGTTACATAATCATTCATGTTGTTTTTTATGTTTCACATGCTTCTTCTTTCATTAATGTATACTGCGATTATGAAGATATGTTCTTAATGACCTTCGTCTGAAGATCATTATATTCCAAGAGAAATAATGCTTTGAAGGACGAAGAGCCTTAACCTTTAATATTTTGTGTTGTCTTATTTTTAATTCATAGCATTTGAGAATAAGTCTCAACAAATAGGATATTAAAAGCCGTCCTTTCGATTTTACAAATAGCGATGCTTTTCAGTATAAACTTGTCGGCGTTTCGAGACCGGGGGGTCCCCGAGCCGACGAGTGAGTGTGCCGCGTGCCCCAGCCCAGATGGGTCGAGCGTGTGGGCGAGCGCGAAGGGGGGAGAAGCAAGGTGGCCGGAGACGGGCGTGAGAGAGGTGGAGATCCCGCGGCCTTCGTGTTCGTCCCGCGCCCAGGTCGGGTGCGCTTGCAGTAGGGGGGTTACAAGCGTCCACGCGGGTGAGGGAAGCGAGCGGCCCCAAGAGAGCGCCTGTCCCGTCCTCGTCCCCGCGCGGCCAACCTTCTCTAAGAAGGCCCTGGTCCTTCCTTTTATAGGCGTAAGGAGAGGATCCAGGTGTACAATGGGGGTGTAGCAGAGTGCTACGTGTCTAGCGGAGGGAGAGCTAGCGCCCTAAGTACATGCCAATGTGGCAGCTGGAGAGATCTTGGCACCCTGCTGGCGTGATGTCGTGGCTGTCGGAGGAGCAACGGAGCCTGACGGAGGGACAGCTGTCGGAGCGGTCGAGTCCTTGTTGACGTCCCCCTGCTTCCGTAAGAGAGCTGAGAGCCGCCGTCGTCACAGAGCTTGTGGGGCGCCATCATTGCCCATCTGGCGGAGCTAGCCGGATGGGACACCGGTCTTGTTCTCTGTGACCCGAGTCGGCTCGGGGTAGGATGATGATGGCGCTTCCCGTTGACGTGGCGGGCCTGTGCCCTAGGTCGGGCGACGTGAGGGCTCCTCCGAAGCCGAGGTCGAGTCTGTCTTCCGTGGCCGAGGCCGAGCCCGAGCCCCTGGGTCGGGCGAGGCGGAGATCGTTCGGCAGAGGCCAGAGCGGAGTCCGAGCCCTGGGGTCGGGCGAGGCGGAGTTCGTCGTCTTCCGGGGCTGAGCCCGAGTCCGAGCCCTGGGTCGGGCGGAGCGGAGTTCGCCGTCTTCCGGGTCTTAGCCCGAGTCCGAGCCCTGGGTCGGGCGGAGCAGAGTTCGCCGTCTTCCGGGGCTGAGCCCGAGTCCGAGCCCTGGGTCGGGCGGAGCGGAGTTCGCCGTCTTCCGGGTCTTAGCCCGAGTCCGAGCCCTGGGTCGGGCGGAGCGGAGTTCGCCGTCTTCCGGGTCTTAGCCCGAGTCCGAGCCCTGGGTCGGGCGGAGCGGAGTTCGCTGTCTTCCGGGTCTTAGCCCGAGTCCGAGCCCTAGGTCGGGCGGAGCGGAGTTTCCTATGGCGCCTTTGGCAAGGCCTGACTGCCTGTCAGACTCACTCTGTCGAGTGGCACTGCAGTCGGAGTGGCCCAGGCGGCGCTGTCCTTCTGTCAGACCGGTCAGTGGAGCGGCGGAGTGACGGCGGTCACTTCGGCTCTGCCGGGGGGCGCGCGTCAGGATAGAGGTGTTAGGCCACCTTTGCGTTAAATGCTCCTGCAACTCGGTCAGTCGGTGCGGCGATTTAGTCAGGGTTGCTTCTTAGCGAAGCCAAGGCCTCGGGCGAGCCGGAGATGTGTCCGCCGTTAAAAGGGGGGCCTCAGGCGAGACGGAAGTCCCTCGAGGTCGGCTGCCCTTGTCCGAGGCTAGGCTCGGGTGAAGCGTGATCGAGTCACTCGTATGGACTGATCCCTGACTTAATCGCACCCATCAGGCCTCTGCAGCTTTATGCTGATGGGGGTTACCAGCTGAGAATTAGGCGTCTTGAGGGTACCCCTAATTATGGTCCCCGACAGTAGCCCCCGAGCCTCGAAGGGAGTGTTAGCACTCGCTTGGAGGCTTTCGTCGCACTTTTTTGCAAGGGGACCAGTCTTTCTCGGTTGCATTCTGTTCCGGTCGGTGCACGCGAGCGCACTCGCCGGGTGTAGCCCCCGAGGCCTCGGAGGAGTGGTTTCACTCCTTCGAGGTCTTAATGCCTTGCGTAATGCTTCGGCTGGTCTAGTTGTTCCCTCATGCGAACTGGCCGTAGCCCGGGTGCACGGTCGGGGCCCAAGCTCTCGGGCTGGTATGTTGACGATGTCAATGGTTTGGCCGGAGCCGGGTTTGCGAGAGCAGCCCCCGAGCCCCCGCACAGGGCGAGAGGACGATCAGGGACAGACTCGGCTTTTTTACATACGCCCCTACGTCGCCTTTCCGCAAGGAGGAGGGGGGAGAGCGCCATGTTACCCTCGATGGGCACCGAACATGGTGTCTCCGGTGAGCTACAAGCGGGTAATCCGAGTGGACGTCCGTGCCCCGTTCGTTGGGGGTCGGCTAGGGGCCCAGAGGCACGCCCAAAAGTACCTGCGGGTGATCTGCCGGACCCGGTCCCCTGGCGACGGGGTCCGAGGGCTCGATGCCTCCCTCCGATGGGATTCCGTTACAAGATCGTTCCCGCTGGTCTCGGAAATGTCCTAGGGTACCTCGGGAGCGCAGCCCGAGCCTTGGTTATGTATCGAACGTACCCCTAGTCATCCCTCGCTCGGCGTCTGAGGCGACTGTGAACCCTTCGGGGGCCAGCCTTCGAACCCCTAATCAGTAATGGGCGCGGAGCCCGAGTAGCCTGAGGCGGCCATGGAGCCCTTCGGGGGGCCGGCCTTCGAACCCCTGACCAGTAGTGGGTGTCGGGCCCACGCGATCTGAGGCGACTGTTGAACCCTTCGGAGGGCCAGCCTTCGAACCTCTGATCAGTAGGGGGGCTCGGAGCCCGGTTCCTTCACAGAGAAGGATCCTTTTCGGGGTATCCCCCTTTCCCGGTCCCTGTTGCAAGAGATAGAGAAAGAGGAAAAAGGAAAAGGATACGAAATCGAATGACGCGGCGTACCTTTTTTGGCGCGGTTATTACGGCGAAGGTGAAGCGTCGCCCACTCCTCCTGCCAGAAGCGCCGCCTGTCCCGCCGCGGAGTTAATGCAACGGGGCGAGTGGTTGGCGGGGCGGCCGTTGCGCGTGCATGAGCCGTTCGAGGAACGGATCACGGGTGCACCGTCTTCACGCCATGGGAGGAGGCTCTCTTGCTGTCCCTGGATGGGACTTGAGCCTGGCTGACGACATGACTGCTGCTCCCGCCCGCCTGCCACCGTCATTACTGCCGGCCCACTTTCGGCCGCATTGACCGTCGCGCCAGGCTGGCGCTGCTGGGTCGTGCGCTGGGTCGCCTCGAGTTGCGGCATAGGTTCCGCAACCGAAGAGCTGCGACGGTGGCGCAAGTGGCGGTGCGGTTGCTTGCATGCAGCAACTGGCGCGCTGGTTGCGTGACGCGTGTGCCTGGGCCTCCAAGCTGGCGTGTCAGAAGTCGGAGAAGCGCGTCCACCTGGCGCGGTTGCATGCCGCCTGCATGGCTGCCCGCCCCTTCCGCCCGTTGGTCTGGGCAAAAGTGGGGGGTCGCTTGTAACCGCTGGGCGGTTGTGTGCACCACGCGCGGCGGTTTGGCTTCTTCTGCTCTGAGCCGGTTTGCATGACATGCGGGACCCAGCCCCCGAGCCGCAGGGGAGGGCCTTGGAGCGTGTTGGAGAAGACTCAGCCCGTGGCGTTTGGGGGCGCACGTAGGGAGAGTTGCCTTTAAAAGGAGGGCGACCCCTTTCGGAAGGCAACCATGTCTTCTTCCTCCCTTATGCGTCGTGTCTTTCCATCTTCCAAGCCCCCGGATGGGGGGTATCCGCCGTCTTTCCGCCTCCTTGTTGGAGGAACGCAACTCCGTGGGAGTTGGTACCTTTCAGCCATCGTTCGGCTTCAAGGATTTTCATCATGCAGCCCGGCCGCACCCCTCCACCGGCGGTCACCCAAGATGGTGACCTCCGGCTTGATGGTGGGGGAAAGAGAGCCGGGCTGCGGCCCCTGCCCCTCCCTCAGCCTCAAGGATTATCATCACCAGGGCTGGGGAGGGGAGTGCGCCGAGTTGAAGTCGGCCCCCGCGTGGGCGGCGGCCCGCTCCTTCACTCAGTGATCAGAGGGAAGGGCGGTCGTCGTCCGTGGCGCTGGCAGCTGCACCGTGCCTGGCTCTCGGACGCGAGTGGCTTCGGAGCCGCTCGCGGTGCCGGCGTCCGCCACGGCAGCTTGAAGAGGTTCTTCTGCCGGTGAGATAGCCAAGGCCGGCCACGGACCGACCTTCAACTCTGCGGACTTCTGCCCGCCCTTGCCTCATAAGTTTTGGCGTGGGCGGGGGCCTCCTGGCAGCAGCACCCGCCCTGAGGTCGGTGCTGCCGCTGTTCGACCCCCCGGAGCAGAAGTCGTTGTCGTCGTCGCTGCTGGAGCAGGTGACGGCGCGCCGTTCGTCGGCCTTCCGTTGCTCCACAGGCCTTCCCTCTCGGAGTGGGGTTGTTCGTACCTGCGGAGGGGGAACCGGAGTTCCATTTGTAATGGCACTTCGAATGCCAGTGTTTTTGTTCATTGTGGCTGTCGAGGCCTGAACATGTATGTAATTTCGGCACGGAGCCGTATTTTTTCTTTATTTTCGAGCACTAAGTCTCGCCTGTCGATTATCTGAACCGCTTCACGAAGCATGAGTCGCCCCGTGTCAAGGTGACGAGTGAGGTATCCGTATCCCGGAGGCGTAGGAGTCCCTCGGCTCGATCGGCCTTGTTGTCTGAGGCTCCTCTAGCTTAGTTAAAGGGACCCCTTGGCCGCTCTTCGATGAGCCGAGGCCAGGGGTAGCGATATCAGTACGAACAGAGGCGGAGTTGGCTCGAAAATGGGAACCTGGTTGGCCGGAGCCTAGCCGGGTTGCCCGTCAGCGGGGCCGACGCCGGAGTCGATCAGCCGAGGCCTCGGGTCGGGCTGGCGCCCTTGGAAGATGGTTGGCCGAGGCCCCAGGGGTAACCGGCCGAGCCGCCTGCTCGGGCCGGATTCCCGGAGAAGTCCCTGGACCGCGTCACCGTCCGAGGCTGGGTCGGACCTCGCTGAAGGCGTCGTCGATGCCGAGGGTGCTGCAGCCCCCTTCAGCGTGAAGACCCGAGCCTGCAGGATCAGATTGTCTTGTAGCGTGTGCCTTCTGCGGCCGCCGAGGCCAGAAAACACACCCTCGCTGCTTGTAAAGCCGCGTCTCCTTTCCTCTTATTTCGAGCATCTGGACTTTCCGTCGGTAACAGAGATGTTTGCGTGGGCGAGAGTTGCTTCTCGCGGAAGGTGATGAGTGAGGTATCCGTATCCCAGAGGCGTGGGAGTCCCTCGGCTCGGTCGGCCTTGCCGCTTACGCGTACTTTCGCCCGTCCATGAGGCCCTGTCACCGATTCAGTCGAGAAGGCTTGAAGGACCGCCTCGGCAGAAGAACTTCCGAACGTGAAGACTTGTTCGGTCCGCGGAATCACTTTATCCGAACGCGAGTTACTTATCGCAGAAGGTGATGAGTGAGGTATCCGTATCCCGGAGGCGTAGGAGTCCCTCGGCTCGGTCAGCCTTGGCTGCTTACGTGTACTCCGTCGTTTCCAGGATCCGCTTTTCGAAGTAGTCAAAAAGCACGAAAGAAATTCTGCTAAAAAGAGATCATTTTTCGAGGAAAATTTCGACGCAGAGGGGGTCTCCCCCCTTTTAGCCCCCGAGGGAGGGTCGGGCTTTGCCGAGGCGAGGCCGACCCTTCCTTGATGACTAAACTTTGCGTGGGTGCGAGGTATATGAACAACTTGAAAAACATCTTAAGGGTAGAAGCGACGTAGCTGTTTGATGTTCCAAGCGTTGTCGTAGATCTCGCCTTGATTGTTGGCCAGCTTGTATGTTCCGGGCTTCAGAACTTTGGCGATGACGAATGGCCCCTCCCAGGGGGGCGTGAGTTTGTGCCTCCCTCGGGCGTCTTGCCGCAGCCGAAGCACCAGGTCGCCCACTTGGAGGTCTCGGGGCCGGACCCCTCGAGCGTGGTAGCGTCGCAGGGACAGCTGGTACCGCGCCGAGTGTAGTAAGGCCTTGTCCCGAGCCTCTTCCAGCTGGTCCAGCGATTCTTCTCGGCTAGCTTGGTTGCTTTGATCGGTGTAGGCCCTCGTCCTCGGGGAGCCGTATTCCAGGTCAGTGGGCAAGATGGCCTCGGCCCCGTAGACCAGGAAGAACGACGTGAAACCCGTGGCTTGGCTCGGCGTCGTCCTCAGGCTCCAGACCACCGAGGGGAGTTCCTTCATCCATCGCTTGCCGAACTTGTTGAGGCCGTTGTAAATCCGGGGCTTGAGCCCTTGTAGAATCATGCCGTTGGCACGCTCTACTTGCACATTCGACATGGGATGAGCCACGGCGGCCCAGTCCACCCGGATGTGGTGATCCTCGCAAAAATCCAAGAATTTTTTGCCGGTGAACTGGGTACCGTTGTCGGTGATGATGGAGTTTGGGACCCCGAAGCGATGGATGATGTTGGTGAAGAACGCCACCGCCTGCTCGGACCTGATGCTGTTCAGGGGTCGGACCTCGATCCACTTGGAGAATTTGTCGATGGCGACCAGCAGGTGCGTGTAGCCCCCGGGCGCCTTCTGCAAGGGACCGACGAGGTCCAGACCCCATACAGCGAAGGGCCAGGTGATGGGTATCGTCTGCAGAGCCTGAGCGGGCAGGTGGGTCTGCTTCGCATAGAATTGGCACCCTTCGCAGGTGCGGACAATTCTAGTGGCGTCAGCCACCGCCGTTGGCCAGTAGAAGCCTTGCCGGAAAGCATTCCCGACAAGGGCTCGAGGCGCTGCATGATGGCCGCAAGCCCCCGAGTGTATTTCTTGCAGGAGTTCCTGACCTTCGGCGATGGAGATGCATCGCTGGAGGATGCCCGAGGGGCTCCGGTGGTAGAGCTCCTCCTCATCGCCCAGCAAGACGAACGACTTGGCGCGTCGAGCTACCCGCCGAGCCTCGGCTTGGTCGAGGGGTAGCTCTCCCTAGCGGAGATATCGTAGGTACGGGGCCTGCCAATTTCGATCACGCGTGGCCCCGCTCTGCTCCTCCTCGACGTTCAGTGCCTCGGCTTCGGGGGCCGAGGGTACCTCGGGCTGAACCGAGGACGCCTCGGGTCGAGCCGAGGGTGCCTCGGGCTCGAGCGAGTCGTCGATCTTGACGGAGGGTTGACGCAGATCCCAGGAGAAGACGTCCGGGGGAACCGTTGTTCGCCCCGAGGCTATTTTAGCCAGCTCGTCCGCAGTCTCGTTGTAGCGCCGAGCGATGTGGTTGAGCTCGAGCCCGAAGAACTTGTCTTCCAGGCATCGAACCTCATCGCAGTAGGCCTCCATCTTCGGGTCGCGACAGTGGGAGTTCTTCATGACTTGGTTGATGACGAGCTGCGAGTCACCGCGGGCGTCGAGGCGTCTGACCCCTAGCTCGATGGCGATCCGCAACCCGTTGACCAGAGCCTCGTACTCAGCCACATTGTTGGACGCCGGGAAATGGAGGCGTAGCACGTAGCGTAGGTGCTTCCCGAGGGGCGAGATGAAGAGCAGGCCCGCGCCGGCTCCCGTCTTCATCAGTGACCCGTCGAAAAACATGGTCCAGAGCTCCGGTTGGATCGGAGCCGTCGGTAGCTGGGTGTCGACCCATTCGGCTACGAAGTCTGCCAACACCTGGGACTTGATGGCCTTCCGAGGGGCGAATGAGATTGTTTCGCCCATGATTTCCACCGCCCACTTTGCGATCCTGCCCGAGGCCTCTCGGCACTGGATGATCTCCCCCAGGGGGAAGGATGACACTACAGTTACCGGATGAGACTCGAAGTAGTGTCGTAACTTCCGCCTCGTCAGGATCACAGCATACAGCAGCTTCTGAACTTGTGGGTAGCGGATCTTGGTCTCGGACAGTACCTCGCTGACGAAGTAGACTGGCCTCTAAACGGGCAATGCATGCCCTTCCTCTTGCCTCTCGACCACAATCGCGGCGCTAACCACCTGAGTGGTAGTGGCGACGTAGACCAAGAGGGCTTCTCCATCAGCTGGGGGCACCAAGACAGGCGCCTTTGTAAGGAGCGCCTTCAGGTTCCCGAGGGCTTCCTCGGCCTCAGGGGTCCAAGCGAAACACTCGGTCTTCCTTAAGAGGCGGTACAGAGGTAGACCCTTTTCGCCGAGGCGTGAGATGAAGCGGCTCAGGGCCGCGAGACATCCCATGACCCTCTGTACGCCTTTTAAGTCCTTGATGGGTCCCATGCTGGTGATAGCTGCGATCTTCTCCGGGTTGGCTTCGATGCCTCGCTCGGAGACGATAAACCCCAGGAGCATGCCCCGGGGCACCCCGAAGACACACTTCTCAGGATTGAGCTTGACTCCTCTCGCCTTGAGACATCGGAATGTCACTTTAAGGTCGGAGAGGAGGTCGGAAGCCTTCCTTGTCTTGACTACGATGTCATCGACGTAGGCCTCGACTGTGCGACCGATGTGTTCGCCGAACACATGGTTCATGCACCGCTGGTACGTCGCGCCCGCATTCCTCAAACCGAACGGCATGGTGACATAGCAGTACATGCCGAACGGCGTGATGAAAGAAGTCGCGAGTTGGTCGGACTCTTTCATCCGGACCTGGTGATACCCTGAGTAGGCATCGAGGAAGGACAAGGTTTCGCACCCAGCAGTGGAATCCACGATTTGATCGATGCGAGGCAGAGGGTAGGGAACCTTCGGACATGCTTTGTTGAGACCAGTGTAGTCTACACACATCCGCCATTTCCCCCCTTTCTTCCTCACAAGCACAGGGTTGGCAAGCCATTCGGGATGGAATACCTCTTTGATGAACCCTGCTGCCATTAGCTTGTGGATCTCCTCGCCTATCACTCTGCGCTTCTCCTCGTCGAATCGGCGCAGAGGCTGCCTGACGGGTCGGGCTCCGGCCCGAATATCCAGCGAGTGCTCGGCGACATCCCTCGGTATGCCGGGCATGTCCGAGGGACTCCACGCAAAGACGTCGGCGTTTGCGCGGAGAAAGTCGACGAGCACTGCTTCCTATTTGGGGTCGAGCCCGGAACCAATCCGGATCTGCTTGGAGGTGTCGCCACTGGGGTCGAGAGGGACGGCCTTAACCGTCTCCGCTGGTTCGAAGTTGCCGGCATGACGCTTCACGTCTGGCACCTCTTTGGAGAGGTTCTCCAGGTCGGCGATGAGGGCCTCGGACTCGGCGAGGGCCTCGGCGTACTCCACGCACTCCACGTCGCATTCGAACGCGTGTTTGTACGTGGGGCCGACGGTGATGACCCCGTTGGGGCCCGGCATCTTGAGCTTCAGGTAGGTGTAGTTGGGGACGGCCATGAACTTCGCGTAGCATGGCCTCCCCAGTACCGCGTGGTAGGTTCCTCAGAACCCGACCACCTCGAACGTCAAGGTCTCCCTTCGGAAGTTGGAGGGCGTTCCGAAGCAGACGGGAAGGTCGAGTCGTCCGAGGGGCTGGACGCGCTTCCCAGGGATGATCCCGTGGAATGGCGCAGCGCCTGCCCGGACGGAGGACAGATCGACGCAGGAGCCTGAGGGTCTCGGCGTAGATGATGTTGAGGCAGCTGCCCCCATCCATCAGGACCTTGGTGAGCCTGACGTCGCCGATGATGGGGTCGACGACGAGCGGGTATTTCCCCGGGCTCGGCACGTGGTCGGGGTGGTCGGCCTGATCGAAGGTGATGGGCTTGTCGGACCAGTCTAGGTAGACTGGCGCCGCCACCTTCACCGAGCAGACCTCCCGGCGCTCTTGCTTGCGATGCCGAGCCGAGGCATTCGCCGCATGCCCACCGTAGATCATGAAGCAGTCACGGACCTCGGGGAACTCTCCTGCTTGGTGATCTTCCCTCTTGTCGTCGTCACGGGCCCTGCCACCCTCTGCGGGCGGCCCGGCCCTGTGGAAGTGGCGTCGAAGCATGACGCACTCCTCGAGAGTGTGCTTGACGGGCCCCTGATGGTAGGGGCACGGCTCCTTGAGCATCTTGTCGAAGAGGTTAGCACCTCCGGGGGGCTTCCGAGGGTTCTTGTACTCGGCGGCGGCGACAAGGTCCGCGTCGGCGGCGTCACGTTTCGATTGTGACTTCCTCTTGCCTTTCTTCTTGGCGCCGCACGGAGTAGACGCCTCGGGAGCCTCTTCCGATGGGCGGCCCTGGGGCTGCTTGTCCTTTCGGAAGATAGCTTCGACCGCCTCCTGGCCAGAGGCGAACTTGGTGGCGATGTCCATCAGCTCGCTCGCCCTGGTGGGGGTCTTGCGACCCAACTTACTCACCAGGTCACGGCAGGTGGTGCCGGCAAGGAACGCGCCGATGACATCCGAGTCGGTGATGTTGGGCAGCTCGGTGCGCTGCTTCGAGAATCGCCGAATGTAGTCCCGGAGAGACTCTCCCGGCTGTTGCCGGCAGCTCCGGAGGTCCCAGGAATTCCCGGGGCGCACGTACGTGCCCTGGAAATTGCCGGCGAAGGCTTGGACCAAGTCGTCCCAGTTGGAGATCTGTCCCAGAGGCAGGTGCTCCAACCAGGCGCGAGCAGTGTCAGAGAGGAACAGGGGAAGGTTGCGGATGATGAGGTTGTCGTCGTCCGTTCCTCCCAGTTGGCAGGCCAGGCGGTAGTCCGCGAGCCACAGTTCCGGCCTCGTTTCCCCCGAGTACTTTGTGATAGTAGTCGGGGGTCGGAACCGGGTCGGGAACGGCGCCCATCGGATGGCCCGACTGAAGGCCTGCGGACCGGGTGGTTCGGGCGAGGGACTCCGATCCTCCCCGCTGTCGTAGCGCCCCCCACGCCTGGGGTGGTAGCCTCGGCGCACCCTTTCGTCGAGGTGGGCCCGATGGTCGCGACGGTGGTGCTCGTTGCCGAGGTGGCCTGGGGCCGCAGGCGCGGTGTTGCGCGTGCGCCCGGTGTAGACCGAGGCTTCCCGCATGAATCGGGAAGTCGCGGCGTGAGGTTCCGAGGGGTATCGCTGCCTTCGGGAGGCAGTGCTCTCGGCCCGTCGGGCCGCAGCGCCTTCCAGGAGATTCTTGAGCTCTCCCTGGATTCGCCGACCCTCGGTGGTTGATGGCTCCGGCATCGCGCGGAGGAGCATCGCTGCGGCTGCCAGGTTCTGACCAACCCCGCTGGATGCGGGCGGCGGCCTGACCCTGACATCGTTGGCGACGCGGTGCTGGAGACCCTGGGGCAGGTGACGTATTTCTCCGGCCGGGGTTGGCCCGCCCATACCTGCCCGACGTCCCGGCGGATCGTCTCAAGCGCCCCTGTTCCCTCGTCGAGCCTGGCCTGCGCCCCGCGGACTTGCTCGAGCTGTGGGTCGTGACCCCCCGCCGGAACGGGGACCACAGCTAGCTCCCGCGGGATGTCGGCGCGAGGCACCGGCCTAGGAAAATCACCGTCCTCCGGCATGCCAAGATGGTTGCCTTCGGAGGGATCCCCTAGCTCGACGTGGAAACATTCGCGGCTTGGGCCGCAGTCCTCGTCGTCAAGGCTGCGGCTTCCGTCGGAACAGTCGGAGAGGCAGTAGTCACATGCGGTCATGAAGTCCCGCATGGCACTGGGGTTGCCAAATCCAGAGAAATCCCAACAGATGCTGGGATCGTCATCTTCCTCGGACCCAGAGGGCCCGCAGGTCGAGACGTCCGTCAATCGGTCCCAAGGCGACCGCATACGAAACCCCAGTGGGGTTGCACTCGCCTCAATGAGAGCACCCGCCAAAGCGAGGTCGCTTGGCGGGTTGAGGCCGAGTCGAAAAGACGTAGGATGGGAATTAGTCAGTACCTTTTGGTCGACGCGGAGCGACGTAGTCACATCAGGGACTGGTTGCACCGTCATCTCAGGTACGAGGGCGACGTCCTGCAAGCTCTCCGCGAGTGCGCCGGCGTCGTCCACTTGCTCGGGATTGGCGTGTCGCGGGGGGGACGGCGCTCGCCTTCGTCTCGAACGCGAGGTCGACGCCCGGCGTGCCTTCCGTCGGGGCGCTGGGGACGTCGATTCGCTCGACAGCCGATGAAGCGCGACCTCCCGCTTGGCCTTGGTTGCCCCGCCTCCTCCTCCGTTGGCGGGGGAGAGGACGGGGCGAGCTCGAATGTTGTTCTTCCACCGCGCGGGGAAGATGTCGTCGGTTCCGCCGCCCGCGGGCGGGATGTCGGCCGCCATTGTCGTTGTCGCGCGGCGGTGGAAGGAGTATCATGTCGTAGCTGCCGTCGAAGGACATGAACTCAAGACTCCCGAAACGGAGCACCGTCCCGGGCCGGAGAGGTTGCTGGAGACTGCCCATCTGGAGCTTGACGGGAAGCTGTTCGTCAGCACGCAGCAAGCCCCTACCTGGCGCGCCAACTGTCGGCGTTTCGAGACCGGGGGGTCCCCGAGCCGACGAGTGAGTGTGCCGCGTGCCCCATCCCAGATGGGTCGAGCGCGTGGGCGAGCGCGAAGGGGGGAGAAGCGAGGTGGCCGGAGACGGGCGTGAGAGAGGTGGAGATCCCGCGGCCTTCGTGTTCGTCCCGCGCCCAGGTCGGGTGCGCTTGCAGTAGGGGGGTTACAAGCGTCCACGCGGGTGAGGGAAGCGAGCGGCCCCAAGAGAGCGCATGTCCCGTCCTCGTCCCCGCGCGGCCAACCTTCTCTAAGAAGGCCCTGGTCCTTCCTTTTATAGGCGTAAGGAGAGGATCCAGGTGTACAATGGGGGTGTAGCAGAGTGCTACGTGTCTAGCGGAGGGAGAGCTAGCGCCCTAAGTACATGCCAATGTGGCAGCCGGAGAGATCTTGGCACCCTGCTGGCGTGATGTCGTGGCTGTCGGAGGAGCAACGGAGCCTGACAGAGGGACAGCTGTCGGAGCGGTCGAGTCCTTGCTGACGTCCCCCTGCTTCCGTAAGAGAGCTGAGAGCCGCCGTCGTCACAGAGCTTGTGGGGTGCCATCATTGCCCATCTGGCGGAGCTAGCCGGATGGGACACCGGTCTTGTTCTCTGTGACCCGAATCGGCTCGGGGTAGGATGATGATGGCGCTTCCCGTTGACGTGGCGGGCCTATGCCCTAGGTCGGGCGACGTGAGGGCTCCTCCGAAGCCGAGGTCGAGTCTGTCTTCCGTGGCCGAGGCCGAGCCCGAGCCCCTGGGTCGGGCGAGACGGAGATCGTTCGGCAGAGGCCAGAGCGGAGTCCGAGCCCTGGGGTCGGGCGAGGCGGAGTTCGTCGTCTTCCGGGGCTGAGCCTGAGTCCGAGCCCTGGGTCGGGCGAAGCGGAGTTCGCCGTCTTCCGGGTCTTAGCCCCGAGTCCGAGCCCTGGGTCGGGCGGAGCGGAGTTCGCCGTCTTCCGGGGCTGAGCCCGAGTCCGAGCCCTGGGTCGGGCGGAGCGGAGTTCGCCGTCTTCCGGGTCTTAGCCCGAGTCCGAGCCCTGGGTCGGGCGGAGCGGAGTTCGCCGTCTTCCGGGCGGAGCGGAGTTCGCCGTCTTCCGGGTCTTAGCCCGAGTCCGAGCCCTGGGTCGGGCGGAGCGGAGTTTCCTATGGCGCCTTTGGCAAGGCCTGACTGCCTGTCAGACTCACTCTGTCGAGTGGCACTGCAGTCGGAGTGGCGCAGGCGGCGCTGTCCTTCTGTCAGACCGGTCAGTGGAGCGGCGGAGTGACGGCGGTCACTTCGGCTCTACCGGGGGGCGCGCGTCAGGATAGAGGTGTCAGGCCACCTTTGCGTTAAATGCTCCTGCAACTCGGTCAGTCGGTGCGGCGATTTAGTCAGGGTTGCTTCTTAGCGAAGCCAAGGCCTCGGGCGAGCCGGAGATGTGTCCGCCGTTAAAAGGGGGGGCCTCGGGCGAGACGGAAGTCCCTCGAGGTCGGCTGCCCTTGTCCGAGGCTAGGCTCGGGTGAAGCGTGATCGAGTCACTCGTATGGACTGATCCCTGACTTAATCGCACCCATCAGGCCTCTGCAGCTTTATGCTGATGGGGGTTACCAGCTGAGAATTAGGCGTCTTGAGGGTACCCCTAATTATGGTCCCCGACAAAACTTAACTATAAACTTGAGCCTAACTGAAGTTAAAGTCATAACCGTGTTCTATTCCCAACCAAGCTAGTAGTAGATGAAGTACTCCTAGATTCCACATCGTCATGGCCTCGCACCAAGGTTGGAGCCGACCCCCACAACAAAGTCCTAAAGATTCATTATTGTGCCTGGTCGAAAGAGCTACTCCACTTTTGACTGCCTGCTGCTATACCATTTGGGGCTGGTTGGACAGGTTGGTGGTGGTGCTGCTAGTGCTCCTGCTCCTGCTACGCAGCTGCAGCCTGCAAGCAGCGAGCACGGCGGAGCACACTACAATAAAGAAAATGATCTAGCCTGTCATCTCTCTG
Organism: Zea mays; assembly: GCF_902167145.1. Lineage (NCBI taxonomy): Eukaryota > Viridiplantae > Streptophyta > Magnoliopsida > Poales > Poaceae > Zea > Zea mays. The sequence continues at coordinate 72,786,143 of NC_050104.1, read as the reverse complement.
TGGCGCCACCTGGTACGTTCTTAGAAGACGCAGGAAGCCGAGCAAATAAAAAAAAAGAGTTCTATAGTAAGATCCTCCAAGTACGTTGAAAGTGAATAACAAATTGTTTTGAACCATATGGACTGGACCTTTTTATCATAATATATGAACCCGGCGTCCTTTCTTTAAACTTTTCAGTAAAGGCCCCACATACGTACGCCTTTTAGGCTGCTAAGGCTGGTGCCAGTGCGGGCGGCAGCGCGGGCGAGAAGAGGCCGCTGCCGCCCGCGCGCGGGCGATAGGCGGGCGAGAGGCCGGCGCCGGGCGATGGCGCTGGCGCCCGGCGAGAGCGGGCGATATCGCCTCGCTCTCGCCCGCGCTGGAGCGCCCGCCCGGGCGAGAGGCGGGCGAGAGGGAGGCGAGAGGGAGGCGAGGCACTGGCGGGGTGAGAGCGCGGGGCGAGAGCGCGGGCGAGAGCGACGTGGCGCGATCTGACTGGTCCACGTGTCGCGATCTGATTGGTCCACGTGTGCTAGCCGTTGCAACTAGCCGTTTTTGACCGTTTGGAGTCCAAAAAATTTGAAAAAAATTGCAAAAAAATACAAATTTCATCCCCAATCCCTCTATATATATCCCTACCCGGGTGGAGCTCATTTCACACACCATTTCATCTCATTTCTCTCTTCCAAACTCGCCTTTTCTACTCATCTTCACGTCATGTCTTCCTCGAGCACAAACTCAAGTGAAGGAGCCGAAGGGGGAATGTGCAATGCATTGCAAGCAGCCATGGAGGAGGCTATGCTCAACCTCAATGAAGAGTCGTCGAGCAGGCCCAAGCGTCGTCGACGCTACATCAATCGTGATCGTGAGTCTGCCCATGATCGGCTTCATCAAGACTACTTCGCCGATGACTGTGTGTATCCTCCAAATTACTTTCGGCGCAGGTATCGCATGAGGCGACAACTTTTTTTGAGTATTATGCTTAGATTAGGTGAATACTCTCCGTATTTCACCCAAAGAGAAGATGCTCTGGGTCGACTCGGGCTCTCTCCCCTACAAAAGTGCACCGCAGCTCTGCGCTTGTTAGCCTATGGATCCGCTGCAGATTCGATAGATGAGTACTTAAAGCTAGCTAGATCAACTGCATTAGAGTGTCTAGAGAAGTTTTGTGAGGGTATCATTCATTGTTATGAGGAGGAGTTCTGTCGTCGACCAAATGTCGCGGATATTCAGCGTCTACTAGCAAAAGCAGAAGAGCGTGGCTTTCCAGGCATGCTAGGAAGTATCGATTGTATGCATTGGCAGTGGAGGAATTGTCCGGTCGCCCATGCCGGTCAATTCACAAGGGGGGATATCAAACATCCCACCATCATCTTAGAAGCTGTTGCATCGTATGATCGGTGGATCTGGCATGCTTTTTTTGGGGTGGCCGGGTCCAACAATGACATTAACGTACTGAATCAGTCGCCATTATTCAAGGATGTCCTTCAAGGTCAAGCACCCATAGTGAACTTCATGGTTAATGGACATGAACACAATATGGGATACTATCTTGCCGACGGCATCTACCCTTCCTGGCCGGTGTTCATCAAGGGTATTCCGCTTCCACAAAGTGAGAAACATCAGTTATTCACAAATGCTCAAGCAGCATGGCGCAAAGATGTTGAGTGCGCTTTTGGAGTGTTGAAATCTCGGTTCAACATTATAGCAGTTCCTGGACGTTCTTACTCTCAACGTACTCTTGGTTTGATCATGCGTGCATGTGTCATTTTGCACAATATGATCATCGATGACGAGCGTGATGCCGATTTAGACGAGACATATGAGACAGTTGATTCTACAGTCGGCCCGTCGATCTACTACAATGCAACCCCGAGCCTAGCAGCTAGGATTCAAATGGACAACGAGATGACGGACACATCGATATATACACAACTACTAAATGATTTGGTTGAACATGTATGGGGACATAATAATCATTAGATTTATGTAATTTTCTATTAATTATTATGTATTTTTAAATCGTCATGTAATTTTATTTTAATTATTACACAATTTGTAATTTTTAATTCAATAAAAATATTATGTTGTGTGTTTTCTGAGCGTTGAAATAAATCCGCGTGAATTACTTAATTCTGAAATAGAAAAGCTGATGTGGCTATAGCCTGAGACTGTAGCCTGCTGCAGCCTGTGCACTGGAGCAGCAGAGACGAGAGTGGAGGCGAGAACTGACGTGGCAGGGGCGAGAGGGAGGCTGTGCACTGGACTCAGCCTAATGCGCTGATGCAAGGCGGTCGTCGCCATGCATCTCACCTTTTCCAGGTTCTGAGTTCACAAAGATTTTCAGAATACATTTCGGCTGCTGTAGCCGCAGCATTTTCCGGTCCGAGACCTGAACTCTGGTTTGTTTTGATGTGAAAAACCGGCATGGTTCTGATTCGCACTTGGCAGAATCGTTCGGCCACCGGCACGTGCGAAGGTGTGCTGCACCTGCACTGCAGGCTGCACTGCAAAGCAGCAAGGCAGTAGGAATACTGCAGTGCAGGCGTAGGTGGCAGTGCCGGTAGCCTCCCCCTGCCTCCTGGCTGCCGGTGTCTGCACCAGTAGTCCAATACGCCGCAGACGCAAGCAGCAGAATTTGGAATCTTTGAGACTCGGCCCAGCCTATGGTTTCTAGTAAAAAGCAAGTCCTCTGTATCTCTTCTCTATATAATACATCTTTTACCATTACTTCTAATATCTCCTTTGTCTACGACACCTTTATATCTCGCTCTATATATATATAAATAGATATATTAGAAATATGTTTTATTTTAATTTTTCATACATATATATTTATCATATTCTCAAATATTATATATATATATATATATATATTAGTTTCGCTATAAATCTGATATTTAAAGTATTAAAATGAATAAAATTAGGAATAGATAAACTCTATATATACAAATCCAGTAGCATTCTGTATATTTAGAGTAACCTTTAGATAACAGGTAGATGACGAAAATCTAGGAGAGATGCCTATTCCTATTTAGTACAGTAGCAGTACGTATGTAGTGCATCTCGACGTGAGTACTCGTGTCCATGAGACGAGTGTAAAACCAATCATTGCCATGGTCTAGAGAGTGTTTGAATGCATTGGATATGATAATTAACGGCTAAAATTAGTTAAAGATATACAAACAATATAACTAATAATTCAGCTATTAACTATTTTTTTAAAGGATAATAATTTTTTTTTTGAGAAAATACAAATCTTTTGAAAAAAATGAGGTTTCTAAAGTAGCACTAAGACTTGGTATGTAAAATCAAACCCGTAAAGGAAACATGTTTTATACCATTTCCAAGCCTGGAGAAGGGCGCGGAGGCAAGCAAGCACCGGAGCCGTAGCCCGTAGTACTACAAGGCGAAGCCGCGAAGGCAAAGGCAAACGCAAAGGACATGTCAGTTTGGGAACGCTGCGCGGTGTCAGTATGGCAACGACAAGACCACGACACGGCGAAAGAACGCAGGGGGTTTTCCAGTGCACTGGCGCGACAGGTCACGGACGAAGACGAGCCAGCACGTGCTATGTGGGTGTGGCTGTGGAGGTTCAGCTCGAACAGATGGAGCTCAGAGCACATTGCACTCATCTGCGTTGGGTGCACACAACCAGTCTATGGATGTCACCGCATCGCGTCGCTGCTGAAGTTCATGTCATCCTCGCAGGAGTCAGCCATGAAAGCCCGCCCTCCTGTAGCGCATCCCTGCCGAGACTTGGATACCGCAAGTGCGATTTGGAGCAGGCATCCCACGATGTACCCCAAGGAGCCAGAGGCGGAGCAGCTTCATGGGCATCCATGGTTATGTCATTATGTGTGATCCGACTACGGACTTTTAAGAGTGGTGAATTAAAATTTTTATTTTTCTCGCTAATCTAATCTATAAATAAATCCAGCAAATAAGGTCTATACAAATAACTAAACAATAAAGAAGCAAACTAAGTTTTATCTAAGTGTTGCTATCTCTACCGAAAAAGTTATGCAACTTAAGTTCTAATTCTATATTAAAAACTAAGAATAGTAAAGATTGTAACTTAAGTAATTAATGTAAATGTGAAAGCTTCAAGGCAAAGGTAGAGAAAACAAACTCTCAATGCTGATCCTTGTTCTCGAATGCTATACATCAAGAACAAAACAACACAATTGTTAACAATTAGAGGTCTTCGTCCTTCGAAGCATTATCTCCTTTAGGATATAATGATCTTCAGACGAAGGTCATGAAAGACATGCCTTCATCATCTCATTTACGAATATAAATAAAAACATATGAAACACTAAAGAATATGAATAATCATTAAGAGTCGTTAGATTATTTATATTCTCATTTTATAGCATGGATAAATATCAATGACATTTATATTACATTAATACCTTCGGCTTGCTAGAAGGTAGAAACACGAGAGTAACGCGAGGGTGATTACCATTCAGCGTGAACAGTACGATGTTATTGTTCACATATTTATAGGCACGGGACATAACCCGGACAAAATTACATTCATGTCCCTGACATTTGCTGGTAGTCATAAGGCGAGCTATCAAGGACTAAGTAGTCTTTTCCCCTTTAGATCGGTTTCATCTTCCACCTTCGTCATTATACTAAGCCAAAGCTCCTTTGACCACAGCTTCAGTGTTCGTTCATCCTGCTTTCGGGTTGTATCCCCATATCACGCATACCTTCATCTCAAAGTCGAAGCCTCCTGTATCAGTCTATGTTACACAAAAACATATTAGTCACATTTTTTAGGACCTTCGAAAGAGGAAGCCCCCAACAGTAGCCTCTCGCAGTATTAATTTGTTTCCTTGTTAACAAATTCAGACTGCGACGTGAACGAAGGCCTTTAGCCGAAGGTCCGAAAAAACACCTTCCCTTCGCAAGAATAGCGAAAGACACTGACATGTAGAGCCCACCAAGTTGTGATGTGCTAGGCATATAAATAGGGACCCGCATTGATAGCATTTGATGTCCCATTTCAACTGCTTGCACTATTTTTGTCATTCTGAATTTTCTTGCTCTGCCAAGTTTTGATTAATTTGCAAGCTTCGGAATTTGCACAACCGTTGATAAAATGGCTGAAGAGAAGAAGGTTGTTGACCCTGCATTGCCTGGGTTTTATGAAACTACGGAGAAGACAAACACAAAGAAAATCACCAATGAAATGCTGGCTGGGTTGTCTGAGGATTCCAGCGATAGCGAAAGTTTTGATTTGGAAAGTGTAAACGAAGATGCCGAAGATTGGCCCTAGCGGCCGAGTCATACCATCTTCGGAAAGTCATCCATCAAGAAGAGTCAGATTGATGCTATGAAAGGGAGATATTTCCACGATATTTCTATTGTGAGGGTTGGAGGAGATAGCACCGCCCCTACGCCCAAAGTAGACGAAGTTGTTGTCTACAGGAGTGTCGGGGACCATAATTAGGGGTACCCTCAAGACTCCTAATCTCAGCTGGTAACCCCCATCAGCACAAAGCTTCAAAGGCCTGATGGGTGCGATTAAGTCAATGATCGGTCCACTCAAGGGACACAATCTCGCCTCGCCCGAGCCCAGCCTCGGGCAAGGGCAGCCGACCCCGGAGGATTTACGTCTCGCCCGAGGACCCCCTCCAGCAGCGGACACACCTTCGGCTCGCCCGAGGCCCAGTCTTCGCCAAGAAGCAACCTTGGCCAAGTCGCCACGCCGACCGACCGTATCGCAGGGGCATTTAATGCAAAGGTGGCCTGACACCTTATCCTGACGCGCGCCCTTCAGTCGACAGCCACCTGCGCTGCTCCGACTGTGGTGCCACTCGAAAGAGTGAGGCTAACAGCAGCAAAGTCCGGCCTCTGGCGCCATAGGAAACTCCGCATCGCCCGAAGGGCTCGGACTCGGGCTCAGCCCCGGAAGACGATGAACTCCGCTTCGCCCGACCCCAGGGCTCGGACTCGGGCTCGGCCCCGGAAGACGACGAACTCCGCTTCGCCCGACCCCAGGGCTCGGACTCGGGCTCAGCCCCGGAAGACGACGAACTCCGCATCGCCCGACCCTAGGGCTCGGACTCGGGCTCGGCCCCAGAAGACGACGAACTCCGCATCGCCCGACCCCAGGGCTCGGACTCGGGCTCGGCCCCAGAAGACGACGAACTCCGCATCGCCCAACCCCAGGGCTCGGACTCAGCCCTGGCCTCAGCCAACGGTCTCCGCCTCGCCCGACCCAGGGGCTCGGACTCGACCTCGGCCTCGGAAGACAGACTCGACCTCGACCTCGGAGGAGCCTCCACCTCGCCCAACCCAGGGCTCGGACCAACCACGTCACAGGAGGCACCATCATTACCCTACCCCAAGCTAACTCAGGCTACGGGGAACAAGACCGGTGTCCCATCTAGCTCGCCCCGGTAAACAATTAATGATGGCGCCCCGCATGCTCTATGACGACGGAGGCTCTCAGCCCCCTTACGGAAGCAAGGAGACGTCAGCAAGGACTCGACAGCCCCAACAGTTGTCCTTCCACCGGGCTCCAGCGCTCCTCCGACGGCCACGACAGCACACGAACCGGGTGCCAAAACCTCTCCGGCTGCCACGATGGCATGTACTTAGGGCACTAGCTCTCCTCCGCTAGACACGTTAGCACACTGCTACACCCCCCATTGTACACCTGGATCCTCTCCTTACGCCTATAAAAGGAAGGTCCAGGGCCCTCTTACAGAGGGTTGGCCGCGCGGGGAAGGACGGGACGGCGCTCGCGTAAGCCTCTCGCTCCCTCCCACGTGGACGCTTGTAACCCCCTACTGCAAGCGCACCCGACCTGAGCGCGGGACAAACATGAAGGCCACGGGTTTCCCCTTTTACGCCTGTCTCCTTCTGGCTTCTTCCCCCCTTCACGCTCCGTCTCGCGTCAACCCATCTGGGCTGGGGCACGCGGCGACAATTTACTCGTCGGCCCAGGGACCCCCCGGGTTCGAAACGCCGACAGTTGGCGCGCCAGGTAGGGGCCTGCTGCGTGTTGACGAACAGCTTCCCGTCAAGCTCCAGATGGGCAGTCTCCAGCAACCTTTCCAGCCCGGGACGGTGCTCCGTTTTGGGAGTCTTGAGTTCATGTCCCTCGACGGCAGCTACGACATGATACTCCTTCCCCCCCGCGCGACAGCGACAATGGCGGCCGACAACCCGCCCGCCGGCGGCGGAATCGACGACGTCTTCCCCACGTGGTGGAAGAACAACATTCGGGCTTGTCCCGTCCCCTCCCCCGCCGACGGAGGAGGAGGCGGGGCAACCAAGGCCAAGCAGGAGGCGGCACCTCGTCGGCTGTTGAGCGAGTCGACGGCGCCGGCGCCCCAACGGGGGGTACGTCGGGCATCGACCTCGCGTCTGAGACGAAGACGAGCGCCGTCTCCCCGCGACACGCCAACTCCAGGCAAACGGACGACGCCAGTACGCTCACAAAGGACTTGTTGGGTGTCACCCTCGTACCTGAGACGACGGTGCAGTCTGCCCCTGACGTGACTTCGTCACTGCCCATCAACCAAGAGGTACCGACCGATTCCAATCTCGTGCCTTTTGGATTCAGCCTCGACCCACCAAGCGACTTCGCTTTGGTGGACGCTCTCATAGAGGCGAGTCCAAACCCTCTAGGGTATTGTATGCGGTCACCCTGGGACCGGCTGACGGCCGTCTCGACCTACGGGCCCTCGGGTTCCGAGGAAGATGACGAGCCCGACTTTAGTTGGGATTTCTCCGGGCTTGGTAACCACAGTGCCATGCGGGACTTCATGACCGCATGCGACTACTGCCTTTCCGACTGTTCCGACGGAAGCCGCAGCCTCGGCGACGAGGACTACGACCCAAGTCGTGAATGTTTCCACATCGATCTAGGGGGTCCCGACGAAGGCAACCATCTTGGTATACCAGAGAACGGTGATCCCCCTAGGCCTGCACCTCGCGTTGACATCCTTCGGGAGCTAGCTGTGGTCCCCGTCCCGGCGGGGGGTCATGACCCACAGCTCGAGCAAATCCGCGAGATGCAGGCCAGGCTCGACGAGGGAGCAGGAACACTTGAGCCGTTCCGCCGGGACATCGGGCAAGAATGGGCGGGCCAACCTCCGGTCGGAGAAGCACGTCATCTACCCCAGGGTATCCAGCACCGCATCGCCGACGATGTCAGGGTAAGGCCGCCACCGGTTTCCAGTGGGGTCGGCCAAAACCTGGCTGCAGCGGCAACACTTCTCCGCGTGATGCCGGAGCCATCAACCACCGAGGGGCGGCGTATCCAGGGAGAGCTCAAGAATCTCCTGGAGGATGCCACGGTCCGACGGGCCAAAAGCTCTGCCTCCCGGAGGCAGGGGTACCCCTCGGAACATCGCGCCGCGATTTCCCGATTCATGCGGGAAGCCTCGGTCCACACCGGGCACACGCGCAACACAGCGCCGGTGGCCCCGGGTCGCCTCGGCAACGAACACCCTCACTGCAACCGTCGAACCCACCTCGACGAGAGGGTGCGCCGAGGCTACCACCCCAGGCGTGGGGGACGCTACGACAGCGGGGAGGATCGGAGTCCCTCGCCCGAACCACCCGGTCCGTAGGCTTTCAGCCGGGCCATACGACGGGCGCCGTTCCCGACCCGGTTCCGAACCCCGACTACTCTCACAAAGTACTCGGGGGAGACGAGGCCGGAACTGTGGCTCGCGGACTACCGACTGGCCTGCCACCTGGGTGGAACGGACGATGACAACCTCATCATCTGCAACCTCCCCGTGTTCCTCTCCGACACCGCTCGAGCCTGGCTGGAGCACCTGCCTCCGGGGCGGATCTCCAACTGGGACGACCTGGTCCAAGCCTTCGCCGGCAACTTCCAGGGCACGTACGTGCGCCCTGGAAACCCCTGGGATCTCCGAAGCTGCCGCCAGCAGCCGGGAGAGTCTTCGAGACTACATCCGGCGATTCTCTAAGCAGCGCACCGAGCTACCCAACGTCACCGACTCAGATGTCATCGACGCGTTCCTCGCCGGCACCACCTGCCGCGACCTGGTGAGCAAGCTGGGCCACAAGACCCCCACCAGGGCCAGCGAGCTGATGGACATCGCCACCAAGTTCGCCTCTAGCCAGGAGGCGGTTGAGGCCATCTTCCGGAAGGATAAGCAGCCCCAGGGCCGCCCACCGGAAGATGTCCCCGAGGCGTCAACTCAACGCGGCACCAAGAAGAAAGGCAAGAAGAAGTCGCAAGCGAAACGCGACGCCGCCGACGCGGACCTTGTCGCCGCCGCCGAGTACAAGAACCCTTGGAAACCTCCCGGAGGTGCCAATCTCTTCGACAAGATGCTCAAGGAGCCATGCCCCTATCATCAGGGGCCCGTCAAGCACACCCTTGAGGAGTGCGCCATGCTTCGGCGCCACTTTCACAAGGCCGGGCCACCTGCGGAAGGTGGCAGGGCCCGCGACGACGATAAGAAGGAGGATCACAAGGCAGGAGAGTTCCCCGAGGTCCACGATTGCTTCATGATCTACGGTGGGCAAGTGGCGAACGCCTCGACTCGGCACCGCAAGCAAGAGCGTCGGGAGGTCTGCTCGGTAAAGGCGGCGGCGCCCGTCTACCTAGACTGGTCCGACAAGCCCATCACCTTCGACCAGGGCGACCATCCCGACCGCGTGCCGAGCCTAGGGAAATATCCGCTCGTTGTCGACCCCGTCATCGGCAACGTCAGGCTCACCAAGGTCCTCATGGACGGAGGCAGCAGCCTCAACATCATCTACGCCGAGACCCTCGGGCTCCTGCGGATCGATCTGTCCTCGGTCCGGGCAGGCGCTGTGCCTTTTCACGGGATCATCCCCGGGAAACGCGTCCAGCCCCTCGGATAACTCGATCTACCCGTCTGCTTTGGGACACCCTCCAACTTCCGAAGGGAGACCCTCACGTTCGAGGTGGTCGGGTTTCGAGGAACCTACCACGCAGTGCTAGGGAGGCCATGCTACGCCAAGTTCATGGCCGTCCCCAACTACACCTACCTCAAGCTCAAGATGCCGGGCCCCAATGGGGTCATCACCGTCGGCCCCACGTACCGACACGCGTACGAATGCAACGTGGAGTGCGTGGAGTACGCCGAGGCCCTCGCCGAATCCGAGGCCCTCATCGCCGACCTGGAGAGCCTCTCCAAGGAGGCGCCAGACGTGAAGCGCCATGCCGGCAACTTCGAGCCAGCAGAGACGGTTAAGTCTGTCCCTCTCAACCCCAGCAACGACGCCTCCAAGCAGATCCGGATCGGCTCCGAGCTCGACCCCAAATAGGAAGCAGTGCTCGTCGACTTCCTCCGCGCAAACGCCGACGTTTTCGCGTGGAGTCCCTCGGACATGCCCGGCATACCGAGGGATGTCGCCGAGCACTCGCTGGATATCCGAGCTGGAGCCCGACCCGTGAAGCAGCCTCTGCGTCGATTCGACGAAGAAAAGTGCAGAGCCATAGGCGAGGAGATCCACAAACAAATGGCGGCAGGGTTCATCAAAGAGGTATTCCATCCCGAATGGCTTGCCAACCCTGTGCTTGTGAGAAAGAAAGGAGGGAAATGACGGATGTGTGTAGACTACACTGGTCTAAACAAAGCATGTCCGAAAGTTCCCTACCCTCTGCCTCGCATCGATCAAATCGTGGATTCCACTGCTGGGTGCGAAACCCTGTCTTTCCTCGATGCCTACTCAGGGTATCACCAAATCAGGATGAAAGAGTCCGACCAGCTCGCAACTTCTTTCATCACACCCTTCGGCATGTACTGCTATGTCACCATGCCGTTCGATTTGAGGAATGCGGGTGCGACATACCAAAGGTGCATGAACCACGTGTTTGGCGAACACATTGGTCGAGCTGTCAAGGCCTACGTCGATGACATCATAGTCAAGACAAGGAAAGCCTCCAACCTCCTTTCTGACCTTGAAACGACATTCCGGTGTCTCAAGGCGAAAGGCGTAAAGCTCAATCCCGAGAAGTGTGTCTTCAGGGTCCCCCAAGGCATGCTCTTGGGGTTCATCGTCTCCGAGCGGGGCATCGAGGCCAACCCGAAGAAAATCGCGGCCATCACCAGCATGGGGCCCATCAAGGACTTGAAAGGCGTACAGAGGGTCACGGGATGCCTTGCGGCTCTGAGCCGTTTCATCTCGCGCCTCGGCGAAAGAGGCCTGCCTCTGTACCGCCTCTTAAGAAAGGTCAAGTGCTTCACTTGGACCCCTGAGGCCGAGGAAGCCCTCGAGAACCTGAAGGCGCTCCTCACGAACGCGCCCATCTTTGTGCCCCCCGCTGCCGGAGAAGCCCTCTTGATCTACGTCGCCGCTACCACTCAGGTGGTTAGCGCCGCGATCGTGGTTGAGAGACGAGAAGAGGGGCATGCATTGCCCATCCAGAGACCAGTCTACTTCATCAGTGAGGTACTGTTCGAGACCAAGATCCGCTACCCACAAATTCAGAAGCTGCTGTACGTGGTGATCCTGACACGACAGAAGTTGCGACACTACTTCGAGTCTCATCCGGTAACTGTGGTGTCATCCTTCCCCCTGGGGGAGATCATCCAGTGCCGAGAGGCCTCGGGTAGAATTGCAAAGTGGGCGGTGGAAATCATGGACGAGACGATCTCGTTCGCCCCTCGGAAGGCCATCAAGTCCCAGGTCTTGGCGGACTTTGTGGCTGAATGGGTCGACACCCAGCTCCCAACAGCTCCGATCCAACCGGAACTCTGGACCATGTTTTTCGACGGGTCGCTGATGAAGACAGGAGCAGGCGCGGGCCTGCTCTTCATCTCGCTCCTCGGGAAACAACTACGCTACGTGCTACGCCTCCATTTCCCGGTGTCCAACAATGTGGCCGAGTACGAGGCTCTGGTCAACGGGTTGCGCATCGCCATCGAGCTAGGGGTCCGACGCCTCGACGCTCGCGGTGACTCGCAGCTCGTCATCGACCAAGTCATGAAGAACTCCCACTGCCGCGACCCGAAGATGGAAGCCTACTGCGATGAGGTTCAGCGCCTGGAAGACAAGTTCTACGGGCTCGAGCTCAACCACATCGCCCGACGCTACAACGAGACTGCGGACGAGCTGGTAAAATAGCCTCGGGGCAAACAACTGTTCCTCTGGACGTCTTCTCCCGAGACCTGCATCAACCCTCCGTCAAGACCGACGACGCGCCCGAACCCGAGAAAGCCTCGGCACAGCCCGAGGTACCCTCGGCTCGGCCCGAGGCACCCTCGGCTCGGCCCGAGGCACCCTCGGCTCGGCCTGAGGTACCCTCGGCCCCCAAGGGTGAGGCACTGCGCGTCGAGGAGGAGCGAAGCGGGGTCACGCCTGATCGAAACTGGCAGACCCCGTACCTGCAATATCTCCACCGAGGAGAGCAACCCCTCGACCGAGCCGAAGCTCGGCTGTTGGCGCGGCGTGCCAAGTCGTTCATCTTGCTGGGAGACGGGAAGGAGCTCTACCACCGCAGCCCCTCGGGCATCCTCCAGCGATGCATTTCCATCGCCGAAGGCCAGGAGCTCTTACAAGAGATACACTCGGGGGCTTGCGGCCATCACGCAGCGCCTCGAGCCCTTGTTGGAAACGCCTTCCGACAAGGTTTCTACTGGCCGACCGCGGTGGCCGACGCCACTAGAATTGTCCGCACCTGTCAAGGGTGTCAATTCTATGCAAGGTAGACCCACTTGCCCGCCCAGGATTTGCAGACCATACCCATCACTTGGCCGTTTGCTGTGTGGGGTCTGGACCTCGTCGGCCCCTTGCAGAAGGCACCCGGGGGCTACACGCACCTGCTGGTCGCCATCGACAAATTCTCCAAGTGGATCGAGGTCTGACCCCTAAACAGCATCAGGTCCGAACAGGCGGTGGCGTTCTTCACCAACATCATCCATCGCTTTGGGGTCCCAAACTCCATCATCACCGACAACGGCACCCAGTTCACTGGCAGAAAGTTCCTGGACTTCTGCGAGGATCACCACATCCGGGTGGACTGGGCCGCCGTGGCTCACCCCATGACGAATGGGCAAGTAGAGCGTGCCATTTGCATGATCCTGCAAGGGCTCAAGCCGCGGATCTACAACAACCTCAACAAGTTCGGCAAGCGATGGATGAAGGAGCTCCCCTCGGTGGTCTGGAGTCTGAGGACAACGCTGAGCCGAGCCACGGGCTTCACACCGTTCTTTCTAGTCTATGGGGCCGAGGCCATCTTGCCCACAGACTTAGAATACGGTTCCCCGAGGACGAGGGCCTACGACGGCCAAAGCATTCGAGCTAACCGAGAAGACTCGCTGGACCAGCTGGAAGAGGCTCGAGACATGGCCTTACTACACTCGGCGCGGTACCAGCAGTCCCTGCGACGCTACCACGCCCGAGGGGTTCGGTCCTGAGACCTCCAGGTGGGCGACTTGGTGCTTCGGGTGCGACAAGACGCCCGAGGGCGACACAAGCTCACGCCTCCCTGGGAAGGGCCGTTCGTCATCGCCAAGGTTTTGAAGCCCGGAACGTACAAGCTGGCCAACAGTCAAGGCGAGGTCTACGACAACGCTTGGAACATCCGACAGCTACGTCGCTTCTACCCTTAAGATGCTTTCAAGTTATTCGTACACCTCGTTCACACACGAAGTCTAGTCATCAAGGAAGGGTCAGCCTTGCCTCAGCAAAGCCCGACCCTCCCTCGGGGGCTAGAAGGGGGAACCCCCTCTGTGTCAAAATTTTCCTCGAAAAAGTCTTCCATCAAAAAGGCTTCTACGTTCCTCGGCTATATCAGTAGCAGGACCCCAAGAAGCGAACGAGGGCGTATGTAAGTGGCAAGGCCGACCGAGCCGAGGGACTCCTACACCTCTGGGATACGGATACCTCACTCGTCACCTACCACGAAAAATGACTCCTACTTGGGCGAGCCACCCTGCTACTGACGAACGGGGCCGGATACGCAAAATAGAAGGAAAAGGAGCACAACTTTATACTACGATAATAAAGTGTTCGGGCCTCAGCGGCCGCAAAAGACACATGTGCATTCAAAGAAAACTGCTCCGGCAGAGTCAGGCGTCGCCCGGAGAAGGAGCCGCGCCCTCGGCTTCGTCCCCACCCTCGGCAAAGTCCGCCCCGGCCTCGGACGACGGCGCAGGCGGGAGGATCTCTGCCTCGAAGGTGGTTGCCAGCACCGCGCTCGGGCCCGCGGCGGCCGCGTCGAGCCTCTGGACTTCAGCCATGGCGGCTTCATCTTCGTCGGGGAGGCAATACCCCTCGCTGACCCGCTCCAGATCCACGAAATAGTGGGAAGCAAGCACGGCGAAGGCCCGCCTGACGCTGTGATGTAGCGCCTCGCAGAGTCTGCCACGCACATGGTCACCCAAGGCCTGCAGGCGACTTTGAGGGGAGCTTCGCGAGGGGACGTCGTCGAAGCCAAAGACCCGGCAGAAAGCCGAGATGGCCTCGGACATGGCCGCGTGGTCGGCCTCCCTCTGCTCGGCCGCCTAAGCAAGCGCCCTGGTGGACTTATCAAGGGCAGACTCGAGCTCTGCGAATAGCCAAAGCGCAAGACCTCAAACACAAGTGGAGGAACCGAGCTGAAACAAAAACTTAAAACAGCCAGGACATACCTCCGGGTCGGGCACGCTGCTCCGAGGATGCGGCTTGGGCTACGGCTAGGTCTGCTGCAAGGGCTCTGGCCCGGCTTTCGGCCTCGGCGGCCCGGCCCCGAGATTGGTCCCGCTCATCGGTGACCTGGTCAAGCTCCGACTGCCGCGCGCTGCACCTCTGCGCGTGCCGCTGCTGCCTCTGCTCCTAGATCAGCACAGAGCAACCGAAGGTCCGCCACCTCGGCGCCCTGCTGGGAGAGGCGCGCGGTAGCCCTGGCAAGCGAGGTCCTCAGGGACCACAGCGAACCCCAGACATCGACCTCGCGGCGGATGAACAACGACTTGGTGGCGCTCAGATCCGTCAGATCCTGAGGGAAGGAAGCGGGGCGTCACAAAGGACGCCTTGATCACGAAAAAGATATGCCTGAAATCATTACCTGGAGGATCTTGGGAACGTCCCTGCAAAAGACCTCCAAGGATGACCGAAGCGACCCCACCGTTGCCTCGGCACACTCGCGGAGCTCGTCCCAAGACTGCTCCTCCCGCTCATCGTCAAGAGCGAAGAAGGGATCCGAGGCCTCACGGGTCCGGAACCGCAGCAACTGGCGCCGCCCCTCGGAGCTCCGCCGCGCAGGGACAAGGCTGCCGCTCGGCGGGACGGGTCGCAGTTCCACGCCCCCTCCTCCGAGGCACCAAGTAGCGACGCCTCAGCCATCTCAGCGTCGGCGACGACGGGTCGCTCCACGGCCAGGACGGCAACGGCTTCGGCAGCAGCCGGCGCTAGCGTCGGCGGCATGTCTGGTGGGCCCGAGGCCACGGCCGCGCCAGCCGCCTCCCCCAGCGCGACGACCGCCTCGACAGAAGAGCCAGCCTCGGGAACTCGCTCCACGGTAACTGGTGCCGCCTGAGCCCCCCGCTGTGGGGCATCTTGCGGCCGGCGAGGCACGGCGCAACATCGGCTGCGGAAGCCAACGACGTCTTGAGGACCTTTCGGGGAGCCAGATCGGTCGGGCCATGACTCTGCTTGCTAAGGAGGAAAGGAAAGTCCGGGTCGGGACATACAAAGGAGGAGCCGGGACGAAGACATCCTAAGGTACTTACCTACTCCGGGCTATGATCAACCGTGCATGTGGGGAGGTCTCTCGAACCTCGACCCCCGAAGGTACCGCCGAGGTCTGCCTCGCTGCCAGCTTCGGTACCATCCCGCCTTGGGCGCCCTAGACACCCGAGATACGGACTGCCCAGCAGCCACGACGACCGGAGGATCGCCCTCCTGTGCAGCCGGCACGGGCGACGGTTCTCGGGGAACAGACAGCTCGGCCTAACTCCCCGGGGTCACCTCAACTTCCCCAGCCAAGGGGTCAAGTACCCCCTCGGTCTGCCCCCACTCTTCGGACCGGGACCCCGGCGTCCTGGCCCCGGAAACCGACGGCGCCAGCCCGCTCGGGGGCTGGCTTGACGACTCCTGGCCTAGCTTCAGACCCGAGCTGAGGCTGAGGCGGGTAGCCATATCGTCATCTTCGTCATCGTCTTCATCGTCGTCGTCGTCATCAGGCGTTTCCGGCGACGGCTCCCTCGGGAGTCCATCCCTCTCCTGTCGACGACGGAGCCTTTCCAAGGCGTCTCGGGCCCGCGTCCGCTCGCGGGCCCGAGCCTTCTTCGCGTCCTTTTTCTCCTTCCTCTTCTCTGCGGCAACCCTCCGCGTAGCTCGGTCCACCGTGTCCTCCGGGACCGGTGGCCGGGAAGGCTTGTGACACCCTACCTCCTGGAGACAGACGAAAGGTCTCGGCTGTGAGAACCAAGGGCAATCCGACGCAAGGAGAAAGAAGGAGCGGACACTCACCAGGGACACACACCCGCGGTCGGGACGCATCAAGGGCTAGGAAAGGGCGCCGGTGTCCGGTTTCCCCAACGTGACGGCTACCCGCCTGTGGAGGTCATCGACGGGAAGGGGATCCAAGGACATCCGCGAACCCTCCAAGTCGGCCTCTGGCGTCATCTCCCAAAGCGGCAACCGCCGCTCCGTCAGGGGAAGCACCCTCCGGCGATGAATGGCGGCAATTACTCCCGCAGCGGTGAGCCCTCCTTTCCGCAACCCCTCCAGGGCCTTCAGAAGGGGCTGGAGATTCTTCTGTCTGTCGTGCGGGGTCCCATAGCGCCAGGCGTCAGCGGCGGCGGTCACCACTCACTGAGAAAACGATGGGAGCCTCCCGTCGTCATTTCGGAGATAGAACCACCGGCGCTGCCACCCTTTGTTCGAGGACGCAAGGATGGCGGGGATATACTGCGGCGCCCGCGCCTGCCTCAGCTGGAGGATGCAGCCACCAGCCCGCACTGCCGTGCGGACCCTTCTCTCCCCCGTCGGCGAAGCAAAAAGTTCCGCGGAGAAGAAATGAGTCCACAGGTCCCAGTGGGGGTCAATCCCCAAGTATCCTTCGCAAACCGCCGCGAAGATGGCGGCTTGCGAGATGGAGTTGGGGCTGAGGTTGTGCAGCTCCACCCCGTAGACATGCAGAATCGCCCGCATAAAATGGCTCGCCGGCACTCCGAACCCCCGCTCGTGGAAGGAGACGAAGCTCACAACATACCCTGGCGGCGGGGACGGGGCGGCTCCGCTCGGGGGGGGGGGCATTCACTCTGGCTGCCTCTCATCGGAGAGAGGGCGAAGTAAACCCTCAGCGACGAGGGCCTCCAGGTCATCCGCCGTGACGGTGGAGAAAGGCCACGGATCGCGCGGCGGAACAATGGTTACTCGGTCGGCCATCACCAAGCAGAGGTGGCGGCGGAAAGGACTGGGTGGGCGGTCTCCTTTTCTCTGGCTATTCCCTCGGGTTGCGAAAACCTAAGGAGAAGGCAAGTAGCAGAGCGAAAACCGTCACCGGTCCCTCTCCTGAATATATAAAGACCCAGGCGAGACCCGTTCAACGCGTCGCCCGAACCAACCGCGGGATTCAAAACTCAAAGCGAAACGCCCGTGCCTCCAACGGCTCGCGCATGCGCGACGGCTGCCCCGCGAACCACTCGTCCCGTCGCATTAACTCCGCGGCGGAACAGGCGACACCTTTGGCAGGAGAAGCGGGCGACGCTTCGCCTTCGCCATAACGACCGCGTCAAAAAAGGTGCGCCACGTCATTCGATTTCGTATCCTTTTCCTTTTCCTCTTTCTCTCTCTTACAATAGGGACCGAGAAAGGGGATACCCCGAAAGGGATCCTTCTCCGCGAAGGAAACGGGCCCCGAGCCCCCCTACTGATCAGAGGTTCGAAGGCTGGCCCCTCGGAGGGGTTCAACAGCCGCCTCAGAGCGCTCGGGCTCCGCGCCCACTACTGGTCAGAGGTTCGAAGGCCGGCCCCTCGGAAGGGTTCAACGGCCTCCTCAGGCCACTCGGGCTCCACGCCCACTACTGATCAGGGGTTCGTAGGCTGGCCCTCGAAGGGTTCACAGCCGCCTCAAACGCAAAGCGAGGGATGACCCTGGGTACGTAACCAAGGCTCGGGCTATGCTCTCGAGGTACCCTAGGACATTTCCGAGACCAGCGGGAACGATCTTGTAACGGAATCCCATCAGAGGGAGGCATCGAGCCCTCGGACCCCGTCAAAAGGGGACCGGGTCTGGCAGATCACCCGCAGGTACTTTTGGAGCGCGCCTGCGGTCCTCTAGCCGACCCCTAACAAATGGGGCACGGGCGTCCACTCGGATTACCCGTTAGCAGCTCACTGGAGACACCATGTTCGGTGCCCTCCGAGGGCAACATGGCGCTTTTCCCCCCCTCCTCCTTGCGGAAAGGCGACGCACGGGCGTATGTAAAAAAGTCGAGTATGTCCTTGACCGTCCTCTCGCCCTGTGCGGAGGCTCGGGGGCTGCTCTCGCAAACCCGGCTCCGGCCAAACCATTGACAGCGTCAACATACCAGCCCGAGAACTTGGGACCTGACCGTGCACCCGGGCTACGGCCAGCTCGCATGAGGGAACAACCAGACCGGCCGAGGCATTGCGAAACGCATTAAGACCTCGAAGGAGTCAAACCACTCCTCCGAGGCCTCGGGGGCTACACTCGGCGGGTGCGCTCGCGCGCACCCACCGGAACAAAACACAACCGAGAAAGGCCGGTCCCCTTGCAAAATGGTGCGACAAAAGCCTCCAAGCGAGTATTAACACTCCCTTCGAGGCTCGAGGGTTACTGTCGGGGACCATAATTAGGGGTACCCTCAAGACTCCTAATCTCAGCTGGTAACCCCATCAGCACAAAGCTGCAAAGGCCTAATGGGTGCGATTAAGTCAAGGATCGGTCCACTCAAGGGACACGATCTCGCCTTGCCCGAGCCCAGCCTCAGGCAAGGGCAGCCGACCCCGGAGGATTTACGTCTCGCCCGAGGACCCCCTCTAGCAGCGGACACACCTTCGGCTCGCCCGAGGCCCAGTCTTCGCCAAGAAGCAACCTTGGCCAAGTCGCCACGCCGACCGACCGTATCGCAGGGGCATTTAATGCAAAGGTGGCCTGACACCTTATCCTGACGCGTGCCCTTCAGTCGACAGAGCCGAAGTGACCGCAGTCACTTCGCCGCTCCACTGACCGGCCTGACAAGAGGACAGCGCCGCCTGCGCCGCTCCGACTGCTGTGCCACTCGACAGAGTGAGGCTGACAGCAGCCAAGTCCGGCCACTGGCGCCATAGGAAACTCCGCATCGCCCGAAGGGCTCGGACTCGGGCTCAGCCCCGGAAGACGACGAACTCCGCTTCGCCCGGCCCCAGGGCTCGGACTTGGGCTCGGCCCCGGAAGATGACGAACTCCGCTTCGCCCGACCCCAGGGCTCGGACTCGGGCTCAGCCCCGGAAGACGACGAACTCCGCATCACCCGACCCCAGGGCTCGGACTCGGGCTCGGCCCCAGAAGACGACGAACTCCGCATCGCCCGACCCCAGGGCTCGGACTCGGGCTCGGCCCCAGAAGACGACGAACTCCGCATCGCCCGACCCCAGGGCTCGGACTCGGGCTCGGCCCCAGAAGACGACGAACTCTGCATCGCCCGACCCCAGGGCTTAGACTTAGCCCTGGCCTCAGCCGACGGTCTCCGCCTCGCCCGACCCAGGGGCTCGGACTCGACCTCGGCCTCGGAAGACAGACTCGACCTCGACCTCGGAGGAGCCTCCACCTCGCCCAACCGAGGGCTCGGACCAACCACGTCACAGGAGGCACCATCATTACCCTACCCCAAGCTAACTCAGGCTACGGGGAACAAGACCGGCGTCCCATCTAGCTCGCCCCGGTAAACAAGTAATGATGGCGCCCTGCATGCTCTATGACGACGGCGGCTCTCAGCCCTCTTATGGAAGCAAGGAGATGTCAGCAAGGACTCGACAGCCCCAACAGCTGTCCTTCCGCCAGGCTCCAGCGCTCCTCCGACGGCCATGACACCACACGAACCGGGTGCCAAAACCTCTTCGGCTGCCACGATGGCATGTACTTAGGGCACTAGCTCTCCTCCGCTAGACACATTAGCACACTGCTACACCCCCATTGTACACCTGGATCCTCTCCTTACGTCTATAAAAGGAAGGTCCAGGGCCCTCTTACAGAGGGTTGGCCGCGCGGGGAAGGACGGGACGACGCTCGCGTAAGCCTCTCACTCCCTCCCGCGTGGACGCTTGTAACCCCCTACTGCAAGCGCACCTGACCTGGGCGCGGGACAAACATGAAGGCCACGGGTTTCCCCTTTTACGCCTGTCTCCCTCCGGCTTCTTCCCCCCTTCGCGCTCCGTCTCGCATCGACCCATCTGGGCTGGGGCACGCGGCGACAATTTACTCGTCGGCCTAGGGACCCCCCGGGTTCGAAACACCGACAAGGAGCTTTATGAAGGCAGGGCTTCGATTTCCCTTGAGTAAATTTCTAGTTGAAATTCTAAAGACTTTTGAAATTTACCTTCATTAGATTACCCCCGAAGCTATCATCAGAATGGAGATTTTCATTTGGGACGTGAGGAGCCAAGGACTAGAGCCGAGTGCAAAATGCTTCTGTAACATGCATGAGCTGTCCTATGAGACGAAGGCTACTGGCAAAGAGCAATATCATAATAATTTTGGTTGTTACAGCTTCGTGCCTCGCTCTGATGTGAGCTATCTAGTCCTGACGTTTCGGAAGAGGTGGCCAGGAGCCTGGATGGAAGAGTGGTTTTATGTAAAGAATAACTTAGTTGAAAGAGAAGATATAAAGAGGATCATCCAACGCCCTATTTGGTCTCGCTTCGGCATCAGAAGGCCAACCACTGCTCTTGAAAATGAAATTGAAGCATGCCAGAAGGCTTTTAACAATGTATGGACTTTTATTGGCATAAGAGACTTAGTCCAAGAGCATATTGCTTATAGAGTGTGGCCTCTTGTTAGCGACTGGGAGATACCGAAGGAAGCTACTACCGGGTCCAGTCAAGGCGGCTTGGTTTATCTGAAATATACCTTCAGATACAGAGATCAATTTGATGAGCCGAATGATGACTGGCTAAATTGTGTCGAGGCAACCGGTGACGAATTGCTTGGGGCCTATACAACGACCGAAGATGATGCCATGACATTAGCCTTCAGAGGATGAGGCAAAAGAAGATTGAACAGAGTTTTTTATGTAATTGGTTTTGTATACCCAGACTACTGCTATCCCTCGCGAAAGCAGGGAAAGAAAAGAAAAGTTGCTGCTTCGGCCATCTCTGCTACGCCGAAGGGTAAAAAGATCAAAGTTTTGACACACCGGCCTTGGTATATTGAAACGGCCAGGGTGCCGAAGCTTGCCGAGGGGACTTCTTCTATCACTGAGCCGGAATACCCCGCTCCTGCCGGTGCCAAGGGAGAATCGGTTGAAGTGTTGAAAGCAATGGGACAGGAGAAAGCCGAGTCGGCCGAAGCACCGAAGCGTCCTGCCGAAGCCAAAGGAAAAAACGGTCGAATAACTAGAACTGTAGGAGTCGATAGGGCTGTCAAAAATCCTGAGCTTGCCGCCCGAGCCGGAGTTGCCGAAGGTGTCAAAAATTCCTGCAATAACTCCCAAAAGAAGGAGGATGGCTAGCGTGTTAGATGTTGTCCTAGAGTCAACAAGGGTGCCAACTCCTGCCTCTGCAGAGGTGCCCAGCATGAGCGAGAAAAATATAAAGGAGTCCGCTGAAGCTGTTACAACCCGTGTTGAAGCTGAAGTTGGGCCCTCAGTTCCCACAGAAACAAGGCCTGCTGAAACTAAACAAGGACCTTCGAATGCCGCTCTGAACTTGGAAAAAGAATGCACACCCTAGAAGGTTAAAACTCCTGCCCCCGAAGCATCTACTGAAGAGCTAGATTTTATTATATGACATGCTTTGAGGAAATAATTGTCGGAAGAGCAGATTGCCAAAGCCAAGCAATATGCCAGGGATTTGAAATACCCAAAGGGATCCTTGGTGTATAATGGCACTGATGAAGACGACTTTTTGTACTGCCTTTCGGACAACAAGGAGTTATCTGTTTGCTGGGAGATGGCAAGGAACATAGGGTTTCTGAAGCTCGAGCTTGGCCTCTCCGCAATGTCGAAGGATGACCTTGCAGACAGCCTCGCTTACAACAGTCTTAATGTAAAGATGTTTTGACTTATAAACGGATTATTTTTGCATCTTTTATTATTGTACTGATCCCCCCTATAATGCTTTAAGGGCACAAAAGAATGCTGAAGACGAAAGCTGCCAAATAGCCCTTGGGAACCTTTAGACAGAGGTTATTAGACTAAGGAATGAAGCCCTAGAAAAGAATAAAATTCTGCTTTCCTTGGTAGACAGAGTAAAGGTCAGCGAAGCCAAACTTACTGCACAGTCCGAAGCTCATAAAGCCGAAGTTGAAAATCTAAAGAAAAAGCTTGCCGAAAAGAATGAGGATTTTGATGTGGAGAAAGCCAAACAAGAAATAAGCGAATGGACTAGTTCAAGATTACAAAAGAATGTGGATGAGCTTCGTGAATCGAAGGAGAGATATTATGAGAAATCCTTGGATTGTGCTAAAAAATTGAAAGATAGTTTTGCAAAGGTGGGTGCATACTCATCGGAGCAAAAATTTATTAGAGGCGATCCTGAAGGAATCATTGAATGGATTGGCGAAGAAGCTGAAGCTTTTGAAAAAATTCTTAGCGACCGTGGGGATTTTTTTGCCTTTGCCAGTGCCCGAGGGGTTGCAGCAACTTTAGAGAAAACTGGCTGTGAACATGTTAAAGCTGCAGCCCAGCCGGAAACTGGCTTCTCCATAGACAATACGAAGGATCCTTCGGCTAAAGCTACTTTGATGGGCAGGAAATTATATTCCAACATTTGGATGAAGGGCGGCTGGGAAATAGCCGACGAAGCTATAAAGAAAAACGAAAAAGAATCCCATGATGCCCGAGAAGAAGCCAAGCGAGCCGAAGAGGCTGCTGAGCGCGCAAGGCATTTAGGTATTTTTACTGAATCTTGGCTTTAGTATTTTTTCTAGCTTCGGATTAACAACTTGCTATTTTACTTCAGCTGAACTATCACCATCACCCGAGCCATATGATCCTGAAGTCGATCTAGCCATGAAAGTAGCATTAGAAACAATAAAGATTGTCGAAGAAGCCGTTGATGAAGATGTCAACAAACTGTTGAATGAAGCCGCCGAAAAGATTTTAAAAGAAGACTGAATTCTATGAAATGTAGTATTTTGGAAATGTAGTATTTGGGAAATGTAATATTCGTACATGAATTAAACATTGTATATCTATGTATATATTAATGTAATATATTTCTTTGCGATGCATGAAATTTGTGTTCATACCATTTTTGAGCCTTCGGCGAAAAAACACATTCCCTTCTTTTCATGCTTCGTAAAGAAAGAGCCCTTCTATAGCATAGCTGTTGTATAATATTGTTGTCGACGGAAATTTTCTTGGAATGTAAAATTATAATTGGCTAAGGTGTACTTTATGCTCTAGCACACTGTTTCATTCATCGCATAATTTAAAAAAAACAACTTTCTTTCTACACAATCTTGCTGCAGATGTGACATGATGTATGATGTAATGCTATGCGAAATGATGCGATGATATGATGCAGCATGATTGTAACGCCCTAAATTTGGGGGTAGAATTTTTTTTCTTCTTTTCACTCACCAAATTCGGGCGTTACTCTCTTTTATCTTCCCATTTCGCTCCTTCTTCCCAATTTCAAACCAGTATAGTGGCAGGTGTCCGTGTCATGTATAAACAAAACCTAAGTGTCATGGGTGTTGCATCATGCCGAAGCGCATTTCTTTGTCTGATGTCGCGTGTTCGTCTCGTTCTGTTTCGGATTTCGGTTCGCGATTGGACTCCGTTTAGTGGTCGTGCGTGCCGTGGGTTTCGATCCGCGGTGTGGCCCAGCCTGGCCCAGTCCGGCCCGGTCCGGCCCGCGCGCCCCTGACGCCCCTGCCCACCCCATGCGCGTGCCCCCCCTCCCCCAGATCTGTTTGTCTCATTTGATTTCTCCTGCGCAGTAACCTCCCTCTCCCTCTTCCACCTCTCTCTCTCTCTCCCCGTGGTGCCCTAGGGTTTGGAGTCGAGATCGCCAGAGTTTGGATCCCCGGAGGTGAGTTTTTTCCCTCCCCTTCCCTTTTCTCTCTCTCCTCCCTCCCCTTCTTCTCCCCTGCGCGACCCTCCTACCCGCGCGCCCTGCGCCGCCCCGCGCCCGCGCCGCCCCTCGGCCTCGCCCCTACGCGCCGCCCGCGGCCGCGCCCTCCCGGCGAGCCACGTCCGGCGAGCCCCTCCCCTCCCCGTTCCGCACCCGGTGAGCCCTCGCGGCCGCGCCGCGTCCCGCCCTCCCCGCGCCCAGCCTCGCGCCCGGCCCCGGTTCCGCGCCCTCCCTGCCCCGGCGAGCCGCGCCCCCGGCGGCCTCCCCGCGCGCCCGGTGATCCTCTCCCCGCGCCACCCCTCGACCGCGCCCTGCTCCCCGCCCCGGCAAGCCCCCCTCCCCTGGCCCCGCGCCCGCGGCCCCCTGCGCGCCCGCGCCCGACGCCGGCGGCTCAGCCCTCCCACGCGCCCTCGCCCCGCCGAGGCCGCCCTCGCCGTGGCCTCACCCCGCCAAGCCCGCCCCCGCCGCGAGCCCCTGCTCCCCGGCCATGCCCCGACGGCTGCGCCCTCGCCGCGCGCCCCGGCGGCCGTGCCCGAGCCCGCGCCCTGGTCGCCCGCCCTCGGCCGCGCCCCTGCCCGCACCCGTGCCCCGGCGACTCGTGTCCCGCGCGCCTGCATGGTTCGCGTGCCTTCGGCACGTGTAGCGTGCTCTCGCGCGTGCGACCGTAGTCGCACTGCGCTTAACCCCGCTTTAATCTATCTTAATTGTTGTTTAGTCGACGTGCTGCGTCGCGCGCTTCGTCGCGCAACGAATTTGTTTAATTTCAGATTATATTAATGTGCTGCGTCGCGTGCTTCGCCGCGCGACGATCCATTTTAATTTCAGGTTGTTTAATGTGTGACATCGCGCGTCCAGTCGCGCGACGTTCCACTTTAAATTTAGTTCGGATGACGTATGTCGTCGTGCGTTTCGTCGCGCGACGCTTAACGTCTCTTTATGATTAATGCAAGTGTCTCGTTGTGCGCTCTGTCGTGCGACGAGTCGTTGATTTCTTAATTCAATTTAAAGTGTTATGTCGCACGTCTCGCCGCGCGACGATCCTTTTAATTTATCTTCATCTGCTTATAATGATTAAACATGAAACATGACTTTACTTTATGCTAAACGTAGTGTCCAAATTTATGACCTTCTATTAAGCGAGTGGTTTAATTTATAATAATGTAACGTGATCGTTTCTCGACTGTCTTTTCCTCTTTCTCTCTCTTAACCATAGTTGCGAGCCCCGCGTGGAACGTTTGTTTATTTACTGCATTCTATTGTATGGTTTACTGTTCTTTTGTATTAAATGTGTGGATGTATGTATGTTTGCGCTCGTATAGAGAACGATCTGGTTGAAGAGCCTGAGGAACTCGCAGGAAAAGTCCCTGAGCAGCAGCTAGTTGGTGGAGGCAAGTGTCCCTTGACCTATCTCTGTCCTATACATTCTTTAATTCACCTCCCGCATTTCACAGTTATACCTAAGGATTGACTAGCTTTTGTTATCCATGTCCTTGTTTACCTATTTGGGTTGGATTATTATTGTTTAGCTTTATGCTATTGCTCAACTCTAATCAATGAACATGATGAGAATTATCAATGATACGCTGTTTTCCCCTCCTTTATTATGATGTTATACTTGTGGCATTCTAGGGGGCTCGAGCGGTTTCTCGAGTGCCTCTTCGTAAGGACCTGTTTGTTGGATGACCGCCCGGGAAAACAGTGCAACCATGAGGGTGGAATGGGATGCCCTTAGTTGAATAATTAGAGGAACCGGGGTGTAGTTCGCTTAGCCGTCGTGCCGTCAATGGGGCTCGGTGTATGTGGCTCGCTTTGCCAAGTTTGGGTTCGCCCCTTAGGGAGGAGTGCGATGCATTTAGGAAACCTAACGGGCAGCTACAGCCCTGGGGAATCTTTGTAAAGGCTACGTAGTGATGCCCTGCTGGGTCACCTTGGTAGTGATCAATGGAGAGTCATGATCTCCGGGCAGAAAGGGAATCACGGCTTGTGGGTAAAGTGCACAACCTCTGCAGAGTGTATGAAAACTGATATATCAGCCGTGCTCGCGGTTATGAGCGGCCAAGGGAGCTCCAGTGATTAGTGGTACTTGATCAGAGACGTTTTGGTTTACAGGTGGCAATGAGATTGATGGTTTTGGTTATGACTATGGTACTGGTAAGTGGTATTCTTTTCGTTTGGAAAGGGTACATCGGGTTAATAACTTGGGTTAATGCTAAAACCTAGCTTTCTACTAGTAAATAATAACCTGACCAACTAAAAGCAACTGCTTGACTTAACTCCACATAAAGCTAGTCCACTACAGCCAAACAGGACGCTTGCTGAGTATGTTGATGTATACTCACCCTTGCTCTACACACCAAACCCCCCCATCCCTAGGTTGTCAGCATTGCAACCCCTGCTCAGGAGAAGATGAAGCTGTGGAAGGAGACCACTAGGAGTTCCAAGATTATGATGAGTTCTAGGCGTGGGTTAGCGGCAACCCCTAGTCGGCTGCCTGTGAAGGCCGCGTTTATCTACGTTTCGTTTTCGCACTTTGATTATTGTAAAGACTATGTGGATGTCTCGGACGTATGATGTAATCGATATCATTACCCTTCTATGTTATTATTTGAGCACTGTGTGATGATTTCCAGTTATGTAACTGCTGTGTACGTGAATTGCTGATCCTGGCACGTACATGGTTCGCATTCGGTTTGCCTTCTAAAACCGGGTGTGACATAGGTGGTATCAAAGCCGTGCTGACTGTAGGACCGCTAACCTAGAGTAGAATGGTTGTTCTAAGGATTATAGACCTCTGTCCCTGCCTTGACTTTGGTATCCCTTCAAAAGTAGGTCATATCGACCAAACCTATGTTCTACTATATATTATACCTTGCTAAAAATCTTTTTGTTTGTTCTAATCCTTCATTTATTTATGGTTTATTACTTGCTGGTCATACTAGTTCTATTCTCACTCTTATGCTTGCGGTGTCTTTGGTAGATGGCTCGTCTTAGACACACTACACGGAAGTCTGTCATCCCCTTCTTACCCTCCCGTCTTGCAAAGCGTCCTCTTCGCCGTCCACTGACCGGTCAGTCCAGCCACTTGGAGAGGCTGCACCACCGCCTGCATGAGGAGCAGGAGCGTCGACGACAGGAGCAGCAGGGCTCTTCTTTCTCGCTCCAGCAGGAGATAGAGTCCGTGAGGAGCTGCTCCCCTGTGCTCCCCCTGGAGGCGCCCCCTGCACCACCACCAAGCACCCCAGCCCCTGGAGTAGCTTCTGGAGGAGACCCAGACGACGGAGGTGGCGACAACAGCTTGAGCCACGACACCGACTTTTCTGCTGACCAGGAGCCGGAAGGATGGGTTGCTCGACCCATCACTCGCGACGCTGCTCGCGGGTGTCACTTCCACGATGCGCTCGACACCCTGCTTCGTCGGGCACTTGACCGACGTACTTGGTCCATCGAGTATCGTTGTGTGGTCTTCCAGCACAGTTGCCGGGTCTACCCGGACCGTTGGGAGGTGACCTTCTTGGTGCGCCGTCCGAAGAACAGTCTCTGGGGTGCTGAGGTCTGCTCAGAGCACTATTCCATCTCTGAACGGGACTCAGCTGAGGCGGCCATGCAAGATACCGCACGGCGTGCGCTTTCGCACTACTGCTCAGTGCTCGGTGGGGTAGCTGATGGTCTCAACCTGAAGTATTACCCCCGCCGTCCATCTGGCATAGGGGCCAGCCTCCATCGTCGGCCATAGCTCCCCAAGCCTGAACTCCCTGGTCGTCTCCTCCCCTTCGCCGTTTCCCAAGCCGCGCCTGAGTGCCGTCCCCGTCGAGCCTGCTGGACGCGCCACAACGAGCTCCCTCCATCATGCCCCTCCCTACTCCTACTTCATCCGGTCGACCACCGCCATGTCCTGGTGGCCGAGCATCCTTATTCACTGTTGGCCGTGCGCAACTCCTTCCCTGGCTGCTCGGGCTCGCTCTCAGTTTCCAGCCATGGAGCTCGCCCCTGCTCCTCTGCACGCCTCGGCCGATATTGCCTCCTGGTCACGGTCGGCTCTGGACTAGGCCACCGCCGCGCCCGGGATTTTGGCGCGTGTCCCTTCTCGCCCAGCGCTGCTCTCTATCTCTCCCCTTGCCGAGCTCCCTCAGCTCGCCCACAACTCTCGTTGTGGTGTCGTTCGTCGCGCCCCCCTGTAACACCCCTGGTGTTACTGTTACTAAAACCATGGGAACCCCTGGTGTTACTGTTTCAATCTCGGGAAGAGATTCTTTTATGGGGGGAAGGATGTAACACCCCTGGTGTTACTGTTACTAAAACCTGAGCATAACATCATCAGCATTAGCATTTCATATGTTTGACACACTTAGAGTGCATTCACTAGGCAAAAATTTCAAACAAGTTGTATTGTTATGACATTTTGCAAATAGAACCCTGGTGTAGGGTACTTAACCCTGAACAGGGATCTGAAGGGTAAAACAAGACCCAAATAGAGAAAACCCTAAAGCTTAAGTAAAATGATCATAAAATATTACTAAGGATGGATCTAAGTGGCATTCACACCCTTGAAATACCAAAAACCCTAATAAGGACCCTAGAAAACCCTAAACCTAAACCCTAGGGGGTTAAGTGCAAAATTAGTGCACTTTTGGACTAAAGTGTAAAAACTATGATGTTAAGGCATATAAAGTCATTTGGTTCACATTTATGAAGATTTTCAATTCAAACCTTGAGTTTTGGACCTATTGGCAAAAAGGCCTTATTTGGGTTCTAAGACTAAGTCTGAAAATCAGTGTTTGGGTCCAACTTTGAAGCTTTGTAATTTTCAAATTATAAGGTTTTTGCCCTAGGTCACCACATCAATATTGTAGAGCTATTAAAGGTGAACAACTTTGTTTAAGGGGTTAAGCATTGTTGTTATGAAGAATTGGGAGATAATTAAACCCAAAGTTGGGCTGTCAGTCGGGTTACTGACTGAAAAATGACCACCAGTGTTATTGGTCGAGCTTTGGAATTGAAATTATGTATGATCTAGTGCTCAACTGAGTTCAGTTCCTATAGTCGAAATGTAGCTGGTTTGTAACTCTACAACTTTGCTGCAGAAATTTGGGTGAGTTGCCATGAAAACTTTAGAGAAAATCCACCCTAAACTTTGGCTATCAGGAGCACTGAAGAACATTGCCATGGTACAGTGCCCGGGAGGATAAGCTTTAGACCCTCGCCGCCGATGACCAATCCGCACCGTGATTTGCGCCAGGGTCGAGATGGGCGTGCGGCGTGCATCTCCTCGCAAAGATCTTTTTGATCCGGGTAAGATCGCCGCGATGGAGCGTGATGATTCCGACCGCCATGCGGCCACTAATCACTCCGGCCATATCCGGTTATCGGCGCCGCTCCTCCTCGTTCATCCACGCCCTCACTGATTTGACCGTGTTACTGTCGCGGCGGGAACATGGCAAGCTCGTAGGAAAGGATAGTGCTCGACGCCGCCGTTGATCGCCAGCTAAGGCCGGCGATGGTTATCACCATGGCCATGGCAGTGGCTCACTGCGCCTATAAATTCACTTTATCCTCACCCCCTCCGTTCAAATCAACCGAGCACAGCTCTTCGTCTCTAAATTGCAAAGCCGAAGCACCCACTCCCACCCTCGATTAGCCACCATAGTCGGTGAATCACCGATTTCCCCCAAATCGGTCCGCCGCGCCACCAAGAACAGCCCCCCCATGGTAAGACACTGTCCAATTCACGTATTGTTTTCATGACTCTGCACGCTTGTGAAGCTCACGGTGGCGTCCGTTTACTCAATTCGGCCATGGTTTGGCGGGAATGCGTGCTCACGAACTCGGTTTCCGCCATGATCGTGGACAGACTGTTCCCAGTAGGGTTTAGGTCAAATAAATGGGTGTTCTTAGATCATCCTAGGTCAGTTATGCCTCTCCGTTAGTTAGCCGTAGCAGTCATCGCCGGTGATGGCCGGTACGGGTCGCGTCAGGGATGAACGGCTAGCGCGCCGTGGCCAGGGATGTTTGTGGAGAAGAAATAGAAGTGCGAGGGTATTTCTGCAAAGTGTCAGTGACTGTTTTAAATAGTGTTTTGGACTCCTTCGGGTTATTCAAATCTACAGGGGCTTATTCGCAAAGTCGTCGTCGCGTGCGCGGGCGCGCGTGGGCGCGCTCCTGTTCCCTATGCAGTTGGGCCGCCTGGGCTGAAATCGGCCCAGGACTGTTCCTTCTTCTTCCTTTTCTTTTTCTGAAAGGACTCCAACAATTTTAGAAAATTGTGGAAAAATCCTAAAAATGTCAAACCAATTTTCCTATATTCCTAATTTTCCGTAGCATTTAATAAAAATATTTTTATGATTTTTAGCTCAAATGAGAAATTTTGGAGCATTTAAAATGGCCTAAAACATTGTTCCTGGATTTTTAGAAAATCAATAATAATTGCAAAAATCTCCAAACTTTTTATATGAGCTCAAACATTATTTAGAAGCCTTGGGTAGAGTTTGATTTGATTTGGACCATGTTTGATACTTAGAACCCAAAACCCTACCCCTGCCCTTTGAATTCCTTTAGTAACTCCGAAAACCCTAGGTTCTCGAAGGACCATGAAGGAAAGTTGTACTCAAGACTTTGGAAAAATAAACTTTTATTATCTTTGCACACTCATAAGCATTACATGGAATTCATTCTTATATATATATATGGTTATATTTAGAAAACGAGGAAGAAGTTGAAGTAGAAGTAGAAGAGAAGACTTCGCCACCACCACCTGCGGAACATCAGGCAGGAAATTGTTTTTACTTTGACATCTGCGGATCCGAGCCTGACTCACCTATAAACGAAGGCAAGCCCTGGTGCATTTGCCACCTCCTTGTGTTTTAAAAATCTTTTTCACTTGCTTGATGCATTAGGTGATAGGAGTTGATTGCTAAAACAATTCCTGCATTACCTTCCTTGGATTTGATTACCTTCCTTGAAATCCCTCTTTTACAAAAAGATTTTTGATGCTTAGCCTTGCTTTAGAAAACAAAGTGTTTTGTTTTTACAAAAGATGATGTGGCAAAAGTGGGTGGGATGTTTTCGAAAATAAAACTTGATGGTGGATCCATCATGGCCATGATGGGTTCAACATCGGAAAAGATGTACCTCTGCCAGGTACCAAACTTTGGGTTTGAAATGATTAAACTGAAACCGGGCGGGTGACTTGCACGAGAAAGGAGTCTCGGTGTAGTGTCTCCGTCTGAGTCGATTAAGGACCGTGTCGATGTAGGCTCGATGACCGAGGACCCTTTAACTTGTCACATGCCTCGTCATGGGTAAGCTTTGCCTCGGGCAGACTAAGGCTAGAATAAGATACCACGCAATGGGAGTGGAGAGATGGTGAGAGTAGCGTGTACCCTCCGTGGCAAGAGGCTGGACGGTGGTGTATCTGTGCTCTCGGTTGGCGTGAACCTGATATGGTCTTAAGAACCCCGGTGGTGGGTTGACATATGCAAGGGTTAAGTGCTACATATGTCATGTGATTGGAGATCCTCAGCTGAGTATAATCGATTCGGATCGCCGTACCTTCACGGTTATGAAGACTTGGTCACTGACCTATACGTAGAACTCTAGTAAAGATGAAGGGATTGTTAAGAAATTGGCTAGTGCAGGTCAAGTGATTGAACTAGGGTAGAAAGAACTCTAGTTTTAGGTAATCTTACTTAACCTGACAAATTAAAACTGGATTTTTAAGGATCCACTTTTAGTAAGCATTTCTGCAAAATAGAGTCTTTGATCATTGAGAAACCTTACCTTGACTCCCTTATAACCAGCATACCCTTGAGAGTCTTTTCTTTAGTTGGGTAAGACTTGCTGAGTAATTCCATACTCAGGGTTTTATTCCCCGTTGTTTTTAGCTAAGGAAGCAACCAACTTTTGTTGCTTCTGTTCTAAGGTGGTACTGAAGGAAGAACACCAGGAGTAAAGCTGCGGGAGGAAAGGATCCTCCATAAAAAGTTTTGTTTAAAGCCTTATCAGGAGGGGTTTTTGCCTCCCTTGGTGTGTAACAATAATACTATGCACTCGTAGGTTATTCTGGTCTATAAATATTCAACTCTATCTTACTTTTAAATAAGGTAAGTTCATGTAATTGCTTCCGCATTTTTGTAACTCTGATGCTTGTAATGTCTGCGTGACGGGTGAAACGCTCTTGGGAAAGGTAAGAAAAGTAGATACCGAACTTGTCAAGTGATTCAGGGGCACCTACAGGGTTGTCTGAGGTCCGTTGGACAAGGACAACTGTAGGTGGGCCTAATGACTTGGGAGGTTCCGTCACAGCTGGTATCGGAGCGAAGCCCATCTCTGCATATATTATGAGACATCTTCAAAAAGAATTTTTCAAGACTTATCTAAAAATTTTCTTCCCTTCTTACCTAAGTATCTCTAAAGAGTTTATTTTAAAGACCAAGTAGTAAGAGTGCAACGTATAGAAGGTGTGAATCAACTAAGGTTGATTCTGTAATTACACATGCATCATGTTAAAAACTATACTAATAAGATTTCCCACTTAGAGAAATGCTGTCGCGCACCAGAAAGACCGCGCGCAAATCTACTGGACCCATTGGCGTACCCTACCATCAACTTGCTCCAAGACATGAAGAAAGTTATGCCTGATCATCTTCTTTATTTTATGCCTTTGAATTCCCCATACCTATCTAAGGCATACCAACTTAACCTTGCTATTGTTTTCCCTACGTATCTAATCAGATACTAATCATTGACCTTGTGATCTCTATGATGGGCATAGAAATATGCTTGGGGCTGAATTAACAGTCTCCCATCGTACTTCTTTCATCAAGTTTAGGTTATGGCCATGCCTTGTTCATTTCATCGGGCCATGATCTATTTGGCTCTCTACTTGTAACCATCCTTACTGGTGGAGTATCTCTTTGTATATCGACACCCTTGCCCAATCCATTAGTGTCACGTGAGATTTCTTATTGGTTACGTCTGGCAATGGTGTTATGACTAAAACCGATGGCACCGCGATGAAATCGAGGGCCTCCTGTGGATGCACACACATGGTTGCGCTACTTGGCACCCGCTGATATCACCGTTAATAGTCATAATCCATTATTAGACTATATCGATATGTTATCTTTGCGCAAACTGTTCTTACCATGTGAGATTCATTATTGGTGCCAGTTTTGTAATGGTGTCATGGTTAAGAACTTATGGTACCGCGGCGAAACTGGGAGCCTCCTGTGAATGTGCACACATGATTTTGCTGCTTGGTGCATGCCGGTATCGAGGTCTCTAGTCATGATCCATTATGGAATTACACTGATGTGTTATCTTCCATTGACCTTTCCTTGAAACAATTTCTATGTTGTTTGTGAAGAGATCAAGCAACATCTGTCATTTCCGTTGGATCAAAAGGGCATACCACTCTCATGTGTGGTCTTATTTCTTTTGATCTTGGTAGTGACTAATCATACAAGTTCCCTTTACATCCTTTGTGTAAAGGTGAAGCCTTGGAGCTTTTTAGTGTTGGAAAACAGCTGGTTAGCTCTCAAAATAGAGATCTACTTCCCCTGCTGCTGAAATGCAGGAGTTTGTTCATTCGCTCTCTTATTTAATCCATGTATTCCCTAACCAAGTGGATAATTCATCTCGCATGAGAAAACTGATGAACAACTTGACCAAATAGATTTTTACCCACATACATAATCTCTTATTAACAAAGAGTGAACTCTCAACCCTTGGCTTACCAATGGTACTGAGAGGATTTGCTCAATGTCAAAAGTAGTTCAACAAGTTGGTTTTGACTAACTTGTAACTGCCCAATGAATGAAGGCTGAGTTTAGAGACCGTTTTATCGAGTTGTCTAAACTCACTTTGGCTCAACCCACCCTAAAGAAAGTACTTACCAAAATCAAATTAAGTCGACCAGTAACCACCTAATTATCGCTCTAGTCGTGCCTCGACCGCCTCACGCGTGCTTTTCCTGCGTGTGTGATCATGCCAAACCATGACTAGTGCTGGATAAAATGGACTGGTTGCAAAGTCCGCATCTATAGATCCCTCCACTGGTGATTTTCTTGAATCTATATCACCTTTCGTGGACTTGGATTCCCTGGCTAACACGAGTTGACTGTGATGTTATTCGACATTCACACCCGTCTCGTGTGCTATGAACTTACTGTAACCACTTGTTGGTAAACCTCTTTCTGAGTATTTTACCCAAGATGGTGCATCTGATTCTGTTTGGGTAAAATTGTGTAATTGCCGCTCGCCCAACAGACTCAGATAGTACAGTGCCATCAGAAGAAGCAAATTGCACACATGGAACCTTATGTGTTCTTCTGGCTTACATCGTCTCTATTGGTGGGCAAAGATAAAGATTGAAATCGCACGCTATGTGGCGATTGTAGATGTGTCAAGGCCATACACATGAAAGCTGCTGGGCCATTGCAATCGTTACCTATTCCAACATGGAAATGGGAAGATATAAGCATGGACTTCATTGTGGGATTGCCTAGGACTGCAAAAGGGTATGATTCTATCTGGGTTATAATTGATCGGCTTACGAAAATTGCTCATTTTCTGCTAGTCAAGACAGATCACCCGGTTACTATCTATGCCCAATTGTACATTGCTCGTATTCTTAGTCTGCATGGTGTTCCAAAGACTACAGTGTCGGACCGTGGACCTCAATTTGTAGCCAAGTTTTGGGAAGCACTTCACAACTCCCTGGGTACTAAGTTGCTCCATAGTTCAGCCTATCATCCTCAAACCAGTGGGCAGACTGAGAGGGTAAATCAGATGCTCGAAGATATGCTACGGGCATGTGTTCTGGAATTCCCACAGAAATGGGACGAATGTTTACCATTAGCGGAGTTCTCATATAATAATAGCTATCAAGAAAGCATTAAGATGGCACCCTTCAAAGCGTTATATGGACGACGATGTCGTACTCCGCTAAATTGGTCTGAACCTCGTGAAAGATTTTTCTTCAGGCCTGATATGGTGAAAGAGACCAAAGAAAAGGTTCAGAGAATCATTCATCATTTGAAGAAAGCTCAAGCTCGTCAGAAAAGTTACGCAGACAAGCGACGACAACCCTTATATTTTCTAGTAGGGGATTATGTCTACCTGAAAGTTTCACCGACGAAGGGTGTATCGCGTTTCGGAGTTAAAGGGAAGCTTGCACCCCGGTACATTGGTCCATTCCCTATATACTTGAACAGTGTGGACCAGTGGCATACCGACTTCAGTTACCCGAAACCTTGTCTGCAGTACATAATGTGTTCCACGTGTCTCAATTGCAGAATTGTCTTCGGGTTCCCGATCGAACCGTTGACGTAACGGATGTTGCCCTAGAACCAGACTTGCCATATTCTGAGCACCCTATTCAAGTCTTGGATCAAAAGGACAGAATTACCCGAAGAAAAACTCTCAAGTTTTACAAGATACAGTGGAACCAACATTCTGAAGATGAGGCTACATGGGAAACTCAGGACTTTTTAGAAAAGAATTTCCCAGGATTTTTAGCCTCATGTAGTTTGTAAAGTGTATACAATTGTTGTAAAGGAGTGAGCCCCAAACCACCCCTGCCATGTACCAAGAATAAGGAAATTAAGATATGACGTGTTTCCTTTTCCATTACTTACCCTAGGACTTTCAATCTCGGGAAGAGATTCTTTTATGGGGGGAAGGATGTAACACCCCTGGTGTTACTGTTAATAACACCTGAGCATAACATCATCAGCATTAGCATTTCATATGTTTGACACACTTAGAGTGCATTCACTAGGCAAAAATTTCAAACAAGTTGTATTGTTATGACATTTTGCAAATAGAACCCTGGTGTAGGGTACTTAACCCTGAACAGGGATCTGAAGGGTAAAACAAGACCCAAATAGAGAAAACCCTAAAGCTTAAGTAAAATGATCATAAAATATTACTAAGGATGGATCTAAGTGGCATTCACACCCTTGAAATACCAAAAACCCTAATAAGGACCCTGGAAAACCCTAAACCTAAACCCTAGGGGTTAAGTGCAAAATTAGTGCACTTTTGGACTAAAGTGTAAAAACTATGATGTTAAGCCATATAAAGTCATTTGGTTCACATTTATGAAGATTTGCAATTCAAACCCTGAGTTTTGGACCTATTGGCAAAAAGGCCCTATTTGGGTTCTAAGACTAAGTCTGAAAATTAGTGTTTGGGCCCAACTTTGAAGCTTTGTAATTTTCAAATTATAAGGTTTTTGCCCTAGGTCACCACATCAATATTGTAGAGCTATTAAAGGTGAACAACTTTGTTTAAGGGGTTAAGCATTGTTGTTATGAAGAATTGGGAGATAATTAAACCCAAAGTTGGGCTGTCAGTCGGGTTACTGACTGAAAAATGACCACCAGTGTTATTGGTCGAGCTTTGGAATTGAAATTATGTATGATCCAGTGCTCAACTGAGTTCAGTTTCTATAGTCAAAATGTAGCTGGTTTGTAACTCTACAATTTTGCTGCAGAAATTTGGGTGAGTTGCCATGAAAACTTTAGAGAAAATCCACCCTAAACTTTGGCTGTCAGGAGCACTGAAGAACATTGCCATGGTACAGTGCCCGGGAGGATAAGCTTCAGACCCTCGCCGCCGACGACCAATCCGCGCCGTGATTTGCGCCAGGGTCGGGATGGGCGCGCGGCATGCATCTCCTCGCAAAGATCTTTTTGATCCAGGTAAGATCGCCGCGGTGGAGCGTGATGATTCCGGCCGCCACGCGGCCACTAATCACTCCGGCCATATCCGGTCATCGGCGTCGCTCCTCCTTGTTCGTCCACGCCCTCACTAATTTGACCGCGTTACTGTCGCGGCGGGAACATGGCAAGCTCGTAGTAAAGGATAGTGCTCGACGCCGCCGTTGATCGCCAGCTAAGGCCGGCGATGGTTATCACCATGGCCATGGCAGTGGCTCACTGCGCCTATAAATTCACAGCATCCTCACCCCTCCGTTCAAATCAGCCGAGCATAGCTCTTCGTCTCTAAATTGCGAAGCCGAAGCACCCGCTCCCACCCTCGATTAGCCACCATAGTCGGTGAATCACCGATTTCCCCCAAATCGGTCCGCCGCGCCACCAAGAACAGCCCGCCCGTGGCCAGCCCGCTCTGGTAAGACACTGTCCAATTCACGTATTGTTTTCATGACTCTGCACGTTTGTGAAGCTCACTATGGCGCCCGTTTACTCAATTTGGCCTTGGTTTGGTGGGAATGCGTGCTCA
Source organism: Zea mays (assembly GCF_902167145.1). Lineage (NCBI taxonomy): Eukaryota > Viridiplantae > Streptophyta > Magnoliopsida > Poales > Poaceae > Zea > Zea mays. Next base: position 72,748,718 of record NC_050104.1, on the reverse strand, counting down.
CGAACTCGATTTCCGCCATGATCGTGGACAGACTGTTCCCAGTAGGGTTTAGGTCAAATAAATGGTGTTCTTAGATCGTCCTAGGTCAGTTATGCCTCTTCGTTAGTTAGCCATAGCAGTCATCGCCGGTGATGGCCAGTACGGGCCGCATCAGGGATGAACGGCGAGCGCGCCGTGGCCAGGGGTGTTTGTGGAGAAGAAATAGAAGTGCGAGGGTATTTCTGCAAAGTGTCAGTGATTGTTTTAAATAGTGTTTTGGACTCCTTCGGGTTATTCAAAACTGCAGGGGCTTATTCGCAAAGTCATCGTCGCGTGCGTGGGCGTGCTCCTGTTCCCTGTGCAGTTGGGCCGCTTGGGCTGAAATCGGCCCAGGACTGTTCCTTCTTCTTCCTTTTCTTTTTCTGAAAGGACTCCAACAATTTTAGAAAATTGTGGAAAAATCCTAAAAATGTCAAACCAATTTTGCTAGATTCCTAATTTTCCATAGTATTTAATAAAAATAGTTTTATGATTTTTAGGTCAAATGGGCAATTTTGGAGCATTTAAAATGGCCTAAAACATTGTTCCTGGATTTTTAGAAAATCAATAATAATTCCAAAAATCTCCAAACTTTTTATATGAGCTCAAAACATTATTTAGAAGCCTTGGGTAGAGTTTTATTTGATTTGGACCTTGTTTGATACTTAGAACCCAAAACCCTACCCCTGCCCTTTGAATTCCTATAGTAACTCTGGAAACCCTAGGTTCTCGAAGGACCGTGAAGAAAAGTTGTACTCAAGACTTTGGAAAAATAAACTTTTATTATCTTTGCACACTCATATGCATTACATGGCATTCATTCTTATATATATATATATATGGTTATATTTAGAAAACGAGGAAGAAGTTGAAGTAGAAGAAGAGAAGACTTCGCCACCACCACCTGCGAAACATCAGGCAGGAAATTGTTTTTACTTTGACATCTGTGGATCTGAGCCTGACTCACCTATAAACGAAGGCAAGCCCTGGTGCATTTGCCACCTCCTTGTGTTTTAAAAATCTTTTTCACTTGCTTGATGCATTAGGTGATAGGAGTTGATTGCTAAAACAATTCCTGCATTAGCTTCCTTAGATTTGATTACCTTCCTTGAAATCCCTCTTTTACAAAAATATTTTTGATGCTTAGCCTTGCTTTAGAAAACAAAGTGTTTTGTTTTTACAAAAGATGATGTAGCAAAAGTGGGTGGGATGTTTTCGAAAATAAAACTTGATGGTGGATCCATCATGGCCATGATGGGTTCAACATCGGAAAAGATGTACCTCTGCCAGGTACCAAACTTTGGGTTTGAAATGATTAAACTGAAACCGGGCGGGTGACTTGCACGAGAAAGGAGTCTCGGTGTAGTGTCTCCGTCTGAGTCGATTAAGGACCGTGTCGATGTAGGCTTGATGACCGAGGACCCTTTAACTAGTCACATGCCTCATCATGGGTAAGCTTTGCCTCGGGCAGACTAAGGCCGGAATAAGATACCACGCAATGGGAGTGGAGAGATGGCGAGAGTAGCGTGTACCCTCCATGGCAAGTGGCTGGACGGTGGTGTATCTGTGCTCTTAGTTGGCGTGAACCTGATCTGGTCTTAAGAACCCCGATGGCGGGTTGACATATGCAAGGGTTAAGTGCTACATATGTCGTGTGATTGGAGATCCTTAGCTGAGTATAATCGATTCAGATCGCCGTACCTTCGCGGTTATGAAGACTTGGTCACTGACCTATACGTAGAACTCCAGTAAAGATGAAGGGATTGTTAAGAAATTGGCTAGTGCAGGTCAAGTGATTGAACTAGGGTAGAAAGAACTCTAGTTATAGGTAATCTTACTTAACCTAACAAATTAAAACTTGATTTTTAAGGATCCACTTTTAGTAAGCATTTCTGCAAAACAGAGTCTTTGATCATTGAGAAACCTTACCTTAACTCCCTTATAACCAGCATACCCTTGAGAGTCTTTTCTTTAGTCGGGTAAGACTTGCTGAGTAATTCACTCAGGGTTTTATTCCCCATTGTTTTAGGTCAGGAAGCAACCAACTTTTGTTGCTTCTGTTCTAAGGTGGTACTGAAGGAAGAACACCAGGAGTAAAGCTGCGGGAGGAAAGGATCCTCCATAAAAACTTTTGTTTAAAGCCTTATCGGGAGGGGTTTTTGCCTCCCTTGGTGTGTAATAATAATACTATGCACTCGTAGGTTATTCTGGTCTGTAAATATTCAACTCTATCTTACTTTTAAATAAAGGTAAGTTCATGTAATTGCTTCCGCATTTTTGTAACTCCGATGCTTGTAATGTCTGCGTGACGGGTGAAACACTCTTGGGAAAGGTAAGAAAAGCAGATACCGAACTTGTCAAGTGATTCAGGGGCACCTACAGGGTTGTCTAAGGTCCGTTGGACAAGGACAACTGTAGGTGGGCCTAATGACTTGGGAGGTTCCGTCACACCCCCTATGCCAGAGCTCGTCGGCCATGCTCCTCTGCCCAACGCTGGCATCCTTTACAGCTCGGACTCCTCGTCTCCATGCCATGGCGCCATTCTCCAGTGCCGCTTGGCCTCCCTGGTGCCTGCCCCAACAAGCAGCAACAACATCGTTGTCGGTCTTCATTGGCCAACACCGTCGCTCATTGTCCAAGCTCTCCGTGTTCCGGTGCTCCATGCTCCTTCTCGGCGCACAACCCAGACACCGCCGTTGTTCACACGAGCTTGACTGGATTCCCACCTTCACGACCTCGTCGTCGATTTAGCAGCAGCCCCTGCAGAACAATTAGGTGTCATGGGAGGGGATAGCTCCGTGCGTCGTCCGCAAGGTGCTCGACGTAACGACGGAATTGGAAATTTTAGCTGTGCTCGTGGCCTTCGAGACGAATTAAATTATTGGTGAGCTATCGTCGCTCTCGCTCTTTGTTTTAACATTTCTCATCAGTTTGGTATGCTTGCGCTGTCAATGTGGGTCGGTGACATACGTATAAATCGCAGTAGTGTGATTAGTGAAAGGAGCTAGCTAATGAAGATAGTGTGATTTCGTGTGACGTTCGATAGGTGTTCGACGATTTGGGGAAAACAGTGAACGTCGTCGCTTTTGTTAATACCAAGTCGCACTATGATGCAGTAAGCTGATGTATTATTACTGTTAGTCGAGTCGTAGATGAATTGGCTACCTAGGTTGGTCGCGATGATTATCCCGTTGTAAGCTTACGTGCCGTAGATATATTTATCGCACGACAAAATGTCTTAGTGTGCACCATGGTATGGTTAGTTTTTGTGGTGATGGTTTGATTGTTCGTTGGCGTAGGCTCCTGGTAGTGATTTGCGGGTTTAGTTGGAGTAAGCTGGCGAAGAACCAAATTAGTGCGATATTTAGCGTGTGATCGACGAAAAGCCCGAATTAGTATTCGTTAATCAATGTAGTGGATTCAAGCTGAACTTAATATTGGCGCGCATTTTTGCTATTCCTGTTAGCCAAATTGTTAGATAGATTGATTAAATTTGAATGGTGCGAAATAAAATTAAAATAGTTCTTTGTGAGCGATGTGGTAAAATTAATAATGCAAGGGATAAGTTTAGCATTTAATTAATTAGCCGATAAGTTCTATCTAGGCTAATTGTGTTAAGTGTGTTAGTTTGTCTATCCATATGTCACTCTTAGGAGTCGATAGTGGTGAATTTAATTGAGTAAATTTTTGGTAGTATACTCTAGTTAAGAACTATAGAACTTATGCCTTATTTAATGTTTCTTAATGTTCAGATTAGGTTCGGGTAAGTTGGAGAACATGATCGTTGTGTTGGGTTGTATAAACCTATTTGGTGCTTGATTTAGTTGATGCGCTATGCCTCATAATCTAGGTTAGTAGTTCTAAAATCTAGTAAAAGTATTTCTATTCGTCACCTTAAGTTATAGGTATTCATGGTTGTTGCATCTAAGTATTGTTAGCCTTCGGTGTTATGCTTTAGCTAAGTAAAGCATAGATCTTGTGATAAATTATTGTTTCGTGATGTTGTCCGGATGAGCTAGAGAGGCGAGATTATGGTGTTTAGTCATTTATCGATGTCTAGCGTTTACTTGTGGGAGTTGTTTTGCGCCTCGCCATTAAGTGTTTAATTTTCTACTACGTAGCATTATTTATCTTGTGTTATTCCTGCTCATATTCAATCATGTGCATCCTGCATTTCATTAGGTGCGTTAGTTGATCACATGATGCAGAAGACGAGCCAAGTCGACCGTAAAATGTCATAAAGCGCGGGCTACACCGATGGTGATGCTGATGGATGAACCTAAGGATGGATGACCTGATCAAGAACCATGATGAAGATGGTCATCTAGTGGTCGTCATCTAATAAACACTAACCTAGTGTTATTCCAGGCAAGCCCCGGTGCATGCAACCCCTTGTGTTTTTAAATGATTTTTACACACTTTAAGTCTAGTGAAATGTGCATTAAGTTTATAGGAGTTGCTTGGAAACCCTTTGATGCATTGGCTACCTTGAAATCCATTCCTTTTATAGATACTTCTGGTAAAGTATCAAATATGATTTACAAAATTGCTTAGCCCTGCTTAGATCTTGCGGATAGAGGTTGTCCTTTGCAATAATGCCTAGCTCAGGGGTTATCCTGAGGAAGAATGACTCTACCTACAAGACTATTTTCATGGTGGGATATTGCTGCAAGATTCCCTTGAAATTCTATTCATCCTTAGGTACACAAATAAGTCTTAAGGATGGAAGTACCTAAATCGAGACTTGGGCTAGGAACAGGTGATGTTCCGTCCAGGTTGATTAAGGATTATTTCAATGTAGGCCTGTTGTGGTGGAGACTTTGCAACTATCCACATACCCTGGTATGGGACAGGGTAAGCTTGAACCCGGCTATTCCATACGTGAAAAGACAAACGCGCACTGGGCATGGGAGATGGTGGGAGTAGCGTATACCCTCCTGGCTAGAGGCTGAACAGAGGAGTACTGTACTCCTGGGTAGCGCGGACCGGTTCACGATGTGGAGGATCTGTGGGAACGGTTGACATATGCAAGGGTTGAGTGCTACATATGTCATGTGGTTAGGGATCCCTAGCTGGGTATAATCTGTTCGAATCGTATTTGCTCCTCGGTCATGGAGACTCTGCCCTCCGACCACTCATCATAAGTCATGGATGGAATCACAATGAGTAAAAATATGGTTGTATTGATTAATGGGATGATGAATTTAGACTAGATGCAAACAAGGTCAATTAATATCTAATCTGGCATTAAAATGTTGAAAGTAAGGGCTCACTTTTAGAAAGCTTTTATGCAAATTGTCTAAGTTGATTCTTGCTAAAAGCCTCTCCTTGATTCCTAAATCCAGCATATCCTTGAGAGTCTTTTTCCTTAGTCGGGTAAGACTTGTGAAAGTACACTTCGTACTCAGGGTTTTCGAACCCATGTTGTTGCAGGTACTAGATTTGTGCTACTGTTGATGGTTCTAAGTGCCGGTGGGCTCGGCCTTCTTATAGGTTAAAGTAGCTCTTCTATACTTCTTATTGAGGATGATCACTTAAGCTAGCATGTATTTCAAACTTATGAAAATTATACATGATTCAAAGTGAAATACTTTGGATTTACTTTGTAATCACTTTGATAAATATAATGTAAATTTGTTGTAACTTGTAATTTTTTGTAATAAAGAAATTCCGCTGCAAAATGTTGGTGTGTGATTTGTGTTTACTTAATCTTGTGATCCTAGTTGTAAGTGGTTTATCCGAGGTCCTTGGGACACTCGGACGGATCCTGTTAAGTTATCTGGTGCACATGCATAGCCGTCTGAGGTCTATGAGACAAGGGCAGGTGAATGTGGGCCCAATAACTTGGGAGGTTCTGCCACATAACATTCCAATTGAAGGTGCAGAGAGCTTTAACAACTCACCGAGACTCAAGAATTATGGCTGGGAAGACGAGCGATGGGTTGGAGCAGTGGGTCGACGTGGAGGGCGTCCTCGGTGGCGCTCTACGACGGTGACTCGATGTTCTTGATGCTCCCCTATGGTAGCGTTGAAACAACCGACATGGTGAGTAACTAGAGGGCCAAAGGAAGTTAGAATGGGAACCAAAAAGGCACAAACTAACCTAGATAGTTCTAGCCACGGCGGGGTGTACCACGCAGCGCTGGTGACCAGCTTTGGGCAATTCCGGTGACTGTGGGCTATAGAGGATGATGGGAGGCGGTTAAGGGTAGAGAGAGCATGCAATTCTTGGGTGGAATAGAGGGATCTTTCAATTTAAAGAACCTGGCCAAGCTCACCGTGAATTTTGGCTAAGACTGAGATGGTCGGCGACGAGATATTTCACTAGACTTGCGCTTCATGGCGCACATGGGGTTTAACAGTTCGGAGGCATGTTTCTACGCTTCCCACACTTACCGCGGTGTGGTGAAACCAATCTTAGCATGGCACAACAGAGAGAGACAACAACACTGTGGTGACGGCCGCTCGGCCACGTTGCGACACAAGTGGGCATAGCAGACAAGCTGACCTAGAGCCTAAGTTCTTCCCTTTGCCGATCTTTTACCCTCCCTGAGTTATCCAATTCACCTCATGCATGAATCTTACTAGGGCTCGTATCATGGTGTGGGATGTCACCGGCGGCAGTTCTCTAAACCTGGAGATCTTCTAAATTCCACTGTTCACACTGAATACCTATTTGAAACTGCCTGACAGACCAAGTTTGGGAGCAATTTACTCCAGGATTCAATTAGCACCAAGGCCAACTCAATATAAGAGATTTGTTCACTAATATAAGGGCTACAACTTTGTTATAAGGATCATGGTACTTAGCTCCATGGATCAATCACAAATCAGCTCCCAAGTTGGAGAAATGTCACTGAACAGCTCCCAATCATGGTCCTTAACACCCCTTGTCTAGCAGCCCAAGTTTGGGGAGGTTTACACTAGGTTCCCTATAGTTTTAGGGCTAGGTCATGTGGCGGAACCGCCCGAATTATTCCATCTTAAGTGCCTAAGTCCCACCTTAAAGGTTAGACCACACTTAAATAGGAATAAAACGTCAGTCCCTCGGATCTAGTCCGACGAGGCCACTAACAGGATCAAGTACCACATACTCACTCGAAGGTGAGGCACAGAGCAAATACAATAAAGCATAAAACCATACATTAAGGAGTACATAATTTATTACAACATCATCGGAGTTTGTCAAAAGTAGTGATCATTGTTTGGATTGCAACGGAATATAACTAACGATAAATAAACGGAGAGATGGGGAAGCCTGTCCCATCACTTCTCATGCTCCTCCTCTGCCGAGGTAGGGTCCCACTCGACTGTCCAACCCGGTGGCAAGATGGACGGCCAAGTCACTCCAGCAACCAAGTCCTCCAGAGAACCTGTAAAAAATTATGCCACAAGCAAGGCTGAGTATACTAATACTCAGCTAGACTTACCCAGTGCGAGGAGTCTACTCCTCTACCTGTAGACATGCAGCTGTTTGGCTGAGGGGTTTGGTTTGCCAAAAGCACTAGCTGAGTCTACAATCAATTTTAGCTTTTCAAGTTCTAGTGTGACTCTCTTAAGACTAAATGTGTACCTAGCTAATCATACATGGTATCAAACATTTAGCAATCAACATCTTTTGCCACGTCAACACATTTCCACTTGTTACTCAATGTAGCAGCATGGATCAAGCAGTCTCATTAGCTACGAGAAGCAGACGATTCGAATCGAGTTTTTAAACCTTGCAAGGTAAACCTAAACACACAACGTGGCGAGGCACTCCGTCCCCACACACATCAACCGTCCCCATCGATTCCCCATCAACAGATCAGGGCTCACCGCCTTGGCGTACAATGCCTCACTGACCCCGACTGCCGTCGTGCAGTGACCGCACTTGTACCCACCATAACCGGAATGGGAGACCACGTCTCAGGTCGCGTGAGGGGTAAAGTCTGCGAGCAGGTTCACTCAGGTACTAGGCTTACCGAGTTACCATATTTCTCGAGATATGTTTAGTACGTTCAAACGCTTGACACACGGTACCACACCTTAATCCTTATTCCAATTTCCGTCTCGTAGACAACCAATCCCCATGGATCATTGTCCACAGACCAACATCATTATGATATAAAAATGGATACAACCAATTCCTGACCTCGTGCGAGTGCTAGAAAAATCACTCGACTTCTACCGAGATCCCTAATTAGTAAAGCAGCTACTCGACCTAGCATACTAATATCCATCACAAGGGGAAAAACATGAGTTCATGCAACTAAGGTTCCGAACAACTCCTACACTTAAGTGCACATTACAAACCTACAAACATTAAGTGTAGTAAAATAGCATAATAGTAGGTCATGCATAAACCGGGGCTTGCCCTCCAAAGCTGGGGCAGGCAGATCCTCGATGGCAGGCTCTGGTGCTGGCTCCTGGGCTACCTCCTTAGCAACTCCTTGCTCCGGAACGAGGATGTACTCCCCATTAGCGAGATTATAGTATATCAAATGCAACGAATAAGATATATGCATAATAATGACATGGTAATTTGTAAAGGCTATGCATAGAAGAACAGTACTCAGTTTAGTGGTACTCTAGGGTTTCCTTTGGGTATACTTAAGGGTTTTATACCTTCACCTTTGGAATTTTGAATGAACTTACATTCTTTAATTATATTTTTATGTTCCATGAGATCCTTGGGAAATGTTTTGGTGGTACATTATCTATTTCTCCCAAAATTTCCCTTTTTCTTGCTATTGTGCTTCTTATTAAGTATTTTTAAACTACCAGGGCAAGTTAACATTTTCCAAAAATGTTATAAAAATTATAGTGGGTGAACATTGACCTCTTTGGGTTATTCTAAAATTTTGAGGTTGAAATTAATTCAGATACTACTTGTGCAAAATTAACAAAAGTAAAGGTAAAAGGGCACATTACACTATAGCTCTTATTTAGGTGAGGTCTCTGTACTAAATTTTATTTTTGCCATAATTCCTAAATTATAATAGGTCTCTGTGTTAAAAATCACAGAAAAAATGACCTACTGTATATTTAGTTGTGATTTTCTAAAGTTTAATGCCAAAAAGGTACTTATAACTAACTTGTTATTTGAAAAATATCAAATAACAAAACCTACATTTTCCTAGATTCTTAATAACATATTATGAGTAATCCCAAGGTTTGGGGTGGTTTCTCCTCAGGATTATTTTTTAAGGTTTTCTAAGTTTTCATTGTTTTCACAAAATAAAAGGTAGTGCATTTCTTTTGTACCAACAGAGGGTCTAACAAAATTTTCCAGTGAACTATGTTGGATAAGTGAGCTAGCAAAAATGGGGTTGCCCCTGGTTCTTCTTTTAAACTACCTTTTCTAATTTATTTAACTTCGGGCCAAAATGAGTTTAAATGGTAAACCCTGCCTTAATTTGGTGTGCTGAGGGGTGTACCATTTTTAAATAGATTAGGGAGTGGTTAAGTACTTCTCTGATTTTTCTTAACCCCAGTCTAACAATGTAGCTATTTTCCCTCTTTTATTTAGCTTTTGGTCAGATTACTATTTAAATCAAAACTTTAAAATCTTTTGCAATACTTAGGATGTTTTGTATTTTTCCTAAGTAGTTCACATTATTTAGAATCTAGCAAAATTGGTTTGACCAAATTTGGCTGGATAAAACTGAAGTTATGAATTTTACAAGCTCTGTTTGTATTTAAAAGGATAATATTTAAAAGGTTTTCTGAAAAGCCAGTTTACACCGAGGACCCTGGGCTTTTCCTAAAACAATCCTTTAACTTAAGCCCCTGTGCAACTATTCACATGAGTCTCTGACCATTCAAAAACCCCCTGACTTCTTTTCCTTCTTCCCCGAGGTCCCTCCCCCCTTTTAAACAGTACCCGTGGAAGTAAATAGGGCAGCGCGACTTACCGGCGGCGAGGGAGGTCCAGCGAAGGACGGGGTTAGCTCCAGGAAGTCCTTGCGGTCACGTCGAGGTACGGCTCGTCGTCGGTGATGGCCGGAATCGGTCGGGCCACGTGCGTAGGCGGTCGGGCTCGTCGGCAGCGTGTGCTCCGGCCTGCTCACGGCGGTAGGGTTCAATCCAAGGGCACAGGGAGCTTCATGAGGTGCTAAAGAATCTACCCGTGCAAGGAATCGAAGAAAGACTCACCGTGGAGCTCGGTCTGCGTACGCCGGCGATCTGGTGAAGTCCGGCGACGTTGATCCAGTGTCTCCGGCGAGGTAGAGCCCGATTCCTAGCTTTGGGGGCTTCACCGAGGCACGTAGAGGCTCTCTCGAGGGTCGGACGGGGCGGTGAATGGCTAGGGTGGCTGGTCTACGGTGGTCGGTTCTCGGGCGGCCGCTGGCACGCCGTGCGCAGAGCAATCGCCGGTGAACTTGCGCTCCGGAGAGGTTGAGAGCGAGCGGGGGCGTACAGTCGAGGCCTCGGTCGGCTTTATAGGCGCGGGCGCGGGCACGGGTTCGGCTTGGCGCGGCGCGGTGTGCGCGGGGCCGAGCGCCGGGGCGTGCTCTGGCGATGCCAGGGCGCGTCGAACACGTGGGCGTTTGTTTGTGCCCCTGTTCAACCTTCTGCAGAGATCGCAAACGTGCGAATCTTGCCATGAGTCTTGCACCGATCTCTTTCTGGCACCTAGGGCTAGCTCTTATGTGTGAGTTCCAATGGGAGATACGCTCTAGTTCAGAAGATATGCGGACGCCAAATCGGGGCTGTCACACTGTTCACCCCGAGACAAAAAGGATGTCAAATCATGTCAAACGGTTTTGGCTCGGGTTCAAATTTTTCCAGTGGGTTCCTTAGGTAGTTTGGCTCCTTTTTTATATTCAGACCAAGTGGTTTTGGCGCCATTAACTAGGTGAACACCTCTCATCTTTAGCTTAGGGTTGATTTTGGACTTAGAGAAAAGTGGAGAGCTCTAGGGTACTCTCTACTTAATGAATTGATTTGGGGTCTTTAAGGGGCCTTTTTGTAATGTTTCCCTTACTGTTTTTGTAGATACATTAGTGTACTTAAACTTTGGTTAAGGGTTAAGGACAAGCATTGGCCATTTGATTAGCTTTCCCACTAATCTCTTGCTTGGAGGTCTAGTGCTTTAAGGGGGTCTAGGGTTTAATCCTCTTTTGGCCAAGGTGACCATTGCATAAAATGTTTGGGTAATGCTTTTGTCATGAACCCCCCTTAGTTAAACCCATGGTTTCCAAGGTTTTGGTGCTCCTTCTCCTCCATTTAAACACATGTGATAACAGGTCATAAGTGTAGGCAGGGAGTTAGGGCCTTGGGTAACACCTGGGGTGTTACAGGTCACTTAACCAATTCAGTACTACTATAGTATCCCTAGAACTTTGTTATGTTGACTTACTACAAAACCCTTATGGATTAAAAACTACAAGAGTCCAAAGTGGACTAGTTATCACTGTTTTCAAGGTTTCACCCATGTTACACTTGTGAACTTTTGCCCTTTTCTCCAAATTGCTTCACAACACTTGGAAACCTCCAAATGGGAAAAGTGTTTAGCTCTAAAAACTCTACCACTTTGATATATGCACTTTTTGCAAAAAGTGTTCAGATTTTAAAATCCTTTCTAGGGCACTATTTAAGGTTTTTGGACTCAAAATCACTTTCAATGGGTTTCACCTCTCCTACCCCTTACCCTTTGAGCACAACTACCTAACTTCACAAGATTACTGCTTGTCCTTAAAATATGAAGTCAACATGCTACTAGCTCATGGAGTGACAAGCAACACACTTAAACTAGGTCCTATACGGAAGCAAGCATCACATCACACATTCTTTTGAGATTTTAACCTAGTGGATGCATTCTAAGTGTATCACAAGCAATGTAATGCCAATGCATATGATGCCATGTCAAGGTTTTAGTTCTCGTAACACTAGGGATGTTACAATGGTCACCTCTACACTAGTCACCCCTAGTCACTTCCACCATCCAAGCAGATGCTTCCCGTGGGATAGGCAAAGTCATGACCTCTCCTGGCTCAGTGCATGTATCAGCTAGCTACTCGGCAAATATGTCTGAGGCCTCCGCCACTCTAGTTGCCCTCGCTGGCCCCTTTGCCTTAGCATCCACCTTCCTCATCTTCCTCGTTGGCGGCACCACAACCTTACCCTTGGAGCACCCCTCATCCACCCCATCATGCCTAAGTCCACCCTTCTTCTTGCGCTCCCCAGCATCCCCAACATCAGTGGAGCCCTCTTTAGGATACAAGCCATAGCGGAGGCCATTTAGCTCAAACACACAATTCAACCTAACATTCGAACCGTGTATATCCCAGCTCCTCGACATCTTAGTCTTTCTACAGTATTTACCAACAATCTTTACCGCTTCAGCCTCCATCTCTCTAATGAAGGCCGCACCGTCCCGACCACACAGATCAACGGTGAAGGCTGGACTCAGCACCATCTGGTTCTTTAAAAATGGCATCGAATGTAGCTTCACCTTGCCCACCTCCCAACCGTGCGCTAGCGGCCACACTCCGCAAGCGCTGAACTCTTCGATCGAATCATGGTCTCTGCTCGTTTTTGACGCATGGCTCAGGGCGTCTTCGTGTGCATCCCCCTTCCTTACTTTAAACTAGGGAAGGCGATGTAGCAGTGCAAGCATAGAATGGTCAGAGGTAGCCCGAGGATCCCCTAGGCGTCCTTCATCGCCATTTAAAACCAAAAATTTCACCAACTCCCCCTCTTGTTTTTCGCGCATGGCACAATTTCCACAACCTCACCCAAAGTCTTCCTAGTCCTCGGCGTGAACGTGCACGTCCCAAACTATGCAATCTTGCCACTAGTGACTTTCTTCTGCCAATGAAGGTAGTAATTCTTCGCAAAAACATCCACTGACGGCTCACCCCCATACGTAGCCTCCACCCAAATAAACTTCGTCAAGGCCACCATGGCATTAGGTGTGAGCTGATGGAGCTAGACTTCAAAGCAAGCCAAGACTTCGGTAACAAAGCGGTGCGCAGGCAATCGAAGACTAGCTATGAAAAATGCCTCAAAGACCACCAGCTCTCCCTTTGGCTTAGGGACCTCTTTAGCACTCAAAGCACGCCCTATGCCGCTACCAAAATAACCCAAACGTTGCATTTCATGCACGCGCCCTGAGGAGATCCGCGACAACCCGAACTCCACCGTATGCCCCGACAACAGCTCCGCGATCGATGTCGGATCGCTAACCATCTTCTTCGATGATGGTGCGCTCGATGACACAGTCACGACGAACGATGACGAAGAAGAAGACGACATTATGTACCGTCTGCGGAATTTGAGCAGTCTGTTTCACCCGCACCACTTCACTAGTGGCAAGCGATTTCGCGACGTAGGCAACGTTAGAAAATTTGTGGCGGTGTCGGCGGCGATATGCGAAGATGGTTCAACATGCACGAGAAAAACCCTCCCCAAGGGCGGTGCCAGTTTTTATATCCCATGAAAACGCCTCAAGAAAAAACAAGTCCCACAGTAAAACATCACACGACCCAACAATCAGATTACAAACCCCCCTGGGGACCACTTCAAACCTTTGATCGAGGGCAGCATTCGACCATCTCCCGAAAAGGACTTCGGAACCAGCTCACCAAGTTGAACCGGTACCTCAGGGGCTAGTTTTGGAGCAAAGGCCAAGCTCACCCTTGATCAGTCTAATCTGGCTATGATCAAACAGGTTTTGGTGGAGGCACAAGTTGTGAAGGGAACTTCGACTTGTAACAACGTCGAGGTCTATGACCACGGCCTTCGGAGGGGATGAAGTGAAAGGCCATGGTAGTCAAGGTAGGGGGCTCGCTATAGCCCCACGCACGTGTCCTGAATGCTCGAACTTCAGACAGCGAAGTCTAGGTCTCCATGGAGTTAGGGGGCACGACTTCATAAGGGTCAAGGGTGCAACGCGCAAGAGAAGGTTGTACCCGATTATCGTGGGGCCTAGCCTCCATCGCAACACCATCTAGGCCCATCTGTAAGCCCTTTACGGGGTAAATTTTTTGGTATGTCTAGGCTACTATACTTCACCCCATTGTAACAACCCCGTTGAGGGGAATATTCTAGGAATGTAGCAGGTAACCGGGGGTATAATGGTAGTTGGGGACCCACCAACCCGCCAGGTTACCTATAAATACCCATGCATTGTACACAGATGGAACACACATAATAAGACACTGCAGTACTCTACCTATTGTTTCGTTGTGCACCTGAGTTCCCCCATTCCTGAGTGATTGGGCCCAACTGTCCATATGTCAGCTAGTCGCAACATCATTGTCGACCGTTGAAAACTAGTCTGGTGCACACACGCATAGTTGTGAATAATCTAGGCCCCTTAGTGGTGTTTTGGTAATTAATGAAAACTGCTTGTGGACTAATAGTTATTGGAGAAATAAGGATGCAAGATTGGACCATAGGAAACAGGAAAGTCTTGGATACTTATAACCATTGGTTGTGGATCAAGTGAAGGCAAAGGTATAATGTAGCTTTTGTTTTTGCCGGTCAACAGGAATTTAGAGAAGTAATTGACTCGATTAGTAGGCTAGATAGCCATACTTTTAAGAGGGTTCAATGAACTTGATCGGCGTAAAACTTAGTGCCTCATAGAGCATAAACAGTTGCATTTGCATGAGGACTAACAACGCTTCGGTTTTCAAAAGTCAAAGTCTTTTGTTAAAGTGCAATCTAAAATTACTGAATTCTGGGGTCGGCGGCCTGTCTGGGCCAGGAGGTCGGACCGTCTGTGACTCTACCAGAGGGGTCTACTGGCGCACATGTCCCTATGTTCTTGTGTGGACCGTACGACTAGGGTTGGCGGACCGTCCGCATGTGCCAAAATGATTTTGGGCAGGGACAGTATATTGACAGGTCCCGAACCGTTCGGCCTTGGCTGGCAGACTGTCTAGGCTTGACTTTTTCAGACAGCTCTGACACATTTCAAATGTGCATTATAACCGTTACTGGTACGGCAGACCGTCCAGCCATGGGGCACGGACCGTCCGCGTGTGCGCAGAACATGTGCTAGTTGCACATAACGGCTAGCTTTGTGTTGGGAGCTATAAATAGAAGTGGAGCTCGTGTGTGAGGGCTCTCTTGGCCATTCCTAGCACACATTGAGCTCATTTGTGATCCTCTAACTCAACTCTTACACTCGTTGCTTGAGATTGCATTCTAGTGAGTGATTGAGAGCTTCTAGTGCATTTGCATCCATTGTGATCTTTTGAGGCACTAGGTGGTACACCGGGCAAGTGTCATCGAATTGTTACTCTTGGAAGTTGCCGCCTCCTAGATGGCTCGGGTGTTGTTGGGGGGCCTTCCTCTTCCGAAGGTCCTCAAAAACATGATTAACCATTTGTTTCTAGCATGATATAGGTTGTTGCAGGGAGCTTCGTCTTTGGAATGGAATTTCTTTGCCCATAACGAAGGCATACGGGGTGAAGAGGTGATCTGAAGATGATAAGAACGAACGTCGAAGCTATTGCCGAAAAGCAACAGCTTCGGCTTATAATGGTGTTGAAGATTGAAGATGACGCTAGCCGAAGGGGAAAAGACTGCTTAGTCCATGATGATCCATGTTATGACCATAAGCAAATGTCAGGGACATAAATGTAATTTTACCCGGGTTGCGCCCCGTGCCTATAAATAGATGAACAGTAGCACCGTACTGTTCACGCTGAATTGTAATCTTGCTTTCACGTCAACACCTTCGAACAAGCCGAAGGTACCAATGTAATATAGATTTCTATTCATATAAACTTTGTGGAATACTGATATGAATAAATTCATGATTTATAATCATTGTATTTACTCTTGTGTATTCTTATAACATGTTGAAGGCATGTCCTTCAAGACCTTCGTTCGATGATCATTGAATCCGAGAGGAATCAATGCTTCGGAGGACAAAGGTTTTATACCTTTAACAATTGTGGTGCCTTGTTCTTGATTCGCAGTAATTGAGAACAAGTGACCAACAATGGCGCCCACCTCCGGTGAACTCACTTCCACAACCTTCGGCAAGCATTCACCTTTGTCATGGCACTGAAAAAGGCAACAGCGCCAGGGGCTGCCCTGCAGTCACTGGACACCAATCAAGAGACACTCTCACTGAGAGAAGCTAGGAGCCAGAAAAGGAAGGCTACCAGCCCAACGCCACAAGAAGAGGAGTTGGACCAGGAAATCAGAGATCTGGAAGCTATACATCAACAAGTATAGAGGAAAAGGGAGAAGATGCTTCGGCTAGCCAAACTATCGACGAAGCCGCTGAAGAAATGTGCCATATCACGCAGGATGATCAAGGACGAAGGCCTCAACATAGAGAGCTTCATCAAGAAAGTCCAACCAATGATGATGAATGGTATGATGACCTTTACCATGGTAACTATGCTTTTGATGACGCCTCTCCCCTAGTAGCAGAGTTGCAGGCTACCCCATGCCCACCTTCATACAAACCGCCACAACTCCCCATGTACGATGAGCATTCCGACCCAAAGCAATTCCTCATGAGCTACGAAGCAACCATATCATCATATGGTGGCAACACTGCTGTCATGGCAAAGTCCTTCGTCATGGCAGTCAGAAGTGTGGCTCAAACTTGGTATTTTTCTCTTCGGCTAGGAACAATCACATCGTGGAAGAAGCTAAAGGATATGCTTGTCACTAGCTTCCAGGGCTTCCAGACGAAGCCAGTGACTGCTCAAGCTCTATTCTAATGCATGCAAGATCATGAGGAGTACTTGCAGGCGTACATCCGAAGATTCTTGCGACTCAGAGCCCAGGCGCCAATGGTGCCTAATGAGATAGTCATCGAAGCCATGATTAAAGGGCTCCGACCAAGACCGACAACACAATATTTTGCAAGGAAGCCACCACAAACCCTAGAGAAGCTTCTCTAGAAGATGGATGAATATATTCGAGCTGACCACGATTTTCGTCAGAGAAGGGAGGAAGCTTACAAGTATTCTGAGATGAGTAGGGGCTTCAGAGGATGACTCCACCGCACGCATGTTAGAACAATCCACAATCCTAACACAAATGATGATAGGGTAAATCACACCCAGAGTAGCCAGCAAGGCTCACAATCTTCGGGAATGCAGCAAACTTCTTATAGGCCACCAGTCCCAAGAGGCAGAGGGGGAAGAAGCTTCGGAGGAAGGTTTGGGACTCAGCCCAGGAAATTGTTCTGCTTATTCTGTGGGGAGGATAAGGGACACACAACAAGGACGTGCCAAGTCACGATCCAAAAGCAGAAGGAAATCGTTGAAGCCGAAGCACGGCAGAATCAGCCGAAGCAGGTCTTGCACACTACTTCATGCTATTCTCCATATATCCCTGAATATGTGGGCAACCAACAACCCACGACATCAGTTGCTTCGGCAAGTCATTCACAAGCTGCATGGGCTCAGTTACCACCACCACCACCACTGACGCCTACCTTGGTTCATAACCAGCAGCAAGAAGGGCATCGCCAGGCGCAACAACAGCGCGATACTCGGGAAGAGTCTGAAGCCCGCACAGTCAATAGCATTGTGCCCGAATCAAGACACATCTACTAAGAGCAGTGCAGGGCTTTGACCAGAAAGTTTCCTAATTCAATGTATTTTTACTTTTTGCCTTTATATTTCCCTTTTAAAAGACAATACAAGGAGGTTCGACCTTCGGTCTGATGTAATAAATATGTGGTTAAGCCATCAAGTGTAACAAAAAAATAGTGAAGAAGCTCTATAGTCGTTTCTAAGGGAATGCAGAGCTAAACTACCACCTAAGTAAAAGGTGAAGAAGCTCCAAAGTCGTTCCTAACGGGATGCAGAGCTTAGCTCCAAAGTCGTTCCTAAGGGAATGAAAAGCTAAAATACCACCTAAGTAAAAGGTGAAGAAGCTCCAAAGTCGTTCCTAAGGGGATGCAGAGCTTAGCCCCAAAGTCGTTCCTAAGGGGATGCAGAGCTAAAATACCACCTAAATAAAAGATGAAGAGACTCCAAAGTCGTTCGTAAGGGAATGCAGAGTCTTGGTTTTTTCAGTGATTTATGCATAAACACCATTTGCATCATACCATCATATCATATTGCATAGCATCGCATCATACATCATTTTGGCATCAGCAAAAGCAGTGAAAAAAACAAGGGAAATTCCTCCTATAGCTTCGGCAAAGACTCATGAAGGCGTATTAATAAGGCATGATCCATGCTTGTGACAGAAGTACTGTCATATGGAGTTTACGCTTTCGACAAGGGCATTCTTATGCAACGATTATGGCAAGAATCATACAGTGGCTTCGGCCAAGAAGAGGGATTTCTTTCTGAAGCGTGAAAAGAAGAGAAGGTGTTTTTTCGCCGCCAGCTCAAAAATGGTATGTACGGAAGTTCCACGCTTCATAAAGAAATATATTACAGCAACATACATGCAAATTGTTAATAAATGTTTTTACAAAACCGAGAGTTATTTACAAGGACACTAAAACCATAAAAAATACGAAGCTTCAGTCTTCCTTTAGGACTTTGTCGGCAGCTTCGTTCAGCAGCTTGTCGACAGCTTCGTCAATAGCATCATTGACAATTTTAATTATATTGAGCACCTTCTTGACAGATGGGTCAGTTTTAGGATCATATGGCTCGGGAGGGGGAGAAAGCTCAGCTGCATCAAAACACAAATATATTAGAACCGAAGCTAAAAAATTTACGAATTTGAGTTATAAAGGGTATACCTATAAGTCTAGCCCATTCAGCAGCTTCCTCGACTCTTTTAGCCTCTTCTAAGGCATCATGAGATTCTTTCTCATTCTTTTTAATGGCTTCATCAGCAATTTCTTATGCACCCTTTAGCCATACTTCAGAATGAAACTTCCTACCCAAGGTAGTAGCTTCGACTGAAGGGATCCTAACATCGTCAGCTGAGAAGGCAAAATTTGGCTGAGCTACCGCCTTGTCATGATCACAACCAACCTTCTCCAAAACGGACACAGCCCCACGAGCACCGACAAAAGCGCAGAAGTCTCCTCTGTCACTAAGAATTTCCTCGAAGGCTTCGGCTTCGCCGCTAATCCAATGGATAACCCCATTGGGGTCTCCACGGATGAAGTTTTGCTCCGAGGAAAATGCACCAACTCTAGAAAAGTTGTTCTTCACATTTTTAGCACATTCCATAACTATATCGTACAATTTTTCCTTAGCAGCATGAATCTCATCAACATTTTTCTGTGCTCTTGATCTTTCAATTTCACATATCTCATGCTTTACTACTTCAACATTCAAATTCTCAGTTGCTTCGGTAACTTTCTTCTTTAGCTGTTGCATGTCGGCTTCATGAGCTTCAGCTTGAGCAGACAGCTTTGCTTCGCTGGCTTTCAGCTTCTCAACCAATGATAGCAGAATATCGTCTTTAGCGAGAGCTTCATTTCTCAGGGTTATAACCCCCGATCGGAGGTTTCCAAGTGCTATTCGACAACTCTCATCCTCTGCATCCTTTTGGGCCTTCAGAGCCTTGCTTAGAATTAAGCCCTGGCAAACGAAGAGTGAATAAATAATGACGATAAAAACTACCACAAAAATACTTCATAGTTACAAAAATTACAAAATGACAAGCCTGAGTATACAAATCACCCTAGCATAATATTGTGTTTCGGTCATTTGCTCTGCTGATAGTTGTTTTCCCGAAGCATGTCGAACAATATAATTCAAATCACCCTAGGGAGGTGCTTCGGGAGCAGGTGATGTGGGCTTTTATGGGACACTTTCTCCCACTAGTTTTATTAGCGCAGCTTCTGATGGTCCTGTCTCGGCATGAACAGAAGAAATGCTTGTAGTGACCACTTATCTGGCATCTTCAATTTTCCCACCAGAGGCTTCGGCATAAGCAGGAGTTGGCATTTTCACGGATTCCAAAACAGCATCCAAAACACTAGCCATCCTCCTCTTCCTTGGAGTTGTTGTTGCAGTAGCTGATAGCTTCGGCAACACTGTCACTAGCACCTTCGGCTGCTCTGTTGCCTTCTCTGACTCTGGCTCTTTGACCAGGTCTGCGCTAGCTTCAATCGGCATCATAGGTGTCATCTTTGTGGTTAGGGGAGTAGCTTCTACTCTTTCAATTAACTTCGGGACATCTACTGTTCCAATGGGTTTCGGTCTACGTGTTAAGACCTTAACTTTCTTCGCCTTCGGCACACTAGAAGATGTTGAAGCAGCGACTTTTCTCTTTCCCCTTGCCTTCAGATGGGAAAGCAGTAATCTGGGTAAACAAACCCAATAACATCAAACACCCTATTCAACCTCTTTTTCCCACGAGCGCCGAAGGCAACTGTCATAGCCTCATCTTCTGCCCTTGAATACGCTCCAAGAAGCTCATCACTTGTGGCCTCTATAGCATCTAGCCAATCATCATTTGGTTCATCAAATTGGCTCCTATACCGGAAGGTATACTTTAGATAGACCAAACCACTTTGGCTGGAGCCAGCGGTGGCTTCCTTTGGCATTTCCCATTCGTTTGCAAGAGGCCATACTTTATAAGCAATGTGCTCTTGAACTAAATCTCTCATACCAATGTAGGTGCATATGGTATTGAAAGCAATTTGGCACGCCTGCACTTCATTCCTAAGTGTGATGGATGGCCTCCTAATGCCGAAACGTGACCATATAGGACATTGGATAATGCCTCTCACATCCTCCCTCTGATTAAGGTCATTCTTCACGTAAAACCATTCCTTCATCCAAGAACCTGGCCACCTCTTCTGAAATGTAGGCACAGGGTAATTTGCCTCAGAGCGAGGCACGAAGCCATAGCAGCCGAAGTTATTATGATATTTTTCTTTTCTAGTCACCTTCGTCTGGTAAGATAGCTCATGAATGTTACAGAAGCATCTGACATCCGGCTCCAGACCCTGGCTCCTCATGGCCCATATAAAACCCCCAATCTGATAAGAGCTTCGGGGGTAAGCTAATGAAGGTATATCTCTAATGTCTTCAAAACTTCGACCAGCATCTTGTGGAGTGAAAAGTGAAGCCCAGCTTTCATGAAGCTCCTAAAGACCACCACTTCATCATCTTCAGGAAGGGGAACGGTGTTTTCTCCCCCAGCCCTTACTATGGACACATCATGAAAATACTTGCCCTTCATTGCTTCAATCTGCCCTTGTCTGATAGTTGACGTCCCAAACACAACATGGATTAGCCTCCATGGCCGATATTATCTTCATTCTCACTCTCAACATCGAAGCTCTCGCTGTTGCTTGAATCACTAGATAGCCCAGCTAACATTTCATTAGTGATCTTTTCTACATTGGTCCTTTCCATGGCTTCGTAGAAGCCAGCGAGTGTGGGATCCACACTTTTCTTATCCTCGACCATCTCGGTGATGATCACTGCAGAAAGCCGAAGCTCAAAAACAATTGCGCTCACAGAACAAGAAAGCTAAAACGACAACTGCAGCATGAAAGCTAGATGGCACGAAAATATCTGCAACACAACCCTCTATATATATACTCAGAGCCCCACAACTAGGTGGGTCCCATGGTTCAAAATGATTCGCTATTCTAGCGAAGGGAAGGTGTTTTTTCGAACCTTCAGCTAAAGGCCTTTGTTCATGTCGCAGTCTGAATTTGTTACAAAGCAGGAAATTAATAATGTGAGGGGCTACTTTTGGGGGCCTTCCTCTTCCGAAGGTCCTCAAAAACATGATTAACCATTTGTTTCCAGTATGATATAGGTTGTTACAGGGAGCTTCGTCATGTGAATGGAAGTTCTTCCCCCATAATGAAGGCATACATGATGAAGAGGTGATCGGAAGATGATAAGAACGAACGCCGAAGCTATTGCCGAAAAGCAACATCTTCAGCTTATAATGGTGACGAAGATTGAAGATGATGCTAGCCGAAGAGGAAAAGGCTGCTTAGTCCATGATGATCCATGTTATGACCATAAGCAAATGTCAGGGACATAAATGTAATTTTACCCAGGTTGTGGCTCGTGCCTATAAATAGATGAACAGTAGCACCATATTGTTCATGCTGAATTGTAATCTTGCTTTCGTGTCAACACCTTCGAACAAGCCAAAGGTACCAATGTAATATAGATTTCTATTCATATAAACTTTGTGGAATGCTGATATGAATAAATTAATGATTTATAATCATTTATTTACTCTTGTGTATTCTTATAACATGTTGAAGGCATGTCCTTCAAGACCTTCGTCCGATGATCATTGAATCCAAGAGGAATCAATGCTTCGGAGGACGAAGGTTTTTATACCTTTAACAATTGTGTTGCCTTGTTCTTGATTCACAGTATTTGAGAACAAGTGACCAACAGGTGTTGTCTCCATCGAGCTCTCCATGAAGATTGTGGAGGAGTCGCGGTGCTGATTGTGAGGGGTTCGCGCCCACCTCGCTCGAGTGGCAAAGGCGACGCTAGTGAAATTGAGGTTTGAGTGAGTTCTTGGCCACTTGGCTCAAGGATCAAGTCATGTCTTGATAGAGGAGCAAGTGAGAGCTTGAATTCCATGTCAACGTGGATTGGGGGTGATCGGCAAATCACCGATACCACAGGATAAATTTCGGTGTCATTCTTTCACTCTTTACTCATTAGTTGCAAGTAGTTAGTAATTTCTGTATTGTCTATCATTTGTAGTATTGACATAAATTGCTCATCATATTTTGTTAGCCTATCAAAGCTAGGAAATTTATATCTCTTGTTGTTTTGATTAAATTTCTCTAGTGTCTTTGATTTTAGTTAAAACTGTCTATTCACCCCCCTCTAGCCGATGTCCTAGATCCTACAAGTGGTATCAGAGGTTTGGACTCCATTGTTTGTGAATTTAACCATCCCGGAGTTGGACAAAATGGCTAGTAACAACAATGTGTACATTGGGAAGCCACCACATTTTGATGGGAACAATTATGACTATTGGAAAATAAGTCAATGCATCTTAAAGTTATGGGAGGAAAGATTTGGCCTATTGTTAGAGATGGGTTTGTTGTATTAAAGCAAGACGAACCATCACCTATTGTCAATGAGAATGTTCTAACCAATGATCAAGCCATGAATGTGTTATATGATGCTCTAGACATAAATGAGTTCAACCACATCAAAAATGTCACAACCGCTCATGATATTTGGACCAAGCTAATGGAAATTCATGAAGGAACTACAATTATGAAGAGTGCAAAGTTGTATGTATGCAAGGCAAAATTTGAGGAATTTCTAATGAAGGAAGATGAAAGTGTGTCTGACATGTTTAACCGGTTAAATGAGATAGTAAATGAGCTGAAGGGACTTGGTTTTAATATATCGGATGTGGATTTCACTCACAAGTTTCTTAGAACTCTTCCAGAGAAATATGACACTATTATGACCATATTAGTAAGGAGTGATTTGACCACTAGTTCTCCAACCGAAGTATTGGGAGAGATTCTTACTCAAGACATATTCAAAAGGTCTCAAGCCAAAGCTATGAGTTTGGCTAAGAAAGTTAAAGGTGAATCAATAGCTCCCAAAGCTAAAGCTTCCAAGGCAATTGAAAAGGAAGAAAGTGAAGATGAAGGAAATGGAAGTGAAAATGATGAGGAGTTGGCTCTCTTTGTGAAAAAATTCAAAAACTTCATGAGGAATAAAAAGGGTCAACCTAGAAGGGGACAAACATTAAGAAGAAATGATTTTAATGATAGAAAATGTTGAGTGTGGGGAACCCAGTCACATTGCCATGAATTGTCCAAGCAAGAAGAACAAGGGCAAGGATGGAGATGATAAAAAGAAGAAGTTCTATCACAAGATGAAGGATGGCAACGCCTATCTAGTTGAATGGGATTCAGATGCTATCTCGGATGATGATGATGATGATGATTACTCATCCAAACTAAATGCCGGAATTGTAACACCCCTAGTGTTACCCAGAGCCCTGGCCAAAGAAACACATTATGTCCTACTCAAACCTTGTGCTATAATGGAAAGGAGGGGACTAAAAGTTTTAGAATCATGGCTAAGCTAAGCATTAACCATAACAAGAAAGAAAGTCTACCCTTCATACAATGTTCACCCACAAACAAGATTCTAAAACCCTAACTATTTCTTAAGCCTTAAACCCTAACAATGGGATTAAAGGGGAAGAATGGGCAAATGATCAAAACAACAAAAAGGAACCTTTATTAAAGATGAAGAGTATTAGTAAAGCTACAAAACTTAGTAAGAGAAATATTACAAAAAGGCCCCACAAAACCCCCAAAACAATTCACTAAGTGGAGAGCACCCTAGAGCCATCCATTTTCTTTCTAAGTCCCAAAACCACCTTAATCCAATGATCAGAGGTGTTCACCTTGGTGCTGGCACCAAAACCTTTTGGTCCAAATAACAAAAAGTGGCCAAACTACCTAAGACAAACCCTGGAAAAATTTGAACCGAAGCCAAGGCCAATTGACACGATTTGACATCCATTTTGTCTCGGGGTGAACAGTGCCGACAGACCCGATTTGGCGCTCGCATATCTTGAGAACTAGGGCATATCTCCCATTGGAACTCACACATAATAGCTAGCCCTAGGTGCTAGGAAGAGATTTGCACAAGACCCTTGGTAAAATTCGCACGTTTGTGATCCCTGCAAGCGTTTGAACAGAGGCAGAAACAAACGCCCACGTGTTCGACGTGTTCTGGCGCGCCAGAGCACGCTTCGGCGCTTGGCCCCACGCGCACCACGCCGCGCCAAGCCAAACTCGTGCCCACGCCTGTGCCCACTCCTATAAAGCCGACCGAGGCTGCGACCGTACGCCCCCGCTCGCTCTCAACCTCGTTGGAGCGCAAGTTCACCGGCGATTGCTCTGCGCACGGCGTGCCAGCGGCCACCCGAGACTCGACCACCGTAGACCAGCCAGCCTAGCCATTCCCCGCCCCGTCCGACCCTCGGGATATCCTCTACGTGCCTCGGTGAAGCTCCCAGAGCCAGGAATCGAGCTCTACCTCACCGGAGACACCGGATCGACGTCGCCGGACTTCACCCGACCGCCGGCGTACATAGACCGAGCTTCACGGTGAGTCTTCCTTCGATTCCTTGCACGGGTAGATTCCTTAGCACCCCGTGAAGCTTCCTGTGCCCTTGGATTGAACTCTACCGCCGTGAGCAGGCCGGAGAAAACCTCACCGACGAGCCCGCCCGCCTGCGCACGTGGCCCGACCGATTCCGGCCATCACCGTCGACGAGTCGTACCTCGACGTGACCGCAAGGACTTCCCGGAGCTAACCCCACCCTTCGCCCGACTTCCCTCGCCGCCGGTAAGTCGCGCCACCCTGTTTACTTCCGTGCTTACTGTTTCAAAGGGGGGAGGGATCTCGGGAAAAAGAAGAGGAAGCTGAGGGGTTTTTGAATAGTCAGAGACTCAAATGAATAGTTCCGCAGAGGCATAAGTTAAAGAATTAGTTTAGGAAATCCTAGGGTCCTCGGTGTAAACTGGTTTTTCATAAAACCTTTTAAACATTATTCATTTAAATGTAAACAAAGCTTGTGAAATTCATAACTTCAGTTTTATTCAACCAAATTTGTTCAAACCAATTTTGCTAGGTTCTACATAATATGAGCTACTTAGGAATTTCCTAATACAAAATACCCTAAGTATTGCAGAAGATTTTAAAGTTTAGATTTAATTAGTAAACTGGCCAATGGAGAAATAAAGAAGGGAAAAATAGCTACACTTTTAGACTGCGGTTAAGAAAAATTAGAGATGTACTTAACCACTCCCTAGCCTGTTTAAAAATAATACACCCCTCAATGCACCAAATTAAGGAAGGGTTTACCATTTAAACTCATTTTGGCTCAAAGTTAAAGAAAATAGAAAAGGGAGTTTAAAATAAGAACCAGGGGCAACCACATTTTTGCTAGCTCACTTATTTAACATAGTTCACTAGAAAATTTTGTTAGACCCTCTGTTAGTACAAAAGAAATGCACTACCTTTTATTTCAAGAAAACAATGTAAATTTAGAAAAACCTTAGAAAAATAATCTTGAGGAGAACCCACCCCAAACCTTGGGATAACTAATAATATGTTATTAAGAATCTAGGAAAAATATAGGTTCTGTTGTTTGACATTTTTCAAATAACAAGTTAGTTATAAGTACCTTTTTGGCATTAAACTTTAGAAAATCACAACTAAATATCCAGTAGATATTTTCTGTGATTTTTAACACCAAGACCTCTTATCTCCTAGGGATCTTGGCAAAAATAAATGTTGACCCAGAAACCTCACAGAAATCAGAGCTATAGTGTAAAGTGCCCTTTTTCCCTTACTTTTGTTAATTTTGCACAAGGAGCATCTGGATTAAATTCAACCACAAATGTTTAGAATAACCCACAGAGGTCAATGTTTACCCACTGTAATTTTTATAATATTTTTGGAAGATGTTAACTTGCCATGATAGTTCAAAGTTCCTTAATAAGAAGCACAATAGGAAGAAAAGGGGGAATTTTGGGAGAACTAGATAATGTACAACTAAAAACCTTCTAAGGATCTCATGAAACCTAAAGATGTAATTAAAGATTGTAAGTTCATTCAAAACCCCAAGAATGAAGGTATAAAACCCTTAAGGATAACCAAAGGAAACCCTAGAGTACCACTAAATTTAGTATTATTTTACTATGCATAGCCTTTATAAATTGCCATATCATTAATATGCATATATCTTGTTCATTGCATTCGATAGACTGTAATCTCGCTGATGGGGAATACAGCCTCGTTCCGGAGCAAGGAGTTGCTCAGGAGCCAGCACCAGAGCCTGCCATCGAGGATCTGCCTGCCCCAGCTTTGGAACGCAAGCCCCAGTTTTATGCATAACCATTATATATGCTATTTTATTGCACTTAATGTTTGTAGGCTTGTACTGTGCACTTAAGTGTAGGAGTTGATTGAAACCCTAGTTGCATGAACTCAGGAAGCCTTTTGAGATGGATACTAGTATGCTAAGGTCGAGTAGCTGCTTTGCTAATTAGAGATCTCGGTAGAAGTCGAGTGATTTTTCTAGCACTCGCGCGAGGTCAGGAATTGATTGTATCCACCTTGATAACAGAAGGATGATGGTCTGTGGACACGTATCCATGGGGATGCGTTGTTTACGAGACGGAAAATGGAATAAGGATTAACGTGCGGATACCTGTGTCAAGCATTTGAACGTACTAAGCACATGCCGAGAAATATGGTAAATCGGTAAGCCTAGTACCTGAGTGAACCTGCCCGCAGATTGCCCTCCTCACGCGACCTAAGACGTGGTCTCCCATTTCGGTTATGGTGGGTACAAGTGCGGTCACTGCACGACGGCAGTCGGGGTCAGTGAGGCATTGTACGCCAAGGCGGTGAGCCCCTTTCTGTTGCCAGGGAATCGATGGGGATGGTTGATGTGTGTGGGGACGGAGTGCCTTGCCACATCGTGTGTTTAGGTTTACCTTGCAAGGATAAAAACTCGATTTGAATCGTCTGCTTCTCGCAGCTAATGAGACTGCTTGATCCATTGTACTGCATTGAGTAATAAGTGGAAATGAGTCGATTAGCAAAAGAGGTTGATTGCTAAAATGCTTGCTACCATGTATGATTTGTTAGGTACACATTTAGTCTTAAGAGAGTCACACTAAAACTTGAAAATCTAAACTTGATTTTAGACTCAGCTAGTGTTTTCGGCAAACCAAACCCCTCAGCCAAACAGCTGCATGTCTAGAGGTAGAGGAGTAGACTCCTCACACCGGGTAAGTCTAGCTGAGTATTAGTATACTCAGCCTTGCTTGTGGCATAAATTTTACAGGTTCTCTGGAGGACATGGTTGCTGGAGTGACTTGGCCGTCCATCTTTCCACTAGGTTGGACAGTCGAGTGGGACCTTACCTCAGTAGAGGAGGAGCATGAGGAGTGATGGGCCAGGCTTCCCCATCCCTCCGTTTATTTCACTGTTAGTTATATTCCGCTGCATTCCGAACAATGATCATTACTTTTGATAAACTCCAATGATGTTGTAATAAATCTAAGTACTCCTTAATGTCTGGTTTTATGCTTTATTGTATTTGCTCTGTGCCTCACCTTCGAGTGAGTACGTGGTACTTTATCCTGTTAGTGGCCTCGTAGGACTAGATCCGAGGGACTGACGTTTTATTCCTATTTAAGTGTGGTCTAGCCTTTAAGGTGGGACTTAGGAACTTAAGTTGGAATAATTTGGGCGGTTCCGCCACAGCTGGTATCGGAGCTTGTACCACCACAGAGGAATCAATAAACCATAATTGCCAACCTTTTCAAAAGTAAAACTTGTTAGAAACCAATGTTGGATAGATAAGTAAGGCGATAGGGATGGACATAGAGCGTGAAGCCTTAGGATACTAGATGGGTAGCTAGGTGGCTATTTGAATGTGCCCTATAGGCTACTATAAGGGATGGGGGTTTCTCTATTCCCTATAGGTTGATGTGAGGTCACTTAGGACGAGCATGCATGCATGATAATAAAAGATTAAGTACACTCCAAGACCTCAACGTAACCTTAGAGAAGCCAAGCACTGATTCCCTTTATTTTTGTAATTCTTTTTATTTTTCGCTTATGCTTACCCTTACACAGATGACTTCTCACGAATCCTCGAAAGGAGGGAACGCACATTCCCACACGGACGGGCTTGCACGAGAGGGTTTTCCCCGCATCTTGTGGGAGGTGTTGTAGGGAGCCGGTTATACGACGCCTCCCCAGTACGCGGTGCAGTTGTTCGAGGAGCACCGGGTACCCCGTTATAGGGTGAGGATGACCTTGGATCCTCATCCCTTACAGCCGGGCTGGTGTTCGTTGGACTCCGAGTCTTTCGGATACCAGGCGGAAGACACTATTGAGGTCATTGCTCTCCACGGGCTGACGACCTTTTGTGGCTTTCACCCCTTGGAGCTATCCACTCATCCCATTGGCTTGTTCCCCATTGAAAAGGAGGACGACCCAATGTGGAAGGATCGAGTGGAGCATGCCAAGGATGTGTGGGCCCTTTACCCAGGGCAGACTGCTCACCTGACAGTGCGATGCATGAATGCCCTGTACCGTCTGCAAGCGGTGCGAGGTGAGGCAATGTCTCAGCTGATGGGCCTAGTGGAGGCTACCAAGATCACCCTGGACAATAGGGAGGACCTTGTGGTAGACCTGTCCACTGACCTGGTGGAGAAAGACCTCCAGGTGGAGCAGATGGCCACCCAGATCCAAGAGCTTGAGGAGCAAGTAGGAGCCAAGGAGAACACCATCGAGGTTCTCGAGGATCAGCTCCAAAACACTCAGCAGCAACTTGAGGAAGCCAACCAGCATCTGGACATGCATCATCAGGAAATCCAAGACATGGAGGCCAAAGGGGCCGACGAGGATGTTGATATCGAGGGAGGAGAGGAGCCGGAGCCCGCATCCAGCTTGGACACCGCTGGCTCAGGGAGACCACCTTCCCCCGAGTCCAGTGTTGCCTCGTTTGCCCATTAGGTTTCGGAAAGATTGGATAGAAGTGTGCGGCAGTAGAACTCCTCAGAACTAGCGTAGCTTTTGCACCTTTGGGGTACTAGGCTAGGAAGATTTGAGTCTTTTGAGCACTGTTGTAACCGTTAGGAAACTCTTTTGGATTCATGAATGTTGGATGATGTCAACTTTAACTTATGAAGAAAGTTTTATGTCATGTGGTATCTTTTATGAAAAATGCAAGGAAATGTTTGGCATTCTGCAAACTTTGTCCTTTCAAATCTTTTACCATGTATGAACCCTGAAATCAAAAGTATGATATTAAGAGCATCCTAAATTTTCAGATGGCAGGAAGAGCACGTCGTGGACAGAATGAGTGCATTCCTCCACCACCGCCGCCGCCTCCTACCATGCAAGAATTGATGGCTTAGCAGAATTAGATTCTGCGACAGTTGGCTCAGCGTCAGCCACCACCTCAGCACTATGGTGGTGGTGATCACCATCAGTGTCCCCCAGCAGCGGCCACTTATCAGGAGTTCCTCAGCACTCAGCCACCGTTGTTCACCCGAGCAGAGGATCCCCTTGATGCTGATGTATGGCTCAGAGTGGTGGAATCCAAATTCCCACTACTTAATGAAGTTTGTTCAGATGTGGCCAAGGTTCATTTTGCCACCCAGCAGCTTCGCGGACTCGCGCGGACATGGTGGGATCACTTCCTCGCTATGCAGCCAGTTGACCATATGGTGGAATGGGGAGAATTCAAGGCAGCATTTAGAGGGCATCACATACCGGCAGGCATCATGGACCGCAAGTTAATGAGTTTCTGGCACTTACTCAGGGGAATCGTACAATGTTGCAGTACGCCCAAGCCTTCAATGACCTGTATCAGTATGCAGGCTATCATGCTGACACAGATGAGAAGAAGAGGGACAGGTTCAGGAGAGGCCTGTAAGTCGCCTAGAGGTGGGGTGAATAGGGAGAATCTGAAATTTACAAACTTTAAGCACAACTACAAGACGGGGTTAGCGTTAGAAATATAATCGAGTCCGAAAGAGAGGGTGAAAAACAAATCACAAGCAAATAGCGAGAGTGACACGATGATTTGTTTTACCGAGGTTCGGTTCTTGCAAACCTACTCCCCGTTGAGGTGGTCACAAAGACCGGGTCTCTTTCAACCCTTTCCCTCTCTCAGACGGTCACTTAGTCCGAGTGAGTTTTCTCCTTAATCAAACGGGTCACTTAGACCCCACAAGGACCACTACAAACTTAGTGTCTCTTGCTTTGATTACAAGTGCCTTGAGAATAAGAATGGGAAGGAAGAAAGCACGATTGCAAAAAGCCAAGCGACAAGAGCGACAAATAACACATGGATCACTCTCTCTCTCAAGTCACTAATCACTAATGATCACTTGTCTCAATTGTGGAACTTGGAGAGATTGGAGGCTTTGATTGTGTCTTGGAATGGATTGCTAGCTCTTGTATTGAATGTTGAAGGTTGGAATGCTTGGGTGTTGTGAATGGAGGTGGTTGGGATTGTATTTATAGCCACCAACCACTTCCTAGTCGTTGCCCCTTTCTGCCGACCGCGGACGGTCCGCGCCCCTAGTCCGGACGGTCCGCCCCTGTAGATCAACGGCTGAAAACGCAACGGTCAGCAGTAACGGCTATATCAACGGCTATATTGCATTTAATGCGACGTCAGATGTCAGATAAAGGCAGTCGCGGACGGTCCGGTCGTGCACCCCGGACGGTCCGCGGGGCCGCTATAATTCATTTTACCGAACCCATCACCTTCGGGTTTTTCGGTTCCTTACCTACCGGACAGTCCGCACCTGAGGCCGGACGGTCCGCGCGTGGTCTCGGACGGTGCTTGCTCTTCCATCGGACGGTCCGCAGTAGAGACATGTGTTTTTGCATTGGTTCTGTCCGAGGGTCATTTAGGTGTCGCGGACGGTCCGCCGCAAAGGCCCGGACGGTCCGCGCTTGGCCTGTTTTTCCAAAAAGCTTCTCCTGTCCGGAATAATCTACGGTATTCCGGACAGTCGATTTAGTATAGTTTGTAGATGAACCTTTGGCATCTATAGAACATATAATCTAGAGCAAACTAGTTAGTCCAATTATTTGTGTTGGGCAATTCAACCACCAAAATCATTTAGGAAAAAGATGTAAGCCTATTTCCCTTTCAATCTCCCCCTTTTTGGTGATTGATGCCAACACAAAACAAAGCAAATATATAAGTGCAGTATTGAACTAGTTTGCATAATGTAAGTGCAAAGGTTACTTGGAATTAAACCAATATTTATTTCATATGGTATGGATGTTTTATTCACATTTAACATTTTGGACCACGCTGCACCACTTGTTTTGTTTTTGCAAATGTTTTGGAAATTCTTTTTCAAAGTCTTTTGCAAATAGTCAAAGATATATGAATAAGATTTTAAGACGCATTTTCAAGATTCAAAATTTTCTCCCCCTGTTTCAAATGCTTTTCCTTTGACTAAACAAAACTTTCCCTTAATGAAATCCTCCTCTTAGTGTTCAAGAGGGTTTTAGATATTAATTTTGAAGGGGGTATACCAATTTGAAATTATATCACAAATAAGATACCAATTGAAAAATCATTAATTGAAAAATCTTTTCTTAACTCAAATTTTTGAAAATTGGTGGTGGTGCGGTCCTTTTGCTTTGGGCTAATTGATGGTGGTGCGGTCCTTTTGCTTTGGGCTAATACTTTCTCCCCCTTTGGCATGAATCGCCAAAAAACGGATACTTGAGTGAAATATAAGCCCTTATTACTTTCTCTCCCTATGGTAAATAACATATGAGTGAAGATTATACCAAAGTTGGAGAGTTGCTCGGAGCGACGGTGAAGGATGAGTAATTTGATGGAGTGGAGTGGAAGCCTTTGTCTTCGCCAAAGACTCCAATTCCCTTTCAATCTATGACTTGGTTTGAAATACACTTGAAAACACATTAGTCATAGCATATAAAAGAGACATGATCAAAGGTATATTAATGAGCTATGTGTGCAAAACATCAAAAGAAATTCTGAGAATCAAGAATATTTAGCTCATGCCTAAGTTTGTTAAATGTTTGTTCATCTAGTGTCTTGGTAAAGATATCGGCTAATTGTTCTTTGGTGTTAATATATGCAATCTCGATATCCCCCTTTTGTTGGTGATCCCTTAGAAAATGATACCGAATGGCTATGTGTTTAGTGCGGCTATGCTCAACGGGATTATCCGCCATGCGGATTGCACTCTCATTATCACATAGAAGAGGAACTTTGGTTAATTTGTAACCATAGTCCCTAAGGGTTTGCCTCATCCAAAGCAATTGCGCGCAACAATGGCCTGCGGCAATATACTCGGCTTCGGTGGTAGAAAGAGCCACAGAATTTTGCTTCTTTGAAGCCCAAAACACCAGAGACCTTCCCAAGAACTGGCAAGTCCCCGATGTGCTCTTTCTATTAATTTTACACCCCGCCCAATCGGCATCCGAATAACCAATTAAATCAAATGTGGATCCCCTAGGGTACCAAAGGCCAAACTTAGGAGTATAAACTAAATATCTCAAGATTCGTTTTACGACCCTAACGTGAGCTTCCTTAGGATCGGCTTGGAATCTTGCACACATGCATACGGAAAGCATTATATCCGGTCGTGAAGCACATAAATAGAGTAAAGAACCTATCATCGACCGGTATACCTTTTGATTTACGGATTTACCTCCCGTGTCGAGGTCGAGATGCCCATTGGTTCCCATGGGTGTCTTGATGGGCTTGGCATCCTTCATCCCAAACTTGTTGAGTATATCTTGAATGTACTTTGTTTGGCTAATGAAGGTGCTCTCTTGGAGTTGCTTCACTTGAAATCCTAAGAAGTATTTCAACTCCCCCATCATAGACATCTCGAATTTTTGAGTCATGATCGTACTAAACTCTTCACGTGTAGATTCGTTAGTAG
Organism: Zea mays; assembly: GCF_902167145.1. Taxonomy (NCBI): domain Eukaryota; kingdom Viridiplantae; phylum Streptophyta; class Magnoliopsida; order Poales; family Poaceae; genus Zea; species Zea mays. The sequence continues at coordinate 72,715,354 of NC_050104.1, read as the reverse complement.
ACCCAAATATGATATCATCAACATAAATTTGGCATACAAACAAATCATTTGCAAGTGTTTTAGTAAAGAGAGTAGGATCGGCTTTTCCGACTTTGAAGCCATTAGTGATAAGAAAATCTCTTAGGCATTCATACCATGCTCTTGGGGCTTGCTTGAGCCCATAAAGCGCCTTAGAGAGTTTGTAAACATAGTTAGGGTACTCACTATCTTCAAAGCCGGGAGGTTGCTCAACGTAGACCTCTTCCTTGATTGGTCCATTGAGGAAGGCACTTTTCACGTCCATTTGGTAAAGCTTAAAGCCATGGTAAGTAGCATAGGCAAGTAAAATGCGAATTGACTCAAGCCTAGCTACGGGTGCATAGGTTTCACCGAAATCCAAACCTTCGACTTGTGAATATCCCTTGGCCACAAGTCGGGCTTTGTTCCTTGTCACCACACCATGCTCATCTTGCTTGTTGCGGAAGACTCATTTGGTTCCTACAACATTTTGGTTAGGACGTGGAACTAAATGCCATACCTCGTTCCTCGTAAAGTTGTTGAGCTCCTCTTGCATCGCCACCACCCAATCCGAATCTTGAAGTGCTTCCTCGACAATGTGTGGCTCAATAGAGGAAACAAAATAGTAATGTTCACAAAAATGAGCAACACGAGATCGAGTAGTTACCCCCTTTTCAATATCACCGAGGATGGTGTTCACGGGGTGATCTCGTTGAATTGCTTGGTGGACTCTCGGGTGTGACGGTCTTGGAACTTGTTCACCTTCTCTGTCTTGACCATGGACATCTCCCCCTTGATCATTGTCCTCCTCTTGAGGTGGCTCATCCTCTTGATCTTCTCTTTCATCATCTTGAGCCTCATCCTCATCTTGAGTTGGTGGAGATGCTTGCATGGAGGAAGATGGTTGATCTTGTGCTTGTGGAGGTTCTTCGGATTCCTTAGGACACACATCCCCAATGGACATGTTCCTTAGCACGACGCACGGAGCCTCTTCATCATCTAGCTCATCAAGATCAACTTGCTCTACTTGAGAGCCGTTAGTCTCATCAAACACAATGTCACAAGAAACTTCAACTATTCCAGTGGACTTGTTAAAGACTCTATATGCCCTTGTGTTTGAATCATATCCTAGTAAAAAGCCTTCTACAGCCTTAGGAGCAAATTTGGATTTTCTACCTCTTTTAACAAGAATAAAGCATTTGCTACCAAAAACTCTAAAATATGAAACATTGGGCTTTTATCGGTTATGAGTTCGTATGATGTCTTCTTGAGGATTCGGTGTAGATATAACCGGTTGATGGCGTAGCACGCGGTGTTGACCGCCTCCGCCCAAAACCGATCCGAAGTCTTGTACTCATCAAGCATGGTCCTTGCCATGTCCAATAGAGTTCTATTCTTCCTCTCCACTACACCATTTTGTTGTGGCGTGTAGGAAGAAGAGAACTCATGCTTGATGCCCTCCTCCTCAAGGAAGCCTTCGATTTGTGAGTTCTTGAACTCCGTCCCGTTATCGCTTCTAATCTTTTTGATCCTTAAGCCGAACTCATTTTGAGCCCGTCTCAAGAATCCCTTTAAGGTCTCTTGGGTATGAGATTTTTCCTGCAAAAAGAACACCCAAGTGAAGCGAGAATAATCATCCACAATAACTAGACAGTATTTACTCTCGCTGATGCTTATGTAAGCGATCGGGCCGAATAGGTCCATGTGGAGTAGCTTGAGCGGCCTATCGGTCGTCATTATGTTCTTGTGTGGATGATGAACACCAACTTGCTTCCCTACCTAACATGCGCTACAAATCCTGTCTTTCTCAAAATGAACATTTGTTAGTCCCAAAATGTGTTCTCCCTTCAGAAGTTTGTGAAGATTCTTCATTCCAACATGTGCCACTCGGCGATGCCAGAGCCAGCCCATGTTAGTCTTAGCAATTAAGCAAGTGTCGAGTTCAGCTCTATCAAAATCTACTAAGTATAGCTGACCCTCTAACACTCCCTTAAATGCTACTGAATCATCACTTCTTCTAAAGACAGTAACACCTATATCCGTAAAAAGACAGTTGTAACCCATTTTACATAATTGAGAAACGGAAAGCAAATTGTAATCTAAAGAATCTACAAGAAAAACATTTGAAATGGAATGGTCAGGTGATATAGCAATTTTACCCAATCCTTTGACCAAACCTTGATTTCCATCCCCGAATGTGATAGCTCGTTGGGGATCTTGATTTTTCTCGTAGGAGGAGAACATCTTCTTCTCCCCTGTCATGTGGTTTGTGCACCCGCTATCGATGATCCAACTTGAGCCGCCAGATGCATAAACCTACAAAACATATTTAGTTCTTGATTTTAGGTACCCAAACGGTTTTGGGTCCTTTGACATTAGATACAAGAACTTTGGGTACCCAAACACAAGTCTTTGACCCCTTGTGTCTGCCCCCAACATATTTGGCAACTACTTTGCCGGATTTGTTAGTCAAAACATAAGATGCATCAAAAGTTTTAAATGAAATGTTAGAATCATTTGATGCAATAGGAGTTTTCCTTTTAGGCAATTTAGCATGGGTTGATTGTCTAGAGCTAGATGTCTCAGCCTTATACATAAAAGCATGATTAGGGCCAGAGTGAGACTTCCTAGAGTGAATTCTCCTAATTTTGTGCTCGGTATAACTGGCAGGGTACAAAATGTAACTCTCGTTATCCTGAGGCATGGGAGTCTTGCCCTTAACAAAGTTAGACAATCTTTTAGGAGGGGCATTAAGTTTGACATTGTCTCCCTTTTGGAAGCCAATGCCATCCTTGATGCTAGGGCTTCTCCCACTATAGAGCATGCTTCTAGCAAATTTAAATTTTTCATTTTCTAAGTCATGCTCATTAATTTTGGCATTAAGTTGAGCTATGTGATCATTTTGTTTCTTAATTAAAGCTAGGTGATCATGAATAGCATCAACATTAATATCTCTACATCTAGTGCAAATGGAAACATGCTCAACGGTAGATGTAGAGGGTTTGCAAGATTTTAGTTCAACAATCTTAGCATGTAAAATGTCATTTTCACTTCTAAGATTGGAAATGTTAACGTTGCAAACATCTAAGTCTTTAGCCTTAGCAATTAATTTTTCATTATCATTTCTAAGGCTAGCAAGAGAGACATTCAATTCTTCAATCTTAGCAAGTAAACTAACATTATCATCTCTAAGATTGGGAATCGAAACATCACAAACATTTGAATCAACCTTAGCAATTATTTTAGCATTTTCATTTCTAAGGTTGGCAATAATATTATGGCAGGTGCTTAGCTCACTAGATATTTTTTCACATTTCTCTGCTTCTAGAGCGTAAGCATTTTTAACCTTAACATGCTTCTTGTTTTCTTTAATTAGGAAGTCCTCTTGAGAGTCCAAGAGTTCATCCTTCTCATGAATAGCACTAATTAATTCATTTAATTTTTCCTTTTGTTGCATGTTTAGGTTGGCAAAAAGGGTGCGCAAATTATCCTCCTCATCACTAGAATTATCTTCATCACTAGAGGATGCATATTTAGTGGAGGATCTTGATTTTACCTTTTTCTTTTTGCCGTCCTTTGCCATGAGGCACTTGTGGCCGACGTTGGGGAAGAGGAGTCCTTTGGTGACGGCAATGTTGGCGGCGTCCTCATCGGAGGATGAGTCGGAGGAGCTCTCGTCAGAGTTCCACTCGTGGCACACATGGGCATCGCCGCCCTTCTTCTTGTGGTACCTCTTCTTTTCTCTCCTCTTGCCCTTCTTGTCGTTATCCCTGTCACTATCACTTGATAATGGACATTTTGCCCTTCTTGTTGTTATCCCTGTCACCGCACTTGTAGCATACTTTCTTGGAGCGGGATTTGTAGTCCTTCCCTCTCCTTTGCTTGAGGATTTGGCGGAAGCTCTTGATGATGAGCGCCATTTCCTCGTTGTCGAGCTTGGAGGCGTCGATGGGGAGTCTACTTAATGTAGACTCTTCCTTCTTCTCCTCCGTCGCCTTGAATGCGACCGGTTGTGCTTCGGGCGTGGAGGGGCCATCTTGCTCGATGATTTTCTTTGAGCCTTTGATCATCAATTCAAAGCTCACAAATTTTCCTATTACTTCCTCAGGAGACATTAGTGTGTATCTAGGATCACCACGTATTAATTGTACTTGTGTAGGGTTAAGAAAAACGAGTGATCTAAGAATAACCTTAACCATTTCATGGTCATCCCATTTTTTGCTCCCGAGGTTGCGCACTTGGTTCACCAAGGTCTTGAGCCGGTTGTACATCTCTTGTGGATCCTCCCCTTGGCGAAGCCGGAAGCGACCGAGCTCCCCCTCGATCGTCTCCCGCTTGGTGATCTTGGTCACCTCGTCCCCTTCGTGCGCGGTCTTGAGTACGTCCCATATCTCCTTGGCACTCTTCAATCCTTGCACCTTGTTATACTCTTCTCGACTTAGAGAGGTGAGGAGTATAGTGGTGGCTTGGGAGTTGAAGTGCATGATTTGGGCCACCTCGTCCTCATCATAATCTTCATCCCCTACGGATGGTACCTGTACACCAAACTCAACAACATCCCATATGCTTTTGTGGAGTGAGGTTAGGTGATATCTCATCATATCACTCCACCTAGAATAATCTTCACTGTCAAATGTCGGTGGTTTGCCTAATGGGACGGAAAGTAATGGAGTATGCTTAGGAATGCGAGGATAGCGTAGGGGGATCTTACTATACTTCTTGTGCTCTTGGCGCTTAGAAGTGACGGACGCGGCGTCGGATCCGGATGTAGAGGGCGAGGAAGAATCGGTCTCGTAGTAGACCACTTTCTTCATTTTCTTCTTCTTCTCGCCACTCTTGTGCGATCGAATGTGTGAAGGGGATCCATCCTTCTTGTTGTTGGTGGACTCCCTTGATGGAGCCTTCCCGTGGCTTGTAAAGGACTTCTCACCGTCGATCACCATCTTCTTGGCGTGATCTCCTGACATCACTTCGAGCGGTTAAGCTCTAATAGGGCGAATCTGAAATTTACAAATTGTAAGTCGCCTAAAGGGGGTGAATAGGGCGAATCTGAAATTTACAAACTTTAAGCACAACTACAAGTCGGGGTTAGCGTTAGAAATGTAATCGAGTCTGAAAGAGAGGGTGAAAAACAAATCACAAGCAAATAGCGAGAGTGACACGATGATTTGTTTTACCGAGGTTCGGTTCTTGCAAACCTACTCCCCGTTGAGGTGGTCACAAAGACCAGGTCTCTTTCAACCCTTTCCCTCTCTGAGACGGTCACTTAGACCGAGTGAGTTTTCTCCTTAATCAAACGGGTCGCTTAGACCCCACAAGGACCACTACAAACTTAGTGTCTCTTGCTTTGATTACAAGTGCCTTGAGAATAAGAATGGGAAGGAATAAAGCACGATTGCAAAAAGCCAAGCGACAAGAGCGACAAATAACACACGGATCACTCTCTCTCTCAAGTCACTAATCACTAATGATCACTTGTCTCAATTGTGGAACTTGGAGAGATTGGAGGCTTTGATTGTGTCTTGGAATGGATTGCTAGCTCTTGTATTGAATGTTGAAGGTTGGAATGCTTGGGTGTTGTGAATGGAGGTGGTTGGGATTGTATTTATAGCCACCAACCACTTCCTAGCTGTTGCCCCTTTCTGCCGACCGCGGACGGTCCGCGCCCCTGGTCCGGACGGTCCGCTCCTCCAGATCAACGGCTGAAAACGCAACGGTCAGCAGTAACGGCTATATCAACGGCTATATTGCATTTAATGCGACGTCAGATGTCAGATAAAGGCAGTCGCGGACGGTCCGGTTGTGCACCCCGGACGGTCCGCGAGGACACTATAATTCATTTTACTGAACCCGTCACCTTCGGATTTTTCGGTTCCTTACCTACCGGACGGTCCGCACGTGGTCTCGGACGGTGCTTGCTCTTCCATCGGATGATCCGCAGTAGAGACATGTGTTTTTGCATTGGTTCTGTCTGAGGGTCATTTAGGTGTCGCGGACGGTCCGCCGCAAAGGCCCGGACGGTCCGCGCTTGGCCTGTTTTTCCGAAAAGCTTCTCCTGTCCGGAATAATCTATGGTATTCCGGACAGTCAATTTAGTATAGATTGTAGATGAACCTTTGGCATATGTAGAACATATAATCTAGAGCAAACTAGTTAGTCCAATTATTTGTGTTGGGCAATTCAACCACCAAAATCATTTAGGAAAAAGATGTAAGCCTATTTCCCTTTCAATCTCCCCCTTTTTGGTGATTGATGCCAACACAAACCAAAGCAAATATATAAGTGTAGTATTGAACTAGTTTGCATAATGTAAGTGCAAAGGTTACTTGTAATTAAACCAATATTTATTTCATATGGTATGGATGTTTTATTCATATTTAACATTTTGGACCACGCTTGCACCACTTGTTTTGTTTTTGCAAATGTTTTGGAAATTCTTTTTCAAAGTCTTTTGCAAATAGTCAAAGATATATGAATAAGATTTTGAGACGCATTTTCAAGATTCGAAATTTTCTCCCCCTGTTTCAAATGCTTTTCCTTTGACTAAACAAAACTCCCCCTTAATGAAATCCTCCTCTTAGTGTTCAAGAGAGTTTTAGATATTAATTTTGAAGGGGGTAGTACCGTCAGGCCAACGACAACAGGTGTTTCACTTGTGGTAGCACTGGACACTACGCCAAGAATTGCCCCAAGAACCAGTAGAGGCAGGGGCAGAATGCCAATAAGAACCAAGGCAAGAGGCAGAAGGTGCAAGTGAGGCAAGGCAGGCTGAACTTCACCACTATGGCTGACATTCCAAAGGTAGCACCCGTCATGACTGGTATCTTTTCCGTTTTGAATTATCCTACAGTCATTCTTTTTTATTCTGGTGCATCACACAGTTTTATCAATGCAAAATTTAGTGCCAAATGCCAGTTACCTTTCCATCACACAAATGGGGGCATTACCATCTCAACACTAGGAGGCAGGGTTGCCACCTATCAAATCAACTGGCAGGTGCCTATAAAATTTGGTAGTCTTGTGATTAGAACCACTCGCCTTATCTTGAAATTGGATAGTGTGGATATCATATTAGGAACTGACTGGTTATCAAGGCATCAGGCAGTGATTGATATCGCAGCAAGGGCCATTGAGATACACTCACCTACTTGTGGTGAAACCACGTTATATTTGCCTAACCAGGGTTGTACCCGTTCCTGTGCCTTCACCCTGGTAGAGTCACCTGTTGAGAAAATTCCAGTGGTTTGTGAGTACCTAGATGTTTTTCCAGATGAATTGCCAGGGATGCCGCCCGACATAGACATAGAGTTTGCAATTGAGCTACAACCCGGAATTGCACCTATTCCGAGAGACCCTATCGGATGCCTCCCGCAGAGTTGGCAGAATTGAAAAAGGAGTTACAAGAGTTATTGGACAAGGGATTCATTCGCCCAAGTACTTCACCATGGGGATGTCCCGCCTTGTTCGTGAAGAAGAAAGATGAGAGTTTGAGATTGTGTGTCGATTACCGCCCTCTCAATGCGCTGACAATTAAAAATAAGTATTCGTTGCCCCGCATTGATGAATTGTTTGATCAGTTGGTGGGAGCCAAGGTATTTTCCAAGATAGACCTTCGCTCTGGCTATCATCATATCAAAATCAGGGCCAGTGATATTCCGAAGATGGCTTTCTCTACCAGATATGGGCTTTATGAGTACTTGGTGATGTCTTTCGGGCTGACCAATGCCTCGGCCTATTTCATGTATTTGATGAACTCAGTATTTATGCCAGAGCTAGATAAGTTTGTAGTGGTCTTCATTGACGGTATCTTGGTATACTCAAAGAATGAATACGATCATATCAAGCACTTGCATACAGTACTTCAGAGACTGCGTGATCATCGTTTATACGCTAAGATGTCCAAATGTGATTTCTGGCTAAAGGAAATAAAATTTTTGGGTCACACCATTTCTCAGGATGGGGTATCAGTTGATCCTAAGAAAGTGAAAGAAGTGATGGATTGGAAGCCTCCTACCACTGTACGGCAGATTCGGAGTTTTCTGGGATTGGCAGGATATTATCGGCGATTCATTCCGGATTTCTCCAGGATTGCCAAGCCAATGACTGAATTGTTGAAGAAAGGAGTAAAGTATGAATGGAGTCAGAAATGTGAAGATGCCTTTCACACATTGAGGCAGCATCTGACGACAGCACCCGTGCTAGCACAGCCTGACAGCACCAAATCTTTTGAGGTTTATTGCAATGCTTTGGGCACTGGATTGGGATGTGTCTTGATGCAAGACAACAGAGTTATTGCCTATGCATCCTGAGCACTTAGGCCTCATGAGCAGAACTACCCCACACATGATCTGGAGTTAGCAGCCGTAGTTCATGCTCTAAAGATATGGAGACATTATTTTATGGGAGCTCATTGTAATATCTATACCAATCACAAGAGTCTCAAGTATATTTTCACTCAGGCCGATCTCAATATGAGGCAGAGGAGATGGTTGGAATTAATCAAAGACTATGATTTGCAAGTGCATTACCATCCGGGGCAAGGCCAATGTGGTAGCAGATGCCTTAAGTCGGAAGGCCCAGTGCAACTGTGTAACGATGGACTCTAAGATCACCACTCTGTGTGATGAGTTATGCAAGCTGAACATGGAAGTTGTTTCCTCAAGTACCTTGAGTTATATTTCAGTAGAGCCCACTCTACATGAGCAGATAATCATGGCCCAGATTGGTGACAAGGGTGTTCAAGTCATCAAGGAAATGCTCGAGCAGAAGGTAGATAAGTACAAATGCTTCCGTCAGGACAGCAAGGGAGTTCTATGGTTTCAAGATCGATTGGTTGTTCCTAAGAATCCCGAACTCAGAAAGAAAGTATTGGATGAAGCTCACCTTTCCAAATTTTCCATGCACCCCGGTAGTAACAAGATGTATCATGATCTCAGATCTTTGTACTGGTGGACCAGGATGAAGAGGGAAATTGCTAAGTATGTATCTGAATGCGACACTTGCCAAAGAGTCAAGGTCAGTCATTTGAAGTAGCGGGAACCTTGCAGCCTCTTCCCATACCATCTTGGAAATGGGAGGACCTCAGCATGGATTTTATTGTGGGTTTACCCAACACATCCCGACACCACGATTCTGTTTGGGTCATTGTGGATAGATTAACCAAGACGACTCATTTCTTGCCAGTGCATACCACCCACAAGACAGAGAAATATGCATAGATCTATATTGATCAAATAGTGTGTTTGCATGGAATTCCGAAGACTATTGTATCTGACAGAGGAGCACTGTTTGTGGCACGTTTTTGGGAGCAGCTCCAAAAGTCACTTGGAACCACTGTGATTAGAAGCTCAGCATACCATCCTCAGACAGATGGACAGACGGAGAGAGTGAACCAAATTCTCGAGGACATGTTGCGAGCCTGTGTGCTACACTATGGGAAGAATTGGGACAAGTGCCTTTCCTTGGCAGAATTCTCTTATAACAACAGCTACCAGTCTAGCCTAAAGATGGCACCGTTCGAGGCCTTATATGGGAGAAGGTGTAGAACACCGCTAAATTGGTCACAAGCTGGAGAGAGGGAAATATTTGGACCTGACCTGGTACTTGGAGCCGAGGAGAAAGTCAGAGTCATTAAGAAGAACCTAGAAGCTGCTCAGGCCAGACAAAAGAGTTATCATGATGAGAGGAAGAAGCCTCTACAATTTGAAGTGGGAGATCATGTTTATCTTAAGGTGTCACCCACCAAAGGTGTTCAGAGATTTGGAATCAAGGGCAAGTTAGATCCTCGCTACATTGGGCCCTATGAGATCTGTTGGAACTTGCTCTCTGGTGCAAGGGGATCCAACGGGGGTGCGTAGTGACGTAAGCAGTGTTCTCGCACGAGATGGCAATAGCTCTGTTAATCTAGCCCCTCAAGGGCACTGTACGGGGGTATTTATAGGTATCGGAGTGCCCAGCATCCTGTGTTAAGGACGCATGTGCCCTCAGACACCTAGGTTATCCCCGGAATATTCCCATAAAGCGGGGTTACAGACCGTAATTACAGGGATGCCTTTACAAATTAGGCTCGTAACGCGCAGCGGCCACGCAGGGCCTGTTACAATGGGCCGGATCACACGTGGGCCTCCATGCTGGACGAGGTCGCAAGATGGGACGACCTCGTCACAGGTCTTCGTCCGATGACGTATGGGACGAAGGGTGAGCCTACACGTTGTCTTGTCTCCGTTGGTCCAACGATTACGGCGAAGGCATCGAGCGAAGGGTGGCGTCTTCGCCTTCGCCCCAACATTTGCCCTCCAAGGGACCAGTTCGATTAAGTCATCTGGTGCCAAAGACGTCGCTAGATGGCGGAGACGCTGCCCTCGCTCGAAGTGGTTCCGCGGGGGTTTTTGACATGACCGTTGATTGACACCGTACTGTTGGACTGCGAGTTTCCCGAAGCGCCGCGCCCTGTGTATAAAAGGGGGCGGGGGGCGGCGCGTTTTGAACTTTATCTTTCCGCGCTCCGTGAAAACCCTAGCCGCCGTTTCCACCTTCTTGCTGCTCGTCTGCCCTCCTTGCTCTTGTTCGCCGGAGATCTGGCCCGAGTGAAGCAGACCGCCCGCCGCCACCGACGGTACATAGCGATGCCGACCTCTTCTTCTTCTGCTGCCGCTACGTCGCCGACCGACGCGTCGTCTGAGGAGACGCTGAGCACTGTGGCGGCGGAGGAGTTGCGCGCCGGCGATACGGTGGATTTCGGTGTGTCGCGGATGTCCTCAGTCCGCGTGCAAGATATGCAGCAGCTTGGTTACTTTGGCGGCGGAGTCGCTCGTGTCCCGGGGACGGAGGAGGTCCCCGAGCCGGAAGGCGAGTTGGTTGTGTTCGAGGTGTTCTTTGCCGCTGGTCTTTGCCTGCCTGCGCACCGATTTGTGGGAGAAGTCCTGCGCAGATTTAACGTTCAGATCCATCAGCTGACTCCGAATGCCGTGGTGGCTCTATCGAAGTATGTCTGGGCGACGACTTCGTACGGCAGACAGCCATCAGTCGAAGTCTTCGCGAAGTACTATTTCCTGCACTGGCAGAAGAGGATGATCGGAAATGAAGTTGCCCAGTTTGGGTCCTGTACATTTACGCCGAAGACTGGCAAGACCTCGATGGAGGTAGTTGAGTTGGTTCCTTGCGCCCGCAACAAGTGGGGCAACTAGCATGAGTTTTGGTTCTACGTCGCGGAGGGCACAGTCGAAGACCATCTGGGGCTCCCCGTGGCCGAGATGTGCTCGCATTATTACTCAGCATACCCGCCGTTTGATGTGGCGGAGGAGGATGTGGACGAAGGGGCCCTTCGGTGCGCCGCCGACCTGAGTAGCGGGCGCGATTTGGTTGAGGAGTTTGTGGCGTACGGGGTATGGCCTTTGGCGCATGGCTGGGCGTTGGGTGAAGTATGCCCTCGCCAGATGCCTTCCCATGGTGGGAAGCTGGTGCGAAGTCCCGCCTTCGCGCTGGATCTGCATAGCCGCGATCCGGCCGCCTTTGTGCGTGAGGCGGAGGATGGGGCGGTGCGGATCGTCGGTCGGTACGTGCCGAAGACAGAGGGCCAGCGTAGCTGGGATATTCGCGGGTCTAATGACCGCTTGAACAGGGTTTTCGAGTTGAACCGTCTGCCGTATGGCGGTTATCCCGGCCAAGACGATGTGGATCGTCGCGGGAAGAAACCGGTGGTAGAGACTGGAGACGACCCCACGCCGGCGGCCGCCCCGTCCTCTAAGAAGAGGAAACTAGGTATTGCTATGGGAGGACTGGGGTTTCTGATGGTTTTGCTAGGGAATTGATGAGGACATGCGCGGCCCCGGGGGGAAGGATGTCTTCGCCCGAGCTCCGGGAGTCTTCGACGCGGATGCTGAGGGTTACCGGGGGTTGGTGGCCTAAGAATGTTCCTATCCCCCGCGCAGCCGGCGAAGACTTTTTTACATCTCTCATGGTTCGTGATTGGAAAGTGTTTCCTTACGGGCGGAATATTGCTGCTGTTGTGTCGGCAGTGATGGACAAGGATCGTTAGGGAGCTGCGCAGAAGCGCCAGGCGGTCGTCAGGCTTCATGAGGCCAGGCCGAAGAGGCCGCGGGGGGCTGCAAAGGCTGCTGCCCCCGGCGGAAGCCAGCCGCCGCTGGCGGCGAAGTCGGTCGTCCCTGCATCCAGCAGGGCGCCGGAGGCTGCGAAGGCCGCTGCCGCCGGTGGTTCCAAGTCTGTGAAGGCCGCCCCTGTGTCCAGCAGGGTGCCGGAGGCTGCGAAGGCGGCCCGAGAGTTGTCGCCGCCGGGCAAGCGCGTCACCGACTTCGCCACCGACATTAGTGTGGAAGATTATCTTGTTGGTAAGTCGTTGGCTTGGGGTTTTTTTTAATCTATTGATACGTCGCAGGGTTGGACGAAGGCCAATTTGTTGTTGTTCCGCCTGCCGTGGCGACCGCGGCGGCTGCCGTGGTGCCCAGGGCGAAGGGTAGTGCCCTTAGTGCCGGTGGCGAGATACCGGCACTCACTGCCGTCAGGGACGAGGCGGGTGCTGTGTCCCGCCGGCTGAAGGAGCTGAAGGAGGCACTAAGTCAGGTACGTTGAGATAGACTTCGGTTTTTTACCAGCTTCGTTGGGGCTGTGGTCTTATGTGTGTTTTGTAGGCGGCTGACTTCGCAGACCGCGCGGCGTCAGGGGCCCTGACGGCAGTTGTGTCTGCCAAAGTCGAGAGACTTCGGACACAACATGCTGACGCCGTCCGGGAAAAGTCGGCCGCCGACAGCAAGTGCCGCAAGCTGGCGGATAAGGTGGCCGCGCTGGAGGGTGAGAGGACTGACCTCCGGCGCCAACTGGCAGAGGAAAGGAAGGAGGCTAATGAGGCCCTCGCCAAGGCGCAGTCTACGCAGGCGGAGGCCAATTTGGCGCGGGCGGAGGGCAGTCTTGCCAGGCAGCGCGCCGAGGAGTTGGAGGGGCGGCTCAGCGCTCTGCAGACCCGTGTGGAGAGGGTCGAGGCCTCGACGCGCTCGGAGGCTGAGCGGACACGCAAACAGCTTATGGATTCATACCATGAGTTGGGCGCGCGGACCGCTGACTTTGAAGTGCTGGACCGAGAGCCCGGACTTCGCTGCCTCGAGTGGATACAGGAGGAGTTGCTGGCGCTCCCCACCATCGTGGAGGGGTTTATGTCCTATGCCTCCCTGGTCACTTGCGAGGGGGCAATGAACGCGCTCTCTCGCGAAGGGTGCCGGCACTATGAGGTCTTCGACCAAGCTGATGAGGATTTCGAGCGCGATATTTACAAGGTTGAGGACCCTGTGGTGAAGGAATCCGCGGGAGCCCTCTACGACCGGATGTGGGGCCCCCACGGTCAGGAGGTGGTCAGGGAGCGGGTCGAGACGGTGAGGGGTCAGGTAATGTTTGGCTTTTGTTTGGTGTTTGTTGAATGTGGGTTATATGTGGGTTTGCTGAGTCTGTGTGCTGTGTCTCAGGCGGCGCGTGGCGAGAGGGTGGATGACTTCGGGGCTTTGAACAGCGTGCAGCCTGACTCGGAGTCGAACCCGCTGGTGGCTGCGTCCGAGACCGCCCCGGAGCTGCCCTTGGAAACCGTCGAAGGCGTTCCCGATGCTCCCGCAACCACTGCGGCCGGCGGAGGCCCGTCGCCAACTGCCGCGCCGAGGGCTGAGGATTCTGTGAAGGTGGCGGCAGAGCCGGCAGCGGAGGCTCCCGCGACGGCTGGGTCTTCGCAGGTGGCTTAGTGGGTGTGGGTAGTTAGGGAATTTTGGATATGTTGTTGAACCTTGGTTGCTGCGCAGGTTCAAGATTTTGGGCCTGCGCACGCAACCGCTACTGCTAATTTTTTGGCGGCTTCGACCGTGGATGATGGGAATAAATCGGATGAGTCTGTATCTAAGTTTTCTGATTTTGGTGACTCTGGGAGCTCGGTTGAGTGGACCGAAGAGTCGTCGGATGAGGACTTGGACTACTTTATGGCCTTGGATGTGGTAGCGGCGGAGGCTTTGCCGCCTGCTGCGGATGCTGAAGTTGTGCCTGGTTCGAGTGCTGGGCGTAGGCAGCGAAGGGCAGTCGCGAAGCGTAGAGTGAGTGAGGCGGACGGTGGTCGGCTTCGAGTGAGTAGGGCTGGCAGGCAGGAACTGCTGTCCTTGCCGGCCGCTGTGAGTTCAGGTGAGGGGGAGCTGCAAAGTCTTTTTGCGGGTGAGGAGCTGAGGATAATGCTATTTAACTATAGGGAGATGGGAATTATTCCGAAGGTTGAGCCGATGTAAAGTGTGATGCCCTCGCTTGTACATATGTAATGGCTTGTATGATGAAGTTGTGTGCTTTCGGCTATGCTCACGAAGGCGTTACGTACTTGGTCTGGTGTATTTGTTATGTTGGTCTGGTGCGCATGTAGTCGGTCTCTGCGCGGACAATTTGGTGTAGTCGTTTTTGCACTTGTTAAGCTTCGTCCGGCTGCACCCTTAGGCGACTGTTGCACGGATAGTCTTCGTGGAAGACTTCGATTTTTCGCACTTGTTGTGCTAGTCCGGCTGCACCCTTAGGCGACTTCTGCACGGATAGTCTTCGCGGAAGACTTCAATTTTTCGCACTTGTTGTGCTAGCCTGGCTGCACCCTTAGGCGACTTCTGCATGGATAGTCTTCGCGGAAGACTTCGATTTTTCGCACTTGTTGTGCTAGCCTGGCTGCACCCTTAGGCGACTTCTGCACGGATAGTCTTCGCGGAAGACTACGATTTTTCGCACTTGTTGTGCTAGCCCAGCTGCACCCTTAGGCGACTTCTGCACGGATAGTCTTCGCGGAAGACTACGATTTTTCGCACTTGTTGTGCTAGTCCGGCTGCACCCTTAGGCGACTTCTGCACGGATTTGTCGCACGCGAGGGTGGCTAGCGCTGGGCCTCACGGTGACTTTGTATTGGTCGAATGTCGAAGACCGTCGGCGCGGTCTTTTTTCGACGCAGGTTTTTGCGGGGGATTTTTCACTTGTATATTACATGACTCCGCCTCGTTAAAAACCTCACCCCCCGGAGGAAAAGAGTGCGGGCCGGAATAAAGTTGTTTTTGCGAATTACAAGGGCGAATCGGCCCTGATGAGTCAAACAAAAAAATTGCGGAGATTGTCGATGTTCCAGGAGTGCTCCAGGTCTTCGCTGTTTGGCGTTGCGAGCCTGTAAGCGCTGGGGGAAGCCTTCGTCTTGACAATGAAAGGGCCCTCCCACTTGGGCTCCAGCTTGCCCCTGGACTCTGTCCGAGCTGTTCGGACGAGTACGAGGTCCCCTTCACTGAATTCCCTCGGGATGACTGCGTGGTCGCGCCATGCTTTTGTCTGGGCTTGGTATTTATTTAGAGCCTGTAGGGTGAAGACTCGGTCTCCATCGATGAGATCCTTCGAAGTGGGCTCGTCCACGTCGGGGACGGCTGACGGAACTGTTCGCGGGGACCCATGTTTTATTTCTTGTGGGGTCATGGCTTCCGATCCATATAGAAGGCGGAAAGGGGTGAACCCGGTCGCCCTGCACTCAGTCGTGTTTAGCGCCCAGACCGCCTCGGGTAACAAATCGGCCCACCTGCCCTTTTTTCGTCGAGGAGCATCTTTTTGACAGCTGTGAAAATTTTTCCATTGGCACGTTCCACGACTCCGTTGGACTGCGGGTGATATACTGAGGCGAAGGCAAGCTTGGTGCCAATGGAGAAGCAAAAATCCTTGAAGTCTTGGCTGTGAAACTGCTTGCCGTTGTCAACTGTTAGTTCGGACGGTACTCCGAAGCGGCAAACAATGTTTTGCCAAAAGAATTTCTATGCAGTCTTTGATGTTATTGTGGAAACAGCCCTCACCTCGATCCATTTGGTAAAGTATTCGACAGTGACGAAGGTGAACTTGAGGTTCCCCTGAGCCGTGGGCAGGGGCCCGACGATGTCCAGGCCCCAGCGCTGGAGAGGCCATGTGTGGGCGATCAGTTTTGTGAATTGCGAGGGGCTGCCTGATCGAGGAGAAAACTTCTGGCAGGCTTCGCAGGACCTTGCAACCCGATTTGCGGCGTAGATCATTGCGGGCCAGTAGAAACCTTGGCGGATCACCTTTGCGGCTAGGGCCCTTGGCCCTGCGTGAGAGCCGCAAGTACCACTGTGGACTTCGCGCAGGATTTGGATGCCTTCGGTCTCGGTGACGCATTTAAGCATTGGCTGACTGACTCCTTTCTTGTAGAGTTGGCCCCCAATCAGTGCGAAGTCTCGGCTTCGATGTTTGAGGCGCTTGGCCTCGTTGATGTCGGTTGGGTGGTAGTACCCCTGTAGGAACAGGGTTATTGGTGCCCGCCAGTCTTCGGTCATAATAAGGTTGACTATGCGGTGGCCCTCGCTGTCATTGGTTATTTGGAGCCCTTCGGGGCTCCAGATGGCTGGCGTGCCAATGACATGGTAGAACACGTCGGAGGGCAAGGACTCGCCTCTGGCGGCAGCCTTGGCCAATGCATCGGCCTCTTCATTCTTGGTCCGGTCCACATGCTGCAAGGTGAATCCCTTGAATTGTCTCTTGAGACTTCGGATGGTCGCGAGGTATTGCATAAGTGCGGGGTCCTTTGCTGCATAGTCTTTTTCGACTTGGCCGACAACTACCTTGGAGTCTGTTCTGACAATGCAGGTGGTGACACCAAGGGCCCGCAGCTTGCGAAGGCCGAGGATGACTGCTTTGTATTCTGCTATGTTGTTTGTGCATCTGTCAGATTCCAGAGCGAAGCTGAGGCGTGCCGCGTATCTGTGCTTGACCCCGGTGGGTGAGGTGATGAATGCAGCGGCGCCTACCCCCGCGTGGCACCATGCGCTGTCGCAGTGAATCGTCCAGACCTTCTCTGCGGACGGGGCCGGCTGTGTTATTGGCCCAGTCCAGTCAACGACGAAGTCTGCCAGGACTTGTGACTTGATGGCTGTCCTGGGCTCGAAGTTGATGTGGTAGCCGGATAGCTCGGCCGCCCACTTGGCAATCCTGACCGATGCCTCCGGGTCGGAACAATTCACCTAGTCCCCTGTCTGAGGTGACTCGGACCTTGAATGCTTCAAAATAATGGTGCAATTTGCGCGAAGACATAACAACTGCATAGGCAATCTTCTCCAGTTCTGTCATGTTACATTTGGATGGTGTTAGCACTTCGGAGACGTAATAGACTGGGCACTACCTGATCACACCCTCAACTGTCTGCTCCTGCACCAGTGCCACGCTGACCGCATGTGGCGAAGCCGCAACATAGAGCAACAGGGGTAGCGAAGAGTCGGGGCTTGTAAGGACTGCCAACTCCGACAGGTATTGTTTTAATGAGGCGAAGGCCACTGCCTGCTCTGGTCCCCAAGCGAAGTCTTTTGCGCCACGGAGAGTTTTGAGGAAAGGGAGACTTCGCTCAGCAGATTTGGAGATGAATCTGTTGAGGGAGGCCAACCTGCCCGTCAGGCGCTGGACGTCTCTAGTGGACTGCGGAGGCGTCATGTTGATGATGGCCTGAATTTTGGTTGGGTTGGCCTCGATGCCGCGGTGTGATACCAGGTAGCCCAATATTTTCCCTTGGCGAACGCCGAAGACGCACTTTTCCGGGTTTAGGCGAAGTCGTGCGTCTCGCATGTTCGCGAATGTCTTGGCGAGGTCAGCGAGATGGTCCTCCTTGCTCCTGCTGGCGACGACGTTGTCGTCCACATATGTGAATATATTTCTGCCAACTTGCCCCTCGAGCACTGTTTTGGTAAGCCGGGAGAAAGTGGACCCGGCGTTCTTGAGTCCCTCCGGCATTCTGATGAAGCAATATGTGCCGAAGGGTGTTATAAATCTGGTGCTAGCCTTGTCTTCCTCCTTCATGTATATTTGGTGGTAACCGGAGAAGCAGTCGTGGAGTGACATGACTTCGCATCCGGTCGCGCTATCGACTATTTTGTTGATCCGCGGCAACGGGAAGTTGTCCTTTGGGCAGGCCTTGTTGAGACTGGTGAAGTCGATGCACATTCGCCACTTGCCGCTCTTTTTCTGCACCATCACAACGTTGGAGAGCCACGTGGGGTAAGCCACTGGCTCGATAGATTTGGCTTCCAGGAGGCGGTGTACTTCTGCCTTGGCGGCCTCTGTCTTCTCGTCGGACATTTTGCGAAGCCGCTGTTTTTTCGGTCTCACCGAAGGGTTGATTCCCAAGCTGTGCTCAATTATGGATCGGCTGACCCCGACCAGGTCGAGGGCTGACCAGGCGAAGATGTCTTTGTTCTTGGACAAGCAGCAGAGGAGTTTCTCCTCTTCATGCAAAGTGAGGTCTTCGCTGATAGTGACTGTCTGCTTGGGCGTGGCCTGGTCCAGGGGAACAGTCTTGGTCCCGTCGTTGCTCTGCAGCTATGCCTTGTCGTGCTCTTTGTCGATTGGGCTGACGGACGCAGGGACCTCGCGCTGGGCCGTGAGGCAGTGCACATTTCTTTGTTCGGGGACGAAGTCCCGCTCTATGTTGCGCGTAGTCTGTTGATTGCCGTAGACCGCAATGGCGCCTAACGGGCCTGGTATCTTCATGCACAGGTACAGTCCGTGAATGGCTGCCTCAAACTTGTTGATAGAGCCCCGACCCATGATGGCATTGTACGGATACACCATATCGACGATATCAAAGGTTATTTGCTCACTTCGGGCATTGGGTGCTACACCGAAGGAGAGAGGCAGCTCTATTTTGCCGACAGGAAAAGTGCCCTTGCCGCCGAAACCATACAATGGGTTGTCCGAAGGCTTGAGCAGGTTGTGGCTTATGCCCATGCGGTCGAAGGCATGGAGGAAAATGATGTCTGCTTGACTGCCATTGTCGACTAGGACTTTGTGCAGGTCCCAGCCTGCCACGCTGCAGTTGATAACCATGGCATCGATGTGGGGGGCGCTACGCAGGTCGACGTCTCGTGCGTCGAAGGTTAGCGGTACGTGGGACCACTTTGTCTGCACGACTGGGCCGGTGATGGCGACGTTGTTGATACTGCGGCAGTGGTCCCGCTTCTGCCGCTTTGCATCGAAGTCGGTGCTAGACCCCCCAGTGATCATTGAATGACTCCGCGATACGGCTGATCGGCGAAGTCTTCTTGTTTTGCGGCGTGGGGTGGGGGATGTTCTGATGTTGCTGGTGTGGAGGTGGGGGTGGGGGAGGTACGATTTGTACTTCCTGGTGGTGTTGGTATGCGTGGTGCGGTGGATGCGGGGCGGGGGCGTGGATGTATGGTGGAGGGGGTTGCTGATAAGTGTGCGCGACAACTCTGGGGTTGTCGGCTGGCTGCGCCTGTGCCATCCTGTCTTTGGTGGCCTTCGTTTCTGGGCAGTCTCTGGTTTGGTGGGCGCAGTCTTCGCCATGAAAAAGACAGTAGAACCGGTGCGGCGGTTGCGCACTCCCCCGACCCCTACTGCGAGTTCCGTTTCCGCGGCCCTGGGGGGATAATCCTGGCAGCGAGGGGCGTCTGCAGCGGGGTGCTGGTTGGCGATGTTGTGCACTTGCTGCTAATTGCGGCCATCTCGGCCGGAGTCTGGCTGCGGAGTCCTCGTCCACGTGCGGCTGGACTGTGGAGCATCTTTGGGTTTCCTCTGAGACTCAACCTTGCGCTGGTGGAGCTCTTCGGATTTGGCATATTTTTCAAAGAGCTGATATAATTCCTGGAGGTTCTTGGGCGGGTCCCTGATGCAGTGGCTGTAAAGGACGCCGGCGCGAAGGCCACTGATGGCGTAGTGGATGGCGATCTGGTCATCAACTGAGGGCAGCTGTGACTTGAGTGTTAGAAACTTGCGGTAATACTCCCGCAGAGTCTCTTTTTCTAGCTGCTTGCAGAGTGAGAGTTCGGCCAAGGCGTCGGTGTCTGGGCGGTACCCTTGGAAGTTGAGCAGGAATTTGTCCTGGAGGCTTCTCCAGGAGTCAATGGACAGCGGGGGCAACCTGGTGAACCAGGTGAGAGCTGGGCCTTCGAGGGCGATGATGAAAGACTTGGCCATCGTGGCGTCGTCCCCTTCGGAAGATGCAACGGCGACCTGATAACTCATGATGTACTGTGCTGGGTCCATGCTGCCGTTGTACTTGGGGTAGGTCCCTACCCGGAAGTTGGCAGGCCAGGGTATCACTTGCAGGTGTGGTGCCAGGGGACTTCGCTCGTCGAGGTAGTTGACCCCTTGGAATGGCGCGGCGTGTGGGAAGGCGTGGTCGCGCTGGGGGAAGTGCAGGTCTTCCATTTGTTTGCGCTGCTGCAGGGGTGGCCCGTGCTGCAGGCCGAGGTGGCCTTCGCGTATGTCTTCCAGTTGTGCGTGCTGTTGCAGGGGTGGCCCGTTGTTGGGGCGAAGGCAAAGACGCCACCCTTCGCTCGAGGCCTTCGCTGCAGTCGCTGGTCCGACGGAGACAAAACGGGCAGGGACACCCTTCGCTTTATTCGGCACCAGACGAAGGCCTGCAACGTCGTCATCCCACCCTGCGGCCTCGTCCAGCTCAGAGGCCCACGTGTGATCCGGCCCATCGTAACGGGCCCTGCGTGGCCGCCGCGTGTCACGGGCCTAATTTTTAAAGGCATTCCTGTAATTACAGTCTGTAACCCTGCTTTATGGGAATATTCTGGGGATAACCTAGGTGGCTGAGGGCACATGCATCCTTAACACAAGGCGCTGGGCGCTCAGATACCTATAAATACCCCTGCACAGTGCCCGTGAGAGGCCAGATTAACAGAGCTATTGCCAACACGCGCGAGAACCCTGTTGACGTCATTGTTCACCCTTGTTGGATCCCCTTGCGACTGAGAGCAAGTTCAGCCTTCGGGTTAGCTCTCTTGGGTGCCATCGCGGGTGGTTTTCTCGTAGCACGAACGGTGGGCGCGGACCTCACCGAGGATGGTGAAGTCCTCGGCGTCTCAACGGAAGAACAGCTACAGCTGCGCGCCCTGCGCCTCAAGAACCGCAACCTCCAGAGGCAGAAAGAGATACTGGAGGCCAAGCGCCAGCGCGTGTCCGCACTAGCCAAAGTGCGGCAAATGATACGCGACGAAGAGCAGAAGGCCCAGGACCTCGAGCGGGAGATCGCGCTGATGCAGCGCGAAGGCCACCTTGGCCTGCAGCACGGGCCACCCCTCCAGCAGCGCGCACAATTGGAAGACACGCGCGAAGGCCACCTCGGCCTGCAGCATGGGCCACCCCTGCAACACCGCGCGCAACCGGAAGACCCGCGTTTCCCCCAGCGCGACCACACCTTCCCGCACGCCGCGCCATTCCAAGGGGTCAACTATCTCGACGAGCGAAGTCCCCTGGCGCCACACCTGCAAGTGACGCCTTGGCCAGCTAACTTCCGGGCAGGGACCTATCCCAAGTACAACGGCAGCACCGACCCGGCGCAATACATAATGAGTTATCAGGTCGCCGTTGCATCTTCCGGAGGGGACGACGCCACAATGGCGAAGTCTTTCATCATCGCCCTAGAGGGCCCAGCTCTCACCTGGTTCACCAGGTTGCCTCCGCTGTCCATTGATTCCTGGAGAAGCCTCCGGGACA
This sequence comes from Zea mays, assembly GCF_902167145.1. Taxonomy (NCBI): domain Eukaryota; kingdom Viridiplantae; phylum Streptophyta; class Magnoliopsida; order Poales; family Poaceae; genus Zea; species Zea mays. Next base: position 72,693,847 of record NC_050104.1, on the reverse strand, counting down.
AGTTCCTGCTCAACTTCCAAGGGTACCGCCCAGACACCGACGCCTTGGCCGAACTCTCGCTCTGCAAGCAGCTGGAAAAGGAGACTCTGCGGGAGTATTACCGCAAATTTTTAACACTCAAGTCACAGCTGCCCTCAGTCGATGACCAGATCGCTATCCACTACGCTATCAGTGGCCTTCGCGCCGGCGTCCTTTACAGCCACTGCATCAGAGATCCGCCCAAGAACCTCCAGGAATTATATCAGCTGTTTGAAAAGTACGCCAAATCCGAAGAGCTCCACCAGCGCAAGGTTGAGTCCCAAAGGAAGCCAAAAGATGCTCCACAGTCCAGCCGCACGTGGACGAGGACTCCGCAGCCGGACTCCGGTCGAGACGGTCGCAATCAACAGCAAGTGCATAACATCGCCAACCAGCACCCCGCTGCTGACGCCCCTTGTCGCCAGGAGTATCCCCCCAGGGCCGCGGAAATGGAACTCGCGGTAGGGGTCGAGGGCGTGCGCAGCCGCCGCGCCGATTCTACTGCCTCTTCCACGGCGAAGACTGCGCCCACCAAACCAAAGACTGCCCAGAAATGAAGGCCACCAGAGACAGGATGGCACGGGCGCAACCAGCCGACAACCCCAGAGTTGTCACACACACTTACCAGCAACCCCCTCCACCATATATCCACGCCCCCGCCCCGCATCCACCGCACCACGCTTACCAACACCATCAGGAAGTACAAATTGTACCTCCCCCACGCCCACCACCACACCAGCAACATCAAAACATCCCCCATGCTCCAAAGCAGGAAGACTTCGCCGATCAGCCATATCGCGGAGTCATACACATGATAACTGGGGGGTCCAGCACTGACTTCGACACAAAGCGGCAGAAGCGGGACCACTACCGCAGCATCAACCACATCGCCGTCACCGGCCCAGTCGTGCAGACAAAGTGGTCCCACATACCGTTAACCTTCGACGCACGAGACGTCGACCTACGCAGCGCCCCCCACTGCGACACCATGGCTATCAATTGCAGCGTGGTAGGCTGGGACCTGCACAAAGTCCTAGCTGACAATGGTAGTCAGGCGGACATCATCTTTCTCCACGCCTTCGATCGCATGGGCATAAGCCACAGCCTGCTCAAGCCTTCGGACAACCCGTTGTATGGCTTCGGCGTCAAGGGCACCTTTCCTGTCGGCAAAATAGAGCTGCCTCTCTCCTTCGGTGTAGCACCCAATGCCCGAAGTGAGCAAGTAACCTTTGATATCGTGGATATGGTATATCCATACAATGCCATCATGGGCCGGGGCTCCATCAATAAATTCGAAGCAGCCATTCACGGACTGTACCTATGTATGAAGATACCAGGTCCGTTAGGCGTCATTACGGTCTACGGCAATCAACAGACTGCGCGCAACATAGAGCGGGACTTCGTGCCCGGTCAGAGAAACGTGCACTGCCTCACGGCCCAGCGCGAGGTCCCCGCGCCCACCAGCCCAACCAATAAGCAGCACGACAAGGCACAGCTGCAGAGCAACGACGGGACCAAGACTGTCCCCCTCGATCAGGCCACGCCCAAGCAGACAGTCACTATCTGCGAAGACCTCACTTCGCATGAAGAGGAGAAACTCCTCTGCTGCCTGTCCAAGAATAAAGATGTCTTCGCCTGGTCTGCCCTCGATCTGGTCGGAGTCAGCCGATCCATAATTGAGCACAGCTTGGGAATTGACCCTTCGGTGCGACCAAAAAAGCAGAGGCTTCGCAAAATGTCCGACGAGAAGACAGAGGCCGCCAAGGCGGAGGTGCACCGCCTCCTGGAAGCCAAATTCATCGAGCCGGTAGCTTATCCCACGTGGCCCGGAGCCCCGAAGGGCTCCAAATAACTAATGACAGCGAGGGCCACCGCATAGTCAACCTCATCATGACCGAAGACTGGCGGGCACCAATAACCCTGTTCCTACAGGGGTACTATCGTCCAACCGACATCAGTGAGGCCAAGCGCCTTAGACATCGAAGCCGAGACTTCGCACTGATTGAAGGCCAACTCTACAAGAAAGGGGTCAGTCAGCTAATGCTTAAGTGCGTCACCGAAACCGAAGGCATCCAGATCCTACGCGAAGTCCACAGTGGCACGTGCGGCTCACACGCAGGGCCAAGGGCCCTAGCTGCTAAGGTGATCCGCCAAGGCTTTTACTGGCCCGCAATGATCTGCGCCGCAAATCGGGTCACAAGGTCCTGCGAAACCTGCTAGAAGTTCTCTCCTCGGTCAGGCAGCCCCTCGCAGTATACAAAGCTGATCGCCCACACATGGCCTCTCCAGCGCTGGGGCCTGGACATTGTCGGGCCCCTGCCCACCGCTCAGGGGAACCTTAAGTTCGCCTTCGTCGCTGTCGAGTACTTCACCAAATGGATCGAAGCAAGGGCTGTCTCCACAATAACATCAAAAACTGCCCAAAGATTCTTTTGGCAAAACATTGTTTGCCGCTTCGGAGTACCGTTCGAACTAACAGTTGACAACGGCAATCAGTTTGACAGCCAAGACTTCAAGGATTTTTGCTTCTCCATTGGCACCAAGCTTGCCTTCGCCTCAGTCTATCATCCGCAGTCCAACAGAGTTGTGGAGCGCGCCAATGGAAAAATCTTCACAGCTGTCAAAAAGATGCTCCTCGATGAAAAAAAGGGCAGATGGACCGATTTGTTACCCGAGGCAGTCTGGGCACTAAACACGACTGAGTGCAGGGTGACCGGGTTTACTCCTTTCCGCCTTCTATACGGATCGGAGGCCATGACCCCACAAGAAATAAAACATGGGTCCCCGCGAACAGTTCCGTCAGCCGTCCCCGACGTGGACGAGCCAACTTCAAAGGATCTCATTGACGGAGACCGAGTCTTCGCTCTACAGGCCCTAAACAAATACCAAGCCCAGACAAAAGCATGGCGCGACCACGCAGTCATCCCGAGGGAATTCAGCGAAGGGGACCTCGTACTCGTCCGAACAGCTCGGACAGAGTCCAGGGGCAAGCTGGAGCCCAAGTGGGAGGGCCCCTTTATAGTCAAGACGAAAGCTTCCCCAGCGCTTACAGGCTCACAACGCCAAACGGCAAAGACCTGGAGCACTCCTGGAACATCGACAACCTCCGCAAATTTTTTGTTTGACTCATCAGGGCTGATTCGCCCTTGTAATTCGCAAAAACAATCTTATTCTGGTCCGCACTCTTTTTCTCCCGGGGGGTGAGGTTTTTAACGAGGCGGAGCCATGTAATATATGTGTGAAAAATCCCCCACAAAAACATGCGTCGAAAAAAGACCGCGACGACGGTCTTCGACATTCGACCAATACGAGGTCACCGCGAGGCTCAGCGCTAGCCATCCTCGTGTGCGACAAATCCGCGCAGAAGTCGCCTAAGGGTGCAGCCGGACTAGCACAACAAGTGCAAAAAACCGAAGTCTACCGCGAAGACTATCCGTGCAGAAGTCGCCTAAGGGTGCAGCCGGACTAGCACAACAAGTGCGAAAAACCGAAGTCTACCGCGAAGACTATCCGTGCAGAAGTCGCCTAAGGGTGCAGCCGGACTAGCACAACAAGTGCGAAAAACCGAAGTCTACCGCGAAGACTATCCGTGCAGAAGTCGCCTAAGGGTGCAGCCGGACTAGCACAACAAGTGCGAAAAATCGAAGTCTACCGCGAAGACTATCCGCGCATAAGTCGCCTAAGGGTGCAGCCGGACCAGCACAGCATAACAAAACACACCAGACCAAGAACATAACGCCTTCGCAAGCATAGCCAAGTGTGCGGGGGCACACAACCTCATCATACAAGCCTTTACACATGTACAAGCGAGGGCACTACACTCTACATCGGCTCAACCTTAGGAATAATTCCCATCTCCCTATAATTAAATAACATTATCCTAAGCTCCTCACCCGCAAAAAGACTTCGCAATTCCCCTTCACCTGTACTCACGGCGGCTGGCAAAGACAACAGTTCCTGCCGGCCAGCCCTACTCACACGAAGCCGACCTCCCTCCACCCCACTCACTCTACGCTTCGCAACCGCCCTTCGCCGCCGGCGCCCGGTGCTCGGACCAGGCACATCTTCTGTGTCCGCAGCGTGCGGTGAAGCCTCCGCCGCTGCCACATCCAAGGCCGCAAAGTAGTCCAAGTCCTCCGACGACTCCTCAGTCCACTCAACCGAGCTCCCAGAGTCAGCAAAATCAGAAAACTCAGATGCAGACCCATCACATTTATTACCACCATCCACGGTCGAAGCCGCCAAAAAATTAGTAGTGGCGGTTACTAGGGATGAAAACGGTCGGAAACGGTATTTATTCGGTAATCAGTTTTTTCTTTGATTGCGAATAAATAAGATATAGAATATACAATACAAATTTGTATTCTTGTTTTTAACATCCAGCTTGTTAAGATTCATAAAAGGTAAACATCAAATTCATCCTACATTTTCTCAAATAATAGATATAAACTTCGGTATGGATTCGGAAACAAATTCGGTAATTTTTTCAACTTTTTGTGTTGTAGGGAGCAAATAATACATAAAACAACTTATATAATATTTTATTCATATTTGTACTAATGTGCTTGATAACATAAGAAAAAATCAACATTAAATTTTATACATATCTATTTTAAAATATTAAATTTGTTCTAACAGTTCGGATTACCACTTTCATCCCTAGCGGTTACGTGCGTAGGCCCAAAATCTTGAACCTGCGCAGCAACCAAAATTCAGCAACATATCCAAAATTCCCTAACTATCCACACCCACTACGCCACCTGCGAAGACTCAGCCGTTGCGGGAGCCTCCGCCGTTGCCTCCGCTGTCGCCTCCGCCGCCACCGTCGCAGGATCTTCAGCCCTCAGCGCAGCGGCTGCGGGGGCATCAGGCGCGCCTTCGGCGGTCTCTGGGGGCAGGTCTCCGCCGGCCGCAGCAGATGCGGGGGCATCCGGAGCGCCTTCCGCAGTCTCCGGGGGCGGCTCCAGGGCGGCCCCGGACACGGCCTCCGCCGGGATCGGCTCCGGGTCAAGCAGCGCGCTGTTCAACGCCCCGAAGTCATCCACCCTCTCGCCACGCGCCGCCTAAGACACAGCACACAAATTCAGCAAAACCACACATAGCCCACATCTAGCAAACGCCAAACAAACGCCAAACGTTACCTGAGCCCTCGCCGTCTCGGCCCGCTCCCTGACCACCTCGCGACCGTGCGGACCCCACATCCGGTCGTAAATGGCTCCGGCGGATTCCTTCACTATGGGGTCCTCAACCTTGTAGATATCTCGCTCAAAGTCTTCATCAGCTTGGTCGAAGACCTCGAAGTGTCGGCACCCTTCGCGGGAGAGCGCGTTCATCGCCCCCTCGCAGGTGACTAGGGAGGCATACGACATAAACCCCTCCACGATAGTGGGGAGTGCCTGCAACTCCTCCTGTACCCACTCCAGGCAGCAAAGTCCGGGCTCTCGGTCCGGCACTTCGAAGTCACCGGTCCGCGCGCCCAGCTCATGGTACGAATCCATAAGCTGCTTGCGCGTCCGCTCGGCCTCCGCGCGCGTCGCGGCCTCGGCCCTCTCCATGCGGCTCTCTAGGGCGATGAGCCGCTCCTGCAGCTGCTCGGCGCGCTCCCTGGCAAGATTGCCCTCCGCCCGCGCCAGATTGGCCTCCGCCTGCGCAGCCTGCGCCTTGGCGAGGGCCTCGTTAGTCTCCCTCCTCTCCCCCGCCAATTGGCGCCGGAGGTCAGTCTTCTCCCCCTCCAGCGCGGCCACCTTGTCCGCCAGCTTGCGGCACTTGCTGTCGGCGGCCGATTTTTCACGGACGGCGTCAGCATGTTGCGTCCGAAGTCTCTCGACTTCGGCAGACACAACTGCCGTGAGGGCCCCCGACGCTGTGCGGTCGGCGAAGTCAGCCACCTGCAAAACACACGTAAGACCGCGGCCCCAGCAAAGCCGACAAAAAAAACACCGAAGTCTAGCTCAACGGACCTGACTTAGTGCCTCCGTCACCTCCTTCAGCCGGCGGGACACAGCGCCCGCCTCATCCCTGACAGCCGCGAGTGCCGACATCTCGCCTTCGGCACTAAGAGCACCGCCCTTCGCCTTCGGCACTACGGTAGCCGCCATGGTCGCCGCGGCAGGCGCAGCAATAGCAAGCTGGCCTTCGTCCGACCCTACGACGTATCAACAAATTAAAAAAGAAAAAAAAACGAACGAGCCAACGGCTTACCACCAAGATAGTCGTCCACACTAATATCGGTGGCGAAGTTGGCGACGCGCTTGCCCGACGACGGCAACACTCGGGCCGCCTTCGCGACCTCCGGCACCCTGCTGGACAGCGGCACAACCTTCGTCGATTTGGAACCACCGGCGCCTGCCGCTGCCTCCGGCGCCTTGCTAGACGCAGGGACGCCCGACTTCGCCGCCAGCGGCAGCTTGCCTCCGCCAGGGGCCGCAGCCTTCGCAGCCCCCCGCTGCCTCTTTGGTCTGGCTTCATGAAGCCTGACAACCGCCTGGCGCTTTTGTGCAGCTCCCTAGCGATCCTTGTCCATCACTGCCGACACAACAGCAGCAATATTCTGCCCATAAGGAAACACTTTCCATTCACGAACCATGCGAGATGTAAAAAAGTCTTCGCCGGCCGCGCGGGGGATAGGAACATTCCTAGGCCACCAACCCCCGGTAACCCTCAGCATCCGCGCCGAAGACTCCCGGAGCTCGGGCGAAGACATCCTTCCCCCCGGGGCCGCGCAAGTCCTCATCAACTCTCTAGCAAAACCATCGGAAACCCCAAGTCCTCCCATAGCAGTACCTAATTTCCTCTTTTTAGAGGATGGGGCGGCCGCCGGCGCAGGGTCGTCTCCAGTCTCCACCACCGGCTTCTTCCCACGGCGGTCCACATCGTCTTGGCCGGGGTAGCCGTCATACGGCAGTTGATTCAATTCAAAAACCCTGTTCAAACGGTCATTCGACCCGCGGATATCCCAGCTACGCTGGCCCTCTGTCCTAGGCACGTACCGACCAACGAGCCGCACCGCCCCATCCTCCGCCTCACGCACAAAGGCGGCCGGATCGCGGCTTTGCAGATTCAGCGCGAAGGCAGGACTTCGCACCATCTTCCCACCATGGGAAGGCATCTGGCGAGGGCACACTTCGCCCAACGCCCAGCCGTGCGCCAAGGGCCATACCCCGTACGCCAAAAATTCTTCAACCAAATTGCGCCCACTGCTCAGGCCGGCGGCGCACCGAAGGGCCCCTTCGTCCGCATCCTCTTCCGCCACCTCAAAGGGCGGGTATGCTGACTAAAAATGAGAACACATCTCGGACACGGGGAGCCCCTCATGGTCTTCGACGGTACCCTCAGCGACGTAAAACCAAAACTCATTCCAGTTGCCCCACTTGTTGCGGGCGCAAGGAACCAACTCGACTACCTGCATCGTGGTCTTGCCGGTCTTCGGCGTAAACGTGCAGGACCCAAACTGGGCAACTTCATCTCCAATCATCCTCTTCTGCCAGTGCAGGCAATAGTACTTCGCAAAGACTTCGACTGATGGCTGTCCGCCGTACGAAGTCGTCGCCCAGACATACTTCGATAGAGCCACCACGACATTCGGTGTCAGCTGATGTATCTGAACATTAAACCTGCACAGGACTTCGCCAACAAATCGGTGCGCAGGCAGGCGGAGACCGGCGGCGAAGAACGCCTCGAACACAACCAACTCGCCCTCCGGCTCGGGGACTTCCTCCGTCCCCGGGACACGAGCAACTCCACCGCCAAAGTAACCCAGCCGCTGCATATCTTGCACGCGGACCGACGACATCCGCGACACGCCAAAATCCACAGAATCGCCGGCGCGCAACTCCTCCGCCACCAAACTACTCAGCGTCTCCTCAGACGAGGCGTCGGCCGGCGGCGTAGCGGCAGCGGAAGAAGAAGAGGTCGGCATCGCTACGTACCGTCGGCGGCGGCGGGCGGTCTGCTTCACTCGAGCCAGATCTCCGGCGAACAAGAGCACGGCGGGCAGACGAGCAACAAGACGGTGGAAAAGGCGGCTAGGGTTTTCACGGAGCGTGGAAAGTGAAGTTCAAAAAGCGCCGACCCCCGCCCCTTTTATAGACAGGGCGCGGCTCTTCGGGAAACCCGCAATCCAACAGGGCGCGGCGCTTCGGGAAACCCGCAATCCAACAGTACGGTGTCAATCAACGGTCATGTCAAAAACCCCCGCGGAACCACTTCGAGCGAGGGCAGCGTCTCCGCCATCTAGCGACGTCTTCGGCACCAGGTGACTTTGTCGAACTGGTCCATCGGAGGGCAAATGTTGGGGCGAAGGCAAATACGCCACCCTTCGCTCGAGGCCTTCGCTGCAGTTGCTGGTCCGACGGAGACAAAACGGGCAGGGACACCCTTCGCTTTATTTGGCACCAGACGAAGGCCTGCGACGTCGTCATCCCACCGTGCGGCCTCGTCCAGCTCAGAGGCCCACGTGTGATCCGACCCATCGTAACGGGCCCTGCGTGGCCGCCGCGTGTTACGGGCCTAATTTGTAAAGGCATTCCTGTAATTACAGTCTGTAACCCTGCTTTATGGGAATATTCTGGGGATAACCTAGGTGGCTGAGGGCACATGCGTCCTTAACACAAGGCACTGGGCGCTCAGTTACCTATAAATACCCCCGCACAGTGCCCGTGAGAGGCCAGATTAACAGAGCTATTGCCAACACGCGCGAGAACCCTGTTGACGTCATTGTTCACCCTTGTTGGATCCCCTTGCGACTGAGAGCAAGTTCCAACACCCGTGCTGCAGGCCGAGGTGGCCTTCGCGCTGCATCAGCGTGATCTCCCGCTCGAGGTCCTGGGCCTTCTGCTCTTCGTCGCGTATCATTTTCCGCACCTTGGCTAGTGCGGACACGCGGTGGCGCTTGGCCTCCGGTATCTCTTTTTGCCTCTGGAGATTGCGGTTCTTGATGCGCAGGGCGTGCAGCTGTAGCTGTTCTTCCGCTGAGACGCCGAGGACTTCGCCGTCCTCGGTGAGGTCCGCGCCCTCCGGTGGGGCGAAGCCTGGGGGAGGTTGCGGTTGTCCTTCAGGGCCGCAGGTGCGGAGAGCGTCGTCTGCGCAGGTGCGGAGAACGTCATCTTCGCAGGTGCGGAGAATGTTGTCTTCAGTAGCCTCTTGGTGGGTGGAATGGGTGAGTGCGAGGGCCTTGCCCTTTTTTGCGGCCAGCAGTGCTGCCTTCGCAACCTCGTCAGCCTTCGAGCTAGCTTTCTTGGGTGCCATCGCGGGTGGTTTTTTCGTAGCACGAACGGTGGGCGCCAAATGTTGGAACTTGCTCTCTGGTGCAAGGGGATCCAACGGGGGTGCGTAGTGACGTAAGCAGTGTTCTCGCATGAGATGGCAATAGCTCTGTTAATATAGCCCCTCAAGGGCACTGTACGGGGGTATTTATAGGTATCTGAGTGCCTAGCGTCCTGTGTTAAGGACGCATGTGCCCTCAGACACCTAGGTTATCCCCGGAATATTCCCATAAAGCGGGGTTACAGACCGTAATTACAGGGATGCCTTTACAAATTAGGCCCGTAACGCGCAGCGGCCACGCAGGGCCTGTTATAATGGGCCGGATCACACGTGGGCCTCCATGCTGGACGAGGTCGCAAGATGGGACGACCTCGTCACAGGTCTTCGTCCGATGACGTATGGGACGAAGGGTGAGCCTGCCCGTTGTCTTGTCTCCGTTGGTCCAACGATTACGGCGAAGGCATCGAGCGAAGGGTGGCGTCTTCGCCTTCGCCCCAACAAGATCAAAGAGACTTATGGACCTGTAGCATATCAATTGAAGTTGCCACCTCATATGTCAGCAATCCATGATGTATTCCACGTATCTCAGCTACGGAAATGTGTCCGCTTACCCACGGAAGTGCTACCTGAACCAGAATTGGAAATCGAACCAGACTTGTCTTATCAAGAGCACCCCGTCAAGGTATTGGACCAAAAGGAAAGATCAACTCGAGCAAGGTCAATTCGAATGTATAAGATTCAGTGGAGCAACCACACAGAAGAAGAGGCTACATGGGAGACTGAGGATTTTCTACGTTCTCGCTTCCCTGACTTTCTGCCTAAAGGAGTCGGTACATAACCCAAAACACCACCCCCACCTGCCCTTTGAATCTAAATATATGAAAAACTTAGTTGTTAAGAGTAGAGTAAGTTGTGGAAGGAAATCAAAAAGGACTTCCTTCTAAAGTTGCAAAGAGAATGACATTCGAAGAGCAGTTAATTAGAGAAACTTGGTTAAAGGAAACTGCAACACACCAACACACCTTCTTGGTACCCCACTAAAGGATCCCTACCCAATCTCGGGACGAGATTCCTTTAAGGGGGGAGGGCTGTAACACCCCTGGTGTTACCCAGAGCCCTGACCAAAGAAACACATTATGTCCTACTCAAACCTTGTGCTATAATGGAAAGGAGGGGACTAAAAGTTTTAGAATCATGGCTAAGCTAAGCATTAACCATAACAAGAAAGAAAGTCTACCCTTCATACAATGTTCACCCACAAACAAGATTCTAAAACCCTAACTATTTCTTAAGCCTTAAACCCTAACAATGGGATTAAAGGGGGAAGAATGGGCAAATGATCAAAACTACAAAAAGGAACCTTTATTAAAGATGAAGAGTATTAGTAAAGCTACAAAACTTAGTAAGATAAATATTACAAAAAGTCCCCACAAAAACCCCCAAAACAATTCACTAAGTGGAGAGCACCCTAGAGCCATCCATTTTCTTTTTAAGGCCCAAAACCACCTTAATCCAATGATCAGAGGTGTTCACCTTGGTGCTGGCGCTAAAACCTTTTGGTCCAAATAACAAAAAGTGGCCAAACTACCTAAGGCACACCCTGGAAAATTTTGAACCATAGCCAAGGCCAATTGACACGATTTGACATCCATTTTGTCTCAGGGTGAACAGTGCCGACAGACCCAATTTGGCGCCCGCATATCTTGAGAACTAGGGCATATCTCCCATTGGAACTCACACATAATAGCTAGCCCTAGGTGCCAGGAAGAGATTTGCACAAGACCCTTGGCGAGATTCGCACGTTTGTGATCCCTGCAAGCGTTTGAACAGAGGCAGAAACAAACGCCCACGTGTTCGACGCGTTCTGGCGCGCTAGAGCACGCCTCGGCGCTCGGCCCCGCGCGCACCGCGCCGCGCCAAGCCAAACTCGTGCCCACGCCCGCGCCCGTGCCTATAAAGCCGACCGAGGCTTCGACCGTACGCCCCCGCTCGCTCTCAACCTCGCCGGAGCGCAAGTTCACCGGCGATCGCTCTGCGCACGGCGTGCCAGCGGCCGCCCGAGACCCGACCACTGTAGACCGGCCACCCTAGCCATTCCCCGCCCCGTTTGACCCTCGGGATAGCCTCTACGTGCCTCGGTGAAGCTCCCAGAGCCAGGAATCGAGCTCTACCTCGCCGGAGACACCGGATCGACGTCGCCGGACTTCACCCGACCGCCGGCGTACGTAGACCGAGCTCCACGGTGAGTCTTCCTTCGATTCCTTGCACGGGTAGATTCCTTAGCACCCCGTGAAGCTTCCTGTGCCCTTGGATTGAACTCTACCGCCGTGAGTAGGCCAGAGCACACGCCGCCGACGAGCCCGCCCGCCTGCGCACGTGGCCCGACCGATTCCAGCCATCACCGTCGACGAGCCGTACCTCGACGTGACCGCAAGGACTTCCCGGAGCTAACCCCACCCTTCGTCGGACATCCCTCGCTGCCGGTAAGCCGTGCCGCCCTGTTTACTTCCGCGGTTACTGTTTCAAAGGGGGGAGGGATCTCGGGAAAAAAGAAGAGGAAGCCGGGGGGGTTTTGAATAGTCAGAGACTCAGATGAATAGTTCTGGTCGGGCATAAGTTAAAGAATTGGTTTAGGAAAAGCCCAGGGTCCTCGGTGTAAACTGGTTTTTCATAAAACCTTTTAAACATTATTCATTTAAATGTAAACAAAGCTTGTAAAATTCATAACTTCAGTTTTATTCAACCAAATTTGTTCAAACCAATTTTGCTAGGTTCTAAATAATATGAACTACTTAGGAAAAATACAAAACAACCTAAGTATTGCAGAATATTTTAAAGTTTAGATTTAATTAGTAAACTGGACAATGGAGAAATAAAGAAGGGAAAATAGCTACACTTTTAGACTGGGGTTAAGAAAAATTAGAGAGGTACTTAACCACTCCCTAGCCTGTTTAAAAATAATACACCCCTCAGTGCACCAAATTAAGGAAGGGTTTACCATTTAAACTCATTTTGGCTCAAAGTTAAAGAAAATAGAAAAGGGAGTTTAAAATAAGAACCAGGGGCAACCACATTTTTGCAAGCTCACTTATTTAATATAGTTCACTGGGAAATTTTGTTAGACCCTCTGTTAGTATAAAAGAAATGCACTACCGTTTATTTCAAGAAAATAATGTAAATTTAGAAAAAACTTAGAAAAATAATCTTGAGGAGAACCCACCCCAAACCTTGGGATAACTAATAATATGTTATTAAGAATCTAGGAAAAATATAAGTTCTGTTGTTTGACCTTTTTCAAGTAACAAGTTAGTTATAAGTACCTTTTTGAAATTAAACTTTAGAAAATCACAACTAAATATCCAGTTAGTATTTTTCTGTGATTTTTAACACCAAGACCTATTATCCCCTAGGGATCTTGGCAAAAATAAATGTTGAACCAGAAACCTCACAGAAATCAGAGCTATAGTGTAAACTGCCCTTTTTCCCTTACTTTTGTTAATTTTGCACAAGGAGCATCTGACTTAATTTCAACCTCAAATGTTTAGAATAACCCACAGAGGTCAATGTTTACCCACTGTAATTTTTATAATATTTTTGGAAGATGTTAACTTGCCATGATAGTTCAAAGTTGCTTAATAAGAAGCACAATAGGAAGAAAAAGGGGAATTTTGGGAGAACTAGATAATGTACAACTAAAAACCTTCTAAGGATCTCATGAAACCTAAAGATGTAATTAAAGATGGTAAGTTCATTCAAAACCCCAATAATGAAGGTATAAAACCCTTAAGGATAACCAATGGAAACCCTAGAGTACCACTACATTTAGTACTATTTTACTATGCATAGCCTTTATAAATTGCCATATCATTAATATGCATATATCTTGTTCATTGCATTCAATAGACTATAATCTCGCTGATGGGGAATACATTCTCGTTCTGGAGCAAGGAGGTAGCCCAGGAGCCAGCACCAGAGCCTGCCATCGAGGATCTGCCTGCCCCAGCTTTGGAAGGCAAGCCCCGGTTTTATGCATAACCATTATATATGCTATTTTACTGCTCTTAATGTTTGTAGGCTTGTACTGTGCACTTAAGTGTAGGAGTTGATTGAAACCCTAGTTGCATGAACTCTGGAAGGCTTTTGAGATGGATACTAGTATGCTAAGGTCGAGTAGCTGCTTTGCTAATTAGATATCTCGGTAGAAGTCGAGTGATTTTTCTAGCACTCGCGCGAGGTCAGGAATTGATTGTATCCACCTTGATAACAAAAGGATGATAGTCTGTGGACACAGATCCATGGGGATGCGTTGTTTACGAGACAGAAATTGTAATAAGGATTAACGTGCGGATACCTGTGTCAAGTGTTTGAACGTACTAAGCACATGCCGAGAAATATGGTAAATCGGTAAGCCTAGTACCTGAGTGAACCTGCCCGCAGATTACCCTCCTCACGCGACCAGAGACGTGGTCTCCCATTCCGGTTATGGTGGGTACAAGTGCGGTCACTGCACGACGGCAGTCGGGGTCAGTGAGGCATTGTACGCCAAGGCGGTGAGCCCCTTTCTGTTGCCAGGGAATCGATGGGGACAGTTGATGTGTGTGGGGACGGAGTGCCTCGCCACGTCGTGTGTTTAGGTTTACCTTGCAAGGATAAAAACTCGATTTGAATCGTCTGCTTCTCGCAGCTAATGAGACTGCTTGATCCATTGTACTGCATTGAGTAATAAGTGGAAATGAGTCGATTAGCAAAAAAGGTTGATTGGTAAAATGCTTGCTACCATGTATGATTAGCTAGGTACACATTTAGTCTTAAGAGAGTCACACTAAAACTTGAAAAGCTAAACTTGATTTTAGACTCAGCTAGTGTTTTCGGCAAACCAAACCCCTCACCTAAACAGCTGCATGTCTAGAGGTAGAGGAGTAGACTCCTCACACCGGGTAAGTCTAGTTGAGTATTAGTATACTCAGCCTTACTTGTGGCATAAATTTTACAGGTTCTCTGGAGGACATGGTTGCTGGAGTGACTTGGCCGTCCATCTTGCCACCGGGTTGGATAGTCGAGTGCGACCCTACCTCAGCAGAGGAGGAGCATGAGGAGTGATGGGCCAGGCTTCCCCATCCCTCCGTTTATTTCATCGTTAGTTATATTCTGCTGCATTCCGAACAATGATCATTACTTTTGATAAACTCCGATGATGTTGTAATAAATCTAAGTACTCCTTAATGTCTGGTTTTATGCTTTATTGTATTTGCTCTGTGCCTCACCTTCGAGTGAGTACGTGGTACTTGATCCTGTTAGTGGCCTCGTCGGACTAGATCCAGGGGACTAGCATTTTATTCCTATTTAAGTGTGGTCTAGCCTTTAAGGTGGGACTTAGGCACTTAAGTTGGAATAATTCGGGCGGTTCCGCCACAGGAATCGCTATCAAGGAGGCTCCTTCACTTTTCTCATCTCCTCATTGTCTCATGGAAAAAGGTGATGCTAAGGTAAAATCATAACCGATTTAAATGATGTAGATGATGATGATGATCTTGATGATGATGGATATTCATATGATGATCTTGTTAGAATGTTAGGTGAGGCCGATGACTACATGCACAAAAAAAGAAAAGTTTAGGACCTTGAAGGAATTATACAAAAACCTTTAAGTGTCTTTTGAGGAACTCAAGACCTCCCACAACAATCTAAAAGAGATTGTGAGAAGCTTGTGGAGGCTCAAAACTCATCTCTTGTGCATGAAGTTGTGGTGGTCACCGAGGATGTTGGAATCACTTGTGACTTACTTGATATCTTTACAAGTGAACCACAACCTACTAGTTTCATTTGTGATGAATGCAAAATTTCTCTTGTGAATGATAATATTGGTTGTGATGAATCACAAATCATTGTTGAGAATGAAGCCTTGCTGGAAAAGTAAATGCTCTAACTCATGACTTAGAGAAGGCCTATGGTGGAAATGCTAAATTGGATTTTATATTGGGAAGCCAACAGTGCTCACTTAATCGTGAGGGTTTTGGATATGTTCCTAAGAAAGGAAAGAATGCTTTTGTGAAGCAAAAGACCATGTCTGTGAAAGAATATGACAAAGTGTGTCACAAATGCCATAAGAAGGGACATGTCAAGAAGAATTGTCCCAAATTCAATAATGTATCCTTATCTTGTTTTGAGCATTGCTATGTTCTTTCACATAATGCAAAAGGTGTTCATGCTAAGTTTGTTGGCACTTCAATTGTTGGTGCCAAAAAGAAAGCCATTTGGGTACCAAAGACCTTGGTCACTAACATCCAAGGACCCAAACAAATTTGGGTACCTAAAAGAGATTGATTTCCTTTTGTAGGTAAATTACAAGGCAGGAGGAAATCATTGGGTGTTGGATAGTGGTTATACTCAACATATGATCGGGGATATGAGGATGTTCACCCAAATGAGTGAGGAAGATTGTTCAACCTGTGATAGCATCAGTTTTGGAGATAACCACAAAGGAAAGGTTAAAGTTTTGGGTAAAATTGCTATTTCAAATGACCATTCCATATCGAATGTACTTTTAGTTGAATCTCTAAACTTCAATTTGCTATCCGTAGCTCAACTATGTGATTTAGGTTTTAGTTGCAATTTCACTGTTGATGACGTTCTCATCTCTAGTGTTGATGGTAGCAATTTAATATTTAAAGGTTTTAGACATGAAAATTTTTATCTTGTTGATTTTTCATCTAATGAGGCAAAGCTTAAAACTTGTCTATTCTCTAAGGCTTCACTAGGTTGGTTATGGCATAGAAGACTTGGTCATGTTGGTATGAGGCAATTAAATCAATTATCCAAGCATGACTTAGTTCGAGGTTTGAAGGATGTAAAATTTGAAAAGAACAAATTGTGTAGTTCATGTCAAGACAGGAAGCAAGTGGAAAATGCTCATCCTTACAAGAGTCAAATGTCAACTCATAGGCAATTGGAATTACTTCATATGGATCTCTTTGGACCAACATTTTTTGTGAGTATTGGTGGTAATTTCTACTGCCTTGTAATTGTGGATGATTATTCTAGATTCACTTAGGTCTATTTTCTTTGGGATAAATCAACTGTGTTTGAAACATTTAAGTCATTTGTTATATTGGCTCAAAATCAATTTGAATTTGACATCAAGAAAGTTAGAAGTGATAATGGGTCAGAATTCAAAAATGCTAGAATTGATGAATATTATGATGACAAGGGTATAAAACATGAATTTTCTTCCAAGTATACATCAGAACAAAATGGGATTGTTGAAACGAAGAATAGGACTCTCATTGATATGACTAGGTCTATGCTAGCAGAATATAATGTGTTAGATTCTTATTGGGCCAAAGCCATAAACACAGCTTGTCATGCATCAAATAGACTATATTGTCACAAGCTCTTAAAGAAGACTCCCTATGAATTGCTTATTGGCAGGAAGCCAAACATTTCTTATTTTAGGGTGTTCAGTTGCAAGTGCTATATTTTGAGGAAAGGTAGTCGACTCTCTAAATTTGAGAAGAAATGTGATGAAGGTTTTCTCCTTGGATATTCATCAAATAGCAAGGCATATAGAGTTTTCAACAAAACTCATGGCATTATTGAAGAAGCATATGATGTTGAGTTTGATGAAACAAATAGATATCAAGATGAAAATGAGAACCTTGATGACGTTGGTGGAACTCAATTGAGAATTGATATGAAAACTATGGCTATTGGTGAAATAAAGCCAAAGGAAGAAGATGATGATGATAGTGTTATTGTCACTCCATCCTTTTCAACTATAAATGAGGAAACCCACCAAAGCCAACAAAATGATGAAGTTGAGAATGGTCATGTTCAAAATATCTCAAGTCAATCGATCCCTCCTCAAGCTTCAACTAGTGATTCTCAAATTACTTCAAGATTTCATCATTCAATTGTAAAGGATCACCCGACAAATCAAATTGTGGGTGATATAAGTAAGGGTGTTCAAACTCGCTCTCGTATTGCTTAATTTTGTGAACATTTCTCTTTTGTATCTTGTATTGAACCTAACCGTGTAGATGAATCTCTACTTGATGTTGATTAGATAAATACAATGCATGAGGAATTAAATAACTTTACCCGTAATGATGTTTGGAAGCTTGTTGAGAGACCAAAGAACCACAATGTTATTGGTACCAAATGGGTATTTCGAAATAAGCATAATGAATATGGTTTGGTAGTAAGAAACAAGGCAAGACTAGTGGCATAAGGTTATACTCAAGTAGAAGGACTAGATTTTGGTGAGACATTTGCTCCCGTAGCAAGATTGGAAGCTATTCGAATTCTTCTTGCTTATGCCTGTGCTGATAATATCAAGTTCTACCAAATGGATGTAAAGAGCGCCTTTTTAAATGGTAAGATTAGTGAACTAATGTATGTGGAACAACCTCCCGATTTTGAGGACCCCAAAAGACCTAACCACGTGTACAAGCTTTCTAAAACTCTCTATGGGCTTAAGCAAGCTCCACGCGCTTGGTATGAAAGGGTTAGGGATTTCTTGCTTTCCAAAGACTTCAAAATTAGGAAAGTTGACACTACTCTATTCACTAAAAGAATTGGCAACCATTTATTTGTTTTTCAAATTTATGTTGATAATATCATTTTTGGTTCAACTAATGAGTCATTTTGTGAGGAGTTTGGTAAAATGATGTCAAAGGAATTTGAAATGTCTATGATTGGAGAATTGATATTCTTCCTTGGTCTTCAAATTAAGCAATTGAAATATGGAATCTTTGTAAGTCAATCTAAGTATTTGAAGGACATGCTTAAAAAGTTTGGCTTAGAAAATGCAAAGCCTATCAAGACTCCTATGGCAACAAATGGTCATCTTGACTTTGATGAGGGAGGTACAATTGTTGATCAAAAACTTTTTCGTTCAATAATTGGTAGTTTTCTTTATATTACCGCATCTAGGCCCGATGTTATGTTTAGTGTTTGCATGTGTGCTCGGTTTCAAGCATCACCTAGAGAGGTTCATTTGAAGGCCGCTAAAAGAATTATAAGATATTTGAAGCATACCCCCAATATTGGTCTATGGTATCCCAAAGGTGCTCAATTTGAATTAATTGGTTATTCGGATTCAGACTATGCGGTTTGCAAGATTGATAGGAAGAGCACCTCCGGATGTTGTCCATTTCTTGGGAGGTCTCTTGTTTCATGGTCTTCTAAGAAACAAAACTCGATCGCTCTCTCTACCGTTGAGGCGGAATACATATCGACCGATAATTGTTATGCTTAGTTATTATGGATGAATCAAACTCTATTGGATTATGGGATTTCATTCAAGAATGTACCTCTTATGTGCGATGATGAGCGTGCGGCAAAATTATCTACAAATCTAGTCCAACACTCAAGAACGAAGCATATTGATATTAGGTATCACTTCTTAAGAGATCACGTTGGAAAAGGAGATATCTCTATTTATTCTATTGGCACGGATGATCAATTGGCAGATATATTTAGAAAGCCGTTGGATCAAACAAGGTTTTGCAAGTTGAGAAGTGAAATGAATGTGATAGATCTCTCTAATGTTGCTAGAAGTTGAGTACACATGTGTTATATTACATTTGAGCTCTAGAGTGTGCTCTCCAAGCTATTTATTGCCTATTTTGATGTATTTATTATATTTGCATGATCGAAATTATTTTATGAGCAAAGGTTAGTCACTCAAGTATATTATGTATATATGCATGTAAACTAACACTTGGATTAGTCAAAATGTCCATATTTGAGCAATGAACCGTGTTTGAAATTCGAATTCAGAAAATGGACAAAGATTGGAAATATGAGTGTCAGGTCGTGGACTGTCCGCCCTATGACAGCGGACCGTCCATCGCATCAGGTTCTGGACAGTCCGAAAGACAGAACAGACTGTCAGCGGTTCCTAGGACGCAGAGCGTCTGGCGCCCAGACCGTCCGCGAGTGGAGCTTTTCTCAGCCAGAGGCAGACCACAGCCATCACAATTGCTTTTGCCCACGGACCGTCTCCCTCTCTCCACACCTCTGAGAAAATTTTGTCGTTTTGCGCCTTTGGAGATTCGGATTCGAGCGCGGACTGTCCGGAAGAGTTCTCGAAGATCATCAACAATGTCTTCCTCTCGGTATTCAAAATTTTCAAGCAATTTGTACAAATATTGTGGGTTTTAGGGTTTCTACAAATTGGTCTTTGATCTATTTTTGGATAGAAATTTTAAAAATTGATTGGTGGAATTGGTTATAGTCATCCTTATGAACTCAGTGCAAAAATTTGGTTTCATTTACATGGCTATTCTATTCAAGTTTTGTGATTGAACAATTGGGGCGAATTGGGGTTTGAAAATCGTCCCTGGATAGTCACGGACCGTCCGCCAGGGTGGTGCGGACCGTACAGCTATGGTTGCGCAGCGTCCGCCCCCTAGTATGGACCGTCCGCCTTCTGGTAGAATAGCTAATTCATTTTATACATGGTTTCAGTTATTGTCGTCTAATTGTTGGGATTCTTTTATATATTATTACAGTGGTTTTGGTGGTCTGAAGAAGAAATTAGTAGGACGTTTTTTGTCCAAGCGTCGTCGTGCGGATGACACAAATTATAACCCTGCCACTGATTCAGAGGCCCAATTATCAATTGGGGGCAGTGTCTCTTTGGATACTAAAGATGCGCCTCACACTCATCCTGATTATCCTATTGACGTCACAGGATGGACGTATCCGAAGATGAGGTTTTATATGGCTGAACATTCCTCCAGAAGTACTGTTGACCAGATTTCGCTTCCGTGTGACACAAATATTCAATATTTCCATACTCAATTGCATTTTGATGTTTTCTGGGGAACTCTCATGGACACCAAGTTCTATAAGCATCAAGTGATTGACTGGAATTGTATGCAGGGTCAGACAGTCATGGAGGGCTTGATTGTTAAATTTCAGGCATGTGGCTTGTATGAATTCATGGGGCAGAGGACTGATTTCAATGAACTGACAGTCAAGTAGTTTATTTCCACTGCTAAAATTAATATTGAAGATCAGTTGATTGTGTGGATGATAGGATTCAAGAGATATGTGGCTACTTTTGCTGAGTTTGCCACTGCAAACAATCTAGACTATGGTATGATCTCACATGGGGTAGATCTTTATACTGAGGATCGGTTTGAAGACTATGCTCAGTATTATAAACTCGCTAGGCTGGGTATCCCTAGGCGATTTGGAGAGACTCCAAGACTGAGGCATCATCCTGCTGTTATCAACAAGATTGCTAGGGTCACTATTCTTCCCAAGAGTGGGAACAAAAGCAAGATCAAAGATAAATTCTGGAATATTATTGATCATGTGATGAAGGGGGATGTGATGAATGTGGTTCTATTCATGATGAGGCAGCTCAATGGCTTTAAAATGGATAAGAATCATAATTTAGCCTACGCACCATATATTATGGCTCTGATCAAGGCCAAGATCGGATTTGAGGGGCGGTGTGAGATAGCTCACACTCCTTTTAGGCCTTTCAAGAATGAGATTGGTTTTCTCACCAGGCCTCTCACCCCCTTTCCTAATGATGAGGGAGTTCCTGCAGATGACTACGCCGCTCAGCCTGAGGCACATCTAGCTCAGCAGATGCCACCTCCTCCACCTCCTCATTAGCAAGGACAGTACTGGCAGCCTGCCCCTGGTTACTTTGATCCTTATTTTCAGCAGATGCAGCATGGGCTCCATACTCATATGGATGGACGGTTTCAGGGCATGATGACGCATGTGAATGGTCGCTTTGATGCTATGCAATATCATTTTGATGGCCAATATGATGCTCTAAACAATAGATTCAATACCGTTGACACCCAGCTTGATAGGGTACATTCTTAGTTTGATGATCTTCGCACTTATATTCTGGATACTATGCATGATCCCATTATGAGCATAATTGTAACACCCTGAATTTGGGGGTACAAAATTTCTTTTCTAATATCCACCAAATTCAGGTGTTACTCTCTCAGTTCTTCGCTTTCCTTTCTCTTTTCCCTAAAAATGGAAAAATATTTTGTTTTATATTAGCGTAAACCTAGTGGAATGAGCCCTAACGGCACTTTGGTTGTTGCATTCATGCCATTGCATGGTGTTTCTAAGTGCAAAATGTGTTTGAAACATGTTAACATATCTTATAGAAGCGCTCGGTAAATTTTCATATTTTTCGGAATATTTTTCTATTTTCCGGAAACCAAAATCTATTTATTTGTGGAACTTAAAAATGTTTTTAGAAATTTTAATTATGTTTTTTGAGTTCATTAGGTGCCAAAACATTTATAGGATTTTTTCTGGAATGTTTGAAAGTATCTATAATATTTTGAGCACAAAATATGGATTTCTAGGCTTTTTTCGAATTTTCAAAAATAGTAAAATCCGAATTTTAACTGAATTTTCATCTTATTCAAACCCTAGATATATATACATGTCCGGCTTCATCTTGTCGAGCCCGTTCCAGAACACGAAACGTTTTCTCCAAATCCAATCCCTAGCTCCCGGTATTGCTCGCCGAAGTTCGGGGCGGTTCCAACTCCGGCGAGCAATTACTCCCAATCCGTGCATCGTCTGCGGAATCCGAGGGTAGCGCTGCGTTCGTCTCGTCGAGGGCTTCGTCGCAGTGCATTCAGTTCGTCGATTGGATCCCCGAATCTCCGGCAATCGACGAATTTCCTCTCGGCTCCGACGAGGGTCTTCTTCCCTGGTGAGAACCTCCATTGTTGTACCTAGGGTTTCTTCGTTTCTTTATTTTCCCGTCCGCGCAGGGCCTCCCTCACTCTCCCCTCACTTTCCCCGGCGGCGGCGCCCGTCCCCCTCCGTTTCCCGTGCTCCCGCGCCCGTGCGCCCCTCTCCGGCGGCGGTGGCCGTGCCCCTCGTGCCCCGTGCGGCCGCGCCCGCCCCCGGCCAGCCCGACCCGACCTACCCTGCGCCGCCCCCTCCTCTTCCCCTCCTCTCTCTTCCATGGATGGGAGGAAGAAGATGAGAGAAAGAAGACGATGGCAGTCTCGTAAATTTATTCCGCGCGAATTACAGTATGGTTTAAAACATTCATAACTTTTGCGTTTTAAACCCGATTCGATCTATTCAAGTTGTGTTAGATTCGTATTAAAATTATCTTAATTTAGAAATATTTATCCTAATTTTTGCACATTTTATTTAATTTAGTTAAACGTTTGTTTAACCAGTGGCTATTAGAACGACGTTTCAATTTAAAAACCTAATTTAAGAATTCGATTTGCGCATTTATAATTAGTCACCAATATGATTAACCTTAACTGAAATGTTATTTATTAATAATTATTTAGTTTAATCACGTTGTTTATTTATTAGTTTCGCATGTCGGTCCGCGCGTGCCACGGTGCTGTTTCGCGCACGTCGTCGCGTGTCGTTCGCGAGTGTCGCGCGTGTTGTTCGCACGCGTTGTCGTGTGACGTTCGCGTGTGTCGCGCGCCTTGCCGCGTGCCGTTCGCGCGTATCGCGCGTTGTCCGCGCGCTAAGTCGTTTGTGTCCGCGCGTTGCGCACATCGTGTTTGCACGTCGTGCGTCGTTAATTCATCTCGCTTAGAATCGCTCATATTCATTAAGTTACTTGCTTAACTGTCAATTATTAAAATAGTAAGTTAGTCAAAACTAAGTAGTAGTATTAATTTACATTTGATTAATATCAATTAATATATATATAATTATGTTGAATTGGATGTTCTAATTAGTACTTGTTTAACGTAAACGCGCTAACCCCTCGACCGTAGCTTCGACTATCGTGGTTCTTTTCCTCGCGTAACCGTAGAGGCGCTCTCTATTTTATATTGCTCGCTTTTATAACATTTTATCTTGTATGATGTAATGTTCTTATGCATATGTATATGTTTGTTTGCTTGTGCCTGTTCGTCTTCGCGTCGCGTTGCGATTAGATCGCGGTTCGTTTCTGAGCTTCGAGGAATCGACGGTCAAGCTTCAGCGACCAAATGACCCAGCTCTTCGAGTTCTATAAGGCTGAAGATTCTGAGCATCTGTTTGGTGAAGGCAAGTGTCCTCTGACCTATTATGTCCCATTTACTTTATAATTCATCAACCCGCATACCATGATCAACCTAAGGATTGACTAGCTTTGTATTTACCTTGTCCTTGATTACCTTTTGGGTTATTATGGTTAGCTTCATGCTATTGCTTTACTTTAATCAATGAACATGATGTGAACATTTATGATACGATGTTGTCTCTATGATTATGATGTTGGACTGGTGATACTTTAGGGGGCTCGAGCGGTTTCTCGAGTGCCTCTCCGTAAGGACCTGTTCGTTGGATGACCGTTCGGGAAAACAGTGCAACCATGAGGGTAGAATGGGACACCCTTAGCTGAATAATTAGAGGAATTGGGGTGTAGTTCGCTTCGTCGTCGTGCCGTTAATGGGGCTCGGTGTATGCGGCTCGCTCTGCCAAGGTTGGTTCGCCCATTGGGGAGGAGTGCGGTGCATTTAGGAAATCTAACGGGCGGCTACAGCCTCAGGGAATCTTTGTAAAGGCTTCGTAGTGAATCCCTGGCCATTCACCTCGGGAGTGAATAAGGGTCTTGCAAGCCCAGGCTAGAGAGGGAATCACGGCTTATGGGTAAAGTGCGCAACCTCTGCAGAGTGTTATGAAACTGATATATGAGCGGCCAAGGGAGCTCCATTGATTAGAGACACATTGATCAGAGATGCTTTGGTTACAGATGATGATGAGGATAATGATGGTTTTTATGATGATGATTATGCTTATGGTTTCTACTATTCTTTCCATTTGGAAAGAGTACTTTTGGGTTAACAACTTGGGTTAATGTTAAAACATGGCTCTCTACTATTAATAATTATCTGACCAACTAAAAGCAACTGCTTGACCTTAACCCCACATAAAGCTAGTCCACTTCAGCCAAACGGGACATTTGCTGAGTACGTTGATGTGTACTCACCCTTGCTTTCACAAAACACCAGGTTGCCTTTGATGCAATCTGTGCTCAGGTAAAGAAAGAGAAGAAGGCATCGAGGTGGATCTCCAGGAGTTCCAGGACGTCGATGAGTTCGAGGATTAGGCTAGCGACCTCCCCCAGTCAGCTGCCTGTGGTGGGTTGTTTACGTTGGCTACGTTTCGATTCTGTGTACTTTGATTTATATTATGTAAATGGCTCTAGTCTGTAATATTATTACTTACTCTTTATTGTAATTCGAAGCATTGTACTATGATGAGTCATTTATGTAATCAATGTGTACGTGAATTTCTGATCCTGACACGTACATGGTTCGCATTCGGTTTACCTTCAAAACCGGGTGTGACAAGAATGAACAATAGGCAACAGAGCTTTCAAGATAATATGAATGCTCTGTCTAGTCAATTTGAGACTCTGTCTACCAGTGACAACATTCATTCACTTGATAAGAGGTAGCATCAGCTTTAGAATGACTTCAGCCAGTTCACCTCCTTCTTTGATAGCTTTAATTCTCAAAACTATAACATGTGTCTGCATCCTCCACCTGGTGCGCAGTGAAGCCCCTCCTTTATGGAAATTGATGCCAAAGGGGGAGAGAAATGAATATGACAATCAGGGGAGCTTGCATGTGGACATTCGGACTATGTTTATTATGTCTATGTTTTATTATGTTTTATATTACTGAGTTGATGAACTAAGTTATTTCGAACTGTGTTAGACTTCTTAAGGTTCTATTAGTTCGAAATCTTGTGAACTTGTAATGATTAATCGAGGTGTTATTTCTCTTGCCGCGTCTATGTCTCATACTATTATACTTGCATACCTCAATAACCATGATTGTAGGAAGATCTCCGCCAAAACTCTGATATATTATGTGTGTGAATTATTCAACTGGATATTCTTCATGCACACATGAATGGGGAGCTATTCCTACATTTTGAGTTTTTTGTGCTGACTTATCAACATTTCAGATGAACTTTAAATCAAGATAAGTTACTCCAAACTCATCTCAAATCTTTCTTATACCCAGTATGTAAGGAAGGTTTGAAAAACAAAATCTACTTTCTATGAAATATGCAGTGTTGTCATCAATTACCAAAAAGGGGAGATTGTGAATCATCTAGGCCCCTTAGTGTTGTTTTGGTAATTAATGACAACTGCTTATGGACTAACAGTTCTTGGAGAAATAAGAATGCAGGATTAGACCATAGGAAACAGGAAAGTCTGGGAGACTTATAACCATTGGTTGTGGACCAAGTGAAGGCAAAGGTATGACATAGGTTTTGTTTTTGCCGGTTATCAGGAATTTAGAGAATTAATTGACTGGATTAGTAGGCTAGATAGTCGTACTATTAAGAGGGGTCAATGAACTTGATCGATGTAAAACTTAGTGTCTCATAGAGCATAAACTGTTGCATTTGCATGAGGACTAACAACGCTTCGGTTTTCAAAAGTCAAAGACTTTTGTTAAAGCACAATCTAATATTACTGAATTCTACGGTCCGCGACTCTGCCAGAGGGGTCTGCTGGCGCACCTGTCCCTGTGTTCTTGTGCGGACCGCCCGGCCAGGGTTGGTGGACCATCCACATGTGCCAAAATGATTTAGGGCAGGGACGGTGTGTTTTTGAGTCCTTGTACTATGGACTGTTTGGGGTTTTTGACCGGACAGTAGGGCAGAAAGTCTTCTCATGGTTGGCGGACAGTCCGCCCGTGTTGTTCAAAATGGTTAGTGCTCTGGCATTTCATATTGACAGGTCCCGGACCGTCCGGCCTTGGCTGGCGGACCGTCCGGGCTTGACTTTTTCTAACAACTCTAACACATTTCAAACGGGCATTATAACCGTTACTGGTATAGCAGACCGTCCGACCATGGGGCGTGGACCGTCTGTGTGTGTGCAGAACTTGTGCTAGTTGCACATAACGACTAGCTTTGTGTTGGGGGCTATAAATAGAAGTGGAGCTTGTGTGTGAGGGCTCTCTTGGCCATTCCTAGCACACATTGAGCTCATTTGTGATCCTCTAAGTCAAACTCTCACACTCGTTGCTTGAGATTGCATTCTAGTGAGTGATTGAGAGCTTCTAGTGCATTTGCATCCATTGTGATCTTTTAAGGCACTAGGTGGTACATCGAGCAAGCGTCATCGACTTGTTACTCTTGGAGGTTGTCGTCTCCTAGACGACTCGGGTGTTGTCTCCGTCGAGCTCTCCGTGAAGATTATGGAGGAGCCGCAGTGTTGATTGTGAAGGGTTCCCGACCACCTCGCCGGAGCGACAAAGGCAACGCTAGTGGAATCGAGGTATTGAGTGAGTTCTTGTCCACTTGGCTTAAAGATCAAGTCGTGTCTTGATAGAGGAGCAAGTGAGAGATTGGATTCCACCTTAACGTGGATTAGGGGTGATCGACAAATCACTGATACCACGGGATAAATTTTGGTGTCATTTTTTCACTCCTTACTCATTACTTGCAAGTAGTTAGTAATTTTTGTATTGTCTATCATTTGTAGTATTGAAATGAATTGCTCATCATATTTTGTTAGCCTATCAAAGCTAGGAAATTTATATCACTTGTTGTTTTGATTAAATTTCTCTAGTGTCTTTGATTTTAGTTAAAACCGTCTATTCACCCTCCTCTAGCCGGTGTCCTAGATCCTACAACAGTCTGGTACGTCAGTTCACCGAATGCCCGAGAAAGAATTCTCTGTTAAGGAGGTCTGGTGCACTAGTCTAGTGCACCATGAGGTGATTCGGTGTACCCATTTTCAGCCCATCTTTAGTTTCTTCAATCTTATTTGCCTGAGCTTGATTCTTGGCTTGTGTCTTGGGCTTTGCTTAATACTTGGAGGTCTTCTATGGGTCTTTTAAGTGTTCTTTTGAGGTGTTGCATCCTCAAAGCCTTAGTCCAATCCACTTTGCATCCTATGAACTACAAACATAAACACTTGCAAAATCATTAGTCCACGGGTTATGTTGATCATCAAACACCAAAATTACTTAGTTAAATGGGTTCGGGTCTATTTGCCTTATTGTGTGCACATGCCTCCACTCCAGTCTCCATGGACCACAACGCCATTATAGAGAAGTAAAACAACATATGCTTTGTTTCACTTTATACTGATATGACTACATTGATCCAACATCGGAAAACATTTACGTCCTAAATGTCCAAATTTGTTTGCAAGGATGACAAAGGATGAGGAGGACAGTGAAGATGAAATAAAAACTGATAAGAAAAAGAGCACATTCAATAGAAAGAATAAGAACTTTTTGAACTGCAAGATAGTACATCGAGTTCTTTTAGCGCTTGACTAAGTCAATATCAGCGATGTTGATTCAAAGAGCAGTGATGAAGACTAATCAAACAAAGGCAAGAAAGTATATGATTTGATAGGATTGTGTGTAATGGCGACTAACTAGAGCTTCTCCTACAACATTGTCGATAACAACAGTGAGATAGACCTTTCTTATGATGATTTAGCTAATGCTATTGAAAAGCTGTTGCAGAAGCAGATTGTTTGGTACAACTTCTACTTAAATATGTGAAGATGTGTCGAACAAGCTTTAGTCTTTGCATTACTTGCTTCTCAGTATGTGGTTTGCTTTTATAATTTGCTGAAAAAAAAATCTAATTTTACATCTCTAGTTACCAGTATTATTTATTTAAGGGTGTGTTTGAATGCACTAGAGATAATAGTTAGTTGGCTAAAATTTGATAGTAAAATTAGCTAGCTAACAAATAGTTAGCTAACTATTACCTAATTTGCTAAAAGTAGCTAATAGCTAAAATATTAGCTAGACTGTTTAGATGTCTCGGCTAATGTGGGGGATAGATATCCCCCGGGTCCACTAAAGGAGTAAAAGACCTCACGAAAGGCCCAAGGGCCCAATAAATCATGAGGTCATTCCTTCGTGGGCCTGGGAAGAAACAACCAACAAGGCAGAGCGATGTGATACCGGATTGGTGCAAGCCCGGATGGCCCACAACGTTGAGCGAGTAAATCGCAACAGAGACCCGACTTTCCCGCGCTGAAGCCCCATGCAACGGAGCCATGCGAGGATAAGTCGGCGAGGGTTACGTAGGGATAAACTCAAGAGGTTCACTACCTTTTAGCTACTTGTTGTTATCATATCCCCATGTACTGCCCCACGGTCGAGTATATAAGGCCTAGGGGGCACCCCTTCAGAACGATCGACCCTATCTTACTTAGCCACCCACATCAACTCTCTGTGTCTTCAATCCAGAGAGCCCTCTTGTAACCACGCTCACGTACTCACCAGGACGTAGGGTATTACGCATCTCTAAGCGGCCCGAACCTGTAAATCTTGTCCACTGTCCCTCGTGCGATCGGCACGAACCATTTTGCTACAGTCGTCGACACCGTCCTACTCCTAAAAACACCTTGAGGGGCAACCCCGGGTGTGCGGTCGGACCCAAAACACCGACAGCTGGCGCGCCAGGTAGGGGGTGTGTCGACGATCCAAGCTAGCTCAATGGCCATCACCTTCAACAGCAAGATCACCATGCGTCCCGAATCCGTATTCTGCTTTGGGACAATCTCATCTGTAGCGGATGAAGAGGGAATTCTACACCGTATCGCGGATCCGCCGGAAAAGAAGTCTCCTCCAACGAACCCCGAAAATGCCGGAGAGGCGCAACCTCCAGCTGTTCGGAAAAAGATCGTCTCCGGAAAGTCGGGGGCCGAGAGTTCGCTGACCCGGAAGACTCCGCTGTCTACTTCCCCGACAAAAGAATGGACACGGATCGCGAGGAAGAAGGAGACCAGGGAAAAGCAAGTCGTTCTTTCCGTTCCTCTGGCCTCAAAAGAGAACGGAAAGAAAGTCGCCACGACAGCAGCACCATTCTACCCCAACGTCCTCTTCATCGGGAGAGTGGAGTCGCCTACCGTCTCTGACGACGAACCGACCGCGCCCGGAGAAGAACCGCCTCAACGAGAATCCCGCCGACGGAGGAATCGGCGCAGGAACGTTCGACGACATCACGCGGCCGGAGAACGGGATCCGGAGCAGCCTGTCTCGCGAGACGAGGTCTCGGAGATAGGAGAAACTCCGGAAGAACGCGTCTTCAGAGAACGAAGGAACTCCCGACGACGTGATCGTCGGCGGGCTCAGGAACAAGCTGAGCAAGACGCAATACAGCGCCGGGAGAATCCGCTCTTCGGGCGCAACCTGAATCCCGACTTCGCCCGAGCTATGAACACGCCAAGCGAAGTCGGAGGGGTACTAGCTCGGATAGCTGATGGACTTCCACGGACTCCCGACGCCGAGGGATACCGACGCCTGTGCACCCAGGCAGCCAACCATCTTCTACCGCTCGCTCACCCGCCGAACGATCTACGACACGCCATCAACAGTCGCCGAGACGCGCGGAGCTCCATCAATGCTTCACGCGAACGGCGGCATGAGAACGAGATTCGCCGTCGGGAGGAGTACGACCGGGATCATGGCATCCCGACTCAGAGCCAGGCCACCAGGACTGAGTCGGCAACGGCCTCAACTGGCGGTACCACTCGGGGACGGTCGAGGAACCACAATCACAACTCCCCTCCCCGGGACAGGCGTCGTCCCCGACGACAGGAGGACACGTGCAAAGTGTCCGCTCTTACTCCGCGCCTCAGGGCCATCCAATGGCCTCCCAACTTCAAGGTATCCAATGTCGACAAATATGAACCTAAGCAGGATCCAGGGGGTTGGCTAGCCGTCTACACCACCGCTGCTCGAGCTGCCGGGGCATCTGAGGACGTTATGACCGCGTATTTGCCCATCGTCCTTAGGCAAGATGCGCTACAGTGGCTACGACATTTACCCCGACACTGCATCGACGACTGGGGAGACTTCAGTCGACGTTTCACCGCCAACTTCCAGTCCCTCTCCGACAAGCCAGCGCAACCGTGGGACCTCAAATCCATCAAGCGCCGGGGGGATGAGACTCTCCGGTCGTACCTCAAAAGGTTCCAGACCATGAGAAATCGCATCCCCGAGGTCACGGAGGCGGCCGTGATCGAGGACTTCTACAGAGGATCCAACGACTCGGCTTTTGTCCGAGCCATACTGCAGAAGGCACCGACTACTTCCGAGGAGCTGTTCCGGGAAGCCGACCTCTACATCACCGCCGACGAGCGAGCTCAAGACCTCATCGGAGGAGCAAAGCCTGCACCGGCAGCCCCACGACGCGACGCGAACCAGCCACCCGACAAACGCTGGGAGAAGAGGCCTCGCGAAGAAGTACACGCCGCCGGACCACCTGCCTCTCGTGCCCGAGGAGGACCTCGCGGAGGCGAGCGCACGCTGGACGACATCCTCGACGCCCAGTGCCCATACCACAAGGACATGCGCCACACTCTCCGCAACTGCCGGGACTTCAAGCACTCCGTTGGGCATGGCCGACCCTTCCAACCTCTACCTCCTCCTCCGCCGAGGGGAGGACCGGATGAACCATGACAACCTCATCAGCCGGAGGAGGGGGGAGGAGGAGCTTTCCCACGCGTCGACAGGGAGGTCAACGTCATCTTCGGCGGACATGGGTCACAGGAAAACAAGAGACAACAAAAGCTCAACGACCGCCAGATACTGGTGGCGACCACCAGTCCTCCTGCCCCATACCGGTGGTCAGAACACCCGATCACTTTCACTCGGGAAGATCAATGGCTCAACTTCGACCATCCGGGTAAATACCCGCTCCTCGTCGATCCGGTGATCCGAGAGAGCTGGGTGAAGAAGGTGCTAGTGGACGGGGGGAGCAGCATCAACGTCACCTTCCCCCGGACACTCCAAGGCTTGGGGGCTCACCTCAAAGAGCTCCACAAGTCGGACACTCCTTTCTTCGGCATCGTGCCGACGGAGGGGGAATACCCGCTGGGCCACATCTACATGCCAGTCACCTTCGGAACTCCGGAGAACTACAGAACCGAGTTCCTGAGGTTTGAAGTGGCAAACTTCGACTGCGGGTACAACGCCATCATTGGAAGGCCGGGATTGGCCAAATTCATGGCCATTCCGCACTATACATACATGATACTGAAGATGCCAGGACCGCGAGGGATCATAACTGTGCGCGCCGACTTCCAAGGCGCCGCAGAATGTTTCCGAGTGGCCATCCAAGCAGCCCTCACCACCAAGCCATCAACGGTCCCTTCTACACTGGCGAATTCTAAGCCTGAGGAGGACCTCGCCGTACCGGCAAGCGAAGCTCAGGCCGCGACCTCTATGCGACCGACTGAAGAAACCAAGCGAATTAACCTGGGGTTCGCTGATGAATGCAAGACAGCCATTATCAGCTCCAGCTTGGATGACAAATAGGAAAGCGCGCTCGTCCAGTTCCTGCAAGATAACCGAGATGTATTCGCATGGCAACCTGCGGATATGCCGGGAGTCCCAAGAGAACTGGCCGAGCACAAGTTGAAGGTTTATCCCCAGGCGAGGCCGATCCGGCAAAAGCTACGTCGTTTCACGCCCGACAAGAGAGAGGCCATTCGCGCTGAGTTAGCTCGCTTGGTTGCGGCTGGATTTATTAGAGAAGTATTGCACCCCGAGTGGTTAGCCAACCCTGTTCTTGTACTCAAAAAGAATAAAGTGGATTGGCGCATGTGCGTCGACTATACTGATCTCAACAAACACTGTCCGAAGGATCCCTTTGGGCTCCCGAGGATAGATCAGGTGGTGGACTCCACCGCTGGATGTTCTGTGCTGTCTTTCTTAGATTGTTATTCCGGGTATCATCAGATTAGTTTGGCAAAAGAAGACGAGGAAAAAACGGCGTTCATCACTCCGTTTGGTGCTTTCTGTTATACTCCATGCCGTTCGGCCTCAAAAACGCTGGAGCGACTTATCAGAGAGCCATTCAAACATGCTTAGCCGATCACTGGGGCAAGCGTGTGGAGGCTTACGTAGATGATGTAGTAATCAAAACAGAAAATTCGGAAAACTTCATCAAAGACTTACAGCTGGTTTTCAACAGCTTGAGACGATATAGATGGAAGCTCAATCCCGAAAAATGTGTTTTCGGGGTACCAGCAGGAAAGTTGCTCGGGTTTATTGTCAGCCACCGGGGAATTGAGGCTAATCTAGATAAGATTGAAGCTATCATGAAGATGGAAGCTCCTCGGTCACAAAAGAAGGTTCAGTGACTTACTGGATGTATGGCGGCTCTGAGCCGATTTATATCCAGGCTGGGAGAAAAAGGTTTGCCATTTTACAAGCTACTCAAGAAAGTGGATAAGTTTCAATGGACTTCAGAAGCACAAGAAGCTCTAGATGCACTGAAGAAATTCTTGACAACACCACCAGTACTGAAACCACCCCGGCGAGCTACGTCGACTCAACCGGCCGAAGATTTACTATTGTATATCTCTTGCACGACTCACGTGGTAAGCACCGCGTTGGTAGTCGAGCGAGTGGAAGAAGGACACGCCTATCCAGTACAACATCCCGTCTACTTCATCAGTGAAGTTCTAGGCCCCTCGAAGAAAAAGTATCCTCAAGTTCAGAAGCTATTATACGCAGTACTTCTAACTGCCCGCAAGTTGCGTCACTACTTTGACGACCACAAAGTCATAGTAGTCACTGGTTTTCCAATAGGGGATATTCTTCACAACAAGGAAGCCACTGGTCGAATAGCCAAGTGGGCTTGCGAGCTGGGATCCCACGACATCGAGTTCCGACCTCGCACTGCCATCAAAACTCAAGCACTGGTTGATTTCGTATCAGAGTGGACAGAACAGCAAGTACCGGATAATCCAGAAACCGCAGAAGTATGGCGAATGTATTTTGATGGCTCGCTGAAGCTGCAAGGAGCAGGAGCAGGGATTCTCTTCACCGCACCTGGAGGCGAACACCTCAAGTACGCCCTCCAGTTGCTATTCCCGGCCTCTAACAATGCAGCCGAGTATGAAGCTTTGATACACGGATTGAACATTGCCATATCACTGGGCGTCAAAAGATTGATGGTATATGGAGATTCTCTGGTAGTCATCAGCCAGATAAACAAGGAATGGGATTGTTCAAGCGATTCAATGGGAAAATACTGCGTGGCCGTCCGAAAGCTGGAAGATAAATTCGAGGGTCTGGAATTTCATCATATAGAAAGAGATCGGAACACGGCAGCCGATGTACTGTCCAAGCTCGGATCCAGTCGAACTCAGGTCCCGCCCGGAGTCTTCGTGCAAGAAATTCTTCAGCCGAGTATCTCAATGGATCAAACAGAAGAGTGCAACATCATAGATCAACCCGAGTCAGACTCTGAAGACTGGAGAAGGCTGATTATTAAGTATATAAAGAATGAAGAAGAACTAGATGACAAGAACTCGGCAGAGCGCATCGCCAGGCAGTCGGCTCACTATACACTCATTGGGGAGATATTGTACAGAAGGGGCGCATCGGGCATCCTCATGAAGTGCATTCTCCCGTCCACTGGGAAACAACTTCTGGAGGAGGTCCATGCAAGGCAATGTGGAATACATGCAGCATCCAGAACACTAGTCGGGAAGGTTTTCAGGTCAGGATTCTATTGGCCGACAGCGAAGAACGATGCAGCCGAGTTAGTCCAGAGGTGTGAAGCTTGCCAATACTTGTCAAAGCAACAACACATGCCAGCACAGCAACTACAGACCATACCAGTAACCTGGCCTTTCGCATGCTGGGGACTGGATATGATTGGACCTTTCAAGAAAGCTCAAGGGGGATATACTCATGTATTGGTGGCGATTGACAAATTCACTAAATGGATAGAGTTCAAGCCCATTGCTTCTTTAACCTCTGCTAAGGCTGTAGAATTCATACAAGACATAATATTCAGATTTGGGATACCAAACAGCATCATCACCGACTTAGGATCCAACTTCACCAGTTCAGAATTCTTCGACTTCTGCGAGCAAAAGAGCATTCAGATCAAGTACGCATCTGTAGCACATCCAAGAGCCAACGGGCAGGTTGAGCGAGCCAACGGAATGATATTGGAGGCACTCAGGAAAAAGGTCTTCGATAAGAATGAAAAATTCGCAGGAAAGTGGATAAGAGAATTGCCTTATGTTGTTTGGAGCCTAAGAACCCAACCTAGCCGAGCCCTGCATGGAAACACCCCTTTCTTCATGGTCTATGGGTCGGAGGCAGTGCTACCTGCTGATCTCAAGTTTGGGGCGCCAAGGTTGATCTTCGAGAGCATAGCAGAAGCTGAGGCCACCAGGCTGGAGGACATTGATGTACTTGAGGAAGAACGGCTGAATGCGGTAATCCAATCAGCACGGTACCAGCAGACTCTAAGGCGCTATCACGACAAGGCAGTGCGGCAATGGTTCTTTTCAGTAGGAGACCTCGTCCTCCGCCGAATTCTAACGGGGGAGGGACGGCACAAGTTATCACCCTTATGGGAAGGACCCTTCATAGTAGCAGAAGTCACTCGGCCCGGATCGTATCGCCTCACTCAGATGGATGGCACAGAAGTTGGGAACTCCTGGAACATAGAGCACCTCAGAAAGTTTTATCCCTAGCTGTATTTCAAAACCGCTGGGGCGACGATGTATTCTGTAAAGTGGAAATATGTCATCAATAAAGAGAGATTTCAAAGATACTCGGCTCGTTTACGATTGACTTGCATTCTTACTTAACTCGGGGTGACCACTATGCCCTACAAACGGAGCAATCGACTTAAGTCGGCAACGACTTAAGGCGGTGCAACATGCTCACGCTTACTTAACTCGGGGTGACCACTATGCCCTACAAACGGAGCAATCGACTTAAGTCGGCAACGACTTAAGGCGGTGCAACATGCTCACGCTTACTTAACTCGGGGTGACCACTATGCCCTACAAACGGAGCAATCGACTTAAGTCGGCAATGACTTAAGGCGGTGCAACATGCTCACGCTTACTTAACTCGGGGTGACCACTATGCCCTACAAACGGAGCAATCGACTTAAGTCGGCAACGACTTAAGGCGGTGCAACATGCTCATGCTTACTTGACTCGGGGTGACCACTATACCCTACTAACGGAGCTATCGACTAAAGTCAGAGGCGGCTTAAGCCGGTGTTACATACTCGCGCCTATGTAATTCAGGGGATGACTTCCATATCCCGCAAACAAATTTCATAATCATCATGCATCATTACCACAACTTTACGAACCAATAAATTCTGATACAATAAGAGAGTAATTATGTCATTCGAATGATAAACTAATGTCCTCTAAATACTCGATCATGCTAACCGCGCGCTCAGAAGCACGCAAAATGTTTCTCTATTTCGCAATGTCTTTCTCAGGAGCGACCGACGAAGAAGGGCGACTCGAGGAATCGGGGGCAGCATTCATGTCAGCCTTTATGTCTTCAGGAACAACCACGCCGGGTCTCCTCATTAGGATTCGTCCCGCCCGAATAGCCTTGTCCATGGCTTTATCGCGCTGGGCTTTGAGAGTAGCAGCAGTTTCCTCGGCAACTTTAGCGGCCAGACGAGTAGCCTCTAACTCCTGGGCAATGGATCTCTTGGAAGCTCGGAGTTCTTTGATAGTGGCATCCTTTGCTGATATCAATTGCTTAAGGCGGGTCACTTCATCCGCAGATTCCTGCAGCTTACAACGTTGATTGTCCAGTTCCTGCATTGTAAAGCGGTGACTCCTCTCCAAGATTGACAGCGAGTTGCTAGAGTCACGATACAATCTGTCAAGATTGTCACGAGAAGCAGCAAGGATACGTTTTTCTTCCTGTAAACAAAAATCAACTCCTTCAGAAACCAAGCAAGTAATAAGAGCATAGCAAGGCAAAGCACAGTTTTATAAGTTACCTTTTTAGAGTCAAGCCGAGCATGAAGAGAAGAACTCAGGGCATTGGCGTCATCCAAGGCAGCGGAGACCTGATTTAGTTCAGTTTGGCTCTGAGAGTACTTCTCCTCGAAGTCAGCGCACCGTTGAATCATTTCAGCCTGATCTCGGGAATGTTTTTCCTCAAGAATTGCAATCTGCCGAGTCATTCCTAGCAAGAGGTAATCAAACAAAACGAGGTCAGAAGGTAAAACAGTCCACAACAAAGGCAAAAAAGAAGAAAAAGGGCACTAACCGGCGTTAGTTGCCTCCAACTCGGATACACGACGATGAAGTGACACTGGGTTCCAACACGCAAGAGACGAAGCCACTTCTGGGACGGAAGCACCCTGCAATCTCAGCTGGCTGGCCATCCCATCCACCAAAGCCTGATGAGAAAAAACGGATGAACATAATGACAACAGTTCATGCAGCATAAAGAACGAGCTAAAATACAGCACAGTACCTAGAGGTTGGAAAAGAACGAAGGGATCCCCAAATCAGGAGAAATCAGCTGATAACCAGGCGCAAGGCCACCACCCGAAGCAGCTTGCAATGGACCGGAAGGAATCAGCTCAGTGCCTTCAACAGAGCCAAACGCCCGATCAGCGGGGACGCTGCCCTCTAAAGCGACTCCCTGGTCCAAAGTTTGGGCTACCACCATGCAGCCAGAGTGTGGAGGTGATCCCGCGTGAACGTCCATGGAAGTGCAGGAAGGAGACCTTGCTTGGGCACCCTCGGGGGCTGGGTCATAGTTGGCACTACCCACTTGAGCCGGATCATCCTCGGCAGCACCCTCGGGGGCTGGGCAGTAGCTTACACTCTTCACCCGAGTTAAGTCATCCCCGGCGACATCCTCGGGGGCTGGACATGTGTCAGCACCATTCTTGAGGTCCAGGTTCTCCGCAGTAACCACCTCTAAGGTTGACGAGCCTTTAGCCACTTCCATGGGACCAGGACAATCCAAGTCAGCATCCCGACCCTCGAGATCGCGCTCTAAGGTCGACGAGGCACGGGATGACCTCAACCCAGCATCAGGCACGGCAGCGCAAGCCTCCGTTGCATCATCATCCACTGGCTCTGATAACAGGTCCTCTGGGACCATATCCTCAAGAGTTTGATCAAAGTTGGCCAGAGACAGTTCTTGCAGACCAATGAGGGCAGACAAAGCAGGAGAAGGAACTCCACTACTTCCACCGCTGGCGATGAACTGACGACTGTTTTTCCGAGTTAAAGGAGCTTCATTCTCTTCCTCTTCATCTTCCACAGTGACAACACAAGCAGCACACCCATTGGGATCAGTAGCAGTTTGGGTACACCCATTGGGTTCAGCGTCAATAAGTCCAGTCGCAGGCACTTCTTCAGTAGCAGGAACTGAGGTACCAGCGTCCTCATCAAAACTGGATACTCGCCGGAGGCGTCTTCTTTTCTTCTTTTGCTCATCAGCAGAAGGCTCAGGCTGATTGGTTCGGCTAGGGCGTCTCGGGCGAGTACTGACAGGTTTTTGGACATCCAAAGTTGCATCAACCTCTGGAAGGGGCACCACTGCCAACGTACCAGCAGGAGCAGCGTCGGAGGAATCCTCAGCTAGCAGATCAAGCATGTCATTTATGTCCGCATCACTAGGGTTCAGGGGCACCTCAAAATGGACCTGCCGTTCATCATCAGGAATCTCCCCAAGCGAAGCAACCAAAGTACTGACTTCTTCAGCAGAGGGTCGCACTCTAAGGCCCAAATTGCCATCAGTCACAGGCGGATTTGACACAAAAAGGGTGAAGGCTTTGGGAGGAGGCAGGTTCCAGGCTGAGTATGCCACTGGAGCTCCAACATTTGACACCTTACCTCTGAGGATCATTTCAAGTCGGCTTACCAAGTCTACAGAAGGAATTCTCCTATTGGTAACCCGAGTTGAGTCGACTAGCCCTCGATACAGATATGCTGGATAGGCCCTGTCTTTCAGTGGCTGAACGTTCTTGAAAACAAAATCAGCAACCACTGCTTCAGCAGTTAGACCTCTCTCTTTCAGCAGTCCAACTTCAGTTAGCAACACACCTGCCTCAGCCACTTCCTGATCTGTAGGAGACTCGGTCCAGCTCGGAGTGCGAACGTCTGGCTGTCTTCCCGACCGGGAGGGGAGAGAATTTCCATAATTATCAACTATGAACCACTCTAGACGCCACCCCTTAATGCTGTCCTTGAGGGGAATCTCAAGATACTCAGTTTTCCGCCCGCGGCGCATCTCCAAACTGGCACCTCCGACCAACTGATGCTGTCCCCCGGCCATCCCAGGGCGACAATGATACAAATACTTCCATAAGCCGAAATGCGGCAGCACGCCAAGAAAGGCTTCGCATAAGTGGACGAAAATGGAGATTTGCAGAATGGAATTAGGGTTCAAATGGGTCAAGTTAATGTGGTAGAAATCAAGGAGGCCGCGGAAAAAGGGAGAGATGGGAAGGCCGAGGCCGCGGAGAAGAAAAGGAGCGTAGACTACAGACTCGTGGGTATCCTCTGTCGGGACAGTAGTCCCGTGGCAAATCTGCCAAGAACAGAGTTCCCGCGGAGGAAGAACCCCGATGGATACGAGGTGGAGAAGTTCAGCTTCGGAAATAATGGACATATGGTTACCTGCGAAAGGCAACTGGCTGTTGGGGTCGATTGGAGGGATCACCGCAGCAGACGAGCTCGCAGTTTTCCTCTTGGGCGCCATCTCGATTTTCACCAGCGAACAGAGTAGGAGGCGAATGGCAGAGAGGATTCAGAAGCGGGAATGCAAGAACTAGGGCACGGAAAGCAAAGGCGGCTAAAAGCGCAGCTCTTATGGGATATTCTCGAGCCAGATACCGTTTCAAAAAGTGCCCAGTCATCACCCGGCGGTTATTTCCGAAACCCCAGCATGCCACGTGGTCATCCGGCAGTTATTTCCAAAAAGCCGATGCGCCACCTCATCAATCGGTTATCATCCTTGAAATAACTCATGCGGCCGGCTATCACTCGACGTTGACTCTAAAACGCTGATTTCATATTCAGTCGCTCGGCATTACCTCTAAAATGCCGACGTCACCATCCAGTCACTCGGCGTTGACTCTAAAACGCTGATTTCATATTCAGTTGCTCGGCATTGCCTCTAAAAAGCCGATGCCGACCTCCAGTCACTCGACGTTGACTCTAAAACGCTGATTTCATATTCAGTTGCTCGGCATTGCCTCTAAAAAGCCGATGCCGACCTCCAGTCACTCGGCGTTGACTCTAAAACGCTGATTTCATATTCAGTTGCTCGGCATTGCCTCTACAAAGCCGATGCCGACCTCCAGTCATTCGGCGTTGCCTCTAAAGCGCTGATCTCGTATTCAATCGCTCGACATTACTTCTAAAATGCCGACGTCGACCTTCAATCACTCGGCGTTGCCTCTAAAACGCTGATCTCATGTTCGATCGCTCGGCATTACTTCTAAAATGCCGACGTCGGCTTTCAACCACTCGGCGTTGCCTCTAAAACGCTGATCTCGTGTTCGATCGCTCGGCATTACCTCTAAAATGCTGACGTCGACCTTCAATCGCTCGGCGTTGCCTCTAAAACACCGATACCGACTACAAGATTACTCGGCAGCTACTTCTGGAAGCGTCAGTGTGATGCCCAAGTTATTCATCTACTGTCTCAAAAGAATCAGTTTTATAATCAAGCAAAGCGAGACATCAAGAAGGAGCCAACGTCATTCTTTCATTAAGGGAAGACAATAAGCTTACAAATCAACTCTTTGCGAGTTGATGCTTCCCTACTATTACTACATTACATTACTACTACTACTATACTACTCTACATTACTACTACATTATTCTAACTACACTATACTAATATCTAAAGACCAGTGGCGCTTAGCCACTGGCCTTGCTGCTGCTGCCACCGCCGCCGCCCCTGGTGCTGCCCTTGCTGCTGCCGCCTCTGGTGCTGCCCTTGCTGCTGCCGCCTCTGGTGCTGCCCTTGCTCCCGTCGCCGCCGCCGTTGCCCCCGCTGCTGCCGCTGCCGTCACCGTCGCCATCGCCACCGTCGTCGTCGTCACCGTCACCGTCGTCGTCGTCGTCATCCTCGTCCTCGCCGCCGTCCGAGTCCTCCTCATCCGAGGAGTACTCCGACTCATCCGAGCCCTCGAGCCCGGAGCGCTCGACGGCCCGGATGTACGTCCAGACTTCCGCG
The DNA here is from genome assembly GCF_902167145.1 of Zea mays. NCBI lineage: Eukaryota > Viridiplantae > Streptophyta > Magnoliopsida > Poales > Poaceae > Zea > Zea mays. The sequence continues at coordinate 72,653,594 of NC_050104.1, read as the reverse complement.
GCAATCCCCTAGGAGTCGTCTGAATCATCAGACGACGCCGGGGGAGAGACGGGAGCTGGAGACCCCTCGGACTCGGAGGAGAACTCCTCCTCCGAGTATTCTGAGTCGCCGAAGTCCTCCGACGGAGGAGTCGGCTCGCGCTTGCGTTTGTTACTCTTGCCCATGGCGGAAGCAGACAGGAGAGAAGAGAAGGATGCAGTAAAGAACAACGAAGAGATGTGAAAAAACCAGAGGAGAAACAGCGCTATTTATAGAAGGGAAAGGCAACCGCTCACCTCCAACCGTGGTCACCGAACAGTCGCAAAGCATTCAATAAGCACTTCCACCCGTCTGAAGACACGTCAGGCGGCTGACGCCGTTTCACGCAACACTACACCCATTGGGACTCCAGTCAACAGCGCAAAGGATATGATTACACTCGCCGTCCCATCACATTACTACTCAGAAGCAGCCGGCTAAAACACTCAGCGTACCAAGTCGTCCCTTGCCCACACCCATTGGGGGGGGGGACGCCCAGGAATTATCGGTATATTTTTCAAAACGGTCACATCTGTGCAGGGCACGCAGTGAATACCTCAAGACAAAAATGAGATATCAGTAAGGATCAGAGGAAAGCCAAATATAGCCAGCGAAGTACAAAATATGGCCGACAGAAGCGACGTGAAGACTAGACAGAGAACGTCCATCAAACGTCCAATCAGTCGCAGAAGCAAATAAATTGCACTACCTAGCAAGATATGGATGGATTGCAAACTCGGCTGCTAAAGACAAAATATATGCTGACCTCTGCAGCAAAATATTGATGACATAATGCTGACCTCCAAAGCATAATGCAAATAACTTCATGCCAATTTCTACAAACGAAAGGGATGAATTTCAGCAAAGAGGCACGAAAGGAAGACATTCGAATGAATTATCCTTAAAAAATCCATTTGAAGGTCGGGGGCTACACCCATTGGGTGCACCTCCGATGCACCCCATGGATTATCATTCCAAGCCGAGATAGTGCCGACTTCTAAGGCGAGGGACAAGATTAAAAGACCAACCCTCAACCAAGATGCAGGAGCACAAATGGAGATAATTTCTGGGGAAGACCTTTGAGTAGATTGTTTTCTAAAATCTACTCAAAGCTCGGGGGCTACACCCATTGGGTGCACCTCCGGTGCACCCAATAAAGTTCAGAATCCTACAAAATTGAAATGCCGACCTCCAAGGCACAAGCATGAAACCAAGCCTCGGTCAAATGAGTGATCGGAGCAAGAGAAGACAGCAGGAAGACGTTCTTCTTCAAAACACCCGCAAGTTGGACCTGGGATCTTTGGGCTGATTACTTCTAAATTAACCCAAAGATCGGGGGCTTGTGGGGGATAGATATCCCCCGGGTCCACTAAAGGAGTAAAAGACCTCACGAAAGGCCTAAGGGCCCAATAAATCATGAGGTCATTCCTTCGTGGGCCTGGGAAGAAACAACCAACAAGGCAGAGCGACGTGATACCGGATTGGTGCAAGCCCGGATGGCCCACAACGTTGAGCGAGTAAATCGCAACAGAGACCCGACTTTCCCGCGCTGAAGCCCCATGCAACGGAGCCATGCGAGGATAAGTCGGCGAGGGTTACATAGGGATAAACTCAAGAGGTTCACTACCTTTTAGCTACTTGTTGTTATCATATCCCCATGTACTGCCCCACGGTCGAGTATATAAGGCCTAGGGGGCACCCCTTTAGAACGATCGACCCTATCTTACTTAGCCACCCACATCAACTCTCTGTGTCTTCAATCCAGAGAGCCCTCTTGTAACCACGCTCACATACTCACCAGGACGTAGGGTATTACACATCTCTAAGCGGCTCGAACCTGTAAATCTTGTCCACTGTCCCTCGTGCGATCGGCACGAACCATTTTGCTACAGTCGTCGACAGCGTCCTACTCCTAGAAACATCTTGAGGGGCAACCCCGGGTGTGCGGTCGGACCCAAAACACCGACAGCTAATTTTAGCAACTAACTATTAGTTCTAGTACATTCAAACACCCTCTAAGTCCTAGCACTAGCTATCTGTATAGATCATTTTTTGTCGGTCAATGGGTCTTTGATACTCCAGTTGCTCAAGAGGCCTGTCTGTGAGGCTCGTTGGCCCGTTGGGCTATCCCATAAAAGGAACAAACCGTTGTTTTTGTTTCCTGTCCGTAGGGTCTGTTTGGTTCAGCTTTTTTCTGACCAACTTTTCTGAGAATCTGGCTGTGGGAAGAATCTAGCTGTGTAGAGAATCTGAGTATCATTAGGATTACGTGCGGAAGAAGATAAATGTGTCCATAGGACTCAGGATCTAGAAAGTGACAGATTCCTATTATTGCAACGATTCAACCGATTATATGTTTATGTTGATGTTGAATGATTTTTACCTAAACGAATTTTATAGAAGCTGACTGAAAAGCTGAGCGTTTGGCAGTCCGCAACAGCTTTTGGTGGTCAGAAGCCCAAAAAAAAGCTAAAACAAACAGGGACGTAACCATGCGGCAGCCCATTATTCGGATCCGAAGCCCACTAAAACTTGCGATCGTCCCGGACGGATCCATTTGGCTCTGGTCGTCACAAAGTTGTTTGTGCATCGCGGCGGCGACAAGGGGGCGACGAGGCAGGCGGAGCGGGCGGCGACTACAGCGGCAGCAGATCTCACGGAATGGTGAACTCTCCACTGCCTTCTCTTGCGTAGATCCAGGGTTCTGCTTGGGAGCCCGCTGTGCTGACCCAGGGGATTCGTGTCGCAGGCGGCGAAGGCAATCTCGAGCCCCGTGCCGGTGGAGTGGTACCCGACGCTGGCCGTCGTCATGGTATCCGTAGGCCTCATGTTCACCGCCTCCTTCTTCATGTGAGTCCTGTTCGTCCGTCATCTGTTACTGTACCTTGCGGATTTGGCAGACGAGTCATTCACTTGCCTGGTGCCCTGATCTGATGTGTTTACCCGCACATGCCTCGTGTCTGCTGAGTTTATTGGTAGGGTGTATTGACCTGCCCGCTCGTTCCGATTGGAGATCTCATCTGTTGCCCTCATCTGATGTATTTAGCTGTCGAGTTTTAGCATCTATTTTCTATGCTGCTAGGGGAAAACTCCATTCATGGTGGGACAGTCATGGATTATTATTAGTCGCCGTGGGTGTTTCTGTAATGTTGGATGGCACACAGGGGTTGGTGCTTACTGTTTTCATGAATTGGAGTGTGGGTTTAGGTTTGATGAGAACATTCTTGCCTGTGGCATTTTGGGGTGATTTTGAAGTTGCAACAGCAACCAGTGGAACCTGATGGGCATTTTGGAGTATAGTAGCATTTAACTCTGGTGCTTGTTTCAGAGGGATTTCCTTTTTGACCTGTTGAATCTTTTTATACTGGGTTGGTAAGTTGTTTGCTGAAATAGAACATGCACCATATAACTTTGTTAGTAGAATTAACTATTTATTGGAGAAAAACACACATACCTTGTCTGACTATGCATACACAAACTGCTGCCTGGTACCTTGATTAACCGAGTCTGTGGTGCTGACCCTGACCAACTCTTGAAGAAACTTTTTGTGAATGCAACTGACTATTTGTTTCTTCCTTTATGTGTGTGAATTCATTGCCTAACAGAACTATCATTCCTAGTCTAACAGTTGTACTAAGAAATCTATAAAGATAATATCCAGCACTTTCAGTACAAGAAGGCTCTCCTCATGTAATATTGTTTTTTTAAAGTCCTAATTTAATCTTATGGTTACTTTCAGTTACATGAGGATCTCCCTGTATATTATTGTGCTTGTCTAAATTCCCAAATTTAATCTTATGTTTGTTTTCTTTGGTCAAATATCACATGCTGGCGTACCCATCATGTGTTGTGCATTTCTGCTTTGATTTTGATCTTGATTTACATTTCAATTTCAACGCAATGTATTTCCATCAATTTGTGCTCAAGTGCCTACAGTTTCGATGTCACACCCGGATTTAAGGAACAAAGCCAGGTGCATCTCATACATGCGCCAAAGAAGACAACATATATAATAACAGAGTGTATAGAGATAAATGTCACAAAACATCAGAGTATTTATTACATAGCGGAAGGCTTATTACAAAATAAAAGAATAATTATAAAACGAACTAAGGATCGTCGGCGCCAATGTCGACCGAGACACGCCACCTAGATCAGATCGAACTCCTCAGTGTTAGGCGGCTCCTCTTCGACCACCTGTTCTTCTCCTGTGGGGGGGGGGGGGGGTGTGAGACAGCAAGAGTGAGCTCACATACGTTCATAGCTCAACAAGTCGTGGGGAATAATGTGGCATGAACTCACCAAAGGTGGGAGTTCATGTAGTGTAAGGCTGATCAATGAAACAGAGGTTGAGGCTGAGCATTGCTTTTATAAGTTGGTCAAAATTTTATTAGCAATTACTAAGTGTAAGTAAATACCAAACCTTAATAATAATAAAGAACAGTAATAGTAAAATAATCCCAAATGCGATGCAAATGTCAAATTGAATTTAAGTTCCATAATTAATCATGTGAGGGTCCGAGCCGCTCTTGACCGTGAGCACGGCTAGTATACTAGTTTTACACTCTGCAGAGGTTGCGCATCTTTACCCACAAGTCGTGTATCCCATGTTGCCTGGGTTTGCAAGGCCCTTAGACACTACCGAGGTGAATGGCTAGGGATCCACTACGAGGCCTTTACAAAGTTCCACTAGCTTCCGAAAACCCGCTACAGTTTATAGGAAGATCCAGTACAGGGTTCCTGGCTGACAGCCATCGCAGCAAAATCAACCAGGGACCTCCCCGCACTGACCTCTCCCCTACTGCCCTTGCCCCTTTCGGGTAAGGTAGTCTTCCACTAGCTTTCCTAATTAGTCAGCCAAGGGCGTCCCATTATACCCTTGTGGTAGCACTGTTTTCCCGGGTGGTCGCTCCATGTTCCCATTAATTTAATGATCTTAACATGAACAATAATAATAACAAGTTAATAACAGAATAGTCATGAATAGTGCATCTCCATACCCAATCCACATAAAGCAATAGCAAGTACTACCCAAAAATATTTCAGGGGTGAACAAGGTATAGAGGTAATCAAAACTGGGGTAACATAAAGGCTCCCATCAAAATTATCCTATGCAGATCATTAAAATTAATAAGAACATGGCTGGGAAAGTAAGTGATCAAGGGCACAACTTGCCTGGCACTTGAGATTCCAGGTACCAACTTGCTTTTCAGATGACACATGTCCTCGCGCTAGTCGTAGCAATACAAACAAACATGGTATAGATAAAATTAACATCACACCAAACATAAGAAAAAACTAAATAATAATACTCTACGCGTTGTTACGAGACTAACGGAACTTGAACGGATCAAATCGGAGTTAAAACGGAGGAGATACGATTTCCTGAATATTCTATGTGTTTTGTACAAGATTAAATAGGATATAAATTTTAATATGACTTTCATGTGAAACAGTGGTACTAGATGATAAACCATAATATTACAAAATTATAGGAACTGGAATGGACTCATTTGGACTTAGTATGAATTTCCTATGGATTTTACAAAATTCTGGAATTGTTTTTATATAAGAAATTCATTTTATAAATCAATTTCCCTGATTTTCTATTTTCCCTGGATTGCGCCCTAAAATCTATGAAGTGCATGGGTCTCGGTGTAATAATTCCAAGACACAGGATATAAACTAGGTGGACGGCGGGTTGGTATAGGAAAAGCCGAGGGTCTCTTATGCGAAATTGCCACGCCGAAGGGGTATCGGATCGCGCTGGCCGCACGATCAGGAATCTAGGGCTACGATTAGATTCATCCTAACAATGAAACGGTACACGCATGGTTCCGTCGGATCGACGATCTACGATCTAGATTTAAAACGACTACGATCGAATCCTGATCGCAAGATCCTAGATCCACGGCCCGTATTCGATCACGCGAAGGGGTGTACGCGTGCTCGAATCACATCCGTTCAATTCTAATCAACGGCTCGTATTTGGTTACCCCTAGATCTAATCCAGTGCGCACAACGTGGATCCGACGGCAGGAGGGGCTTCTTCCCCAAACAGGGTCCACGGCGGATCCCGCACAGTTCCACGGTGGCGCCATTGTCGGCAACTACGCGCAACATAAATCCAAGCAAGGCTCTCGATTACTATTGCGCGAAAATAAAGTTCAGGTCATAGTGAATCAGATGGGAGAGATCTTACTGTCGATTGACGCACGGACAGCACCATCCACGGTGAAGTGCGGTTCCACGGTGGCGCCCGAGATCCGACGACAAATTCCTGTCGATTCCCCCGATCCATTGCCTGGAGCTTCTATCATCCATCTTCCTTACAACACCCTTAAGCTCCCAAGCTTGAATCTGGACCTCGAACGGCGGCGTCCATCAGTTTCACTCCCGGCGGCTCCCCACTCATTCGCTCGACTGCGCCAACTGGGTTCACGGGTTCCACACAGCACGACCGCGCGCCCCAGACGAAAAGAAAATGCTTCGCTGTCGATCTTTATAGCCACAGGGAGAGGGCCGCGAGGCTTGGGCGAAGGGACCAGAGGGATTTTCGGGCTTGAACCCCAACAACCCCCGGTTTGTCGCCCCGTCTGTTACGAAGGTGAAGAATCCGACAGGCTGGTCCCACGCGCCAGCGTCTTAGGTGCCAGAGCGTCCAGCGCTAGTGAGGATGAGCAGTGGAGCCCACATGCCGGCAGGAGAAGTGAGCGCGCGCTGGGCTGTGTGGGGGAAAGGATGGAGTGGGCCGCGCAGATTTGGCCCATCCGGTCATGGGGAGTATGCCCTATTCTTCTCTCTTTTTCTTTTACATTTTATGGTTTTAATTTCCCTTTTTAAGTTCAAAAATCTAGTATTTGAATTCAAATGTGTTGTGAGTTTCACACCCAGATTAAGTGATCAAATAAAAGTGCCCTTACAAAAGTATATTTACTCATCTATTTTTGTTTCTTTATAGAATATTGTTTTCCTTTTCTTCTCTCTTCTTTTCCTTTTCTTGATTATTTCTCATTCTCGAATATCCCAAATAGATATTAAATCTTCAATTTTGTGACATTAATTTATTTTCTTATTGTGGCTATTATTTTTACTAGATGCACATACAACAAAACCAACATGATGCACGGTTATTCTCAATATTATTAATTGTTTACTTGCTTTTCGATGTGGTGCTCTCATATTTAGTTGAACAGTGGCAAAAATACGTAAGAGAATTCTCTCCTTAATATAGTTTACAAAGTTGGGTATTACATTCGAGCCCTGAGGTCTGGTCAAGATTGCAGGTTCTTTTTTCCAACATGTGTTTGTTATGGTGGTTGTAGTGCATATGACAATTGAAGGGCGGAAGCAGATGGTAGGGGTTAAATGGGATGATGATGCCAAACCTTGTTCGTCTCCCAGATTGCATCAGGCCTTATATAGAGTGGTCCAGTACATTTGCATTTCATTAAAGCTACTAACAACCTAGTAAACTTAATCCAAATCTCCTAACAAACCAATCTTCCATGTAATATGATCTCTTAACTACCAAACTAATCCAATCCTCAAACAAACTAATTTGAAAATAACTCGTGATGCTGATCCTGCTACTTCTCTAGCTTTCTTGACATCGGTTAGGATGTGTCCAGCAGATCGTGTATATGAGCGTGTAAACTGTTTTACACTGTAGACAACACTGTTTACAGAGTGGAGTTTAAAATAGGGGATATGATAGGAGATAAGATAGGAGAGCTGATGGAGATAGCCTTTTACGAATTGACAATTTTCTGGCAGCTCTATATGTCACTAAATGAAATAACCAGGAGCAGGTTGTAGGAATTGACAATTCAGTGCCAGCATTAAACTTGACATTTGTTTTATGTAAAAATTGTTTGCCAATAATTGGAATCTGGCAAGCTGCCAGGGCACAACAAATTGTTCCAAATAAGCCATGGTTGAATTATAAATACTGTGAAATGAATCCAGAACAAAGCTTTCAAATTTCATAGGTACAAATAGTAGAGTTGTAGAGCCTAAAATCATTAGAGCTTTAATGAGGAGAGCAAAGTATCCACAATTTGTTGATAATGTTTTATCTGTTTCAGTTATGAAGCAACTTCATCCCGGAGGAGCCGTAGCCTGTCAAAGGAGATCGCAACAGCAGTTGTTGCTTCTGTTTTCTTGGTATAAGCCTTACGCAGAACATTTTGGTTCTACAATTCCGCATAGTATTGGGTCTCTCGCATCCTTAGCTTTTGGTTTTTTTTCCAATTTCAGAAAGTTGATCGATTCATGCTTGTTATCTTTGATTGTTCCACAGGGCTTTGGGTCTCTGTTCGTGCTTCTTGCAAGTGGTGTTTATGTCTGATGACTGGCTATGGGCCGTGTGTGCTTGTGTTCTGCATCCCGAGTTGTAGACTTGGTTATGACAGATCCTCAAAGCTGTTGTCCTAACGAATATAGAGCATTTGAACTTATTCTAGAACGATGTATGGGAGCAACCGAGTTAAAGCAACGTTTCCTTCCAGGTCTGCATTATATATCATCAATCTAAATCCCTGTTCCCTATGTTTCTGCTTATTCCAGGTCTGCTTATTTATTACTCCCTCCGTTTCGTTTTAGTTGTCGCTGAATAGTGTAAAATTGAACTATCTAACGACAATTAAAAAGAAACGGAGGGAGTATGTATTACCAACATATTTTGCTGTTTTATGGCGTGCATTGTGAGTGAAGGATGATCTGGTTGGGCACATGATGTTATGACACAATGATATCTCACCCAAAGACATCCAATCAGTACCCAAACAAGGGCTTGCCCCAGTCCAACGTGGTCGGTTCCGAAATGTTCTCGGTAATGCCATGACTTTCTGTTGTTTTCCTTTCTGTCGTTTTCGCGACTATCTGAATGAAGAGATATATTGAACTGCGAAGAATGTACGCGCCTACAAATATACGATCTGCGTCCAAAGCCAAGCGGTATCTGAATGAAGAGCGATTTGGAACTGTGAATGATGCGCGGATACGATTCTGCGTCCAGAGCAGTACATTTCCCATGAATTCATGACGCAGTTGCGGATTGGATAAGGAGAGCAAAGAGATGGAACGTCCTCAGCAGGGATGTAAATCGGCAGAATTGGTCGAATAAACCTATTGTTACTCCCTCTGTTTTAAACTATTAGTCGTTTTAGCTCTTAATTTTTATGTCTATATTCAAGTAACCTATTGTTACTCTCTGTTCTAAACTATTAGTCGTTTTAGCTCTTGATTTTTATATCTATATTCAAGTAGATATGCATCTAGACAAATAAAACGAATACATTAATTATTATGTGAATCAACTAAAAAGTAAACAAATTTTATTTTGGGATGGAGTGAGCACATTTTAATTTGAAATCTAAATTGTCATAAGGACATTACATAGGATATGTGGAATGATAGAAACAAATTAATCTGAACGAAAATGCATCAATTAATCTGAACGAAAATGCATCAGTAATGGTCGAAAATCATAAAGATAAAATAAAACATGTCCATATCATATATAATCTCATCTATAAACAACTATATGATAATAATATACATATAAGAGTAACATAATTACATAATGAAAGATTGATAATATGTGACAGAACCTCCAAGTCATTAGGCCCACCTACAGTTGTCCTTGTCCAATGGACTTCATACAACCCTACAGGTGCACCTGATCACTTGACAAGTTCGATATCTGAATTCCTTACCTTTTTCAAGAGCGTTTCACCCGTCACGCAGATATTACAATACATCGGAGATACGAAAGTGCGGAAGCAGTTACAATAACTTACTTTTATTGAAAAGTAAGACATAGTTATATAGTTACAGACCAGAACAAAATATATGAGTGTTGAGTATTATTATTACAAAACATGGGAGGCAAAAACCCCTCCCAAATAAACAGTAAAAGTTTTTAACGGAGGGCCTTTCCTCCCGCAGCTTTAGTCTTAATTCTCTTCTTTCGGTACCACCTTGAAAGAGAAGCAACAAAAGTTTACTACTTCTTCACCTAAAACAACATGGGACAAAGCCCTGAGTACGAAGTGTACTTTCGCAAGACTTACCCGACAAAGTAAAAGACTCTCAAGGATATGTTGGCTTTAAGGGAGTCAAGGTAAAGCTTATCAATAATCAATGACTCTGTTTGCAGAAATGCTTACTAATAGTGAATCCTTAAAAATCCAGTTTTATTTATCAAGTTAGGTAAAATTACCTGCAACTATAGTTTTTTCTACCCTAGTTCAATCACTTGACCTATACTAGCCAATTTCTTAACAACCCTTCTTATTTACTGGATTGCTACGTATAGGGTAGTGACCAAGTCTTCATGTTCGCAAAGTTATGGCGATCCGAATCAATTATACTCAGCTGAGGATCTCTAATCACACGACATATGTAGCACTTAACCCTTGCATATGTCAACTCGCCACTGGGGTTCTTAAGACCAGATCAGGTTCACGCCAACCGAGAGCATAGATACACCACCGTCCGGCCTCTTGCCACAGAGGGTACACGCTACTCTCGCCATCTCTCCACTCCCATTGCGTGTTATCTTATTCTGGTATTAGTCTGCTCGAGGCAAAGCTTACCCATGACGAGGCATGTGACCAGTTAAAGGGTCCTCGATCATCAAGCCTACATCGAGACGGTCCTTAATCGACTCAGACGGAGACACTACACCGAGACTCTCTTCTCGTGCAAGTCACCCGCCCGGTCTCAGCTTAATTATTTCAAACCCAAAGTTTGGTACATGACAGAGGTACATCTTTTCCGATGTTGAACCCATCATGGCCATGATGGATCCACCATCAAGTTTTGTTTTTGAAAAACATCCCACCCACTTTGCAACATCATCTTTTGTGAAAACAAAACATTTTGTTTTTCTAGAGCAAAACTAAGCATAAGAAAAACCTTTTGTAAAACAGGGATTTAAGGAGAAGTAATCCAATCCAAGGAAGGAAATGCAGGAATTGGTTTAGCACACAACTCCTATTACCTAATGCATCAAGCAAGGGAGAAAGATTTTAAAAGGAACAAGGAGGTAGAAAATGCACCGGGGCTTGCCTTGTGTTACTGGTGAATCAGGCTCTGTTGCGCAGATATCAAAATAAAAACAGTTGCCTACCTGATGTTCTTCAGGTGGTAGTGGTGATGAAGTCCTTGTCTCTTCAACTTCTACTTCCTCCTCGTTTTCTAAATATAGCCAAATATAATAATGAATGCTCATGTTATGCTCATGAAGGTGCAAAGATAATAAAAGTTTATTATCTATGGTCTTGAATACAACTTTCCTTCACGGATCTTCGAGAAACTAGAGTTTTCGGAGTCAATAGTGAAATTCAAAGGGCAGGGGGCTAGGGTTTTGGGTTCTAAGTATCAGACATGGTCCAAAACATAACAAACTTTACCCAAGGCTTCTAGATATTAGTTAGAGTTTACCCTAAAAGTTTAGTGATTTTTGGATTTATTTTTTATTCCCTAAAAATCCAGAAGCATGGTTTTTGACTATTTTAAATGCTCTATAAGTTCCTATTTGGACTAAAAATCATGAAACTATTTTTATTAAATACTATAAGAAGTTAGAAGCCTAGCAAAATTGGTCTTGCATTTTTAGCATTTTTCTACAATTTTCTAGAATTTCTTTAGCTCTGGTAGAAAAAGAAAAAGATTGGAATAGTGTTGGACTGCAACCGGCCCAAGTCGGCCCACTACTAGAGAAAAGCGTCGGCGCGCGCGCTGGCAGATTTGCACAGAGGCCCCCGCTAGCCTGGATAACTCATTAAGAGCCCTCATCCACTATTCATTGTCTCACTGACAATCACACATAGGTCCCTCGGCTTTTGTTTCTTCTCCAATGAGACCCATGGCCACAGCACGCTTGCCATCGATCACCCCGCGGCTCGTACTGGCCATGACCGGTGGCGACTGTCCAAATTAGCTACGGGGTGAGCATTACCGACCCAAGGCGACTCAAGAACAGCCTTCAATTTTGGTTTGTACACTTAGAGAACGTCCTACACACGCACACGGCGGAAACCGCGACGTTGAGCCTGTGTTCCCATGGAATCATGCCCGAATTGGTCAAATGGTTGCTACGATGAGCTTCACGGGTATACAGAGCTGCTAAAACAACACTTGAGAAGTGCAGAGCCATACCAGAGTAGTCCGGCCACGGAGCGCGGAGAAGTTGTGCTCGCTGGTGACAGAAAAGGGGGAAAATGGCGTCGCGACGGTTCTGGGTGGAATTGGGAGGTGAGATTGGGGCTACACGGCCGTAAGGAACTATAGTTTCACCGTGCACTACCAATTTTGGGAGAGGTGGAGAGGATTCCGCGAATTTGGACTTCAACTGAGCTCACTGGTGGAGATGTGAATACCTCGCCGTGGTCCATGGCGCTATTTATAGCCACGGTGGTCCGGCTAACAATCAGTGACCGCGGAAGGCTTTGCTCACGCATGGCAACCACGTATAGAAGAGGTACAGTAAGGGAGGAGCAAGGCATGGATGACACCGCGGTGGAATTGACCGAGCCACGGCGGCCACCGGTGAATAACTCCGGCCACGCCCGGCTGAACTCATGAGATGGTGCCACGTTCGAAGCTATCCTCCCCCGGATCGATTCCCCCACTGGATCGCTCGAGCTCATCTGATTCAACAGTGCCGTAGATCTTTTACCCGTGTTCTTCAAATATTTGCAAAGTTTGATCTTCAGTTTTTTCCTGAAACGACCACCTTCCAGCCTCTCGATCTCTTGATTCTTGTTAAGGATAGAGCAAACTTCATTAATAAAGTTTGTTCACCTAACAACCATCTTCAAACTTACTATAGGATACTTGGGTCAAAATTGAGTGAATTCAAAGATATGGCGCGTCCAATTTGGCCTCCATACCACTGTGACCATTCCTGCTTTCAATTTCAGTTTCAGTTATCCAACACCATCCTGATAGAGCAACTTTGGGTTGCAGTTTCTTTAATTTTTGTGTAACAACTGAAGAAGATGTTTGTATCAAAGTTATTCTCCTATAATAGCTCTAGACTTTTGATGTGTTGACCTAGGGCAAAATCCTTATGGTTTGGAAGTTACAAGGCCCCAAAGTTGAGCCAATTACATCGAATTTCAGACTTAATCCCAATAGAGCTCAAATAGGGCTTTTTGCAAATAGGTCCAAATCTCAAGGTTTAGGTTGCAAATCTACATACTTGTGAACCATATGACTTAAGGTGCCTTAATTTCATGGTTTTTGCACTTTAGTCCAAAAGTGCACTAGTTTTGCACTTAGCCCCCTAGGGTTTAAGTCTAGGGCTTTCCAGGGTTCTTTTTAGGTTTTTTGATACTTCTAGGGTTTGGATACCCTTTAAGTCTATTCATGGTGACATTTTATGACTATTTCAATTGAGTTTTGAAGTTTTCTCTTATTAGGCCTTGTTTGCTCTATTAAGCCCAATCTAGGGTTAAACACTGTACCCTAGGGTTTCACTTATGAAATGTCACATCAATACAACTTGTTTGAACTTTTGCCTAGTGAATGCATTCTAGGTGTGACAAACACATGATATGTCAATGCTTATGATGTTATGCTCAAGTTTTAGTGGCAGTAACACCAGGGGTGTTACATCCTTCCCCCCATAAAAGAATCTCGTCCCGAGATTAAAAGTCCTAGGGCAAGTAATGGAAAAGGAAACGCGACATATCTTTATTTCCTTATTTTTGGTACAAGGCAGGGGTGGTTTGGGGCTCATTCCTTTATTGCAACAATTGTATACACTTTATAAATTACATGAGGCTAAAAAGCCTGGGAATCCTTTTCTAAAAAGTTCTGAGTTTCCCATGTAGCCTCATCTTCTGAATGCTGGTTCCACTGTATCTTGTAAAACTTGAGAGTTTCTCTTCGGGTAATCCTGTCCTTTTGATCCAAGACTCGAATAGGATGCTCCGAATATGTCAAGTCTGGTTCTAAGGCAACATCCGTTACTTCAATGGTTCGATCGGGAACTCGAAGAAACTTCTTCAATTGAGACACGTGGAACACATTATGTACGACAGACAATGTTTCGGGTAACTGGAGTCGGTATGCCACTGGTCCATATCTTTCAAGGATAGGAAAAGGACCAATGTATCGAGGTGCAAGCTTCCCCTTTACCCCGAAACGTGATACACCCTTCATTGGTGAAACTTTTAGGTAGACATATCTCCAATTAGAAAGTACAAGGGTTGTCGTCGCTTGTTTGCATAACTCTTCTAACGAGCTTGAGCTTCTTTCAAATTATGAATTATTCGTTGAACTCTCTCTTCTGTCTCCTTTACCATATCAGGTATGAAGAAATTTCTTTCACCTGGTTTAGACCAATTTAACGGAGTACGACACCGTCGTTCATACAAGGCTTCAAAATGTGCCATCTTAATGCTTTCTTGATAGCTATTATTATATGAGAACTCCGCTAATGGTAAACAATCATCCCATGTCTGTGGGAATTCCAGAACACATGCTCGCAACATATCTTCAAGTATTTGATTTACCCTTTCAGTTTGCCCACTAGTTTGAGGATGATAGGCCGAACTATGGAGCAATTTAGTACCCAAGGATTTGTGAAGTTCTTCCCAGAATTTGGATACGAATTGAGGTCCACGATCCGACACTATTGTCTTCAGAACACCGTGTAAACTGAGGATACGAGCAATATATAGTTCCACATATGCGATTATTGGATACTTTACTTTGACTGGGAGAAAATGGGCGATCTTCGTAAGTCGATCAATGATAACCCAAATAGAATCATACCCCTTTGCGGTCCTAGGCAATCCCACAATAAAGTCCATGCTTATATCCTCCCATTTCCATGTTGGTATAGGTAAGGACTGCAATGGACCAGCAGTCTTCATATGTATGGCTTTGACACATCTACAAGTGTCACATTTTGCCACATAGCGTACAATTTCAATCTTCATTTTTGTCCACCAATAATGCTGTTTTAAATCATGATACATCTTTGTGCGTCCGGGATGAATAGAATAGCGACTAAGATGTGCTTCATCTAGAATTTGCCGGCGGACCTCATCATCCTTAGGCACAACTATGCGGTTGTTAAACCATACAACACCTTGATCGTCTCTTCTGAAGCAGTTGGCTTTACCGGCTTCTATTTTCTCATGAATGTGTTTCATTCCCTCATCATTTCTTTGTGCGTCAATTATTCTTTGCAGGATGACAGACTCAAGCTTCAAGTGATGTGAAGTTCCATGCTGAATCATTCCTAGGTTCAACTTCTCCATTTCTTGGCATAACATAATGTCAGAAGTCTTCATGGTAAGGCAATGACAGAAAGCCTTACGACTTAACGCATCTGCCACTACATTAGCTTTGCCTGGGTGATAGTGAATCTCTAATTCATAATCTTTTATCAGCTCGAGCCATCTCCTTTGTCTCATATTAAGCTCTGACTAGGTAAAGATGTACTTCAAGCTCTTATGATCTGTATAAATGTGACATACATTCCCCAGCAGATAATGACGCCATATTTTTAGGGCATGAACCACCGCAGCTAACTCCAGGTCATGAGTTGGATAATGTTCCTCATGCCGGCGCAACTGCCTTGAAGCATAAGCTATTACTCGGCCTTCTTGCATTAGAACACAACCGAGACCACTGCCTGATGCGTCACAATACACATCAAAGGGCTTTTCAATGTCCGGTTGAGCCAATACCGGAGCAGTGGTTAATAATACTTTCAGCTGCTCAAAGGCTTCATTACATTTTGAAGACCAAATGAATTTGGTGTCATTCTTCAATAAACTTGTGATTGGTTTCACAAGCTTGGAAAAATCTAGAATGAATCGGCGATAGTAACCAGCCAGTCCAAGGAAACTTCGGACTTGATGTACAGTGGTTGGGGGTTTCCACTCCAAAATATCCTTGACTTTGCTAGGATCCACTACAATCCCCTTGGCAGATAATACATGTCCCAGAAATTGGATCTCCTCCAGCTAGAATGCGCACTTACTGAACTTAGCATATAACTGGTGTTCCCTTAAGCGCGTTAATACGATCCGCAAATGCCGAGCATGCTCCTCTTCATTCTTGGAGTATATTAAGATATCGTCAATGAATACCACCACAAATTTGTCCAACTCGGGCATAAATACCGAGTTCATCAGATATGTGAAGTGGGCAGGAGCATTTGTTAATCTGAAAGACATAACCAAATATTCAAATAATAAATACCGCGTGGTGAATGCGGTCTTTGGTATATCTTCGGGTTGGATACAGATCTGATGATAACCCGACCTGAGGTCAATCTAAGAGAATACCCGAGCTCCGGTAAGTTGATCAAATAGAATGTCAATCCGGGGAAGAGGGTACTTATTCTTGATAGTGACCTCATTAAGGGGTCTATAATCCACGCACATCCGTAGTGTTTGGTCCTTCTTTTTGACAAAGATGGCGGCACAACCCCAAGGTGATGAACTTGGTCGGATGAATCCTTTTTCAAGTAGATCTTATAATTGGGTCTTGAGTTCTGCCAGTTCATTTGGAGGCATTCGGTACGACCTTCTAGAAATAGGAGCCGTACCGGGATTCAACTCAATCACAAATTCTACATCCCTTTCTGGAGGCAATCCAGGCAGATCTTCCGGGAAGACGTCCGGGAATTCACATACTACCGGAATATCTTGGATCTCTGGTCTGATGGCTTCATATACTCTGCCACACGGTTTAGCTGGAATAGCTACGAGGATAGACAAAAGAACTTCTTCTTGGCCATAACTCAACCTGATGGTTCTCAGATCAGTGTTGAGGATTGCTTTATGCTGGGCTAAACAATTCATGCCCAAAATTACATCTATGTCTTGGCCTTTTAGAACAATCATGTTTGTAGGAATGTCCCATTCAGCCAATGTTACGGGCACATGGTAAGCCACTTCTTTAGTAAATATTTGTCCCCCAGGCGAATGAATTATAAACCCTTCCCTTGATTCATGGTATGGAATGCAATGTTGCTCCACAAACTTCTTGCTTATGAATGTATGTGAAGCGCCAGAATCAAAAAGGATAACGACAAGGTGATTGGCCACGAGAAACGTACCCATCATAACTAGTTCGGCTTCCGGTGTTGTGGCCACTTGAGTATAATAAATCCGCCCTTTTTTCCTCATATTTTTGCCTACTGTATTGTTTGCCGCATTTCTCTTGACTTGAGCGGAACTCCCAGAACTCTGCTGATTATTTGATCGATTCTGCTTCGGGTATGGACAGTCCTTGATAAAATGTCCAGACTTTCCACAATTAAAGCAGTCTGTTGAAGAACTTGGGAGAGCGGGGAAACGAGTACCAGGGGCACCCGGCTGATTTGTTGTGGTGGGGGTAGTGGTAGGACGGATAAAAACCGGTTGTTTGAAAGGGTAGGAGGGTGGGCGTGATGAAGAACGATTCTGATTAAAAGGTCGGATTACCAACCTTTGTCTTTTCTCAGGCCCCTGATTGGGCCTATCGCCTCCATAACCCTTTGATTTTCCTGAGCCTGCATATTTGGTTTCAACTGCCAGTGTCGTGCTGACAGCTCTTCCGTAAGAAAGATCAATGCAGGTGGCCATCTTTCGTTGCATTCGATCATTAAGGCCTCTCATGAAGCAATTTCTCTTCTTTAAATCCGTGTTGACTTGATCGATAGCATATTGGGACAAGTGGTTGAATTTGTTGAGATACTGAGTGACAGTATCCCCACCTTGCTTGAGCTTCATAAATTCCTCCTGCTTCATATGGAGCACCCCTTCAGGTATATAGTGCTCCCGGAAAGCCAGTTTGAACTCATCCCATGTAATTTGGTGGTCGGCCGGCTGAACGGCTACATAATTTCCCCACCATGTACTGGCAGGGCCTCACAACTGTTGTGTCGCAAACAAGGGCTTTTGAGTCTCCGTACATCAGAGAAGCCCAAACTTTTGTTCGATAACGTGGATCCACTCATCCGCTTCCAGAGGATCTTCTGCCTTGACAAACAATGGGCGACATGTCTATGAGAAATCCAGATATGCCGTTTCATGGGGTCCTTGCAGATACGCTTGCCCGCCTTGCTGCTGCATTTGTTGTCCCGCCATTTCTCGCAGAAAGCGGGTGTTGTCAGCTGTGGCATCAACTAAGGCAGCAATGGCCTCAGCTAATGTTGGAGGTACTGGGGGTGGATTAGGGGTTGCTTCCCTCCCATGGGAGGTTCCTGCCCCATCCTGTGCGCGAGTCTTGGACGACATCTGAGGCAAAGAACATTTGGAGAAATATAACATGCCAAAGCAAACCATCCATTTTACATTACTTGAAAAGGGTAATGTTACAAACTCGAATTTACAACAGGATTACATTACCTATTACACATTATTACTACTTCTATACTACACTACTCTAGCTTCTTGTCACTTTTGGTAGCTTCGCTGTCAGGTGTAGGAGACAATTCGTCAACCAGCTTCATAGAGGGAGGGGGCCTGAAAAGGTCCAGTTCGCCACCAAGTGCTTCCCCCGCTACTCCAGAAGGTCCGGCTTCCATCCTGACAGGATCCGCAGGTACGTTAGGGTGCAGTTGTGAATACAATACATGAACTTCTTCATGTAGTGTATTACAATAAACCTGCAAGTTGTCCACAGCTGAGCTAAGCTCCTCCATGCGGGCTCGAGCTCTAGCTTCCTTGGCCCAAGCAAGTGAATGAGAGTTCACAGCCCAATCGAGCACTAGATCCCGTTCAGCAAGTTGGTCTTGCAGGTGGCGGATGTCTGTTCTCAATTCGTTTATTCTTTCACCATCCGCGACCCATATATCGTTCCTGTGACGGAGTTCTGATCCAAGCTGTTCAACTTGGGCTTCCAGATCCCCGATTGGATCATTGCTACCACTGCTACTGTCTTCATGTCGTGGGGCTAGTTGATGGCGGGGTACGCCAATCGGTGAAAGGGAAATGTGCCCTTGGGCCATTTCTAAGTATTTTGGTGATTGAGTGCAAACACAAGTGCTTAAATGTGAATTTATGCCCATGGATGAACAAAGTGCAAATCATGAGTAAAGGTATGTTTCTAAGCCTTAGTACATTGGTTTTGTGTACTAATATACTTGTCTAAGTGTTAGAAACAGAAAGAAGAAGAAAAGAAGAGAAGAGTTGGCTGTGTACAGCCAAAAGGCTGTTTCGGTCTGGGGCACCGGACTGTCCGGTGGTGCACCGGACAGTGTCCGGTGCGCCAGGCTGCCTCGGGCGAAGAGGCCGCTCTCGGGAATTTGCCGACGGCGTACGGCTAAAATTCACCGGACTGTCCGGTGTGCACCGGACTGTCCGGTGAGCCAACGGTCGGCCGAGCCAACGGTCGGCCGAGGAATCTACGCGCGACACGTGGCCTGGCCAACGGTCGGAAGGGGGCACCGGACTGTCCGGTGTGCACCGGACATGTCCGGTGCGCCAACGGCTCCCAGATCTTCAATGGTCGGCAACGGTCGGCTGCGCTGTTTAAGGAAGGAAATCGGGCACCGGACAGTGTCCGGTGTGCACCGGACTGTCCGGTGCGCCCGACGACAGAAGGCAAGGATGGCCTTCCAGATTTGTTCTCAACGGCTTCTAGCTGCCTTGGGGCTATAAAAGGGACCCCTAGGCGCATGGAGGATACAACCTAGCATTCCTACAACATTCCTAAGCACCAAGACATCGATCTCGCGCATTCGTTTCATTGTGATAACATATAGAGCTCTTGTGGAGTTGTGAACTCTTTGAGTTGTGTTGCGAGCTCTTGTTGCTACTTGTGTGCGTGTTGTTGCTCTGATCTTTTGAAGTCTTGTGTGCGTTGCTCATTCCCCCCTTGCTCTGTGCTTCTTTGTGAACTTCAATTGTAAGGGCGAGAGGCTCCAAGTTGTGGAGATTCCTCGCAAACGGGATTGAGAAAAAGCAAGCAAAACACCGTGGTATTCAAGTGGATCTTTGGACCGCTTGAGAGGGGTTAATTGCAACCCTCGTCCGTTGGGACGCCACAACGTGGAGTAGGCAAGCGTTGGTCTTGGCCGAACCACGGGATAATCCACTGTGTCATCTCTGTGATTGATCTCTTGTGGTATTGTGTTGTTGAGACTCCTTTATAGCCACTTGGCAACTATTGTGCTAACACTTAACAAGTTTTTGTGGCTATAAGTTTAAGTTTTACAGGATCACCTATTCACCCCCCCTCTAGGTGCTCTCAATTGGTATCAGAGCCGTTCTCTTCAAGAAAGGGACTAACCGCCCGAAGAGATGGATCCTAAGGGGAAGGGAATCGTGATCAACGATAAGGAGAAGGAGTCCTTCGTCAACGAGCCCAAAGATGACAAGCCTACCGACTCCGGCTCGGGCCATAGACGGAAGGAAGGGAAGAAGAAGAAGACAAGGCGCATCAAGGAGATCGTCTACTACGACGACAGCGACGAATCTTCCTCTTCCCAAAAGGACAACAACGACAACGACTATGACAAACAAAAGACGGTTAACTCAAACTTTTCTTTTGATTATTCGCGCATTCCGCATAGCTCAAATGCTCATTTGCTCCCCATTCCACTTGGCAAGCCTCCTCACTTTGATGGAGAGGACTACGGATTTTGGAGTCACAAAATGCGTACTCACCTATTTTCTCTCCATCCAAGCATTTGGGAGATTGTGGAAAGTGGAATGAAATTTGATAGCTCGGATAGCCCTTCGTTTATTAATGAACAGATCCATAAAAATGCACAAGCTACTACTATGTTGCTAGCCTCTTTGTGCAGGGACGAGTATCACAAGGTGAGCGGCTTGGACAATGCCAAGCAGATTTGGGACACCCTCAAGATCTCTCATGAGGGGAATGACGTCACCTTACTCACCAAGATGGAGTTGGTGGAGGGCGAGCTCGGACGATTCGCGATGATAAGGGGCGAGGAGCCGACACAAACATACAACCGGCTCAAGATCCTTATCAACAAAATAAGGAGCTACGGAAGCACGCGATGGACGGATCACGACGTCGTCCGCCTAATGCTAAGGTCATTTACCGTTCTTGATCCTCACTTGGTAAACAATATTCGTGAAAATCCTAGGTACATCAAGATGTCGCCCGAAGAAATTCTTGGAAAATTTGTAAGCGGGCGAATGATGATCAAGGAGGCGAGGTACGTGGACGACGCGTTGAATGGCCCAATCCATGAGCCTCAACGCATTGCTCTCAAGGCAACAAGGAGCAAGGAGGCGCTACCCAGCAAGGTGGCGCAAATTGAGGCGGCCGGTCTTAATGATGAAGAGATGGCCCTCATCATCAAAAGATTCAAGACGGCACTAAAGGGTCGCAAGGGACAGCCAAGCAAGACTAAGACCAAGGGAAAGCGATCATGCTTCAAATGCGGTAAGCTTGGTCATTTTATTACTAACTGTCCCGACAATGATAGTGACCAGGAACACGGGAGCAAGAGGGAAAAGAAGAAGCATTACAAGAAGGCCAAGGGCGAGGCACATATCGGAAAGGAGTGGGATTCGGATTGCTCCTCCTCCGACTCCGACAATGAAGGACTCGCCGCCACTGCCTTCAACAAGTCATCCCTCTTCCCCAACGAGCATCACACATGCCTTATGGCAAGGGAGAAGAAGGTATGTAATCAAAACAATGTCACTTATGATTCTTCCAGTGATGATGAGTCTAGTGATGATGAAATAGATTACTCTAGTTTGTTCAAGGGATTGGATAGAACTAAAGTAGATAAAATTAATGAATTGATTGATGCCTTGAATGAAAAGATAGACTCTTAGAAAAACAAGAGGACCTTTTGTATGAAGAGCATGACAAATTTGTAGAGGCACAAAAATCTTATGCTTTAGAAGTTAAAAGAAATGAAGTGCTTTCTAGTGAACTATCTTCTTGTCATGAAACCATTGCTACTTTAAAGAGTGTTAATGATGACTTAAATGTTAAACTAGAAGTAGCTAGTAAATCTAATTCTTGTGTAGAACATGTTGAGATTTGCACTAGGTGTAAAGATTCTGATGTTGATGCTTGTAGTGATCATTTAGTTTCAATTTCCAAATTAACTGAGGAATTGGCTAGTCTTAATGCCCAACTTAAGACTAGCAAGAATGAATTTGAAAAACTAAAATTTGCAAGGGATGCCTACATGATCGGTAGACACCCCTCAATTAAGGATGGACTTGGCTTCAAGAGGGAAGCCAAGAACTTAACAAGCCATAAGGCTCCCATTCCCGCTAAGGAGAAAGGGAAGGCCCCTATGGCTACTAGTGCTAAAAAGAACCATGCCTTTTTGTATCATGATAGGAGACAAACTAGAAATGCTTATAGGAGTTATAATGCGTACGATGATTTTTCTCATGCTATGTTTGCTTCTAGTTCTTCATATGTGCATGATAGAAATATTGGTAGAAAGGATGTTGTTTATAATATGCCTAGGAGAAATGTTGTTAATATTCCTAGGAAAGTCAATGAGCCTTCTACAATATATCATGCTTTGAATGCTTCCTTTGCAATTTGTAGAAAGGATAGAAAGGTAATTGCTAGGAAGTTAGGGGCAAAATGCAAGGGTGATAAAACTTGCATTTGGGTCCCTAAGGAAATTGTGACTAACCTCGTAGGACCCAACATGAGTTGGGTACCTAAAACCCAAGCCTAAATTTGCCTTGCAGGTTTATGCATCCGGGGGTTCAAGCTGGATTATCGACAGCGGATGTACAAACCATATGACGGGGGAGAAGAAGATGTTCACCTCCTACGTCAAGAATAAGGATTCCCAAGATTCAATTATATTCGGTGATGGGAATCAAGGCAAGGTAAAAGGGTTAGGTAAAATTGCAATCTCAAATGAGCACTCAATTTCTAATGTGTTTTTAGTTGAGTCTCTGGGATATAATTTACTATCTGTAAGTCAATTATGCAATATGGGATATAACTGTCTATTTACAAATGTAGATATGTCTGTCTTTAGAAGAAGTGATGGTTCACTAGCTTTTAAGGGTGTATTAGACGACAAACTTTATTTAGTTGATTTTGCAAAAGAAGAGGCCGGTCTAGATGCATGCTTAATAGCTAAGACTAGCATGGGCTGGCTGTGGCATCGCCGCTTAGCACATGTGGGGATGAAGAACCTTCACAAGCTTCTAAAGGGAGAACACGTGATAGGTTTGACTAACGTTCAATTCGAAAAAGATAGACCTTGTGCAGCTTGTCAAGCAGGTAAACAAGTGGGAGGAGCGCATCACAGCAAGAATGTGATGACCACTTCAAGACCCCTGGAGCTGCTGCATATGGACCTCTTCGGACCCGTCGCCTATCTGAGCATAGGAGGGAGTAAGTATGGTCTAGTTATTGTTGATGACTTTTCCCGCTTCACTTGGGTGTTCTTTCTGCAGGATAAGTCTGAAACCTAAGGGACCCTCAAGCGCTTCCTCAGGAGAGCTCAAAATGAGTTTGAGCTCAAGGTGAAGAAGATAAGGAGCGACAACGGGTCCGAGTTCAAGAACCTTCAAGTGGAGGAGTTCCTTGAAGAGGAAGGGATCAAGCACGAGTTCTCCGCTCCCTACACACCACAGCAAAATGGTGTGGTAGAGAGGAAGAACAGGACGCTCATCGACATGGCGAGGACGATGCTAGGAGAGTTCAAGACCCCCGAGTGCTTTTGGACGGAAGCCGTGAATACGGCTTGCCACGCCATCAATAGGGTCTATCTTCATCGCCTCCTCAAGAAGACGTCGTATGAGCTACTAACCGGTAACAAACCCAATGTATCTTACTTTCGTGTATTTGGGAGCAAGTGCTACATTCTAGTGAAGAAAGGTAGAAATTCTAAATTTTCTACCAAAGCTGTAGAAAGGGTTTTTGTTAGGTTATGACACAAATACAAAGGCGTATAGAGTCTTCAACAAATCATCGGGTTTAGTTGAAGTCTCTAGCGACGTTGTATTTGATGAGACTAATGGCTCTCCAAGAGAGCAAGTTTTTGATTGTGATGATGTAGATGAAGAAGATGTTCCGACAGCCGCTATACGAACCATGGCGATTGGAGAAGTGCGACCACAGGAACAAGATGAAGGAGATCAACCTTCTTCCTCAACAATGGTGCATCCCCCAACTCAAGACGATGAACAGGTTCATCAACAGGAGGCATGTGATCAAGGGGGAGCACAAGATAATCTTGTGATGGAGGAAGAAGTGGAACCGGCACCTCCAACCCAAGTTCGAGCAATGATTCAAAGGGATCATCCCGTCGACCAAATTCTGGGTGACATTAGCAAGGGAGTAACTACTCGATCTCGATTAGTTAATTTTTGTGAGCATTACTCCTTTGTATCTTCTATTGAGCCTTTCAGGGTAGAGGAGGCCTTGCTAGATCCGGACTGGGTATTGGCCATGCAAGAGGAGCTCAACAACTTCAAGAGGAATGAAGTTTGGACGCTGGTACCTCGTCCCAAGCAGAATGTTGTGGGAACCAAGTGGGTGTTCCGCAACAAACAAGACGAGCACGGAGTGGTGACAAGGAACAAGGCTCGACTTGTGGCAAAAGGGTATGCCCAAGTCGCAGGTTTGGACTTTGAGGAGACGTTTGCTCCTGTGGCTAGGCTAGAATCAATTCGTATCTTGCTAGCATATGCCGCTCATCACTCTTTCAGGTTGTACCAAATGGATGTGAAGAGCGCTTTCCTCAACGGGCCAATCAAGGAGGAGGTGTACGTGGAGCAACCCCCTGGCTTCGAGGATGAACGGTACCCCGACCATGTGTGTAAGCTCTCTAAGGCGCTCTATGGACTTAAGCAAGCCCCAAGAGCATGGTATGAATGCCTTAGAGACTTTCTAATTGTTAATGCTTTCAAGGTTGGGAAAGCCGATCCAACTCTTTTTACAAAGACATGTGATGGTGATTTGTTTGTGTGCCAAATTTATGTTGATGACATAATATTTGGTTCTACTAACCAAAAGTCTTGTGAAGAGTTTAGCAGGGTGATGACGCAGAAATTCGAGATGTCGATGATGGGCGAGTTGAACTACTTCCTGGGGTTCCAAGTGAAGCAACTCAAGGACGGCACCTTCATCTCCCAAATGAAGTACACGCAAGATCTGCTAAAGCAGTTTGGGATGAAGGACGCCAAGCCCGCAAAGACTCCGATGGGAACCGACGGACACACCGACCTCAACAAAGGAGGTAAGTCCGTTGATCAAAAAGCATACCGGTCAATGATAGGATCATTACTTTACTTATGTGCTAGTAGACCGGATATTATGCTTAGCGTATGCATGTGTGCTAGATTTCAATCCGATCCTAAGGAGTGTCACTTAGTGGCGGTGAAGCGAATTCTTAGATATTTGGTTGCTACGCCTTGCTTTGGGCTCTGGTATCCAAAGGGGTCTACCTTTGACTTAGTTGGATACTCAGATTCCGACTATGCTGGATGTAAGGTCGATAGGAAGAGTACATCGGGGACGTGCCAATTCTTAGGAAGGTCCCTAGTGTCGTGGAAATCTAAGAAACAAACCTCCGTTGCCCTATCCACCGCTGAGGCCGAGTATGTTGCCGCAGGACAGTGTTGCGTGCAACTACTTTGGATGAGGCAAACCCTCAGGGACTTTGGCTACAATCTGAGCAAAGTCCCACTCCTATGTGATAATGAGAGTGCTATCCGCATGGCGGAAAATCCTGTTGAGCACAGCCGCACAAAGCACATAGACATCCGGCATCACTTTTTGAGAGACCACCAGCAAAAGGGGGATATCGAGGTATTTCATGTTAGCACCGAGAACCAGCTAGCCGATATCTTTACCAAGCCTCTAGATGAGAAGACCTTTTGCAGGCTGCGTAGTGAGCTAAATGTCTTAGATTCGCGGAACTTGGATTGAATTGTAGCATACATGTGTTTATGCCTTTGATCATGTTCATTCTGCATTTTGTTGCTATATTGTGGTGCTCAAGTTGTACAAACACTCCCTGGACCTCACAAGTCCGTTGCAAAGTGATGCACATGTTTAGGGGGAGTTGTGTTACAACTTGACCCTTTGAGACTAACCATATGCTTGAGTTATGCTTGATTTAGTCTCGAAGGAGAGTTGAAAGGGAAAAGGTGGACTTGGACCATGAAAGACTTCCACTGCACTCCGATGAGAGGGTAACTTATTCCAAGTTCATCTCATGAACTCTTATTACCATTTGCTCTTAATTGAAGATTTTGGTGGGGCAATGGGGTTCAAGGGCCAAGATTGATCCTGTTTTGGTGCTTGATGCCAAAGGGGGAGAAAATAAAGGCCAAAGCAATAAATGGATCAGCTACCACTTGAGAGATTTGAAAATAGTAGAGTAGAGCTTTTGGTTTGTCAAAACTCTTTTATTGTCTCTTTTGTCAAAAGTTGGCTTCTTGTGGGGAGAAGTGTTGATTATGGGAAATAGGGGGAGTTTTTAAAATCTTTGATCAATCTCTTTTGGAATGACTCTCTTTATGCTTCAACATATGTGTTTGACTTAGAGATAGAGATTTGAGTTTGATTTGCAAAAACAAACCAAGTGGTGGCAAAGGATGATCCATATATGCCAAAATTGAATAAAACTCGAATTTATTTTATTTGAAGTGTTTTTGCACTTGTTCTAGTGGCTTTATGTTGTGTTGGCATAAATCACCAAAAAGGGGGAGATTGAAAGGGAAATGTGCCCTTGGGCCATTTCTAAGTATTTTGGTGATTGAGTGCAAACACAAGTGCTTAAATGTGAATTTATGCCCATGGATGAACAAAGTGCAAATCATGAGTAAAGGTATGTTTCTAAGCCTTAGTACATTGGTTTTGTGTACTAATATACTTGTCTAAGTGTTAGAAACAGAAAGAAGAAGAAAAGAAGAGAAGAGTTGGCTGTGTACAGCCAAAAGGCTGTTTCGGTCTGGGGCACCGGACTGTCCGGTGCGCCAGGCTGCCTCGGGCGAAGAGGCCGCTCTCGGGAATTTGCCGACGGCGTACGGCTAAAATTCACCGGACTGTCCGGTGTGCACCGGACTGTCCGGTGAGCCAACGGTCGGCCGAGCCAACGGTCGGCCGAGGAATCTACGCGCGACACGTGGCCTGGCCAACGGTCGGAAGGGGGCACCGGACTGTCCGGTGTGCACCGGACATGTCCGGTGCGCCAACGGCTCCCAGATCTTCAATGGTCGGCAACGGTCGGCTGCGCTGTTTAAGGAAGGAAATCGGGCACCGGACTGTCCGGTGCGCCCGACGACAGAAGGCAAGGATGGCCTTCCAGATTTGTTCTCAACGGCTCCTAGCTGCCTTGGGGCTATAAAAGGGACCCCTAGGCGCATGGAGGATACAACCTAGCATTCCTACAACATTCCTAAGCACCAAGACATCGATCTCGCGCATTCGTTTCATTGTGATAACATATAGAGCTCTTGTGGAGTTGTGAACTCTTTGAGTTGTGTTGCGAGCTCTTGTTGCTACTTGTGTGCGTGTTGTTGCTCTGATCTTTTGAAGTCTTGTGTGCGTTGCTCATTCCCCCCTTGCTCTGTGCTTCTTTGTGAACTTCAATTGTAAGGGCGAGAGGCTCCAAGTTGTGGAGATTCCTCGCAAACGAGATTGAGAAAAAGCAAGCAAAACACCGTGGTATTCAAGTGGGTCTTTGGACCGCTTGAGAGGGGTTGATTGCAACCCTCGTCCGTTGGGACGCCACAACGTGGAGTAGGCAAGCGTTGGTCTTGGCCGAACCACGGGATAATCCACTGTGTCATCTCTGTGATTGATCTCTTGTGGTATTGTGTTGTTGAGACTCCTTTATAGCCACTTGGCAACTATTGTGCTAACACTTAACAAGTTTTTGTGGCTATAAGTTTAAGTTTTACAGGATCACCTATTCACCCCCCCTCTAGGTGCTCTCAATCGGTCCGGTAGACTTGCGCGCGGTCTTTCTCGTGCAAGGTGGCATATCTCCATGAGGGGAAAATTTTATTAGCATAGATTTTAGCATGATGCATGTATAATTACAGAATCAACCTTAGTTGATTCACACCTTCTGTACATTGCACTCTACTATCTGGTCTTTAAAATAAATACTTCAGAAGGTGATTGGATAAGAAGGAAAGAAATTTTCTAGATAAGTCTTTGAAAATTCTTTTTGAAAATCTCATAATATCTGCAGAGATGGGCTTCGCTCCGATACCAGCTGTGATAGAACCTCCCAAGTCATTAGGCCCACCTACAGTTGTCCTTGTCCAATGGACTTCAGACAACCCTGCAGGTGCACCTGATTACTTGACAAGTTTGGTATCTGAATTCCTTACCTTTCCCAAGAGCATTTCACCCGTCACATAGACATTACAATACATCGAAGATACGAAAGTGCGGAAGCAGTTACAATAACTTACTTTTATTGAAAAGTAAGATAGAGTTATATAGTTACAGACCAGAACAAAATATATGAGTGCTGAGTATTATTATTACAAAACATGGGAGGCAAAAACCCCTCCCAAATAAACAGTAAATTTTTTTAACGGAGGGCCTTTCCTCCCGTAGCTTTATTCTTGATTCTCTTCTTTCGGTACCACCTTGGAACAGAAGCAACAAAAGTTTACTGCTTCTTCACCTAAAACAACATGGCACAAAGCCCTGAGTACGAAGTGTACTTTTGCAAGACTTACCCGACAAAGTAAAAGACTTTCAAGGATATGCTGGCTTTAAGGGAGTCAAGGTAAGGCTTATCAATAATCAATGACTCTGTTTGCAGAAATACTTACTAATAGTGGATCCTTAAAAATCCAGTTTTATTTATCAAGTTAAGTAAAATTACCTGCAACTAGAGTTCTTTCTACCCTAGTTCAATCACTTGACCTATACTAGCCAATTTCTTAACAACCCCTGGATTGCTACGTGTAGGGCAGTGACCAAGTCTTCATGTCCGCGAAGTTACAGCGATCCGAATCGATTATACTCAGCTGAGGATCTCCAATCACACGACATATGTAGCACTTAACCCTTGCATATGTCAACTCGCCACCGGGGTTCTTAAGACCAGATCAGGTTCACGCCAACCGAGAGCATAGATACACCACCGTCCGGCCTCTTGCCACGGAGGGTACACGCTACTCTCGCCATCTCTCCACTCCCATTGCGTGTTATCTTATTCTGGTATTAGTCTGCCCGAGGCAAAGCTTACCCATGACGAGGCCTGTGACCAGTTAAAGGGTCCTCGATCATCAAGCCTACATCGATACGGTCCTTAATCGACTCAGACGGAGACACTACACCGAGACTCTCTTATCGTGCAAGTCACCTGCCCGGTCTCAACTTAATTATTTCAAACCCAAAGTTTGGTACCTGATAGAGGTACATCTTTTCCGATGTTGAACCCATCATGGCCATGATGGATCCACCATCAAGTTTTGTTTCTGAAAAACATCCCACCCACTTTGCAACATCATCTTTTGTGAAAACAAAACATTTTGTTTTTCTAGAGCAAAACTAAGCATAAGAAAAACCTTTTGTAAAATAGGGATTTAAGGAGAAGTAATCCAATCCAAGGAAGGAAATGCAGGAATTGGTTTAGCACACAACTCCTATTACCTAATGCATCAAGCAAGGGAGAAAGATTTTTAAAGGAACAAGGAGGTGGCAAATGCACCGGGGCTTGCCTTGTGTTACTGGTGAATCAGGCTCTGTTCCGCAGATATCAAAATAAAAACAGTTGCCTGCCTGATGTTCTTCAGGTGGTGGTGGTGATGAAGTCCTTGTCTCTTCAACTTCTACTTCCTCCTCATTTTCTAAATATAGCCAAATATAATAATGAATGCTCATGTAATGCTCATGAAGGTGTAAAGATAATAAAAGTTTATTATCTATGGTCTTGAATACAACTTTCCTTCACGGATCTCCGAGAAACTAGAGTTTTCAGAGTCAATAGTGAAATTCAAAGGGCAGGGGGGCTAGGGTTTTGGGTTCTAAGTATCAGACATGGTCCAAAACATACCAAACTTTACCCAAGGCTTCTAGATATTAGTTAGAGTTTACCCTAAAAGTTTAGTGAATTTTGGATTTATCATTTATTCCCTAAAAATCCAGAAGCATGGTTTTTTACTATTTTAAATGCTCTATAATTTCCTATTTGGACTAAAAATCATGAAATTATTTTTATTAAATACTATAAGAAGTTAGAAGCCTAGCAAAATTGGTCTTGCATTTGTAGCATTTTTCTACAATTTTCTAGAATTTCTTTAGCTCTGGCAGAAAAAGAAAAAGAAAAAGAAAAAGATATGAATAGTGCTGGACTGCAACTGGCCCAAGTCGGCCCACTACTGGAGAAAAGCGCCCGCGCCCGCGCGCCCGCGCTGCCAGATTTGCACAGAGGCCCCCGCTTGCCTGGATAACTCATTAAGAGCCCTCAGCCACTATTCATCATCTCACTAACAATCACACATAGGTCCCTCGGCTTTTGTTTCTTCTCCAATCAGACCCATGGCCACGGCGCGCTCGCCGTCGATCACCCCGCGGCTTGTACTGGCCATGACCGGCGGCGACTGTCCAAATTAGCTACGGGGTGAGCATTACCGACCAAGGCGACTCAAGAACAACCTTCAATTTTGGTTTGTACACTTAGAGAACGTTCTACCCACGCACACGGCGGAAACCGCGACGTTGAGCCCGCGTTCCCATGGAATCACGCCCGAATTGGTCAAATGGTTGCTACGATGAGCTTCATGGGTATACAGAGTTGCTAAAACAACACTTGAAAAGTGCAGAGCCATACCAGAGTAGTCCGGCCACGGAGCGCGGAGAAGTTGTGCTCGCTGGTGACAGAAAAGGGGGAAAATGGCGCTGCGACGGTTCTGGGTGGAATTGGGAGGTGAGATTGGGGCTACACGGCCGTAAGGAACTATAGTTTTACCGTGCACTACCAATTTTGGGAGAGGTGGAGAGGATTCCGTGAATTTGGACTTCAACTGAGATCACTGGTGGAGATGTGAATACCTCGCCGTGGTCCATGGCGCTATTTATAGCTACGACGGTCCGGCTAACGATCAGTGACCGCAGAAGGCTTTGCTCACGCATGGAAACCATGTATAGAAGAGGTACAGTAAGGGAGGAGCAAGGCATGGATGACACTGTGGTGGAATTGACCGAGCCACGACGGCCACCGGTGAATAACTCTGGCCACGCCCGGCTGAACTCACGAGATGGTGCCACGTTCGAAGCTATCCTCCCCCGGATCGATTCCCCCCACTGGATCGCTCGAGCTCATCTGATTCAACAGTGCCGTAGATCTTTTACCAGTGTTCTTCAGATATTTGCAAAGTTTGATCTTCAGCTTTTTCCTGAACTGACCACCTTCCAGCCTCTCGATCTCTTGATTCTTGTTAAGGATAGAGCAAACTTCATTAATAAAGTTTGTTCACCTAACAACCATCTTCAAACTTACTATAGGATACTTGGGTCAAAATTGAGTGAATTCAAAGAT
This sequence comes from Zea mays, assembly GCF_902167145.1. NCBI lineage: Eukaryota > Viridiplantae > Streptophyta > Magnoliopsida > Poales > Poaceae > Zea > Zea mays. Next base: position 72,622,123 of record NC_050104.1, on the reverse strand, counting down.
ATGGCACGTCCAATTTGGCTTCATACCACTGTGACCATTCATGCTTTCAATTTCAGTTTCAGTTATCCAACACCATCCTGACAGAGCAACTTTGGGCTACAGTTTCTTTAATTTTTGTATAACAACTGAAGAAGATGTTTGTATCAAAGTTATTCTCCTATAATAGCTCTAGACTTTTGATGTGTTGACCTAGGGCAAAATCCTTATGGTTTGGAAGTTACAAGGCCCCAAAGTTGAGCCAATTACACTGAATTTCAGACTTAATCCCAATAGAGCTCAAATAGGGCTTTTTGCAAATAGGTCCAAATCTCAAGGTTTAGGTTGCAAATCTACATACTTGTGAACCTTATGACTTAAGGTGCCTTAATTTCATGGTTTTTGCACTTTAGTCCAAAAGTGCACTAGTTTTGCACTTAGCCCCCTAGGGTTTAAGTCTAGGGCTTTTTAGGGTTCTTTTTAGGTTTTTTGATACTTCTAGGGTTTGGATACCCTTTAAGTCTATTCATGGTGACATTTTATGACTATTTCAATTGAGTTTTGAAGTTTTCTCTTATTAGGCCATGTTTGCTCTATTAAGCCCAGTCTAGGGTTAAACACTGTACCCTAGGGTTTCACTTATGAAATGTCACATCAATACAACTTGTTTTAACTTTTGCCTAGTGAATGCATTCTAGGTGTGACAAACACATGATATGTCAATGCTTATGATGTTATGCTCATGTTTTAGTGGCAGTAACACCAGGGGTGTTACATAATATGTCTATGAAAACATGTAACAAGTCAATATCAATGTATAAATAATTAAGTACGACACACAATTGTGCAAGGATACTTATAGTTTACAAAAGCCAACCACATATAACACTGTAAGTCAAGCCGAGCTGAAAATAATATTCTACAACTATAGCTCAAAGCTTAGTATTGTCATGACATTAGGACCACTGTCATTATATTTGTTTTTGTTGATCATTTGTTTTTAATTTCTTTGTAAGATCAAAAACAAGGCAACATAGCCTTCATCGTTTAACTCTTCCTTCTCGTAGAGAAGGTTGACTAATGGATGAAGATACAGAAATTGGATAAAGAAGAACGTAAAGAACATTAAAGATCAACCATGTGTAGTAAGAAAATAAGACACATGATATAATCTTACAAGATGTAACTCTTTCCTCTCTTATTATTTAACAGAAGATTACATGTATACCTTTGTGAGAATACAAGACGAACGTATAGGAATTACAACTTCGTATGTAGAGCTATATGTTCCTTTTTCAATCTTCCAAGAAGTTGAAAAATGCATGATATTGTTCCTCTATTTATATTCACGAGATACAGCTTCGGCAAAATTACAATTACACCCTTAAGCCTATAAACTTGAACTAGTGAACAAACTAAGGGCGGTGTTGTCTTTTCCTCCTTTTGCCTTGTTGATCTTGAAGACTCCCATTGCTTTCTCTCGCCTCTTTTGTCATACACACATATCAACCCGAAGTTGGCATCTTTGTTCTTGTGTCCTTAGCCGTTCTGGCCGAAGGTAACCTTTGGTATTCTACTCGTGACACTTAAAATAGACTGAAAAATAACTGATAAGGTATTGTTTGAGGACCTTCGTAAGAAGAAGCCCCAACAGTAGCCCCTCGCGGTATCAGTTTGTTTTTTACAAACGAACTAAAACCGTGAAACAAACGAATGCCTTGTGCTGAAGGTCCGGAAAACACCTTCCCTGAGCTTACTAGCGAAAATGAATGGTTGGAAATGTACCTTCGTGAGAAGCTACCAAGTGGGGTCCGTTTGCAGTGAAAGGTTAGGTTTTAGATTTTTGGTTCCTGCGTTTTTTGCATGTATTGTGTATAAAATGAGTTGAGATTCTCGTGTACCAAACACAACATTTGCTTGCTTTTCTGCATCCTGCTATCGCTATTTGCTCGAACTCTGAAGCTTACTTTGGAGAACCTGCTTGCTGCACAACTTTGTTTCCTAATCTTAGGATTTTTTTTCATATGGCTAGAGAGGGGAAGAGTGAGAAGCTTGCTTTGGTGGAGTATTACGATGTTGTAGAGAAGGCCAGGGTTGAGAGGATTACAAATGAAATAATGGTTGGCCTGTCCGATGATTCTAATGATAGCGAGGAATTCCATCTTGAAGAGGATGTTCATGATGCCAAAGCATAGCCCTGGAAGCCAAGCCATGTTGTCTTCAGCAAGTTATCCATGAAAAATGGCATATTGAGGTGATGAAAAACAAATATTTCCATTATGAGACTTGGTGGAGAAGATTGTTGGAGCGAAGGCCTCCCGCCCCCCTCGCTCAGTTCATTTATAACGTGAATAGAACATGTCGCAATAGCTAGAGAGCAGAGTCTACCTCAATCAAGCGAAGGCTTTGGGACGGAGGCATCCATCAGGACATGCGAAGGCCATGACGAGACCCAAAGACCCGGCGCCCTAAGACAAAGGCTGCAACCATTACTCACGCATGTCAACAAAGCGGGCCTATGCGACGCCATGCTGGATTGTTTGGCCCCACGCATCAGTGAGTCTGGGGTAGGATTGATAGTATGTTAGCCCGAGTTGTACTTAACCACATTGTAATGACCTGTAATGGCCCTTGAGGGGGGAATATTCCGGGGATAACATAGGTAACCAGGGGCGTGATTGTACTTATAAGGGTGAGACTGCCCCCCTGGTTACCTATAAATACCCCTTCACTGTACCTTGATGCAACAGGCTGAACAACATTGTTGCTCTAACCCGTTGCGTTGATAAGCATCAAAGTGTTCCCATTTCTCATTGTTTGGACCCACCTGGCCATGTGTCGGTGAGTTCCAACATTTTCCAACATTTGGCGCCCACCGTTCGTGCTCCGATAAACCTTTCCCGCGATGGCTCCTAAGAAAGCAACTTCGAAGGCTACCACATCCTTGGACGACGCAGCGAAGGCGACCCTTCTCCCTAAGAAGAAGGGCAAAGCAGCCGTTGTCCCTCATGAGGCCATCGAGGATGGGGCAGTCAATAGCAAGCGACACCGTGAGGAGAAGCCGCCCACATAAGAGGGCACCGTGCACACATGAAGCTCTGAGGGACTACCTTAGGACCCCCCGCCAGGCTTCACCCCCTAGAAGCTGACGATATCATCAAGGACGATGAGGTCCTAGGCATCTCAGCCGACGACCAGCTCAAGTTGCATGCACTTCGCATAAAAAACAATCACCTACAGAAGCAAAAGGAAATATTCGAAGCAAAGCGCCAGCACATCACCATGCAGACCAAGGTCAGGCAGATGATCATAGATGAGGAGCAGAAAGCAAAAGAGTTGGAACAACAGATCGCTGAAATGCAAGGTGAAGACCCCACCACCAGCGGCAGGACCCTTACCACCGTATCCACATGCTAGTCCCTGTCCAACTACTTTTCAAAAACTGCATTACCTCGATGAACGAAGCCCTCTCGCTCCATAGCTCCAAGCTTCACCTTGTCCCCACAATTTCAGGGCAGGTACCTACCCAGAGTACAACGACAGTACTGACCCGACACAGTACATTATGAGCTACCAAGTTGCGGTTGCACCATCTGGAGGAGACGATGCCACCATGGTCAAATCTTTCATCATAGCTCTCGAAGGCCCAACCCTCACATGGTACACGAGACTGCCGCCATTGTCAATCAACTCATGGAAAACACTTCGCGACAAGTTCTTGTTAAAATTTCAAGGGTGTAGACCTGATACAGACGCTCTGGCAGAATTATTGCTCTGTAGGGAGCAGGAGAAAGAAACCCTTCGAGAGTACTACAAGAAATTCCTCTTGTTGAAGTCATAGCCGCCTTCGGTTGATGACCATATAGCTATTCACTTTGCAATCAGCGGCCTTTGTGCAGGTTTTTTATATAGCCACTGTATAAGAGACCCACCCAAAAACTTGTAGGAGTTATACAACTCTTCAAAAAATAATCCTGGTTAGAAGAACTATATCAAATAAAAATCAAGTCTCAGCGAAAGCCCAAGGACACTCCGCAGTCCAGCAGGACATGGGTCATGCCTTCGCAACCGGACTTGGGCCGACAAGACCACACCCAGTCCCAGGTGCACAACATCGCAAATCAGCAACTGGGCACACTGCTCATCGTCACGATTACCCTCCGCAGCAAGGCTGCGACGCTAATACAACTAGAGGCGGAGGCCGAGGCTGAGGCGAGCAGCAACGAAGATTCTATTATCTTTTCCACGACGAAGACTCGACACACCCAACTAGGGATTGCCCCGAAACTAAGGCAACAAAGGATAAAATGGCTAGAAACCCACTGGCTGACAACCAAAGAGTCGTCGCCCACACCTACCATCCCCATCAGTACAACCAACACCAATTCCACAATGAATATTTCCATCCTCACTAGCAAAACCATATTATATACCCGCAACAATGGAGACCTCAACACCAAGAAATCCTAGCTCCACCGCCTCCACCACCACAACATCCAAACCAACCATTACCACCACCATCCCCACCGAAGCAAGAGGACTTTGCCGATCAACCCTTTCGAGGGGTAATCCACATGATTACGGAGGATCTAGCTCTGAGTTCGACACAAAACGATAGAAGAAAGACCACTATCGAAGGGTTCATCATGTAGCCCTCACCGGGCCAGTTGTTCAAACAAAGTGGTCCCATGTACCACTCACCTTCGACACAAGGGATGTCAATCTCCGTAGTGCACCCTGTTGAGCACAGAAAAGGTCTGCGCGGATGGTCCGGCCTTGAGGCCGGACGGTCCGCGGTCCGGACGGTCCACAACGGTGGCTTGGACGGTCCGCGCGTGCGCAGAATCAGTTAGGGTCCCGAGTTTCTTATAGGATTTGTTAGCTAAATCTGCGGGATTAACTTGGGAAATGACTTGTAACAGGACTAGACCTCCCCTCTTTATATAGATGAAGGGCTACGACCAAATGAACCCCCCACAATCAATAAAATCATATCTACTTATCATTTTTACCTTATGCAATAGGAGTAGCTCTTGTTTAGCCTTAGTTTAGCCTCCCTCTACCTCAAATCTTCACATCTCTTTGGCTCTACATCGACTAGAGGCATCTTGGGTGGCCTACCGATGCCAAGACACGCCCTAGGATCTTCCTCCCCGACGGGGTCCCTCCAGGGAGGTGAGATCTTGGTCTGCTGCTGCGAAGAAGACCCTCTACACTATCGCGAACCGTATGAGCCCTAGGGGCGGACCGTCAGACGTACATAGAGGAGGAGTCGCTCCTGTGCCAGGTCGCGGACCATCCGACCCTGTGCCACGGACCGCCCATGCCTCCGCAGAGAGCACCGTCAGGCGGTCCATCTCTAGTGTTTGGCACCCAGATCGGCGCCAACACAGTTTTTGGTGACTCCGCTGGGGACGAGGGTGTCTAGATCTGTTAAAAATCGCCCCGTAGATGGCCGGTTCTAAGGATCACACCAACGTCTCCACCACCAACATCATTAAGCCAGCGATGGAGGCATTTCCGGCTGATGACCAGCAGCCCTTTGAGGACCTTGTAGGGCGCGAGGAAAAGGAGGTGATGCAATAATGGAACAAACAGCGCGACAAGGAGGAGGCGAAATTACTGCATAAACTCTTCGAACGGCGCAAAGAGGCAGTGGAAAAGTACATGTCACACTTCACGGTAAATCGCCACCAAAACATCATCCGTCAAGGGGAGGTCGATATGAAATCTCTCCTGTTGGGGGCCTTCGTCTTCCGAAGGTCCTCAAAAACACGACTAACATGTTTTCCAAGTGTAATATACTGTTACAGGAACCTTCGGCTTTGAGATGAAGGTGCACACGGTATGAAAGGAGCGGTCTGGAAGAAGGATGAATCAGTTCCGAAGCTATGGATGAATAAGCTTCGGCTTAGCGCAAAGACAGTGATGGAGAATGAAACCGACCTGAAGGGGAAAAGACTGCTTAGTCCTCGATAGATTACTCCTTAGTCAATAGTAAATGTCAAGGACTTGGATGTAATTTTACCCAGGTTGCATCCTGTGCCTATAAATAGATGAACAGTAACACCGTATTGTTCACGCTGACTTGTATTCACTTGCACGTCACTCTTGGATTCTTACCTTCTGTCAAGACGAAGGTATAAATGTAATTTAATATCGTTGATGTTTGTTCATGATTATATAATGAGAATATAGATAATCTAATGATTTGATATGAATATTCATATTCTTTATATGTCCCATATGTTCCTGCTTTTTATTACATATTGAGATGATGAAGGTATGTCCTTCATAACCTTCGTCTGAAGATCATTATATCCTAAGGGAGATAATGCTTTGAAGGACGAAGGTCTTTAGCCATTAACATTTGTGTTGCCTTGTTCTTAACTCGTAGAATTTGAGAACAAGTGACCAACATTGGCGCCCACCTCCGGTGAACTCATTTGACCACCTTCGGCAACCTGTGACCTTCGTCATGCCGCCGAAGAAGTCTTCAGGGTTAGGGGCTGCACTGTAGCCACTGGACGTCAATCAGGACACATTACGCGAAGCTAGGAGCCAAAAAAGGAAGGCTACCACTCCGACACCTCAGGAGGAGGAGTTGGACCAAGAAATCAGGGACCTTGAAGCCATTCATCAACAGGTCCAGATGAAAAAGGAAAAGATGCTTCGTCTCGCCGATCTTCAGAAGAAGATTGATGAGGCCGCTGAAGAAATGCGTCATCTCACCCAACATGACCAAGACCGACGACCTCAACATAGAGAGCTTTGTCAAGATAACTCCTACAACGATGACGAATGGTATGATGATTTCCATCATGGCAATTTTTCTTTTGATGATGCTTCTCCTCTAGCAGCAGAATTACAGGCTACCCATGACCCCCATCATACAAGCCACCCCAGCTCCCTATGTATGATGGGCACTCAGACCTGAAACAGTTTCTCATGAGCTATGAGGCAACTATATCTTCTTATAAAGGCAACACTGTAGTCATGGCGAAATCCTTCGTCGTGGCAGTCAAACGTGTCGCACAAACCTGGTACTCTTCTATCCGGCCAGGGACAATCACATCATGGCAGAAGCTTAAAGACATGCTAATCACTAGCTTCCAAGGATTTTAGACGAAGCCAGTCACTGCTCAAGCTTTGTTTCAGTGCACACAAGACCATGAGGAGTACCCTCAGGCGTATGTCCAAAGGTTTCTACGTCTGAGAGCACAAGCGCCTACAGTGCCCAATGAAATTGTCATTGAGGCCATGATCAAAGGGCTTCGGCCAGAACCTACGGCTCAGTATTTTGCAAGGAAGCCCCCACAAACCCTAGAGAAGCTCCTTCAGAAGATGGATGAATACATCCGGGCTGATAATGATTTTCGCCAGAGAAGGGAAGAAGACTATAGGTTTTCTGAGATGACCAGGGGCTTCGGAGGAAGAATCCACCCCAGGCATGTCAGATCAATCCATAATTCCAGCATAAGTGATGACAGAGGAAGCCAGCCTCAAAGGCCACAACACAGCTCCCAATCTTTAGGGCAACAACAAAGCTCTTTCAGGCCACCAGCCCTAAGCGGCAGAGGCGGTAGGGGCTTCGGAGGAAGGTACAAGGATCAACCTAGAAGGCTATATTGCTTATTCTGTGGAGAAGATAAGGGCCACACCACAAGAACATGCCAAGTAACAATACATAAGCAAAAGGAGATTACCTAAGCTGAAGCACGACATAATCAGCCGAAGCAGGTTTTACATACTGCTTCATGCTACTCTCCCTATGTACCAGAGTACGTATGCAACCAACAACCTTCAGCTTCTGTCGCTTCGGCAAGTCACTCTCAAGCTTCCTGGGCCCAACTCCCATTACCACCACCATTACCACCCACTCAGACCCAAAGCCAGCAGCCAGAAGGGCACCCACGTGCACAACAGCAGCGTGATTTTCGGGAGGAATCCGAAGCTCGCACAGTCAACAGCACTGTGCCAGAATCCAAGCATATCTATTAAAGAATATCCTATTCTTGATGTATCTTTATCTTTTATGTCATTTTAATTTTTATATGAGAAACAAGTCATGAAGAACTAAATTTCAATTTTATGAAATAATTGTGCTTGTGTCAACAAAAATCGTTCCTAAGGGAGCGCGGAGTAAGTTCCGAAGCTACAAAAGTCGTTCCTAAGGGAGCGCAGAGTAAGTTCCAAAGCTACAAAAGTCGTTCCTGAGGGAGCGCAGAGTAAGTTTTCTGCTCAGAAGTCGTTCCTAAGGGGATGCAGAGCTTAAATACCACCGAAATAGAAGGTGAAGAAGCTCCAAAGTCGTTCCTAAGGGGATGCAGAGCTTAAATACCACCGAAATATAAGGTGAAGAAGCTCCAAAGACGTTCCTAAGGGGATGCAGAGCTTAGAGACTCCAAAGACGTCCCTAAGGGGATGCAGAGTCTTGTGTGTCTCAGTGTTGGCGCGCATGTGTGTGTTCGGCATCACCATCATATTGCATCATATCACCGCATCATTCCGCATAATATTACATCAAACATCATATCGCATTAACGGCAAAGGGATTGGATACGAAGCAAATCTTTGGCAATACTTCGTTGAATGAAAATGTGCTAAGGCACGAAGCAAACTTCGGGAAACACAATTTTATTAGACTAGCCATAGAAGGGACATCTTTCTTTACGAAGCATGAAAAGAAGGGAAGGTGATTTTTCGCCGAAGGCTCAAAAATGATATGTACGTAAATTTCATGCATCGCAAAGAAATATATTACAACAATTTACATGTCTGATTAATTGTTCAATACACCAAATGTTACATAGTATCATTACAATAAAGTTTAATCTTCCTTAAGTATTTTCACTGTGGCTTCGTTCAGCAGCTTGTCGACGACTTCGTCGATGATGGAGTTAGCAACGCTCATTATATCGAGTGCTTCTTTCATGACTGGATCAGCTAGGGGGTTGTACGGCTCGGGCAGCGGTGATAGTTCAGCTGTAATAGACAAAATGTTAGTTCGAAGCTATAAAATAAACATCGAAGCTAAAATTCAAAAACAATACCTATGCGTCTTTCGTGTTCAGCAGCTTCTTCGGCTCGCCTAGTTTTTCCCGGGCTTCGTGGGTTTCTTTTTCATTCTTCTTTATAATTTCGTTGGCCAATTCTCGGCCACTGTTCACCCATATATCGGAATAAAATTTTCCGCCCACTAATGTAGCTTCAGCTGAAGGGTCTTTTGTGTCATCTATGGAGAAGGCGGCTTCAGCCTGGGCCGCAGCTTTAACATGATCGCAACCAGCCTTCTCTAGGATAGCCGCAATCCCTCGAGCATCGGAGAAAGCACAGATATCCCCACAATCGCTCAGAATCTCTTCAAATGCTTCGGCTTCCCCGCTTATCCAATCAATAACGCTCTCGGGGTCGCCTCGGATGAAGTTTTCTTCAGAAGAATAGGCGCCTACTTTCGCAAAGCTGGTTTTCAATTTTTTCACACAATCCAAGGATTTCTTGAAGCACCTTTCCTTGGATTCACGAAGCTCCTCAACATTTTTCTCTAGCCTAGTTTTCGACCATTCACTAATTTCTTGACTGGCCTTGGTAACTGCAAAATTCTCATTGGTTTCAGCAAGTTTTTTCCGAAGGTCTTCAATTTCGGCTTTATAAATTACGGATTGAGTGTTAAACTTTGCTTCATCTTCTTTCACTTTATCCACCAATGAAGATAAAATTTTGTCTTTCTCCAAGGCTTCGTTTCTCAGTTTAATGACTTCTGATCGAAGGTTGCCAAGAGCTATCGTGCAACTTTCATCCTCTGCATTCTTTTGCGTCCTCAGGGCGTTGCTAAGAATTAAGTCCTGTGAAAAAGAAGGATAAAGGTTTAGCATGAGAATAAGACTTCATTTCCATGTTCATAGACTTTAAGTTCACAATTTATGTACCTTCAGGCTGTTGTATGCAAGGCTGTTCGTGAGGTCATCCTTCGACATGGCGGAGAGGCCAACCTCGAGCTTCGAAAATCCCATACTTCTAGCCATCTCCTGGCAGACAGATATCTCTTTGTTATCCGGGAGACAGTATAAGAAATCATCTTCGTCCGTACCATTAAACACTAGGGCCCCCTTCGAGTATTTCAGTTTTCGGGCATAGTGTTTGGCTTCTGCAATCTCTTCTTCAGATAGCCTTTTTCCCGAAGCATGTCGAATAATAAAATCAAGATTTTCGGGCACTGCTTCGGGAGCAGGAGATTTAGCTTCTTCGGCTACTTCCTTCTCCATAGCTATGCCAATATCTGGAGATTCTTGTTCAGCCCTTTCCTCAGTTACAGCGGGCTTCGTCTCATCAGGCACCGAAGGCCCAGCTTCGGTTTCAGTACGAGTCATAGCAGCTTCGACAACCTTTTTTATAGGAGCAGGAGTCAATGCTCTTGTCTCCATGACAGCGTCTAACACGCTGGCCATTCTTCTCCTCTTGGGAGTTGTGGCGGGAGCTTTCGCAACCTTCAGCAATTCTGCTTCTACCGGCAGGCTCAGAATTTCTGGTAGCACTATTGTTTTTTCTAACTCTGGCTTCTTGGCCGCCCCATCTTCGGCTTCGACTAGCTCAACTATAGGCACCTTCGGCACTATAGTTGATTCCTCAGCGCTCTGAGCGGTGGGAGCAGCTTGTTCCGCTTCGGCAGCGGAAGATGTCTCTTCACCAAATTTTGGCACTGTGGTCGTCTCAATGTACCTCGTCCGATGCGTCAGAACCTTGATCTTTTTGCCCTTCAGCGCAGCAGAGATGGCCGAAGCGGCAGTTTTCCTCTTTTTTCCCTGCCTTCGCGAGGGGTAGCAGTAATCAGGGTATATGAAACCAATTGCATCGAAAACCCTATTCAATCTTTTCTTGCCCCGACCCCGAAGGCTGAGGATAAAGCATCATCTTCGGCTCTGGTATATGCCCCAAGTAACTCGTCGCTAGTAGCCTCAATACATTTTAGCCCATCGTCATTTGGTTCGTCAAACCGGTCTCTGTATCTGAAGGTATATTTCAAACGAATTAATCCACCTTCACTGGACCCGGCAGCAGTCTCCTTCGACATCTCCCAGTTATCCATAAGTGGCCATATCGTGTAGGCTATGTGCTCTTGCATTAGGTCTCTTGTACCAATGAAAGCACAGTCATTGCTGAAAGCCTTTTGACATGCTTCGGCATCATTTTCAATCGCCACGGTCGGCCTTCGAAGGCCGAAGCGAGACCAGATGGGGCGTTGGATGATCCCCTTTATGTCCTCCCTTTCAATCAAATTATTCTTAACATAAAACCATTCCTCCATCCAGGACCTAGGCCACCTTTTCCGAAATGTTGGAACCGGGTAGCTTGCATTAGAATGAGCAATGAATCCATAACAACTGAAGTTGTTGTGATACTGCTCTTTGCCGGTGGCCTTCGTTTCGTACAACAGTTCGTGCATACTACAAAAACACTTCGTGCTCGGTTCCATCCCTTGGCTTCTCACAGCCCAAACAAATAAACCCATTCTGATTATAGCTTCGAGATTAAGTTGATGCAGAAAGATCTAAAATATCCTCAACACTTCAACCAAAAATCTGCTTAATGGGAACCGAAGACCCGCCTTCATAAAGCTTCTGTAGACAACAACCTCATTTTCTTCAGGAGCAGGGGCGGTGCTGTCTCCTCTAACCCTCACAATAGACATATCACGAAAGTATCTTCCCTTCATGGCGTCAATTTGACTTTGCTTAATGGTCGACTTTCTAAAGATGTTATGGCTTGGCCGCTAGGGCCGGTCCTCAGAATCTTCATCCCCACTTTCCACATCATAGTCATCGCTATCGTCAGAATCTTCAGATAAATCCGCCATTATTTCCTTTGTGATCTTTTCTGTATTTGTTTTTGCCATAGATTCGTAAAACCCAGCAAGAAAAGGGTCCACAACTTTCTTCTCCTCAGACATCTTCTCCTCCTTAGACATCTTCTTCTCTTCAGACATGGAACAAGCACTTGTATATATCACGAAGCTCGAAAATCAAGCGAGAGCTGATAGGCAAGAGTTAAAAATTTGAGAAAATAACACAAGCAACAGAAATGGCGTAGCAAATGCTGCCGCTGTGGGTTTCTATTTATATGCCTAGTGCATTGCAACTTGGCGGGCCCCACTTGTCATTGACTTTCGCTATTCTAGCGAAGGGAAGGTGTTTTTTCGGACCTTCGGCTAAAGGCCTTCGTTCACGTCGCAGTCTGAATTTGTTAGGTACAAGAACAAATTAATATTGCGAGGGGCTACGGTTGGGGGCCTTCGTCTTCCGAAGGTACTCAAAAACACGACTAACATGTTTTCCAAGTGTAATATACTGTTACAGGAACCTTCGACTTTGAGATGAAGGTGCGCACGGTATGAAAGGAGCGGTCTGGAAGAAGGATGAATCAGTTCTAAAGCTATGGATGAAGAAGCTTCGACTTAGTGCAAAGACAGTGATGGAGAATGAAACCGACCTAAAGGGGAAAAGACTGCTTAGTCCTCGACAGATTACTCCTTAGTCAATAGTAAATGTCAAGGACTTGGATGTAATTTTACCCAGGTCGCGTCCTCTGCCTATAAATAGATGAACAGTAACACCATACTGTTCACGCTGACTTGTATTCACTTGCACGTCACTCTTGGATTCTTACCTTCTGTCAAGCCGAAGGTATAAATTTAATTTAATATCGTTAATGTTTGTTCAGGATTATATAATGAGAATATAGATAATCTAATGATTTGATATGATTATTCATATTCTTTATATGTCCCATATGTTCCTGCTTTTTATTACATATTGAGATGATGAAGGTATGTCCTTCATAACCTTCATCTGAAGATCATTATATCCTAAGGGAGATAATGCTTCGAAGGACGAAGGTCTTTAACCATTAACATTTGTGTTGTCTTGTTCTTAACTCGTAGCATTTGAGAACAAGTGACCAACATCTCCTACCTCCACTTCAGGCTCATGTTGTAAGTGCTCTAGATCTATCTCTTACAACTTTCATGGAACAACGAGGAGATTAGCTAAAGCAATATGTAGACAAATCTATTAAAAGGTATATACGTTCATACGAGAAATCAACTGCCCCTAGTTTTCCCTCACATGAGTCTAATATGGAGCCGCCCATGCTAAACACATTGGCTATAAATGGGTCACCCTTGGCCCAACCATCATATGGCATGTCTATGCATGCGTTCGTGTCATCATCATAGCCATCGCCACCAGGCACGCGACATGCTTTGGACATAGTCGGACCATCCGAGAGTCTTCTTGAACCGTCCGGCTATATCACGGACCGTCCGGCTATATCACGGACCGTCCGGCGTATTTCGCCAAACTGTTTAACCCTACATAGGCCTGCACATAGATCACACAGGTCACGCCGTGTGACGGAACCTCCCAAGTCATTAGGCCCACCTACAGTTGTCCTTGTCCAGCGGACCTCGGACAACCCTGTAGATGCACCTGATCACTCGACAAGTTCGGTATCTGTATTATTTACCTTTCCCAAGAGCGGTTCACCCATCTTGCAGATATTACAACACATCAGAGGAATGAATAAGCGGAAGCAATTACAGTAACTTAATTTATATTAAAATATAGAAAGAGTGTTATTATTACAGACCAGCGGTATATGAGCGCAGAAGTATTATTATTAAAAACTTAGGAGGCAAAAACCCCTCCCGCTTAAAAGTATAATGTTTTTAAAAGGAGGACAACATCTTCCCGAGGCTTCATTCTTGAGATTCTTCCTTTGGCACCACCTTAGAGCAAAAGCAACAAAAGTTTGCTGCTTCCTCACCTACAACAACATGGGTTCGAGTGTATTTTCGCAAGTCTTACCTGTCAAAATAAAAGACTCTCAAGGATATGCTGGCTTGAGGGAGTCAAGGTAAGTCTTAATCAAGAATCAAGACTCTGTTTGCAAGAATGCTTACTAATAGTGGATCCTTAAAAATCCAGTTTTATTAGCAAGTTAAGTCGTTACCTGAATCTAGAGTTCTTTCTACCCTAGTTCATGCACTTGGCCTATACTAGCCATCTTTTTATCATCCCTTTAAGTTTACTGGAATGCTACGTGTAAGTTAGTGACCAAGTCTTCGAGAAGTAACGACGATCTGAATCGATTAATACCGAGCTGGGGATCTCCAATCACACGACATATGTAGCACTTAACCCTTGCATATGTCAACTCACCACCGGGGTTCTTAAGACCAGATCAGGTTCACGCCAACCGAGAGCATAGATACACCACCGTCCAGCCTCTTGCCACGGAGGGTACATGCTACTCTTGCCATCTCTCCACTCCCATTGCGTGTTGTCTTATTCTGGTATTAGTCTGCCCGAGGCAAAGCTTACCCATGATGAGGCATGTGACCAGTTAAAGGGTCCTCGATCAGCAGGCCTAAATCGACATGGTCCTTAATCGACTCAGATGGAGACACTACACCGAGACTCTCTTCTCGTGCAAGTCACCCGCCCGATCTCAGCTTTACCATTTCAACCCAAAGTTTGGTACCTGGAAGAGGTACATCTTTTCCGATGTTGAACCCATCATGGCCATGATGGATCCACCATTAAGTTTTATTTTTGAAAACATCCCATCCCACTTGAAGCATCATCTTTTGTCAAAACAAAACATTTTGTTTTTCATAAAACAGGTGATCAAGGAAAGGTAATCAATTATTCAAGGAAGAAAATGCATCAAGTGTTTAGCACACAATTCCTATTACCTAATGCATCAAGCAAGTGAGAAAGATTTCCAAATAGCAAGGAGGTGGCAAATGCACCGGGGCCTTGCCTTGAGTTGTATGAGAGTCGGGCTCTGCTCCACAAATATCGAAATAAAAGCAGTTCCCGGCAGGTGGGTCTTCAGGTGGTGGTGGTGCAACTCCTTCAACCACTACTTCTTCCTCGTTCTCTATATATAATCATATATAACCATGAATGCTCATGTAATGCTTATGAAAATGCTATAATAGAAAAGGTTTATCAAGTTGTATCTTGAATACAACTTTCCTTCATGATACTCTAGGGAACTAGGGTTTTTGGAGTTAGTATTTTATTTCATAGGGCAGACACTACTTAGAAGATTAGGGTTTTGGGGTTTAGGTACCAAACATTGTCCAAAACAAGTCAAACTTCACTCATGGGATCTAATAACTAAATTAGGCTCATCCTAAAAGTTTGGTGATTTTTGGAGTCTTCAATTAATTCCTAAAATTTCAAGAGACTAGGTTTTAGCTATTTTAAATACTTCATAATTCTTGGTTTGGACTAAAAATCTTGGAACTATTTTTATTAAATACTATAGAAATTTAGGAGTCCAATAAAATTGGTCTCACATTCTTAGCATTTTTCTAGAATTTTCTATGGATTTCCAAAGTCTGGTAGAAAAAGAAAAAGGAAAAAGGTCAACAGTACTGGGCTCAATCTGGCCCGAGACGTCCCACGACAGGCGAAACGCGCCCGCGCGTGCGCCCGCGCTGGCGTCTTTGCATAGAGACCCCTGGCTGTTTGAAAAACTCGTAAAGACTCCTTCCTACCTTGTCTCTGTCTCACTGACAATTGCACCAAGACCCTCACACTTCTATTCCTTCACAACCCGTGATCCCCGATGGTGAACGGTGACAAACCGAGCTCCGGCGAGCTCGTACTGGCCGGAATAGGCAACAGCTAGGGCTCTAGCTTGGCTGACACTTAATTTAACCCCTAACAACCATTTCCCCTCGATCAATTGCAAGATTCTAGCCCCTAATCTCTCTACCCACGGTGACAGTGCGATCAACAGACAACTTGAAGTGTTCCCGGTGATCCTACGGGTTCTAGCTTAATCGGCCAGGTCGAGAAGCATCAAGGGCACATAAGGGTACTGAAACGAGGAAACAGAGGGGGTGAATGGACCTGTAGAGCGTTGGCCACAACGAGCTCACTCACATGGTGTTCTTTGGTCGATTTGGGGGAAACCCAAATTGGAGCTCTCTAGTGAACAATCCGAGACACGAGTGGGTGCGCTGGAAGCTTGAATACCTAGCGGAGATGATGGCACGCTCAATTTATAGGATTCATGAGCAGTGGCTGCTAATTTGAAGGAGACGCGTGGCGGCCGGAGAGGGGGAAGAGCACCGGTGCAAAGAATTCGTGGCGTTCACCGGCGCAATGGCTCCACGATTGTACTCTTAAGTGCGCCACGGTCACTACCACACATTAACAAGCCACGTCGTGGCACAACCGAGGTCACAAGAGTTTCCACGGCGACACCAACGGTCCGACCACGTCGCAATGGGCTTTTTCCCTCACCAGAGTTCCTCCGGTCCGCCCGAGGCTTTTCCCCCACCATTTCTCCCTCTCTGACCTCGGATTCGTGGCCTTTTCCCCGCCACTGAGTTCGCCATGTCATTCTCTCCCTCTCTGCTCAATCCCGGCGACCCCGGAACCACCCTAGCACGCGCCTGCCCCAACTCCGGTGACTTCACCGTCGCGAGGAGGAGCGGCACCGCCCGCAGCTGTTCACCCTCCCCCGGTCTGATCTCCCCCGTCCGATCTTGATCACACGACCGAGATCGTGGGATACCGCTTCGCGCACCTGTCAGTGCCCGTGTCCCCTGGCGCTGGGGCCGATCGGTCAGTGCGCTCTCCCCCTCGGTCGCTGACACCCCCTGGCCCGCCTGTCAGCGCTCGCCCGCTCGTGCACGCGTGCCCTCGGCCGCAAATCTAATCTCGACTGTCGGTTTCTGATCCAACAGTTTGAATCGCCCGATACCCCTTCGCATGATAGTTTTATTAAAGGGACCCTCAGTTTGTTTAGAATCAACCCGTCGTCCCTGGTTTTCGCACGCAGGCCCCTGTAATCTTGCAGAATGAACCCTAGACTTTTAAATATTCATAGAATTAGACCTAATTTCATATTTTAAATTCCCAAACTTGTTTATTTCATATCTTTTGCATATGAACTCCAAATTTAGTGATTCAAATTGCAAAATGTTCATAGGATTATTCTCTGTTTAAATAAATTAGTTCCATTTACATTCTGTGCTTTCTAATTTTATGGATAACTATGAACTAGTATATGTATAGATTTGTTTATTTAATAAAATAAAAAGGGGAAAATCCTAGAGATTAAAACATGTTTAATCTTGTGAGATTAATAATGTGTATTACATGAATTCATCTCTGGTCTAACTTTTAGGTCACAATAAAATAAATTGAACTATGTTATGTATTTGTGGGCAATACTTAAAGAAATAATAATCTATTTCTAAAGGAAGTTAGTTTATGTTATAGTTCATGTTATACTTTTATCTCACTATTTCTTGTTTAGTATTGTGTCTTTTAAGATGTATTCCTATGTTTGTACATGTTTGGTGTGCTGTTCATTTATACTTTCCAAATGTATTGAATGCATGCTCACTTTATTTAGACAACGAGCAGTCCGAGGTTCCTGAGTGTGTTGTTGGAGACCTCCCTGAGCAACAACCTGGTGAAGACAAGTGTCCTCTGACCTATTATGTCCCACATACTTTATGATTTACTGTCCCGCATTACATTACTTAACCTAAGGATTGAGTAGTCTGTATTTATCTTATCCTTGTTTACCTTTTTGGGTTATCATGGTTAGCATCTTGCTATTGCCTTAACTTAATCAATGAACATGTTGTGATTATTTATGATACAATGACATTATCCCAATGATGTTATTGTGATACTCTAGGGGGCTCAGGCCTTGTTCCTGAGTACCTCTCCGTAAGGACCTGTTCGTGGAGTGACCACCCGGGATAACAGTGCAACCATGAGGGTGGAATGGGACGCCCTTAGCTGAATAATTAGGTGAACCTGGGGGTGTAGTTGGCTTTGCTGGAGGGCCATCAATGGGGCCGGGGCGTAGTGCTCGCTCTGCCAAGGGGGTGCAGAGGTTCATTCGATTTGGTTTTGTTAGTCACCCACCTTGGGGAGGTGTATTGCGTTTGTACGACTAGCGAAACCTAACAAACAGCTATGCACCAGGGGAGTCTTTGTAAAGGCTACATAGTGTGGCGGAACCGCCCGAATTATTCCAACTTAAGTGCCCAAGTCCCGCCTTAGAGGCTAGACTGTGGCAGAACCTCCCAAGTTATTGGGCCCACATGCACCTACCCTTATCTCAAAGACATCAGACGGCTATGCATGTGCACCAAATAACTTAACAGGATCCGTCCGAGTGCTCCAAGGACATCGGATAAACCACGTATAACCAGGACCGCAAGATTAAGTAACACAAATCACACACACCAATATTTTTGCAGCGGAAATCTTATTACCAAATTTTACAAGTTACAAAAATTTTACATTATTTTATCAGAGTGATTACAATAGTGATTCAAAGATATAAACTTTGAAATGTTATAAATTATTTATAAGTTTGAAATAAATGCTAGCTCAAGTGACCATCCTCAATAAGAAATATAGAAGAGTTACTTAGACTTATAAGAAGGCCGAGCCCACCGGCACTTAACACCATCAACAGCAACACAAGGTTATAACCTGAAAACAATAGGGAATAAAACCCTGAGTATGGAATTACTCAGCAAGACTTACCTGACTAAAGAAAAGACTTTCAAGGATATGCTAGCTGATTAGGAATCAAGGTAAGGCTTACCAAATTTCAAAGACTCATTTTGCAGAAGAGCTTACTAGTAGTGAATCCTTATGCCAAAATTTTACTTCACAAGTTAAGTACTTTTCCTGAATCTAGATTTGCCTGATCTAGAGCATTCACTTGTCCTGGTCTAGCTTTCTTTTACCAAATCCTTATTTTACTTATTAACTACGATGAGTGGTCAGTGAGTTGAGTCTCCATGACCGAGGAGCAACGACGATTCGAACCGATTATACCCAGCTGGAGATCCCTAACCACACGACATATGTAGCACTTAACCCTTGCATATGTCAACCGTTCCCACAGATCCTCCACAACGTGAACCGGTCCACGCTACCCGGGAGCACAGTACTCCTCCATCCAGCCTCTAGCCAGGAGGGTACACGCTACTCCCACCATCTCCCACGCCCAGTGCGCGGTTGTCTTTTCATGTATGGAATAGCCGGGTTCAGGCTTACCGGAGCATGTGGCTAGTTGCAAAGTCTCATCTCATCAGGCCTACATCGAACGGTCCTTAATCGACACAGACGGGCGACCATGTCCGCTCAGCGTCTGGTCTAGATGTATTCAAACCATTTTCCCATTTTTGGTACCCGACAGGGGTACTTTTTTCCGAATGATGAACCCACTCCGGCCGAAGTGGAATCATCACCATAAGTTTGCATTGATTTTTGAAACGAAAGGCCCATAACCAATGTTCCACAATCATTCTTTTTGAAAACAAATGATTTTTCAGTTTCTAAGCAGGGCTAAGCATTATCAGTTCTTTTTATAAAACCAGGATTAAGGAGTTTCCAAGGAATGGTAATGCATCAATTATTTATCACACAACTCCTATCACCTAATGCATCAGATAAGGTGAAAAAGCATTTAAAACACAAGGAAGGGGCGAATGCACCGGGGCTTGCCTGGAATAAACACTACGTTAGTGTTTGTTAGGTGGCGACCACTTGACGACCATCCTTTTGTCTTGGCATTTGTTCAGGCAGGTTCGTCCATCAGCACCACCATGAGGAGTAGCCCGCGCTTGGGGTCGACTTGGTTCGTCTTTCGTATCACGTGGTTAATTCACGTACCTGAATGACATGCATTATGCACATGAATGCATATAGACATGAATATTACAAACCTAAATAGTGCTATGCGATAGCGAATTAAACACCTAGCGGCGAGGCGTTGTACAACCTCATACATCACATTATTCTATGACTTAGCAGACATAGTATTTTTAATCGAATCACACCACTACAAGTGATTATGACATTTCATCACACAACCCTACATATATTCTACTCGGTCCACTAATTAAACTAATTAACTAGAATAGTGAAATAACCCACCATAACTGAATCGGACTTGATAATCGCAAGAACGACCAATGTGGCGGAACTGCCCGAATTATTCCAACTTAAGTGCCTAAGCCCCGCCTCAGAGGCTAGACCACACTTAAATGGGAATAACCCGTCAATCCCTCGGATCTAGTCCGACACGGCCACTGACAGGATCAAGTACCACAATCTCACTCGAAGGTGAGTCACAGAGCAAATACAATAAAGCATAAAACCATACATGCCCGAGTATCAAATTATTACATCACCATCATCATCATCGGAGTTTTTGCAAAAGTAACCATCATTGTTTGAAGTGCAGCGGAATAAAACTAACGGTAATTAAATAGAGAGATGGGGAAGCCTGTCCCATCACTCCTCATGCTCCTCCTCAGCCGAGGCAGGGTCCCACTCGACAGTCCAACCCGGTGGCAAGGTGGATGGCCAAGTTATTCCAGCAACCATTTCCTCCAGAGAACCTGTAAAAATTATGCCACAAGCAAGGCTGAGTATACTAATACTCAGCTAGACTTACCCGGTGTGAGGAGTCTACTCCTCTACCTCTAGACATGCAGCTGTTTGGCTGTGGGGTTTGGTTGCCAAAAGCACTAGCTGAGTTTCTAAATCAAGATTTTAACTTAGTCAAAATTAAGTGTGACTCTCTTAAGGCTAAAAGTGGACTATCTACTCATACATGGTAGCAAGCATTATTAGCAATCAACATCTTATCTCAACTCATCATACTTCCACTTGTTACTCAATGCAGTACAATGGATCAACCAGTCTCATTAGCTGCGAGAAGCAGACGATTCGAATCGAGTTTTTATCCTTGCAAGGTAAACCTAAACACACGACATGTAGGGGCACTCCGTCCCCACACACATCAATCGTCCCCATCGATTCCCCGTCAGCAGATCAGGGCTCACCGCCTTGGCGTACAATGCCTCACTGACCCCGACTGGCCGTCGTGCAGTGACCGCACTTGTACCCACCATAACCGGAATGGGAGACCTCGTCTCAGGTCGCGTGAGGGGTAAAGTCCACTGCCAGGTTCAATCAGGTACTAGGCTTACCGATTTACCATATTTCTCGGCATGTGCTTAGTACGTTCAAATGCTTGACACAGGTATCCACACGTTAATCCTTATTCCATTTTCCATCTCGTAAACAACCAATCCCCATGGATTGTTGTCCACCAACTAGTATCATGACAGTGTGAAAGTGGGTACAATCAATTTCCTGATCTCGCGCGAGTGCTAGAAAAATCACTCGTCTTCTACCGAGATCCTAATTAAATAAAGCAACTACTCGACCTGTCATACTAGTATTCATTTCAAAAGGATTCCTGAGATCATGCAACTAGGGTTTCAAACAATTCCTACACCTAAGTGCACAATCAATCCTACAATCATTAAGTGAAGTAAAATAGCATAAATAACAGGTTATGCATAAAACCGGGGCTTGCCTTCCAAAGCAGTGGCAGGCAGGTCCTCTGGTGCAGGCTCGGGTGCTGGATCTGGGGCTACCTCCTGAGCAGCTCCTTGCTCCGGCACGAGGATGTACTCTCCGTCAGCAAGATTACAGTCTATCAAAATGCAAATGAACATGTATGTCATGATTATGCAAGATTTAAGAACATTAAGCTAAAAGAAACTAAGTTAAGAATTAACTTAGGGTTTTCCTGGTTATGTGGGGCTTCTAGTGGTATATATATACATAGACTCATTACCTTTTAGGTTTAGGTTTTCTTTTAGGATAACTTAGTGGATTTGCATTGTCTTTATAGATTTCAGTGGACAATTTTTATAAAGGTTTTAGGACGACATTAACTTCCATTATCCATTTTCCTTTCTTTAATTTCCCTTTAGGGTTTCTAGGGTAGGTTTGAACTACAACAGTGTTTTAATAATTTCCAAAAATTCTGTAAAAATTACAGTGGGTTGTCACTTGCTATTCTAGCTTGTTTTAAGAATTTGAGGCTTAAAGTACAAAAGCTAGGCTTTAAACAAAAATGACAAGAGTTATACAAAATGGGCCACTTTACACTACACCTCTTAGTTAGGTGTAGGTTCTGTCCTAAAGGTTATTTTTGCTGGCCTCCCATAGTAATAATAGGCTTCTGTGCTAAAAATCATAGACAACTAAGGGGTGGTTATTTAGTTATGATTTTCTCAAGTTTAATGTCAAAAAGGCACTTTCTACTACATAATTATTTGAAAAATGTCAAACAGCAGATTTCATATTTTTCCTAAACTCTCCTTAATAAAACATTTGTTATCCCAAGGGTGGGGGTGTTTTTACCTTGGGGTTATTTTTGTAGAGTTTTTCTAAGTTTCACTTGTTTTATTAAATCAAAAGGGATCTTACTTATTTTATACTAAAACAGGGCATGATATATTTTTCCAGTGATCTACATTAATTAAGTATCCTAACAAAAATAGAGGTACTCTCTGGTTCTTTGTTTAAAGTACATTTTCTATTTTTCTTACCCATAAGCATATTAAGAAATAAGGGGTAAAAACTAACTTAATGGAGTGGACAGAGAGGTTTAATATTTTTATTTGGTTTAGTAGGTAGATACACACTTCTCAAAATTTTTCTAACCCTGGTCAAGCAATATTCCTATTTTTCCTTCTAATATTGAGTTTTGAGTAGTTTTCTTATTTAATTCAAAACTTCAGAAAGAAATACAGAAACCATGGGTTCTATTATTTTTACCTGATAGTTCATAATTTCCAGAATCTAGCAAAATTGGTTTGAACATTTTTGGATGATCATTCTTCAAGTTATGCATTTATTTGGCTATCTGTTATAACAAAAGGAATATAAATTCGAAAATGGAAAAGAAAACAGGTTTACGCTAAGGCCCCTGGGGTTTATCTTTTTCTTTTCTCACAGAACAGCCCTCGGTCCACTATTGGCTTGGGTCACTGACATTGCGCAAAGCCCCCTGGACTTAACCGAAATCTAACCCGCGCTCCCTAACCGGCTTAAACAGTACCCGCGGTATAGATTACGGCGATGGGGCTTACCGGCGGCAGTAGAGCTCCGGCGGGGTGGTCAGTGACGTCCGGGAGGTCGCGACGGTCACGTCGGTGTGCGGGTCGGCGTCGGAGGTGGTCGGAGCTACCCTGGCCACGAGCACAGGCGGCGGGGGTCGTCGGCGGCTCCTGCTCCGGCCAAACCACGGCGGTATAGTTCAATTAGGGTGCACGAGGAGCTTCACGGGGTGATAAAGAGGCCATGCGCGCAACGAATTGGAAAACGGTGCAGGGGCTTACCCGGTCCACGTGCGCCGGCGGGTTCTTAAAGTCCGGTGAGCACGATTGAGCTAGTCCGGTGACGCGGGTTCACGGGTCAAGCTTGAGCAAGTCTCACGGCCTCACCAGGAAGCTAT
Source organism: Zea mays (assembly GCF_902167145.1). Taxonomy (NCBI): domain Eukaryota; kingdom Viridiplantae; phylum Streptophyta; class Magnoliopsida; order Poales; family Poaceae; genus Zea; species Zea mays. The sequence goes on along the minus strand of NC_050104.1, from coordinate 72,598,768 downwards.
CTGGAGGCTTGGATCAAACGGGGGAGGACGGAAGAGGGGCTGGCCACGGTGGTTGCTCTCGGGCGGCACTTGCGGGTCGCGGGGAGGTCGCCGGAGCTAATGGCTGGCTCGGGTAAGTCAGGCGAGGTACGGAGGAGGCAACGGGGAAGGCAGCCAAGCACTGGGGCGGGCTTTATAGCCGTGGCGCGGGCGTGGTCACGGGCGGCCGCGGGCGCGCTGGGGTTCGCGCACGGGCGTGCTCTGAGCGCGCCCCCGGATGTCAGCTCGCGTCGAACACGTGGAAGCTTGCTTCTGCCATGGTTCAACGGCGGATTAGAGTGCCATAGCGTGCGTATCTTGGCAAAGTGTCTGTGTACGGTCGCTTCTCTGCTCCAAATCCTATCTTTTTGCTGTGAGTTCCAAGTCGAGATATGGTCGGGGTAGAGAGATAGAGAGGGGAGAAGTTTGCTGTGTCAGCTAGACCCGAACCGAGACAAAAGTGGTGTCAAGTCGTGTCTAGCGCCCTAGGGTAGGTGTCATCTCTTTCCAGGGTGTTCTAGGGTTAATTTGGCGCCATTTTGTCAATTGGGTCGAAAGGTTTTGAAAATTAGATTAAGGTGAACATGTGGAGTCTTTGTGCAAGGGTTAGTTTTTGTACTTAGGCAAAAACTGAATTCTCCCTTGTGCTGAACCTTAGGTGAACTTTTTAGGGCTTTTCTGAAAACTTTTTGGGGGGTACTTCCTTACTATTAATTGTAGGTTATTAAGTATAGTACAACTTTTATATTTGGCCCAAACCATGATCATAAGGTTTACATGATCTTTTGATCATGGCTTCAATTAGGGTTCCTATTGCCCATGGGGGGTTTGCTTTAGGGTTTTGGAAAACCCCCACTTAGATGTGCATGACAAGCTAGGCCATGACATCCAAGATAGTTTGCACTTGGTTAGGACCTTGAATTCAATGTTTGAGGTACTTTGCCCACACAAAACTTCATGTGATAATGGGTTAACAAAGGGGTAACCCTGGGGTGGACACCCTGAGTAACACCTGGGGTGTTACAGCCCTCCCCCCTTAAAGGAATCTCGCCCCGAGGTTCCAGGTAGAGCCCCTTGGAGGGATGCTTGGTGTGCTGGTGTTGTTTTCCCCTTTATACTTAAGTTTCTCTTATTTACTGCTCTTCGAATGTCATCCTCTTTGCAACTTCAGAAGGAAGCCCTTCTTAAGTTAAATCCACAACTTAGACTATCCTTGTTATCTAAGTTTTTCTTATAATTGGATTCAAAGGGCAGGTGGGGGATGGGGTTCGGGGGTTACGTACCGACTCCTTTGGGTAGAAAGTCGGGGAAGCGAGAGCGTAGAAAATCCTCAGTCTCCCATGTAGCTTCTTCTGCTGAATGGTGACTCCACTGAACCTTATACATTCTGACTGACCTTGCCCGAGTTGATCTTTCCTTCTGATCTAATACCTTGACGGGGTACTCTTGGTAGGACAAGTCTGATTCTATCTCAATGTCTGGTTCCGGTAGTACTTCAGTGGGTAGACGAACACATTTCCGCAGCTGAGATACATGGAACACATTATGAACTGCTGACATGTGAGGTGGCAATTCCAATTGGTAGGCCACGGGTCCACAACTTGCCTTGATCTCATAGGGTCCAATGTAGCGAGGAGCTAACTTGCCCTTGATCCTGAATCTCTGGACACCCTTGGTGGGTGATACCTTAATATAGACATGATCTCCCACCTTAAACTGTAGAGGCTTCCGCCTCTTATCATGATAGCTCCTTTGCCTCATGTTCAGATCTGCCTGAGTGAAGATGTATTTGAGACTCTTGTGATCAGTATAGATGTTACAGTGAGCTCCCATCAAGTAGTGTCTCCATATCTTTAGAGCATGAACTACAGCTGCCAGTTCTAGATCATGTGTAGGGTAGTTCTGCTCATGGGGCCTGAGTGCTCGGGAAGCATAAGCAATCACTCTATTCTCTTGCATCAAGACACATCCCAATCCGGTACCAGAAGCATCACAATAAACTTCAAATGGCTTGGCGTTGTCAGGTTGGGCCAGCACTGGGGCTGTTGTCAAATGCTGCCTCAAGGTATGAAAGGCATCTTCACACTTTTGGCTCCACTCAAATTTGACTCCCTTCTTTAACAGTTCAGTCATTGGTTTGGCAATTCTGGAGAAATCCGGAATAAATCGTCGATAATACCCTGCCAATCCCAGAAAATTCCGAATCTGCCTCACTGTAGTTGGGGGTTTCCAATCCATTACCTCTTGTACCTTCTCAGGATCAACTGATATCCCATCCTGAGAAATTGTGTGACCCAAGAATTTAATCTCCTTCAGCCAGAACTCACATTTAGACAACTTAGCATAAAGATGATGATCGCGTAGTCGTTGAAGCACGATGTGCAGGTGCTCAGTATGTTCATCTTCATTCTTGGAATAGACCAGAATATCATCAATGAAAACGACCACGAACTTATCCAATTCTGGCATAAACACTGAGTTCATCAGGTACATAAAATAAGCCGGGGCATTGGTCAGCCCAAAAGACATCACCAGAAACTCATACAATCCATATCTGGTAGAGAAAGCCGTCTTGGGAATGTCACTGGCATGGATCTTGATCTGATGGTAACCTGAGCGTACGTCTATCTTGGAGAATACCTTGGCTCCTACCAATTGATCGAACAGAACATCAATGCGGGGCAGTGGGTATTTGTTCTTGATAGTCACCGCATTGAGAGGGCGGTAGTCAACACACATCCTCAAGCTCTCATCCTTTTTCTTCACAAATAATGCTGGACATCCCCATGGTGAAGTGCTCGGACGAATAAACCCCTTGTCCAACAATTCTTGCAATTGCTTCTTCAATTCTGCCAATTCCGCGGGAGGCATCCTATAGGGTCTCTTGGAGATAGGAGCAGTCCCGGGTTGCAACTCGATGGCGAACTCAATGTCTCGGTCAGGTGGCATCCCTGGCAATTCCTCCGGAAAAACATCCGGATAGTCACGGACCACTGGGATCTTTTCCACTGGGGAATTTATCATGACGAAGGCACAAGAACGGGTACAACCCTGGTCAGGCAAATAAAGTGTGGTTTCACCACAAGTTGGTGAGTGCACCTCAATGGCCCTGGCTGCAATATCAATAACTGCTTGGTGCCTGGTCAACCAGTCAGTTCCCAAAATAATATCCACACTATCCAACCCCAAAATGAGGAGGGTGGTTTTAATTATTAGACTACCAAACTTTATGGGCACGTGTCTGTTGATTTGATAGGTGGCAACCCTGCCTCCTGGTGTTGAAATTGTAATGCCCCCATCGGTGTGGAAAAAGGGCAACTGGCATTTGGCACTAAACTTGGCACTGATAAAACTATGTGAAGCACCGGAATCAAAAAGAACAATGGCGGGAAAATTTAAAACTGTAAAGATACCAGTCATGACGGGTGCTCCCTCTGGAATATCAGCCATGGTGGTGAAGTTCAGCCTGCCTTGCCTCACTTGCACCTTCTGCCTCTTCCCTTGGTTCTGATTAGCATTCTGCCCCTGCCTCTGCTGGTTCCTGGGGCAATTCTTGGCATAATGCCCAGTGTTGCCACATGTGAAGCATCTGTTGTCATTTGGCTGGCGGCACTGCTGCTGCTGCTGATTGCCCCTTTGAGCTGGAAATTGGGTGCGGTTGGGCGCCGGCTGCTGCTGCTGCTGAGGTCGGATCACCCATCGCCCTTGCTGCTGCTGGGGTCCCCTGCCCTGGGTGTCGGACACAATCCTGAAGCGCTGTGGCTGAGCTGAGGGTCCTGTCACAGGGGTCTTCCTCTTCTTCTCTGCCTGTCTAGCTGTAATGCAGTCCTCTTGGGAGATAGCCATGTTGACCAACTCATTGTAGCTGTTGGCCCTGACGGTGTTGAGACGATCCCGGAGCTTAGTGCTGAGCCCCCTTCTGAACCTGTCTCTCTTCTTCTCATCTGTATCTGCATGATATCCCGCATACTGGCACAAGTCATTAAAGGCCTGGGCATACTGCAACACTGTCCTGTTGTCCTGAGTGAGTGCCAAAAACTCATTGAGCTTCCTGTCCATGATTCCGGCTGGTATGTGGTGTCCTCTGAAAGCTGCCTTAAATTCCCTCCACTCCACCTCTCGGTCCTCTGGCTGCATAGCAAGAAAATAATCCCACCAAGTCCTTGCGGGTCCACGAAGCTGCTGGGTGGCGAACCTGACTTTGGTGACCTCTGAGCAAACTCCATGTAGCAGTGGGAATTTGGATTCCACCACTCGCAGCCACACATCTGCGTCAAGTGGGTCCTCCGCCCTGGTGAACAATGGAGGCTGGGTGCTAAGGAATTCCTGATACGTAGCCGCCGCGGGGTGACGCTGATGGTCTCCACCACCATAATGCTGAGGTGGTGGCTGACGTTGAGCCAGCTGCCTCAGGATCTCATTCTGCTGAGCCATGAGCTCCTGCAGAGTGGGAGGTGGTGGCGGCGGTGGAGGAACGCGCTCGTTCTGGCCACGACGCTGCCTCCCGGCCATCTGAAAAACCACATACATACTTAACACCACAGTTCCAAGTTCAAGATTTTATCACGGAGAAAAAGTTAAGACAACATGATAGACTCTGACTTCAACAAAAGGATTTTAAAGAGGTATAAATTCTTCCTTCCAAATTTAAACTGATAACAACATCCATCAAACCAGCTCCCAAGAGAGTTTAGCACGATTACATCAAATTGTTCCAAAATGACTCAACTCTATCTAGCCTAGTACCCCAAGGGTGCAAAAGCTAAGCTAGCTGCGAGGAGTCCGACTATCCAACTTCTAAGCCTACCCTGAACACCTAGTGAGCGAACGAAGCAACACTCGACTCGGGAGAAGGTGGTCTTCCCGAGCCGGCAGTGTCCACACTGGAGGCAGGCTCATCTCCTCCCTCAATGTCGACGTCCTCGTTGGCCTCTTGGTCCTGGATCTCCTGGTGATGCATGTCCAGGTGCTCGTTAGCCTCAGCAAGCTGCTGCTGAGTGTTAATGAGCTGATCCTCTAGGACCTCGATGGTGTTCTCCCTGGTGCCTACCAGCTCCTCCAACTCCTGAATATCAGTGGATAGCTGTTCCACCTGCAAGTCCTTCTCCACCATTTCTTGAGACAAATCAACCACAAGTTCCTCTCTGTTGTCCAATGTAATCTTTGTTGCCTCCAGCAACGCCATCAGATGGGACATTGCCTCACCGCGCATCACCTGCAGACGGTACAGGGCATTCATGCACCGTACAGTCAAGTGCGCGGTCTGTCCTGGGTAGATGGCCCAGATATCCTTGGCATGCTCCACCCGATCCTTCCACATTGGGTCGTCCTCCCTCTCAGCGGGGAACAAACCAATGGGGTGGGTAGCCAGCTCCAAAGGATGGAATCCGCAGAAGGTAGTCAATCCATGCAGAGCGATCGCCTCGATCGTGTCCTCTGCTCGGTATCCGAAAGACTCGGAGTCCAAGGAGCGCCATCCTGGCTGTAGGGGATGAGGCTCCAAGGTCATCCTCACCCTACAGCGAGGCACTCGGTGCTTCTCGAACTGTTGTACCGCGTACTGAGGGGGTGTCGTGTATCCGGCCCCCTGAAGTACCTCCCACAAAATGCGGGGGAAGCCCTCTCGTGCAAGTCCGTCAGTGTGGGTCAGTGCATTTCCGTCATCGGAGGATCCGTGGGAAGTCATCTGTGTACGGTTAAGCGTAAGTAAAAGAAAAAGAATTATAAAAAGAACAAGAAAAAGTAAAACTCAGCCTTTCTCTAGTTAAGTAAAAAGGCACTAGGGACCTAGTTGGTTGTTATCTTGTGCTTAAGTCCTTTACTCAGTTATCCATTTGCTTAATTATGAATGCATGCATGCTCGTCCTGAACGACCTCACAACAAGGTAAAAGGAATAGGGAGGAACTCCCATCCTGTAAAAGTGGCCTGTAGGGCCTAGTTACTTAGCCACCTAGCTACCCTTCTATTACCCTAAGGCTTCACGTCCTAGGTCTATCCTGCTCGTCCTACTATCTATCCAATATTGTTTCTACCAAGTTTTACTTGGAAAAGTGATGGTATTTACATTTTATTGATTCCTCTGTGGTGGTACAAGCTCCGATACCAGCTGTGGCGGAACTGCCCGAATTATTCCAACTTAAGTGCCTAAGCCCCGCCTCAGAGGCTAGACCACACTTAAATGGGAATAACCCGTCAATCCCTCGGATCTAGTCCGACACGGCCACTGACAGGATCAAGTACCACAATCTCACTCGAAGGTGAGTCACAGAGCAAATACAATAAAGCATAAAACCATACATGCCCGAGTATCAAATTATTACATCACCATCATCATCATCGGAGTTTTTGCAAAAGTAACCATCATTGTTCGAAGTGCAGCGGAATAAAACTAGCGGTAATTAAATAGAGAGATGGGGAAGCCTGTCCCATCACTCCTCATGCTCCTCCTCAGCCGAGGCAGGGTCCCACTCGACAGTCCAACCCGGTGGCAAGGTGGATGGCCAAGTTATTCCAGCAACCATTTCCTCCAGAGAACCTGTAAAAATTATGCCAGAAGCAAGGCTGAGTATACTAATACTCAGCTAGACTTACCCGGTGTGAGGAGTCTACTCCTCTACCTCTAGACATGCAGCTGTTTGGCTGTGGGGTTTGGTTGCCAAAAGCACTAGCTGAGTTTCTAAATCAAGATTTTAACTTAGTCAAAATTAAGTGTGACTCTCTTAAGGCTAAAAGTGGACTATCTACTCATACATGGTAGCAAGCATTATTAGCAATCAACATCTTATCTCAACTCATCATACTTCCACTTGTTACTCAATGCAGTACAATGGATCAAGCAGTCTCATTAGCTGCGAGAAGCAGACGATTCGAATCGAGTTTTTATCCTTGCAAGGTAAACCTAAACACACGACTTGTAGGGGCACTCCGTCCCCACACACATCAACTGTCCCCATCGATTCCCCGTCAGCAGATCAGGGCTCACCGCCTTGGCGTACAATGCCTCACTGACCCCGACTGGCCGTCGTGCAGTGACCGCACTTGTACCCACCATAACCGGAATGGGAGACCTCGTCTCAGGTCGCGTGAGGGGTAAAGTCCACTGCCAGGTTCAATCAGGTACTAGGCTTACCGATTTACCATATTTCTCGGCATGTGCTTAGTACGTTCAAACGCTTGACACAGGTATCCGCACGTTAATCCTTATTCCATTTTCCATCTCGTAAACAACCAATCCCTATGGATTGTTGTCCACCAACTAGTATCATGACAGTGTGAAAGTGGGTACAATCAATTTCCTGATCTCGCGCGAGTGCTAGAAAAATCACTCGTCTTCTACCGAGATCCTAATTAAATAAAGCAACCACTCGACCTGTCATACTAGTATTCATTTCAAAAGGATTCCTGAGATCATGCAACTAGGGTTTCAAACAATTCCTACACCTAAGTGCACAATCAATCCTACAATCATTAAGTGAAGTAAAATAGCATAAATAACAGGTTATGCATAAAACCGGGGCTTGCCTTCCAAAGCAGTGGCAGGCAGGTCCTCTGGTGTAGGCTCGGGTGCTGGATCTGGGGCTACCTCCTGAGCAGCTCCTTGCTCCGGCACGAGGATGTACTCTCCGTCAGCAAGATTACAGTCTATCAAAATGCAAATGAACATGTATGTCATGATTATGCAAGATTTAAGAACATTAAGCTAAAAGAAACTAAGTTAAGAATTAACTTAGGGTTTTCCTGGTTATGTGGGGCTTCTAGTGGTATATATATACATAGACTCATTACCTTTTAGGTTTAGGTTTTCTTTTAGGATAACTTAGTGGATTTGCATTGTCTTTATAGATTTCAGTGGACAATTTTTATAAAGGTTTTAGGACGACATTAACTTCCATTATCCATTTTCCTTTCTTTAATTTCCCTTTAGGGTTTCTAGGGTAGGTTTGAACTACAACAGTGTTTTAATAATTTCCAAAAATTCTGTAAAAATTACAGTGGGTTGTCACTTGCTATTCTAGCTTGTTTTAAGAATTTGAGGCTTAAAGTACAAAAGCTAGGCTTTAAACAAAAATGACAAGAGTTATACAAAATGGGCCACTTTACACTACACCTCTTAGTTAGGGGTAGGTTCTGTCCTAAAGGTTATTTTTGCTGGCCTCCCATAGTAATAATAGGCTTCTGTGCTAAAAATCATAGACAACTAAGGGGTGGTTATTTAGTTATGATTTTCTCAAGTTTAATGTCAAAAAGGCACTTTCTACTACATAATTATTTGAAAAATGTCAAACAGCAGATTTCATATTTTTCCTAAACTCTCCTTAATAAAACATTTGTTATCCAAAGGGTGGGGGTGTTTTTACCTTGGGGTTATTTTTGTAGAGTTTTTCTAAGTTTCACTTGTTTTATTAAATCAAAAGGGATCTTACTTATTTTATACTAAAACAGGGCATGATATATTTTTCCAGTGATCTACATTAATTAAGTATCCTAACAAAAATAGAGGTACTCTCTGGTTCTTTGTTTAAAGTACATTTTCTATTTTTCTTACCCATAAGCATATTAAGAAATAAGGGGTAAAAACTAACTTAATGGAGTGGACAGAGAGGTTTAATATTTTTATTTGGTTTAGTAGGTAGATACACACTTCTCAAAATTTTTCTAACCCTGGTCAAGCAATATTCCTATTTTTCCTTCTAATATTGAGTTTTGAGTAGTTTTCTTATTTAATTCAAAACTTCAGAAAGAAATACAGAAACCATGGGTTCTATTATTTTTACCTGATAGTTCATAATTTCCAGAATCTAGCAAAATTGGTTTGAACATTTTTGGATGATTATTCTTCAAGTTATGCATTTATTTAGCTATCTGTTATAACAAAAGGAAAATAAATTCGAAAATGGAAAAGAAAACAGGTTTACGCTAAGGCCCCTGGGGTTTATCTTTTTCTTTTCTCACAGAACAGCCCTCGGTCCACTATTGGCTTGGGTCACTGACATTGCGCAAAGCCCCCTGGACTTAACCGAAATCTAACTCGCGCTCCCTGACCGGCTTAAACAGTACCCGCGGTATAGATTACGGCGGTGGGGCTTACCGGCGGCAGTAGAGCTCCGGCGGGGTGGTCAGTGACGTCCGGGAGGTCGCGACGGTCACGTCGGTGTGCGGGTCGGCGTCGGAGGTGGTCGGAGTTACCCTGGCCACGAGCACAGGCGGCGGGGGTCGTCGGCGGCTCCTGCTCCGGCCAAACCACGGCGGTATAGTTCAATTAGGGTGCACGAGGAGCTTCACGGGGTGATAAAGAGGCCATGCGCGCAACGAATTGGAAAATGGTGCAGGGGCTTACCCGGTCCACGTGCGCCGGCGGGTTCTTAAACTCCGGTGAGCACGATTGAGCTAGTCCGGTGACGCGGGTTCACGGGTCAAGCTTGAGCAAGTCTCACGGCCTCACCAGGAAGCTATCTGGGGGCTTGGATCAAACGGGGGAGGACGGAAGAGGGGCTGGCCACGGTGGTTGCTCTCGGGCGGCACTGGCGGGTCGCGGGGAGGTCGCCGGAGCTAATGGCTGGCTCGGGTAAGTCAGGCGAGGTACGGAGGAGGCAACGGGGAAGGCAGCCAAGCACTGGGGCGGGCTTTATAGCCGTGGCGCGGGCGTGGTCACGGGCGGCCGCGGGCGCGCGGGGGTTCGCGCACGGGCGTGCTCTGAGCGCGCCCCCGGATGTCAGCTCGCGTCGAACACGTGGAAGCTTGCTTCTGCCATGGTTCAACGGCGGATTAGAGCGCCATAGCGTGCGTATCTTGGCAAAGTCACTGTGTACGGTCGCTTCTCTGCTCCAAATCCTATCTTTTTGCTGTGAGTTCCAAGTCGAGATATGGTCGGGGTAGAGAGATAGAGAGGGGAGAAGTTTGCTGTGTCAGCTAGACCCGAACCGAGACAAAAGTGGTGTCAAGTCGTGTCTAGCGCCCTAGGGTAGGTGTCATCTCTTTCCAGGGTGTTCTAGGGTTAATTTGGCGCCATTTTGTCAATTGGGTCGAAAGGTTTTGAAAATTGGATTAAGGTGAACATGTGGAGTCTTTGTGCAAGGGTTAGTTTTTGTACTTAGGCAAAAACTGAATTCTCCCTTGTGCTGAACCTTAGGTGAACTTTTTAGGGCTTTTCTGTAAACTTTTTGGGGGTACTTCCTTACTATTAATTGTAGGTTATTAAGTATAGTACAACTTTTATATTTGGCCCAAACCATGATCATAAGGTTTACATGATCTTTTGATCATGGCTTCAATTAGGGTTCCTATTGCCCATGGGGGGTTTGCTTTAGGGTTTTGGAAAACCCCCACTTAGATGTGCATGACAAGCTAGGCCATGACATCCAAGATAGTTTGCACTTGGTTAGGACCTTGAATTCAATGTTTGAGGTACTTTGCCCACACAAAACTTCATGTGATAATGGGTTAACAAAGGGGTAACCCTGGGGTGGACACCCTGAGTAACACCTAGGGTGTTACAACCAAGTCAGCGAGGGTTTCGTAACTCAGATATTTTGTCAAGCACCTAGTGAGCATCACACTGAATTTTGCTTTTAAATACTCGATGAAACGGGCACCATCCAACCATGCCATTTAATTAGCTACTAACCAAGGAATATAACTACTAAAAGGAAATATCATTGACTTAATCATATAATTTAACCTACCTTTCGTATTACTAAATCCATCGTACTTCACTTATTTTTAACACTACCACAACGCGCCTGCGCTAAATACGAGGATTATTACGACTAATAATTATATTTAATCCAATCATTAGATAAACTTACAAAAAGTATAAATCGGCTCACCAGCATCAAACGCGACCCAATACTCGTACGAATGCTGATAAATCCTGGCTCGAGCTTGTCGTCGAACATCTGACGAGTGTCGTGCGACTTCACTTTCTTCTCCATACCTTCCGGTGATTTCTCTTAAACCAGCGACGATCAACGAGGTTTGCAAAGACGACAAGAGGGCGAAAACCATCTATCACAACAACTCTCTACCCCGCAAATAGCATAAAAACAGCCATATGAAGCAGTGTTAAGATCTTCCGCCCTCATGACCCAGATGGGGCTGACCACGAGGAGGCGAAACACGACGAGACGCGTATCGGAAGAGTTACTGAGATTAAAGATGCCGACATGCGCCATGGCGAGGAAGAGATGGAAGATGAGCACATGAAGGGAAACAACGATGTTGTCGCACACAGCGCGAAGGCGAACGACAACGACACGGATAGTGTTGGACATGGACGAATCCATTCAGAGCTTCAAATCGACGGCCACCAGGTCACGACACCAAGAAGAATGCACAAAGCCAAGAGGCTGTGCCGGTAAATGGAGCTCACACGGACGCAAGGACGACATCCACAGCGAACGCACAGGGGAATAACTCCCTGGCAGAGCAACGTGGACGTAGGGTGAGCTGAGACGGCGAATACGAGTGGAGCTGCAAAGTTGCTCGCGCGTCGTGGCGCAGGGAGCTGGGGCATGAACTGGGCAGAGAAAGCCGGGCGATCCAGGGACTACGACGAGGGAGAAACTCGGCAGGGCACAGATGGCGGGACCTCAGCACAGGACGAGCGCAGGGGAGTTCGTGGCTACGCGTGGATGGGCGGGCTGGAGCGCCGCGACGAGCGCAGGGGCGCGTCACAGGCGAGGGCGAGCTGCCACAGGGAGGAAGAAGATGGAGAAGGGCCGCAGCGCTGGGGGTTCGACGCGCCGTGACGAGTAGAGAGATGTGGCGCTGCACAGAGGAGGGAGATGAAGGAGAGAGAGCCGCTATGGGAAAGGGAGGAGAACTGGGCGCGACGCTGGACCAAATCCGAGCTGGAGCAGGGAGATAAGCACGGCATTGGGACAGAACCGAGCGGTCGAGCGCCAGCAGCCAGGGAGGAGCGACCGACAGAGGAGCACGGCGCGCGCACAGAGCACAGAAGCTGGGCGCGACCATGGACTGGGAGATGGGCGCCGAGCGTGCAGGGTGGAGAGGGAGGGGCACGACACCAGGGAGCTGCGCGGCCAGGCTGCGTGTAGGGAGCCGGCGCGGCCATGGCGAGCAAGGAGCGCGCGCACAGGAAGCAGGTCGGGCGCGGCAGCAGGTGCGGCACCAGGGAGAAGACGAGGGCGCTGGGAGCCGGGAGGAGCAGAGGCGCGTCACCAGCCAAAGCAGGGACACCATGGTAGCTTGAAGGAGGGAGGACGGAGAAGAGGACACGCTGGGGGAAGATAAATACCAGAGAACGGCGGCGGTGGACAAAAATCTGATGAGGGCGGCGTGGGGATAGACTAGAAGAAGATCTTTTCTCTTTTTTTAAATTTCTTTCTTCTCTTTTTTTTAGAAATTCGCAGATATTTTTGGAACCCAGAATTTTAGTGATACAAATGAGTTGAATCAAATGAGATCGATAGAAATAAATGGGACATGATTTTATTTAGTGAATACTTCGGAATTAGATGAATTCGCATCTGTTATTTATATCTAATGTTTTGGATCGGGGCGAGACGCCATCGGAACAAATCTGAACGGTGTTAACAACAGTATTTAAGACCGTGTTCTATTTGATTTGAAATCAAATAATTTCATCCGCAGTCGACACCCGATTCCACGACAACAGATAATTTACGTGGAGAATCAAATCTCAATTATAAATTCTCAGACGCGATTTTCTCGTTTGACGAGTGGGGACAGAATTATTCGCGCCGAAAACCTTAGTCGACGAGTTCTGATTAATTTGTTCAGGATAAAAATCACCCAGTGGGTCGAGCTTCCGAATTCGTATTCGCGCGAGCGATGTATTTTAGATAATCATCGGACGCACAGATTTTTGGAACAACTATGTTCCGAACATCACGGATAAAATAAAACGATGTCGAACTCGTGACAGACGAGACATGTGCGATATTAAAATCACAAAAGGTGAAGATGATTAAAATTTAGCATCTGTTTTATCCACATATATTACATGCTTAATTCCATACTCGTTGTCAAGCAGACGATAAACGACTGGGGTGTTACATAGACCACACTTAAATAGGAATAAACCGTCAGTCCCTCGGATCTAGTCCGACTAGGCCACTAACAGAATCAAGTACCACATACACACTCGAAGGTGAGGCACAGAGCAAATACAATAAAGCATAAAACCATAATTTAAAGAAGTGCTTAAGGTTATTACAACATCATCGGAGTTTTTCAAAAGTAGTAGTCATTGTTCGAGATGCAGTGGAAATCAACTAACGATAGATAAAAGGGAGGATGGGGAAGCCTAGCCCATCACTCCTCCTGCTCCTCTCCTGCTGAGGTAGGGTCCCACTCGACTGTCCAACCCGGTGGCAAGGTAGACGACTAAGTTACTCCAGCAACCATCTCCTCCAGAGAACCTGTAAAAATTATGCCACAAGCAAGGTAGAGTATACTAATACTCAGCTAGACTTACCCGGTGTGAGGAGTCTAATCATCTACCTCTAGACATGCAGCTGTTTGGCTGAGGGGTTTGGTTTGCCAAAAGCACTGGCTGAGTCTAAAATCAAGTTTTAGCTTTTCAAGTTTTAGTATGATCTTTTTTAAACTAGATGAGTACCTAACTATTCATACATGGTATCAAACATTTTATCAATCACTATCTTTTTGCCAGTCACCTCATTTCCACTTATTACTCAATGTAGCAGTATGGATCAAGCAGTCTCATTAGCTGCGAGAAGCAGACGATTCGAATCGAGTTTTAACCTTGCAAGGTAAACCTAAACACACGATGTGGCGAGGCACTCCGTCCCCACACATATCAACCGTCCCCATCGATTCCCCGTCAACAGAACAGGGCTCACCGCCTTGGCGTACAATGCCTCACTGACCCCGATTGCCGTCGTGCAGTGACCGCACTTGTACCCACCATAACCGGAATGGGAGACTATGTCTCAGGTCGCGTGAGGGGTAAAGTCTGTGGGTAGGTTCACTCAGGTACTAGGCTTACCGATTTACCATATTTCTCGGCATGTGTTTAGTACGTTCAAACGCTTGACACACGGTACCACAACTTAATCCTTATTCCAATTTCTCATCTCGTAGGCAACGCATCCCCATGGATTGTTGTCCACAGACCATCATCATTCCGATATAAAAATGAATACAACCAATTCCCGACCTCGCGCGTGTGCTAGAAAAATCACTCGACTTCTACCGAGATCCCTAATTAGTAAAGCAGCTACTCGACCTAGCATACTAGTATCCATCTCAAAAGGAATCCTGAGTTCATGCAACTATGGTTTCAGTCAACTCCTACACTTAAGTGCACAGTACAAACCTACAAACATTAAGTGTAGTAAAATAGCATATATAACGGTTATGCATAAAACCGAGGCTTGCCTTCAAAAGCTGGGGCAGGCAGGTCCTCAGTAGCAGGCTCTGGTGCTGGCTCCTGGACTACCTCCTGAGCAACTCCTTGCTCCGGAATGAGGACGTACTCTCCGTCAGCGAGATTACAATCTATCGAATGCCATGAATAAGATAAATGTATATTAATAATATATCAATTTAGTAAATACTATGTATGGTGAAATATTAAAATAGGGGGTAAACTAGGGTTTCTTTATCAGATGGTGCTCTAAGTGTTCTATACACCTAACTTAGGGTCTTGAGTGAACTTAATAATTTTATTCTTTCCTTCATGTTCTACTGGGAACTTAGGGAGATCTAGTGGGATAATATTAATTCCTTCCACAACTCCTCTCATCATTTTTTTTAATTTATGCTTTTGAGTGAGCTTGAACTACCATAGTGATTTAGAGTTTTCCTAAAATGTTGCAAAAATTATAGTGGGTTAACATTGGGCATTGTAGTCTGTTCTACAATTTTGAGGTTAAGACTACTTAAGATAAACCTTGGGCAAAAATAACAAAAGTGAGGGTAGAGGGTCACTTTGCACTACAGTTCTGATCTAGGTGAGGTTCTGTACTAAAAGTTATTTTTTGTCAACATCTATGGGTAATGACAGGTCTCTGTGCCAAAAATCATAGAAAGTGGTCTAATGGTTATTTAGTTGTGATTTTATAAAGTGGAATGTCAAAAAGGCACTTATAACTAACTTGTTATTTGAAAAATATCAAACAACAAAACTTATATTTTTCCTAGATTCATACTAACTTATCAGTAGTTATCTCAAGGATTGGGGTGGTTTCTCTTTAGGGTTATTTTTCTAGGATTTTTCTAAGTTCTTATTGTTTTTATGAAATAAAATGTGGTGCATTTTTTTGTACTAACAAAGGGTTCAATAAAATTTTCTTATGAACTATGTTACTTAATCAAGCTAGGAAATATGTGTGTTGGGGGCCTTCGGCTTCCGAAGGTCCTCAAAAACGTGGTTTAACAATGTTTCTAGAGTATAATACATGAGCAGGTACCTTCGGACATGGACCCTTCGAACTTGAGTCAAAATCATAGTATGAAGAAACTCAAGGGGAATGAAGGATGGAACAGAGCCGAAGGTGTGCGCAAGGAAGCTTCGGCATGATGACAGGAAAAAAGAAACCGACTTAAAGAGGAAAAGGCTATCTAGACCCCGATGAATTACTATAGAGTTATTAGCAAATGCAAAGGCCCTGAATGTAATTTTACATGGGCTGCGACCCGTGCTTATAAATAGATGAACAGTACTCCTGTACTGTTTGCTGACTTGGCATTTGCTTTTGCGTCACGCTTGTACTTTTACCTTCTTTCAAGCCGAAGGTACATTTGTAATTTGTACTCATTTCTATTTTTCCATAATAATAAAATAGCAATGAGTTAATAATAATGCATAACTGTTTATGTTACCTTTTATATTTCATATGTTTCCTTCTTCGTTATTTATATGTTGTATTCACGAAGGTACATCCTTCGTGACCTTCGTCCGAAAATCATTATCTCTCAAGGAAAATAATGCTTCGAAGGACGAAGGATTTTTATGTTTAACATTCTCTGTGTTGCCTTGTTCTTAACTCATAGCATTTGAGAACAAGTCCCCAACATTGGCGCCCACCTCCGGTGAACTCTTCTCGACCACCTTCGGAAGGCATTGACCTTCGTCATGCCACCAAAGAAAGCTTCAGCGACAGGGGCTGCCGCTCTGCAGCCGCTGGATCCAAACCAGGAGACCCTTTCTCTTCGACAGGCCCGAAGCCAGAAGAGAAAGGCCACTAGTCCAACGCCCCAGGAGGACGAGTTGGACCAAGAAAAAAGGAACATGGAGATGCTTCATCAACAAGTACAAAAGAAGAAGGAGAAGATGGCTCGACTGGCCGACCTTCAGAGGCAGATCGACGAAGCTATGGAAGAAGTACGCCATCTTGCTCAGGATGAGCAAGACCGAAGGCCCCAACATAAGGAGCTTCATCGGGAAGGCTTCTACAACGAGGATGAATGGTATGAAGATTTTCATCAAGGAAATTTTGCTTTAGATGATGCTTCTCCTCTGTCAACAGAACTACAGGCTACACCTTGGCCCCCGTCATACAAGCCACCCTAGCTCCCCATGTATGATGGACACTTAGATCCGAAGCAGTTTCTGATGAGCTATGAAGCCACCATATCTTCATATGGAGGCAATACTGCAGTCATGGCGAAATCTTTTGTCATGGCAGTCAAGAATGTTGCACAAACCTGGTACTCCTCTCTTTAGCCAGGAACAATCACATCATGGCAGAAGCTGAAGGATATGCTGATTACCAGTTTCCAAGGGTTTCAGACAAAGCCGGTTACTGCTCAAGCTTTGTTCCAGTGCACACAAGATCACGAAGAATACCTTCAGGCGTATGTACGAAGGTTCTTGCGTTTAAGGGCACAAGCGCCAACAGTGCCCAATGAAATTGTCATTGAGGCCATGATCAAGGGACTTCGGCCAGGACCTGCGGACCAATACTTCGCCAGGAAACCCCCTCAGACCCTGGAGAAACTGCTTCAAAAGATGGATGAATATATCTGCGCAGATAATGACTTTCGACAAAGAAGGGAGGAAGCTTACAGGTTCTCTGAAATGACCAGGGGCTTTGGAGGGAGAGTCCACCCTAGGCACGTCAGATCAATCCACTCTACTCAGAATGACGACAGAGGAAGTCAGCAATAGAGGCCGCAGTATTCCTCCCAGGCTTCGGGGCAGCAACAGAGCTATCCTCGGCCCCCAGCTCCAAGGGGCAGAGGCGCCAGGGGCTTCGGAGGAAGGTTTGGGGATCAGCCCAAAAAAATTTATTGCCTATTCTGCGGTGAGGACAAGGGCCATACTACCAGGATGTGCCATGTCACCATCCAGAAACAGAAAGAGATAGCAGAAGCTGCAGCCCAACAGAGCCAGCCGAAGCAGGTTATGCATACTGCTTCGTACCACTCACCGTACATTCCAGAGTATGTGGGCAACCATCCTACAGTTTCTGTTGCTTCGGCAAGCCAACCTCAAGCATCTTGGCAACAACCTCCACCTCCACCACCAATACAACCCGCTTATCCCCAAGGCCAGCAGCCAGAAGGGAGCCAGCACATTCACCAGCAGAGAGACTTCAGGGAGCAATCTGAAGCTCGCACAGTCAACAGTACTGTGCCAGAATCGAAGCATATCTACTAAGATATATCCTACCTCTAAAGCAGTTTCTACATTTGTTATCATTTACCTTTTTTCAATAAAGAGCAATCATTGAAAACTTAGTTCTTTTGTTGTTTTCAATTTCTTGTAATAGCTTCGTCATTATCATAATGTAATATACCTTCCTCAAAAATCGACGAAGTTCTAAAAGTTTTGACGAAGCAACAAAAAGTCGTTTTAAGGAACACATTGCAAGTTTTGACGAAGCAACAAAAGTCGTTCTTAAAAGAACGTAGCGTAAGTTTTCTGCTCAAAAGTCGTTCCAAAGGGAATGCAGAGCTTACAACAAAAAATAAACGCTGATACCACCGAAATAAAAGGCGAAGAAGCTCCTAAGGGAGGCTTACTGTTGGGTTTATGCTTCGTCGCCGAAGGTCTTATAGGAAGAAGTGGTCCTCACCTGAAGCTGTTTGTATAAGATAGCCGAAGGTTCCTTTTCGTGAAGCTTCGGCATTACAAACCGACTTAAAGATAGAATGACCTTTTAGTCCATAAAGGTCTGAGTCAATGTTGTAAGTTTTTATAAGGGGCATACTTGTAATTCCTCACAGGCTGCGTCCTGTGCCTATAAATAGTGAACAGTATTCCGTTATTGTTCGGGCATTCTGATAATTGCAATCGCATCTCTCAGAATTCAACCTTTGCCAAGGCATAGGTATTATTGTATTTAATGATTCAATATAATAAATAAATATAATATAATTAGTCTATGATTTGTTCACTCATCTTACACCTTTTTGTATTATCTTATAAATGTCTATTGAAGTTTTATTACGAAGGCTTAACTTCGTAATTATACTCTTATCAACCTTCGTCCAAGATCCATTATCCCGAAGGGAATAATGTTTTAAGGACGAAGGACGCTATTATTTAACATTTTATGTTGCCTTGCTCTTGATTCATAGCATTTGAGAGCAAGTCTCCAACATTGGCGCCCACCTCCGGTGAACTCACTTCCACTTTTTGAGCTGATGGCTTCGTTCAACGACCAAGCTGGAGCTGCTTCGGACCCGAAGCTGGTGCTCCCGATTACAGGTGGCTCGTCCTCAGAGCCAGCTAACAAGAAACAAAAGAAGGAAGCACAGAGAAGGGTACAACATGTTGGGGTGCAAGGACCCTTCATCAAGTCAAGATGGTCTCACATTCCTATTACCTTCTCCCAAGAGGACCTTCAGCTCAAAGATTACCCACACAACGATGCCATGGTTATCTCTTGTGTTTTCAAAGGATTTCTGGTCCACAATGTTTTGGTTGATACAGGCAGTGCAGCTGACATCATATTTGCTAAGGCCTTCAGACAAATGCAAGAGCCAGAAGATAAGATTCATGATGCTACACATCCTCTCTGTGGCTTCGGAGGAAGACAGATTGTAGCACTGGGCAAGATCACCATGTCAGTGACCTTCGGGTTCATCAACAACACTAGAACTGAGCAAGTTGTGTTTGACATTGTTGACATGGAATATCCTTACAATGCAATTATTGGTCGTGGTACCCTCAATGCCTTCGAAGCAATCCTTCATCCTGCCTATCTTTGCATGAAGATACCTTCGGATCAGGGACCCATTGCTATCCATGGAAGTCAGGAAGCTGCAAGAAGGGCCGAAGGCAATTGGACTGACTCAAAAGCAATCCATAACATAGATGGAGCTGAAGCTTGTGAACAGTACAAATTCAGAAGGGAGAAAGCAGCTTCAGCAGATCAGCCGAAGCCTATGCTCTTATGTGAGGACATAGCAGAGCAGAAGGTGCTGTTAGGCTCTCAATTATCCGAAGAGCAGGAGAAAACCTTGATAAGGTTTTTGTTCAATAACAAGGATGTTTTTGCATGGTCAGCCAATGATCTCTGCGGAGTTAATAGAGATGTTATTGAGCACTCGCTCAATGTCGATCCATCCTTCAGACCCAGAAAGCAAAGGCTTCGGAAAATGTCAGATGATAAGGCCGAAGGTGCTCGCAACGAAGTCAAAAGACTCCTCAGTGCAGGAGTTATCAGGGAAGTGAAGTACCCAGAATGGCTAGCTAACACTGTTATGGTAAAAAAGGCCAATGTCAAGTGGCGAATGTGCATCGATTTTACAGATCTTAACAAGGCTTGCCCGAAGGACGAATTCCCACTACCAAGGATAGACTCTTTAGTTGATGCAGCAGCTTCTTCAGAACTCATGAGTCTGTTAGACTGTTATTCAGGCTATCACCAAATTTGGATGAAGAAGGAAGATGAGCCGAAGACTAGCTTCATAACTCCAAGTGGCACATATTGCTATCTTCGGATGCCTGAGGGGCTCAAAAACGCTGGAGGAAGTTTTAGCCGAATGACTGCGAAGGTTCTCCAATCTCAAATAGGCAGAAATGTGCTAACTTATGTTGATGACATCATTGTAAAAAGCACGAAGCAGGAGAATCATATTGCTGATCTGCAGGAGACCTTCGCCAGTTTCAGGCAAGCTGGCTTAAAGTTAAATCCAGAAAAATGCGTCTTCGGAGTAAAGAAGGGGAAATTTCTTGGATGCTTGGTTTCAACAAAAGGAATTGAAGCTAATCCAAGTAAAATTGAAGCTATACTTCGGATGGAGCCACCAACTACAAAGAAGGGGGCTCAAAGATTGACAGGAAGATTGGCATCTCTCAATAGATTCATATCCAGATCAGCAGAGAGAAACTTACCATTCTTCGAAGTGCTGAAGTCAGCCGAAGTCTTTCAATGGGGACCAATCCAGCGGAAGGCTTTCGAAGAACTGAAACAGTATTTGATAGATCTAACAACATTACTCCACCAATGCCAGGGGCTCCTTTATTATTATATGTGGCAGCTTCGCACTCAGCGGTAAGTGCAGCGCTTGTCTAGGAGAAGCTTGATGGTCAAGTCAAGAGGCAGGCCCCAATATATTTTGTTTCCGAGGTTCTTAGTTTATCAAAGAAAAATTATACAGAGTTGGAGAAGGTACTGTATGCTGTCTTAATGGCCTCCAGGAAGCTTCGGCACTATTTCCAAGCTTACAACATAATTGTTCCTTCTTCACAACCTCTGAAGGATATTATGAGAAACCGAGAAGCTACTGGAAGGATTGGAAAATGGGCTGCAGAGCCCAATGAATTTTGTATTGAATATGTTCATAGATCTTCGATTCAGTCCCAGGCGTTGGCAGACTTCATTGCTGATTGGACGCCAGGGGCTCAGGAGGAGGAAACGAATAAAGACAACGAAGCCTGGACAGTGTTTTGTGATGGATCTTGGGGAACCTTCGGAGCAGGAGCGGCTGCTGTGTTGGTTTCACCTTCCAAAGTCAAAACTTGTTATGCGGCAAAGCTTGATTTTAGTTGCACAAATAACATTGCTGAGTACGAAGCATTGATTCTAGGTCTTCGGAAGTTAAAAGCAATGGGAATCAGAAGGGCCATACTTAAAACTGATTCCCAGGTTGTTTCGGGTCATATTGACAAGAGTTGCAAGGCTAAGGATCCAAAGCTTGAAAAATATCTGGATATGGTTCGAAGAGTTGAAGCTTCCTTCGTAGGGTTTTCTGTCAAAAATATCCCTCGAGGACAAAATGAGCATGCTGATTTGCTAGCTAGGTCAGCAGCACAGGGGCTGCCTTTACCTTCGGATGTTTTCTTCGAAACAATAAAAGCACCTTCGGTGGAACTTCTTGAAAGAGCAGTCCTTAATATATCTCCTGTTTTTAGCGAAGATTGGAGAACCGAGATCATCTCTTACCTTCAGGGTAAATTCCTTTCAGATGACGAAGCTTATAACAAGAGGATAGAGGCAAGAGCTCGTCCATATGTCATAATAGAAGGGGAATTGTACAAGCATGGAGTTTGTGCTCCGTTACTCAAATGTTTATCCAGAGCCGAAGGTATAGAGTTAATGAAAGAAATACATGCAGGCCTGTGTGGATCTCACATCGGATCTAGGCCGTTACTTGGAAAAATTTTCCGCCAAGGGTTTTATTGGCCGAAGGCAGCTTCGGATGCAGCAGAATTGGTTCAAAAGTGCGAAGGTTGTCAGAAATGTGCAAAAGATCAAAAACAACCTTCGTCCTTAACACAGCTCATACAACCCACTTGGCCATTGCAAAGGTGGGGCCTTGACTTGTTAGGTCCGTTACCACCGGCTCAAGGGAACCTGAGATATGTTGTAGTAGCTGTGGAATATTTTTCTAAATGGATTGAGGCGAAGCCTTTAGCCACAATAACTTTGGCCACCGTCCAAAAGTTTTTCTGGCAGAATATTGTTTGTCGTTTCGGGGTGCCAAAGGCTATCACTGTGGATAATGGGACACAGTTTGACTCCGAAGCTTTCAGGGATTTCTGCGACCAAATTGGTACGAAGATCCATTTTGCATCAGTTAGGCACCCGGAGTCAAATGGACTCGTTGAAAGAGCCAACGGCATTATAATGACAGGAATAATGAAGTTAATCTTCAACCAACCCAGGGGAAAATGGCCAGATCAGTTAACCAAAGTGGTGTGGGGCCACAACACAACAACATCAAGGTCTACAGGTTTTACTCCATTTAAGTTGTTATTCGGTGACGAAGCAATAACTCCGGAGGAAGCTAAAACCGGATCAATAAGGATATTAGCTTCGGCAGAATCAGATTCCGAAGCTACTTATTCTATAGAAAAAGATGCTTTAGAAGGGATCAGACTGCAAGCCGTGGAGAATATCAATAAATATCAAGCCGAAACAGTCAAATGGTGGGATAGAAAGGTTCGGCTAAAAAATATTGAGCCAGGGCACTTGGTGCTTCGGAGAGTGGCCAACCCAGAAACAGTGGGCAAATTGCAGTTGAAATGGGACGGACCTTTCTTAGTAGCATCTTCGTCAAGACCCGGTTCATACAGATTGAAGGATATGGACGGCAATGACATTCCTAGGTCTTGGAATGCGGATGAGCTTCGGCGATATTATGTATAACTCGATGTAATTTTTCATATTTTTTATTTTTTCTTTCATGGCACCCTTTTCCTTTCCAAAGGGGGAGAAAGGTTTTTAATGGGGCCAGCATATGTAATTTCCTTTTTTAGTTCTATAAGAGCAAAATCCCCCAAGGAATGTAAATGTAAAAGCTGAGAACGCACCATCGAGTGCCAAAAAGTAAAGGCGAAGAAGCTCCAAAGTCGTTCCTAAGGGAATGCAGAGCTTACAGCGAAAAGTCAACGCTGATTCCGCCAAAAGTAAAGGCGAAGAAGCTCCAAAGTCGTTCCTAAGGGAATGCAGAGCTTACAGCGAAAAGTCAACGCTGATTCCGCCAAAAGTAAAGGCGAAGAAGCTCCAAAGTCGTTCCTAAGGGAATGCAGAGCTGAGGTGTGATTGTTTTTAAGAAAATAATGGCTATGAATATGGCTTCGGATACGTGTTTGGCCATTCATTTGCACATCACATTACATCATAGCATTTGCATTCATAAACATTCATCTAGGCATATGTAGTATAATCATCTTCATGGCATAAATGGTTGCTTCGGCAAAAAGGAGAAAAAAGAAAGGGAAAAAAGAGCTTCGTGCACAAAAAAGAAAGAAAAATGTTGTTTTCTATGCTTCGTTGCGTACGAAAAGAAGGGAAGGTGTTTTTTCTTCTTCGGCTCAAAAGAAAATTTCGTCCACACCAAAGCATTTCTCATACATCAATGGAAGGATAAGGATATATAACAAGGTATGAACAGAATTCATTAAAGACAAGTTTTAGTTACATTTACAAAAGTTATCTCAAAAGTTTCTCAAGTACTGTCTACAGTCTACTATCTAAATCTCCAAGGAGCTTCGGCTTCGGCGTCATTTTTGATCATCAGCTTCGGCTTTGTCATCCTACATGAATAAGGTCGTTGTAAGTCAAAATCAAGTTTACAGGAAAAGGTAAGCACAAGGTATGGTTTCTTACTGGATCAAGGTGGCTACGAGCTTCGTTTCCAGCCTTCTCTCGCCCACCTTTTGTCCATATCATTTTTACAAATCGATTCGAGATACTTCGGGCGAGATCAGGGATGTCATCCAGGATTGATGGTGATAAAGTGAAATTTGGCCTATTGACAATCTTCCCATGATCACAGCCAGCCTTCAGGAAAGCCGCAGCAGTGCCTCGAGAAGCCACCCAGGCACAGAAGTCACCATGCCCAGCTATGACTTCGTCGAGCTCGTCAATCTCCCCCTCAATATGTTCGAAGGTTTTCGGTAGATCTTCAGCTGAGGGGGTGAATTTTTCACTGCTGGCTCCAACTGAGTAAAAAATCTTTCTTAATCGTTGAATGCAGTTGTTGCTAAATTCCAAGCATTTTTCTTGAAGATTTGTCAGTAGTTTTCTCAAATCTGAATTTTGTTGAGCTTCGGCTTCAAGTTTTGCATTAAGATCTTGTTTTTCTCGTTCGAACTGCTCAGACTGGCGGAGAAGCTTCGTGTTCAGTTCTGTTATTTTTGCTTCAGCTTCCGCCAATAAACCTTCGGTTGCCTGGAGCTCAAAGTTCTTTTTCTCGAAAGCATCTGATTGTTCCTTTATTTTGCTTTCCAAATTTTCAATTATAACTTCGTGTTTCTTATCTTCAAAATCTTGCTGCATTTGCAAGGCTTTGCTCAACAGCATACTCTACACGAACACAACCTTCGTCAGACATGTTTTTATTATTCTAAACAATAAAAGTTAAGGGACAAGTTATTCACCTTGAAGTTGGAGTAAAATAAACTACCAACGACATGTTGTAGTCGGTAGCGGCTGATGTCTGTTTCCAGCTTCGGGAATCCAATACTCTTGGACAGAGTACTGATAACTTTGGCCCCTGTTTGATCTCGAATACACTCTAATTTCTCATCATCAACGTCTCCGAAGAGGAGTGCCCCAGGTTTGTATCCACAGGATTTGGCATACTCTCTAAGCTCTTCTATTTCAGCTTTTGATAGATGTTCTCCAACTAAGTTTTGGAACATGAAGGCTTCGTTTTCTGAAGCTTCATCAGCAATTTCTTTTCCTTTCTTCGACGCTGCGGTCACGGCCTCTTCGGTAGCAGTGGTAGCTTCTTCTGCAGCCATGTCTAGCAGTATTTGATCAATATGTTCAATTGTGCTCTCCAGGTTCAAATCTTCAGCTGAGGCAGCTTCGGCAGCCGCGGCCTCCGAAGGTGCAATTTCAATATCTGTCCCCTCTGCAGCCGCCGGTGTTTTCTGGGCTGAAGCTCTTGGCGGCGTCTTGTCAATTACCTCTGTCACAGTGATAATTCTTTGTTTCTTTGCCTTGATTGT
Source organism: Zea mays (assembly GCF_902167145.1). Taxonomy (NCBI): domain Eukaryota; kingdom Viridiplantae; phylum Streptophyta; class Magnoliopsida; order Poales; family Poaceae; genus Zea; species Zea mays. The sequence continues at coordinate 72,573,884 of NC_050104.1, read as the reverse complement.
CTTCTTTGATTTTTCGGGCTCCTTGTCCTTCTGAAAAAACTTTGTCAGTTGAGGGCCCAGTGGACTTAGCTTCGCAGGTAAGGATTCAGTCATTACCTTCAGAATTCCCTCAACGACAGCAGCAGAAGGTGATGCGGGGGTTTCTTCTGCTTCGGATATTTGTTGCTTCGGAGAAGAAGCTGTCCTCTTCTTCGGAATTTTCTTCTTTGGTTCTTTTTCTTCATTCACGGCCTCAATTATCCTTTTTCTTTTTTGACCCCCAGCACCTTTGTTCAGGTTTTCATAATCAGGGTAATCAAAGCCCAAGGCGTCCAATACTCGATTTAGCCTTCATTTCGGACGGGTGCCGAAGGCTGCGGTCATCAATTGATCTTCTTTTTTGGAATAATTGCCAAGTATCTCATTGCACATTGCTTCAATTGTTTCCAGCCACTCTTGGCAAGGTGTTTTAAAGTATTTCTTAAATTTGAAATAGTAAGGCAAACGCACAAGTTCACCTTCTTTCTTTTTCCCCTTCAGCTTCGGCATTTCCCATTCTTTTAAACTAGGAAAAACTTGGAAAGCCAAGAACTCCTGAACTAGGTCTCTTGTACTAATATGCTCTGCAACAATTCTGAATTCATCCATTGCTTTTTGTGTGGTACCGTCTACTGACATGTTGCAGAGAGGCCGGGTTTCTCCGAAGATTAGTTCGAGTGGACTTTGCACGAGCTTCTCCTTGTCATCATTAACCTTGACATAGAACCACTCGGATTTCCACCCTGCTGCCCATTTACTCCGATAGCTGATTACAGGAAACTTCGTAGTTTTCCGATAAGCAAAATTGTAGCAGCCAAAATTGTCATGCAATCCATCCTTTCTAGCCTTCGTCTGGTAATGCAGCTCGTGAACCCGGCAAAAGCTGTCCGCAAATGGCTCCAGTGCTTGGCTTCGGAGTGCCCAGATATAAACACTGAGCCTAACGATAGCGTTAGGGGTCAGTTGGTGAAAATAGATACCGAACCTCTTCAGCACCTCTGCAATAATCCCATGAAGGGGGAATCTTAATCCAGCCTTTAAAAAGCTCTTAAAAATGACAATTTCATCCTTTTCTGGCTTCGGGGTAGTCTCTTCTCCCCCGAAGCGTAATAGCTTCTTCTGGTCCTCATTGAAAAAGCCTGATTTTACCATTTTGGAGAGATCAGCCCTCGAAACGGTAGATTTTCCAAAGTCCAAGTGGCTGGGCTTGCTTGGCATGGCAATACGATAATCGTCTTCGGGATCAGTTTCCTCAATAACTTCTTCTTCCACTCTGGCAACTGCTTGTTTTGCTTGTTCTGCATCTTCACTAGGGATCTCTTCCGAAACCACCAGCCCGGATCGTTGCATGGCTTCGGAGATGGGAACAGTCTCCGAAGCTTCAGTTTCGCCCCCCTCACGCTCAACCCTGGCGGTAGAACGCACTCTGGCCATTTCACTATGAACTTGCGAAACTTTAATACTTTCTTCCTCCGAAGCAGGTTTCAAGCTGGAGCTTCGTTCGATTCCGACAGACAAGCTTCGGCGATGGTTAAAAATTTTGGCAGCAAAACAGTACAAATAGCAATGAATGCTGTGGTAACTTCACACCTACTCGTTTGTTTATATAGTGCTGCAGGTAAGAGGGCGAAGCGCCAGAATTTTTACACCAGGCGGACACCCGCTCGCACTCGCTGCGTGGTGGACCGCAGAGACCGAACAGTAACTCTGCAAGGTGGGGCCGCTACACGTTGGGAGATTGAATCGTTTCTCGACAACGAGCTCAGGGAAGGTGTTTTTCAGACCTTCGGCGCTCCGAAGCTTAAGAGACTTTTTTCACGGATCAAGCTCGTTACGAAAAACGATCTAGCACCGCGAAAGGGGCTACTGCTGGGTTTATGCTTCGTCGCCGAAGGTCTTATAGGAAGAAGTGGTCCTCACCTGAAGCTGTTTGTATAAGATAGCCGAAGGTTCCTTTTCGTGAAGCTTCGGCATTACAAACCGACTTAAAGATAGAATGACCTTTTAGTCCATAAAGGTCTGAGTCAATGTTGTAAGTTTTTATAAGGGGCATACTTGTAATTCCTCACAGGCTGCGTCCTGTGCCTATAAATAGTGAACAGTATTCCGTTATTGTTCGGGCATTCTGATAATTGCAATCGCATCTCTCGGAATTCAACCTTTGCCAAGGCATAGGTATTATTGTATTTAATGATTCAATATAATAAATAAATATAATATAATTAGTCTATAATTTGTTCACTCATCTTACACCTTTTTGTATTATCTTATAAATGTCTATTGAAGTTTTATTACGAAGGCTTAACTTCGTAATTATACTCTTATCAACCTTCGTCCAAGATCCATTATCCCGAAGGGAATAATGTTTTAAGGACGAAGGACGCTATTATTTAACATTTTATGTTGCCTTGCTCTTGATTCATAGCATTTGAGAGCAAGTCTCCAACACTTACAGCGAAAAATAAACGCTGATACCGCCGAAATAAAAGGCGAAGAAGCTCCTAAGGGAGGCTTACAGCAAAAAGTCAACGCTGATACACCGAAAAATAAGCGGTGAAGCCGAAAAATAAACGGCAAAGAGATTATGTCCTAATGTGGGAAAGTATGTCTATCTTCGGCACAAATATCATTTTGCATATCATAGCATCATCACATCATTCGCATAACATGACATCATACATCACATTGCATTAATGGCACGAGAAGGGAATACAATGGTAATCTTCGGAAATTGTTTCAAAGAAATTATGACAAGGCGCAAAACAAAGTCTGAAGATGTACAATTTCGTCAACTTTAGTATCAGAAGAGTTCTATTGCTTACGAATCATGATATTTTCACGGACATGGATATTCTTCACGAAGTATGAAAAGAAGGGAAGGTGTTTTTTCGCCAAAGGCTCAAAAGCGGTATGTATGTAAAGTTTCATGCATCGTGAAGAACCGAATTACACACATCTTATATTACTTTCAAAACTATAGAATATTATACACTTTGTACAGCAAATATTACATCAATATTCCAAATATTTTTACAACAATAGCTATTCTTCTTTTAAAACTACTTCTGCAGCTTCGTTTAGTAGTTGAAAAACAACTTTGTCCATAATAGCTTCGACCATCTTAATAATTTCATCTTCACTTTTTACTTTGGGGCTCGTTTGTGACTCAAAAGGCTCTAGAGGAGGAGATAATTCGACTGCAATATAAAATATGAATAAGTTCGAAGTCACAAGAATAAAACATAAAGTCAAAAGCAATTAGACAATACCTATATGCCTTTCAAGTTCTGAAGTTTTTTCAACTGCCTTTGCTGCTTCTCTAGCATCGTGGGTATCTTTTTCACTCTTCTTTATAATTTCGTGGGCCATCTCTCGGCCACCATTTTCCCAAATATCGGTAAAAAACTTTCCGCCAATCAGGCTTGCCTCAGCCGAAGGGTCTTTTGTATCTTCAATAGAAAATGCAACTTCGGTTTGGGCCAGAATCTTCACATGCTCGCATCCTGCCTTCTCTAAGATAGCCGCAATTCCCCTGGCACCTGGGAAGGCGCAGACATCTCCACGGCCACTCAAAACTTCCTCAAAGGCTTCGGCTTCGCCCTTGGTCCATTCGATTGGACCTTCGGGATCGCCTACTACGAAGTTTTCCTCATTTGAGTATGCGCCAATATTGGCGAAGCTGGTTTTTATCTTTTATACACATGCCATAGATTTTTCATAGCATTTCTCTTTTGAAGAACGAAGCTCCACAACTGTTTTCTCCCAGTGATTTTTCCAGTATTCACTGGCGTCTCGGTCAGCTTCGGCAACCGCACATTTTAATTTTTCTTCTGCCAGCTGTTTCTGAAGATCTTCAATTTCGCGTTTCTGGATCTCAGCTTGGGCTTTGGAAGTACCTTCGTCTTCTTTTATTTTATTAAGTAATGAGTTTAATATTTTATCTTTCTCAAGTCCTTCGTTCCTTAGCTCAATTACTTCGGAACGAAGGTTATTTAAGGCCATGGTACATCCCTCGTCTTCAGCGCTTTTTTGAGCCCTCAGGGCATTGCTAAGAATAAGGCCCTGCAAAAGGAATGTGGTGTTAGGAATAAACAAACGAATTTAAGCTGTTGTACAAAAATCTTATTTTCTCACCTTTAAGCTGTTGTACGCTAAGCTGTCGGCCAGTTCATCTTTTGATAACACTGAGAGCTCGTCTGCTAGCGTCGGGAATCCGAAGCTTCTTGCCATCTCCCAGCAGACAGAGATCTCCTTGCTGTCTGGGAGACAATATAAGAAGTCTTCTTCTCCGCTGCCGTTGAAAATCAACGCCCCCTTTGGATATTTCAATTTTTGGGCATAGAACTGAGCCTCTTGCTTTTCTTTTTCAGTCAACTTTTTCCCCAAAGCATGTCGTAAAATATAATTGAGAGCTTCGGAAAATGCTTCGGGGGCGGCAGTGCTAGTTTCTTCAGCCAAAATTTGTTCTGCTGCTTCTGTTTCTTTGGTTTCCAAGGATTTCACCTTGGCGGGCTCTGAAGGCCCAGCTTCAGTCTCAGCTTGGTGCTTTGTAGCTTCGGCATCAAAGGCTTCAATTTGCACTTCGGGAGTTTCGGCAATTTTCTTCGGAGTAGTGCTTGAAGACTTTATTGTCTCCAGTACATCCAGTACATTAACCATCCTTTTTCTTTTGGGGGTCATTGCTGGACCTTTATGGGTTTTTGGTACTTCAACTTCTGCCGAAGGACTTAAAATTTATGATGTCTTTGTCCTCTCAGCTCTCGGCTCTTCAATTTTTTCAGCCTTCGGCGTTGCAGTCAGCTCGTCAATTTTCTGCGAAGGTGTAGGCTCTTTGGCTTCAACAGCCAAAGAGGTCTCACCGACAAACTCGGGCACTATGGCCGGTTCAATAAAGCGCGGTCGGTGAGTAAGGACCTTTACCTTTTTTCTCTTCGGCACAGGCTCGCTTGGAGCAGCTGAAGCAGCATCTTTCCCGGAAGTTGCATCTTTTCTCTTTCGCCGGTAGCGTTAGTTAGGGTACATAAACCCAATAGCATCAAAAACTCGGTTGAGTCTTTTCTTCTTCTGGCCTCCGAAGGCCGCAGATAAAGCAATATCTTCTGCCTTCGAGTATGGCCCAAGTAGTTCATCGCTTGTAGCCTCAATGCATTATTTCAACCAATCATCATCTGGCTCAACAAACTTACCTTCGTATCTAAAGGTGAACTTCATCCTAATCAACCCACCTTCATCAGACTTGGTGATAGTCTCCTTTGGCATTTCCCACTTTTCTACAAGTGGCCATACTCTGAAGGCTATGTGCTCCTGGATTAAGTCCATAGTCTCAATGAAAGAGCAAACTACGCCGAAGGCCCTCTGGCGTTCTTCGGCTGCCTCGTCAATATCCACCTTTGGTTTCCGGAGGCCAAAGCGCTGCCAAATAGGGCGCATGATGATATCTTTGATATCTTCCCGTGCCTTCAAATCGTTTTTCACATAGAACCATTCCTTCATCCAGTCTCCAGGCCATCTCTTTCGAAAAGTTGGCACGGGACAACTTGACCCAGAGGGAGCACCGAAGCTATAACAGCCAAAATTGTTATGATATAGCTCTTTACCCCAGGGTTTCGTCTCATATAATAGCTCGTGCATATTGCAGAAACTTTTTGCATTTGGCTCCAAACCCTGGCTCTTCACGGCCCATATGAAGATTCCCATTCTTATGATTGCTTCGGGAGTAAGTTGATGAAGGTAGACTTGATATATCTTCAGAACTTCAACCACAAATCTGTTTAAGGGGAACCGAAGCCCAGCTTTAAAAAAGCTTCGGAAGATCACGACTTCATTCTCTTCGGGAGTAGGCACAGTCCTCTCTCCGTCATCTGCCCTCACAGTAGACATGTCTCGAAAATATCTCCCCCTCATGTTATCAAGATGACTTTGTTTAATACTCGACTTTTCGAAGACTGTGTGACTTGGTCGCCACGGTCGATCTTCGGAGTCTTCACCCCCACTTTCTACATCATAACTGTCACTTTCACCGGTATCTTCAGATAAGCCTTCTAAAATTTCTCTAGTAATCTTCTCTGTATTTGTTCTCGCTATTGATTCAAGGAAGCCCAGATTCTTCTCCTTAGAAAGGCTCAGTTTCATTTCAGCAACAACTTTCTTTTCCTGAGACATCTCTTCGAAAATGCTGAAAACGTGCTCTTAGGGCCGAAGCTAACAAATCTAAAAAGTTGGTCAAGCGTTTGTAGGCAAAGAGCTGTTTGAGCAGGCAAAGCAGATGGCAAGAAAGCGTGCCAAATGAGCTCGCGGTCGTATCATATTTATACGCCTAGGGCATTGCAAGTGGGAGGGTCCCGCTTGTCATTGACTGTTGCTATTCTAGCAAAGGGAAGTTGTTTTTTCGGACCTTCGGCTTAGGGCCTTCGTCCATATCGCAATCTGAATTTATCATCCTAACAAATTAATATTGCGAGGGGCTACTGTTGGGGGCCTTCGGCTTCCGAAGGGCCTAAAAAATGTGGTTTAACAATGTTTCTAGAGTATAATACATGAGCAGGTACCTTTGGACATGGACCCTTCGGACTTGTGTCAAAATCACAGTATGAAGAAACACAAGGGGAACGAAGGATGGAACAGAGCCGAAGGTGTGCGCAAGGAAGCTTCGGCATGATGACAGGAAAAAAGAAACCGACTTAAAGAGGAAAAGGCTATCTAGACCCCGATGAATTACTATAGAGTTATTAGCAAATGCAAAGGGCCTGAATGTAATTTTACATGGGCTGCGACCCGTGTCTATAAATAGATGAACAGTACTCCTGTACTGTTCACGCTGACTTGGCATTTGCTTTTGCGTCACGCTTGTACTTTTACCTTCTTTCAAGCCGAAGGTACATTTGTAATTTGTACTCATTTCTATTTTTCCATAATAATAAAATAGAAATGAGTTAATAATAATACATAACTGTTTATGTTACCTTTTATATTTCATATGTTTCCTTCTTCATTATTTATATGTTGTATTCACGAAGGTACGTCCTTCGTGACCTTCGTCCGAAAATCATTATCTCTCAAGGGAAATAATGCTTCGAAGGACGAAGGATTTTTATGTTTAACATTCTCTGTGTTGCCCTGTTCTTAACTCATAGCATTTGAGAACAAGTCCCCAACAATGTGGTTGCCCTCTGGTTCTTATTTTACATTCCCTTTTTCATTTTCTTAAGGTTTGGGCCAATACAAGCTTTAGTGGTTAATCCTTCCTTAACCTAGTATACTGAGGAGTTTAACATTTTTAAACAGGGTAGTTAATAGTCAAGTATGTCTATAATTTTTCTTATCCTCGGTCCAAGAGTATTTCTATTTTTCCTCTATTTATTTAGTTTTGGGCAGTATACTTATTTAAATTAAAACTCAAAAAGGATTGCAGGAATAAGGGTGTTTATTATTTTTCCTAAATACTCCATAATATTTAGAACATAGCAAAATTGGTTTGACCAAATTTGGTTGGGTAAAACTCGAGTTATGAATTTTTCAGGTTCTGTACTTGTTTAAAAGAATAAATCTTAAAGGTTTAAGGAAAACAGGTTTGCACCGGGGCCCCTGGGGTTGTTTTTAATCAAATCCTTAAATCTGCGCCCCTGGAAACTATTCACTAGAGTCACTGACATTTTCACAAACCCCCCTGGCTTTTCTCTTTCTCAATCCGAGCTCCCTCCTCGCCGGAACAGTAACCACAAAGAGGAAAAAGTGTGGCGCGGCTTACCGGCGGTGGGAGAGGTCCGGTGGAGGGCCGGGTGAGGTCCGGGAGGTCCTGGCGGTCATGTCGAGGGGTGGATCGCGACGGTGATGGCCGGAATAGGGCTGGCCGCGTGCGCAGGCGTTTGGGCTCGTCGGTGGCGTGTGCTCTGGCCTGCTCATGGCGGTATAGTTCAATTAAATGGCACGGGGAGCTTCACTAGAGTTCAAGGATGCCGTAGGTACAAGGAATCGACGAATGGCTTACCGTGTGGTTGGTCTACGTGCGACGGCGGCCGGTTGAAGTCCGACGACGTCGATCCGGCGTCTCCGGTGAGGTGGTGTCCAATCCGCGGCTCGAGAAGCTTCACTGAGCTCCGGGGAAGCTAGCAAAAGGGTCAAGCGGGGTGGAGGGGGGCTGGCGTGGTTGGGGCTTGCGCGACCGCTGGCACGCCGTTCTCTGGGCAAACGCCGGTGAACTCATGCTCGGGCAGGGTTAGGAGCGAGCGGGGGTGTACGGTCGAGACCGGGGTGGGCTTTATAGCCGCAGGCGCGGCGCGTGCGGGGCCGAGCGCCGGGGCGTGCTCTGGCGTTGCCAGGGCGCATCAAACACGTGGCCGTGGTAATCTGCCCAAGTTCTTGCGCCTGCAGAGCTCCCAAACGTGTGAATCTTGCCATATGTCTTGTGTAAGATTTCTTCCCTGCACCTAGAGCTATCTAGTTCATGTGAGTTCCAAGGGAAGATCTGGCCTAGTTTAGAAGATATGGTGGTGCCAAGTCTTGTATGTCTGCACTATTCACCCCGCGACAAAATGGATGCTAAACCATGTCAAACAACCCTGGTTTGGTTTCAAATTTTTCAGGGGTGTGCCTTGGGTAGTTTGGCCACTTTTTGTTATTTGGACCATGTGGTTTTGGCGCCAGCAAAGGGGTGAACACTTCTGGTCTTTAGGTTAGGGCTGATTTTGGGACTTAGAGAAAAATGGATGGCTCTAGTGTGCTCTCCACTTAGGGGCTTGATTTGGGGTTTTTGTTGGGCCTTTTTGTAATACTTCCTTTACTACATTTTGTAGATTTATTAATGTACTTCATATTTGGTAAAGGTTTCATTTCATGAATTGGCCATTTGCATAATTTTTCCCTTTAATCCAATGTTTGGGGTTTAATGGCTCAAGAGGGGAAATTAGGGTTTTAGAATCTTTTTCATGGGTGAAGATGCATGAAAGCTAGGGTATCCCTCCCATCATGATCACTACTTAGCTTAGCCATGGTTCTAAGGTTTTGGGTGTCCTCTCTTTCCATTTAAACACATGTGATAATAGGCCATAGGTGAATGCATTTAGCCAGGGCCTTGGGTAACACCTGGGGTGTTACATCCCTCCCCCCTTAAAGGAATCTCGTCCCGAAATTGGGCAGGGATCCTTGAGAGGGGTGTTAAGGAGGTGCGTGCTTGTGTTGTGTGGTTTCTTTTGTCAAGGGTCTCTAGTAGACTACTCTTCGAATGTCATCCTCTTTGCAACTTCAGAAGGAAGTCCTTCTAATTTTGTTTCACAACTTACTCAGTTCTTGTTAACTACATTTCTCTTATACTTAGATTCAAAGGGCATGTGGGGGTTTTGGGTTTTTGGGGTTACGTATAGATTCCCTTGGGCAGAAAATCGGGGTAGTGAGAGCGCAGAAAATCCTCATTTTCCCAAGTAGCCTCTTCTTCTGAATGGTTGCTCCACTAGATCTTATACATTCGGATTGACCTTGCTCGAGTTGACCTTTCCTTTTGGTCCAATACCTTGACGGGGTGCTCTTGGTATGACAAGTCTAGTTCTATCTCCAATTCAGGCTCAGTTAGCACTTCCATTAGTAAGCGGACACACTTCTTCAGTTGAGACACATGGAACACATCATGAATGGCTGACATGTGAGGTGGAAACTTCAACTGGTATGCTACAGGTCCACGAGTCTCTTTGATTTCATAGGGCCCAATATAGCGAGGAGCTAATTTGCCCTTGATCCCAAATCTCTGAACACCTTTGGTGGGTGACACCTTGAGACACACATGATCCCCCCACTGTGAACTGTAGAGGCTTCCTTATTTTATCATGATAGCTCTTTTGCCTGGCCTGAGCAGCTTCCAAGTTCTTCTTAATGACTCGGACTTTATCCTCGGATTCGAGCACTAGGTTAGGTCCAAATATTTCCCTTTCTCCAGCTTGTGACCAATTTAGCGGTGTTCTACACTTTCTCCCATACAAGGCCTCGAAAGGTGCCATCTTTAGGCTGGATTGGTAACTGTTGTTTAAGAGAATTCTGCCAGAGAAAGGCACTTATCCCAATCTTTGCCATAGTGTAACACACATGCTCTCAACATGTCCTCAAGAATCTGATTTACTCTTTTTGTTTGGCCATCAGTTTGAGGATGGTATGCTGAGCTTCTTATCACATGGGTTCCAAGTGACGCTTGCAGCTGCTCCCAGAAACGTGCTACGAACGGTGCTCCTCTGTCTGACACGATCGTCATTGGTATTCCATGCAAACGCACTATTTGGTCAATATAGATTTCTGCATGCTTTTCTGCCCTGTGGGTGGTATGCATTGGCAAGAAATGAGCGGTCTTGGTCAGCCTATCCATAATGGCCCAAATAGAATCGTGGTGCCGGGAGGTGTTGGGCAATCCCACAATGAAATCCATGCTGAGGTCCTCCCATTTCCAAGATGGTATGGGGAGAGGTTGTAAGGTACCTGCTACCTTCAAATGATTAGCTTTGATTCTTTGGCAAGTGTCACACTCAGATGCATACTTAGCTATCTCCCTCTTCATCCTGGTCCACCAATACAAAGATCTGAGGTCATGATACATCTTGTTACTTCCGGGGTGCATGGAAAACTTGGAAAGATGAGCTTCGTCCAATATTTTCTTCCTGAGTGCTGGGTTTTTGGGAACAACCAGTCTGTCCTCAAACCATAGGACACCCTTGCGGTCCTGACGAAAGCATTTATACTTATCCACTTTTTGATTGAGCATTTCCTTAATGATTTGAACACCCTTGTCACCAATCTGTGCCATGATTATCTGCTCTTGTAAGGTTGGCTCAACTGAGATATAATCCAATGTACTTGGGAAACAACTTCCATGTTCATCTTGCACAACTCGTCACACAGAGTGGCGATCTTAGAGTCCATGGTTATACAGTTACACTGGGCCTTTCGACTTAAGGCATCCGCTACCACATTTGCCTTGCCAGGATGGTAATGTACTTCTAGATCATAATATTTGATCAATTCCAACCATCTCCTCTGCCTCATATTAAGATCAGCTTGAGTGAAAATATACTTGAGACTCTTGTGGTCAGTATAATTATTACAATGAGCTCCCATTAGGTAATGTCTCCATATCTTCAGAGCATGAACTACTGCTGCTAACTCCAGATCATGGGTGGGATAATTCTACTCATGAGGCCTGAGTGCTCGGGATGCGTAGGCAATGACTCTGTTGTCTTGCATCAAAACACAACCTAGTCCAGTGCCCGAAGCATCGCAATATACACCAAATGATTTGGTGTTGTCAGGCTGTGCTAGCACGGGTGCTGTCGTCAGATGCTGCCTTAATGCATGAAAGGCATCTTCACACTTCTGACTCCAATCAAACTTCACTCCTTTCTTCAGCAATTCTGTCATCGGTTTAGCAATCCTAGAGAAATCTAGAATGAATCGCCGATAGTATCCTACCAATCCCAGAAAACTCCGAATCTATCGCATGGTGGTAGGAGGCTTCCAATCCATCACTTATTGTACTTTCTCAGGATCAACTGATATCCCATCTTGAGAAATGGTGTGACCCAAGAACTTGATCTCCTTTAGCCAGAAATCACATTTGGAGATTTTGGCGTACAAGTGATGATCGCGCAATCGCTGAAGTACTATATGCAAATGCATAGTATGCTCATCTTCATTTCTTGAATATACCAGAATATCATCAATGAAAACCACCACAAATTTGTCCAGTTCTGGTATAAACACTGAATTCATCAAATACATGAAATATGCTGGAGCATTTGTCAGCCTGAATGACATCACCAAGTACTCAAAAAGTCCATATCTAGTGGAGAAAGCCGTCTTCGGAATATCACTAGCCCTGATCTTCATTTGATGATAGCCAGAGCGAAGGTCTATTTTGGAAAACACCTTGGCTCCGACCAACTGATCAAACAAAACATCAATGCGAGGTAAAGGATACTTGTTTTTAATAGTCACCGCATTGAGAGGGCGATAATCAACACACAATCTCAGACTCTCATCCTTCTTCTTCACAAACAAGGCTAGAGATCCCCAAGGTGAAGTACTTGGGCGAATGAACCCCTTGTCCAACAATTCCTGCAACTGTTTCTTTAGTTCTGCTAACTCTGCAGGAGACATCCTATAGGGTCTCTTGGATATAGGTGCAGTCCTGGGTTGCAGCTCTATGGCAAACTCTATGTCCCTATTGGGTGGCATCCCTGACAATTCGTCTGGGAAGACATCGGGGTACTCACAGACCACTGGAATCCTCTCTACGTGTGACTCTATCAGGGCGAGTGCACAAGAATGGGTATAGCCTTGGTCAGGGAGCTACAAGGTGATTTCCCCACAAGTAGGTGAGTGTATTTCAATGGCTCTTGCTACGATGTCAATCAAGGCATGATGCCGTGATAACCAGTCAGTTCCCAAGATGATATCCACACTCTCCAAGCCCATGATAAGGTGGGTGGTTTTAAATATAAGACTACCCAATTTTATGGGCACATGCCTGTTGAGTTGATAGGTGGCAACCCTGCCTCCCGGTGTTGCAATCATAATGCCCCCATTTGTGTGGTGAAAAGGTAGATGACATTTGGCACTAAATTTTGTGCTGATGAAGCTGTGTGATGCACCAGAATCAAAAAGAATGACTATAGGGTAATTCAAAACAGAAAAGATACCAGTCATGACGGGTGCTCCCTCCGGAATGTCAGCCAATGTGGTGAAGTTCAACCTACCCTGCCTCACTTGCACCCTCTGCCTCTTGCCTTGGTTCTGGTTTACATTCTGGCCCTGCCTCTGCTGGTTCTTGGGACAATTCTTAGCATAGTGTCCGGTGCTGCCACAAGTGAAACACCTGTTGTCATTGCCCTGGCGATACTGCTGCTGTGGCTGGTTGTTGTTCCTCTGAGCAGGAAACTGGGAGCGGTTGGGTGCCTGCTGCTGCTGCTAGTCGGATCACCCATCACCCCTGTTGCTGTTGAGGTCCTCTGCTCTGAGTGTCGGACACAATCCTGAAGCGCTGGGGTTGTGCTAATGGCCCTGCCATAGGGGTCTTTCTCTTCTTTTCTACCTGACGGGCTGTGATGCAGTCCTCCTAAAAGATGGCCATGTTGACTAACTCATTGTAGCTATTGGCCTTGACTTTGTTGAGATGGTCACGGGGCTTAGTACTGAGGCCTCTCCTGAATCTGTCTCTCTTCTTCTCATCAGTGTCAGCATGGTAGCCTACGTACTGACACAAATCATTGAAAGCTTGGGCGTACTGCAACATGGTACGACCTCCCTGAGTGAGTGCCAGAAACTCATTGATCTTGCGATCCATGATGCCTGCTGGTATGTGATGCCCTCTGAATGCTGCTTTGAACTCTCCCCACTCAACCATGTGGTCAACCAGCTGCATAGTGAAGAAATGGTCCCACCATGTTCGAGCGGGACCACAAAGCTGCTGGGTGGTGAAACGGACCTTGGCCGCATCTGAACAATCTCCATTAAGTAGCGGGAATTTGGATTCCACCACCCTGAGCCAAACATCAGCATCGAGTGGATCATCCGCCCGAGTGAACAACGACGGCTGAGTATTGAGAAACTCCTGGTAGGTGGTCGCTGCCGGGGCGCGCTGGTGATGATCACCACCCCCATAGTGATGAGGCGGTGGCTGACGCTAAGCAAGCTGCCACAGAATCTCATTCTGCTCAGCCATTAGCTCCTGCATGGTAGGAGGCTGCGGTGGTGGTGGAGGAATGCGCTCATTCTGTCCACGGCGTGCTCTCCCTGCAATCTGAAATTTAGGAGGTTCGTTGTTATACGTACAATCCGTGAGTGCACATGATAAAAGAATTTAAACAACGACATTTGTAGGATTCCAAATATTGCCATGCTTTTCACAAATAGTGCAAACAGAATATAATTTCATTCATGACCTGAAAATAGGAACCATCTATTATTCATCATGCCAAAGAGTTTTCCAATAGTTACAGTAGTGCCCAAAATACTCAACTCTCTCTAGCCTAGTACCTCCAAGGTGCAAAAGCTAAGCTAGTTTCGAGGAGTTCTACTGTTGCACACTTCGACCCTAACTCTGAAATCTAATGAGCAAACGAGGCAACACTAGACTCGGGGGAAGGTGGTCTTCCTGAGCCAGCAGTGTCTAAGCTAGATGCAGGCTCTGGTTCCTCTCCTCCCTCGTTATCAACGTCCTCATCGGCCCCTTCTGCCTCCATGTCCTCAATCTCTTGATGGTGCAGATCCAAATGTTGGTTGGCTTCCTCAAGCTGTTGCTAGGTGGTCTGGAGTTGATCTTCTAGAACCTCGATAGTGTTCTCCCTGGCCTCCACCTGATCTTCGAGCTCTTGGATTTGATTGGCCATCTGCTCCACCTGGAGATCCTTTTCCACCAGCTCAGTGGACAAGTCGACAACAAGGTCCTCCCGGTTATCCAGGGTGATCTTGGTAGACTCCACTAGGCCCATAAGCTAGGACATCACCTCACCTCGCAAGGCCTGCAGACTATATAGGGCACTCATGCACCGAACCATCAAGTGAGCGGTATGCCCAGGGTAGAGAGCCCACACATCCTTGGCGTGCTCAACCCGATCCTTCCACATCGGGTCGTCCTCCTTCTCAGCGAGGAACAAGCCAATGGGGTGGGTTGATAGCTCCAAGGGGTGAAATCCGCAGAAGGTTGTCAGCACATGCAGAGCGGTGGACTCAATAGTATCCTCAGCCCTGAAACCAAAAGACTCTGAGTCCAAGGAACGCAAGCCAGGCTGCAAGGGATGAGGCTCCAAGGTCATCCTCACCCTACAGCGAGGTACCCGGTGCTCTTTGAACAGCTGCACCATGTACTGGGGAGGCGTAGCGTAACCCGCTCCCTGCAGTACTTCCCACAAAATGCGGGGAAAGCTCTCTCACGCAAGACCGTCTGTGTGGGAATGTGCGTTCCCTCCGTCGGTGGGTACGTGAGAAGTCATATGTGCAAGGGCAAGTGTAAGCGAAAAGAAAAAGAATCCCAAAAATATAAGGAAGCTAGTGCAAAAGTCTAGAGAAAAATTTCTAAGGACTTGGCTTTTCTAGGGCTAAGTTGAGATCTTCAATATAGATTTAAATTTCATTACGGGTGTCTCTTTGTACATGTAGCTTCTTATCAGTAATGACATTGTACTAAGAGGATAGAAAAATATTGCATGTGTGCTTGTCCTAAGCGTCCTCACATCAAGTATATAGGGATATAGAAATCCCTCCATCTATATCATAGCAGTCTGTACGGCATACTCAAATAGCCACCTAGCTACCCATCTAGTATCCTAAGGCTTCACGTCCTAGGTCTATCCTTATCATCCTGACAGCTATCCAACTTGGTTTCTAAACAAGTTTTACTTTTGAAAAGGTCGGTAATTATGATTTATTGATTCCACTGAGGTGGTACAAGCTCCGATACCAGCTATGGTGGAACCGCCCAAATTATTCCAACTTAAGTGCCCAAGTGCCGCCTTAGAGGCTAGACCACACTTAAATAGTAATAAACCGTCAGTCCCTCGGATCTAGTCCGACTAGGCCACTAACAGGATCAAGTACCACATACTCACTCGAAGGTGAGGCACAGAGCAAATACAATAAAGCATAAAACCATAATTTAAAGAAGTGCTTAAGGTTATTACAACATCATCGGAGTTTTGCAAAAGTAGTAGTCATTGTTCGAGATGCAGCGAAAATCAACTAACGATAGATAAAAGGGAGGATCGGGAAGCCTGGCCCATCACTCCTCCTGCTCCTCTCCTGCTGAGGTAGGTAGGGTCTTACTCGACTGTCCAACCCGGTGGCAAGGTAGACGGCCAAGTTACTCCAACAACCATCTCCTCCAGAGAACCTGTAAAAATTATGCCACAAGCAAGGCTGAGTATACTAATACTCAGCTAGACTTACTCGGTGTGAGGAGTCTAATCCTCTACTTCTATACATGCAGCTGTTTGGCCGAGGGGTTTGTTTTTCCAAAAGCACTAGCTGAGTCTAAAATCAAGTTTTAGCTTTTCAAGTTTTAGTATGATCCTTTTTTAAACTAGATGAGTACCTAACTATTCATACATGGTATCAAACATTTTATCAATCACTGTCTTTTTGCCAGTCACATCATTTCCACATATTACTCAATGTAGCAGCATGAATCAAGCAATCTCATTAGCTGCGAGAAGCAGACGATCCGAATCGAGTTTTAACCTTGCAAGGTAAACCTAAACACACAACATGGCGAGGCACTCCGTCCCCACACATATCAACTGTCCCCATCGATTCCCCGTCAACAGAATAGGGCTCACCGCCTTGGCGTACAATGCCTCACTGACCCCGACCGCCGTCGTGCAGTGACCGCACTTGTACCCACCATAACCGGAATGGGAGACTACGTCTCAGGTCGCGTGAGGGGTAAAGTCTGCGGGCAGGTTCACTCAGGTACTAGGCTTACCGATTTACCATATTTCTCGGCATGTGTTTTGTACGTTCAAAAGCTTGACACACGGTACCACACCATAATCCGTATTCCAATTTCTCATCTCGTAGACAACGCATCCCCATGGATCGTTGTCCACAGACCATCATCATTCTGATATGAAAATGGATACAACCAATTCCTAACCTCGCGCGAGTGCTAGAAAAATCACTCGACTTCTACCGAGATCCCTAATTAGTAAAGCAGCTACTCGACCTAGCATACTAGTATCCATCTCAAAAGGAATCTTGAGTTCATGCAACTATGGTTTCAGTCAACTCCTACACTTAAGTGCATAGTACAAACCTACAAACATTAAGTGCAGTAAAATAGCATATATAACGGTTATGCATAAAACCGGGGCTTGCCTTCAAAAGCTGGGGCAGGCAGGTCCTCAGTAGCAGGCTCTGGTGCTGGCTCCTGGACTACCTCCTGAGCAACTCCTTGCTCCGGAATGAGGACGTACTCTCCGTTAGCGTGATTATAATCTATCGAATGCAATGAATAAGATACATGTATATTAATAATATGTCAATTTAGTAAATACTATGTATGGTGAAACAATATGAAAACAGGGGGTAAACTAGGGTTTCTTTATCGGATGGTGCTATAAGTGTTCTATACACCTATCTTAGGGTCTTGAGTGAACTTAATACTTTTATTCTTTCCTTCATGTTCTACTGGGAACTTAGGGAGGTCTAGTGGGATAATATTAATTCCTTCCACAACTCCTCTCATCATTTTTTTATTTATGCTTTTGAGTGAGCTTGAACTACCATAGTGATTTAGAATTTTCCTAAAATGTTGCAAAAATTATAGTGGGTTAACATTGGGCATTGTACTCTGTTCTACAATTTTGAGGTTAAGACTACTTAAGTTAAACCTTGGGAAAAAATAACAAGAGTGAGGGTAGAGGGTCACTTTGCACTACAGTTCTGATCTAGGTGAGGGTTCTGTACTAAAAATTATTTTTGTCAACATCTATGGGTAATGACAGGTCTCTATGCCATAAATCACAGAAAGTGGTCTAATGGTTATTTATTTGTGATTTTCTAAAGTGGAAAGTCAAAAAGGCACTTATAACTAACTTGTTATTTAAAAATATCAAACAACAAAACTTATATTTTCCTAGATTCATCCTAACTTATCAGTAGTTATCCCAAGGATTGGGGTGGTTTCTCCTTAGGGTTATTTTTCTAAGATTTTTCTAAGTTCTTATTGTTTTTATGAAATAAAATGTGGTGCATTTCTTTTGTACTAACAGAGGGTTCAACAAAATTTTCTTATGAACTATGTTACTTAAGCAAGATAGGAAAAATGTGGTTGCCCTCTGGTTCTTATTTTACATTCCCTTTTCCATTTTCTTAAGGTTTGGGTCAATACAAGCTTTAGTTATTAATCCTTCCTTAACCTAGTATACTGAGGAGTTTAACATTTTTAAACAGGGTAGTTAGTAGTCAAGTATGTCTCTAATTTTTCTTATCCTTAGTCCAAGAGTATTTCTATTTTTCCTCTATTTATTTAGTTTTGGGCAGTATAGTTATTTAAATTAAAACTGAAAAAGTATTGCAGGAATAAGGGTGTTTATTATTTTTCCTAAATAGTTCATAATATTTAGGACCTAGCAAAACTAGTTTGACCAAATTTGGTTGGGTAAAACTTGAGTTATGAATTTTTCAAGTTCTGTACTTATTTAAAAGAATAAATCTTAAAGGTTTAAGGAAAAAAGGTTTGCACCGGGGCCCCTGGGGTTGTTTTTAATCAAATCCTTAAATCTGCGCCCCTAGAAACTATTCACTAGAGTCACTGACATTTTCACAAACCCCCTTGGCGTTTCTCTTTCTCAATACGAGCTCCTCCTCGCCGGAACAGTAACCGCGGAGAGGAAAAAGTGTGGCGCTGCTTACCGGTGGCGGGAGAGGTCTGGTGGAGGGCCGGGTGAGGTCCTGGCGATCACGTCGAGGGGAGGATCACCGGCGGTCATGGCCGGAATAGGGCTGGCCACGTGCGCAGGCGGTCGGACTCGTCGGCGACGCGTGCTCCAGCCTGCTCATGGTGGTATAGTTCAATTAAATGGCACAGGGAGCTTCACTAGAGTTCAAGGATGTCGTAGGTACAAGGAATCGACGAATGGCTTACCATGTGGCTTGGTCTACGTGCGACAGTGGCCAGTTGAAGTCCGGCGACGTTGATCCGGCGTCTCTGGTGAGGTGGTGTCCAATCCGCGACTCGGGAAGCTTCACTGAGCTCCGGCGAAGCTAGCCAACGGGTCAGGCGGGATGGAGGGGGGCTGGTGTGGCCGGTCTACGGTGGCCAGGGCTTGCGCGGCCGCTGGCACGCCGTTCTCTGGGCAAACGTCGATGAACTCGTGCTCGGGCAGGGTTAGGAGCGCGCGGGGGTGTACGGTCGAGACCAGGGTGTACTTTATAGCCGCAGGCGTGGGCGCGGGGTTGACGCAGCACGACACGGCGCTCGCAAGGCTGAGCGCCGGGGCGTGCTCTAGCGTTGCCAGGGCGCGTCGAACACGTGGTCGTGGTAATCTGCCCGAGTTCTTGCGCCTGCAGAGCTCCCAAACGTGCGAATCTTGCCATATGTCTTGTGTAAGATTTCTTTCCTGCACCTAGAGCTATCTAGTTCATGTGAGTTCCAAGGGAAGATCTGGCCTAGTTTAGAAGATATGGTGGCACCAAGTCTTGTTTGTCTGCACTGTTCACCCCGCGACAAAATGGATGCCAAACCGTGTCAAACGACCCTGGTTTGGTTTCAAATTTTTCAGGGGTGTGCCTTGCGTAGTTTGGCCACTTTTTGTTATTTGGACCATGTGGTTTTTGCGCCAGCAAAGGGGTGAACACTTCTGGTCTTTAGGTTAGGGCTAATTTTGGAACTTAGAGAAAAATGGATGGCTCTAGTGTGCTCTCCACTTAGGGGCTTGATTTGGGGTTTTTGTTGGGCCTTTTTGTAATACTTCCTTTACTACATTTTGTAGATTTATTAATGTACTTCATATTTGGTAAAGGTTTCATTTCATGAATTGTCCATTTGCATAATTTTTCCCTTTAATCCAATGTTTGGGGTTTAATGGCTCAAGAGGGGAAATTAGGGTTTTAGAATCTTTTTCATGGGTGAAGATGCATGAAAGCTAGGGTATCCCTCCCATCATGATCACTACTTAGCTTAGCCATGGTTCTAAGGTTTTGGGTGTCCTCCCTTTCCATTTAAACACATGTGATAATAGGCCATAGGTGTATGCATTTAGCCAGGGCCTTGGGTAACACATGGGGTGTTACACGTAGTGTATCCCTGGCCATTCACCTCGGTAGTGAAGATCGGGTCTGTACAACCCAGGCTGGAAAGGGATCACGGCTCATGGGTAAAGTGTGCAACCTCTGCAGAGTGTTAGAAACTGGTATATCAGCCGAGCTCACGGTTAAGAACAGCCTTGGGATCCTCTTTGATTAGAAGAACTTTGGATACTTTTATGATGATGATTAACAATGATGTTATAAATCTGATCTCTGGTATTTCCTCTTTTGAGGGAATACTATTGGGTAATAACTGGGTTTATTACTAAAACTTGGCTCTATTAATAATAATAAATACTTGACCAACTAAAAGCAACTGTTTAACCTCAACCCCACATACAACTAGTCCACTTTAGCCAAACGGGACATTTGCTGAGTACGTTGATGTGTACTCACCCTTGCTTTACACACCACCCCCACCCTAGGTTGTCCCCATTGTGCTCAGTGCTCAGAAGGTGATGCTGGCAACATGGAGGACTTCGAGGAGTTCCAAGATTACGACGAGTTTTAGTTTATCTTAGTGGCAACACCCCAGTCAGCTGCCTGTGTAGGCTTATCATCTATGTTTCGTTTCTCCGCACTTTGATATTTATGTTGAACATTATCGCTATGTATTAAACTCCGTGGATGTCTTGGACATCTTGATGTAATTAAAGTATCTTTCCGCTATTTATTACGAGCATTGTGTGATGATGTCCAATTATGTAATCGCTGTGCACGTGAGTTTCTGATCCTGACACGTACATGGTTCACATTCAGTTTACCTTCCAAAACCGGGTGTGAAACATTGATCCTGGTCGCGCCACGCTATAGGCCATTTCACCATGTACCCGAGACGGTGGCAGAAGTAACTAAGCCTTCCCGAGCCATTGCGCCATTGCGTGCGATGATGACTAACCTCGGTGAAAAATTTGAGTGCCACCGTGGGCACTTTTGTCCCAAATTCGCGAAGCAAGCGGTCGATCACTATAAATTGAGTGCCATCTCTGCTCCGCCCTCTTGTTACGCACCCAGCGCAGCACTTCTCACCTCAGTTCATCCACTGTAGCCCAAGAATTTTGAATTTCCCCCAAATCTGTCATCATCGCCGTCATGAGACATCTCGTCGTGGCTAGTCTTCCCTAGGTCAGTTCATGTCCCTCTAGTTCTTGTTTTAGTACCTCTTGGACCTCTAGATGGTTCTGGTCTCGATCAATTGAATGCTACCGTGCTATAGCTCTGAGAACGCCGTGTTGTCGCCGGGAACGCCGTCGTGGACATTACTCACGTCGATTTGTCGTTCCGGGTTGTCTCTATACAAATTCACGCAAGCACCACATCCCTAGTAGGTCACTGATTCTTTCCAAGTTGTTTGATTGAACACTACTGGCTTCTATAACCTAGAACATGCTCACCGGAGTCTTTGCTCCGCCGTTGCCGCGGACAGACATGGGTTAGTAGCGAGTTAGTCAAATTAGTTCATAGTAAGAGCTAGAGTAGCCTCGGAGATGGAGTCCGTGTGCTCAACACCGTCGGAACGGGTCAGCAGCAATGATTACGCGCGATTCTAGCCTAGTGTTCGACAGCCGCGCGACCGGGGACTTGAAGCCATGAAGAAATAGAAATAGGAGGACCTATGTGAAATTGTCATTGGCATAGGTAAATAGTGCAACCGACTCTTTCAGGATGTTTAAAACACCAGGGGCCTTTGTGCAAAATGCCACACACGGGCGCGGACGCGAGCGCATTTCCTCTGTCCGTGGGCAGGTTCGGACCAGTTTCAGCCCAACCGAGTTCATTGTTTTCCTTTTTTTCCTGTTAGCTTGGGAAATCCATAAAACATAATAGAGAATGGATAAACTCATGAGTCCAATTTTACTAGACTCCTAAAATCAAGTAGTATTTAATAAAAATAATTCCAAGATTTTTATTTCAAACCATGAATTATGTAGCATTTAAAAGTGCTTGAGTAAAGCCTTTTAGAATTTTAGAAATTATTTAGTAATCCCAAAAATCATAAAACTTTTTGGATAGACTTAAAATGTTGGTTATAAACTTTGAGTAAAGTTTGTATTTGTTTGGACACTTTTGACCAGAAAACCAGTAAATAGCTCCATAGAGTAATCATTTCAATACTAACTAAGTTAATCCTAGAAGAGTATGTAACTAGGAAGTCTTAGTGGTTGATTAGCACCATGAAGGAAAGTTGTATTCAAGATACAACTTACTATATTTTTGTTATATAATTGCATATCCCTGACATAGCATAACTGCATAAGCATTCATGTACATGTATTATCATGTATAGAACACGAATAAGAATCCATAGTAGAAGAGGAGGTTGTTGCTCAGACCGAGAATCCTCCAGTAGAAAATAACTTTTACTTCGACATCCGTTGTGAGGAAGCAGAAACTTCTACAACACAAGGCAAGCCCAGGTGCATTTACCTTTCCTTGTACTTTAAAATTATATCAACTTTGAATGTTGCATTAGTTGATAGGAATTATGTGATAAACTATTGATGCATTCCCTTCCTTGAGAAATTGAGTATCATTCCTTGTTACCTGATTTATTTAAACAAGTTTTATGATGCTTAGCTTTGTTTAGAAAAACAAAATGTTTTGTTTTAAAAAGGTGATGCATCACACTGGATGGGAATTTTTACAAAGAGAAGACTTATGATGGTGGATCCATCACGGGCGTGATGGTTCAACATCTAAAAAGACTACCAATGTCAGGTACCAAACTTTGGGTTTTAAATAATAAAGATGAGATTGGGTGGGCGACTTGCACGAGAAGGAAGTCTCGGTGTATATGTCCCCGTCTGAGTCGTTTAGGGACCGAACCGATGTAGGCTTGATAATCGAGGACCTCTTAACTGGCCATATGCCTCATCATGGGTAAGATTTGCCTCGGTCGGACCAATACCAGAAAGGCTACCACGCAATGGGAGTTGAGAGATGGCGAGAGTAGCGTGTACCCTCTGTGGCAAGGGCTGGACGGTGGAGTATCTGTACTCTCGGTTGGCATGAACCCAATCTAGTCTTGAGAAACCCAAGTGCGAGTTGACATATGCAAGGGTTAAGTGCTACATATGTCGTGTGGTTGGACATCCCCAGCTGGGTATTAATCAATTCCGATCGTCGTTACTTCTCGGATATGAAGACTTGGTCACTGACCTACACGTAGTGACAAGTGAACTCAAGTGGTGATAAAAGATGGCTAGTATAGGCCAAGTGTTTGATCTAGAATAGAAAGAAATCTAGATGCAGGTAATTACTTAACCTGACAAAGTAAAATGAATTCATAAGGACCAACTTTAGTAAGCTTTGAGCAAACTGAGTCATTGATTCTTGCTAAACCTTACATTGACTCCTAAAGGCTAGCATATCCTTGAGAGTCTTTTCTTTTATCGGGTAAGACTTGCGAAAGTACACTCTGTACTAAGGGTTTTCGAACCCGTGTTGTTGTAGGTGAAGAAACTGCTGAGTTTTGCTGCTTCTATTCCAAGGTTGTCCCAAAACACGAGGAAGACAAATAAGAAAAACATATGGAAGGTGTTTACCATCCTGTGATGTAATAAGTTTAAGCACTCGAACCCGATTATGTAATAATGACTCTTTCTATAATGTACTTATAAATGTAAATTAAGTTATTGTAACTCTTTCCGCTTTACTCTAATGGTGTGTAATATCTACGATACGGGATGAGTGCTCTTGGGCGATGTGAAGGAAATACAGGAGACCGGACCTATCGAGCCATTGGGTGCACCTACATAACTGTCTAAGGTCTTCGGGACAATGACAACTGTAAGTGGGCCTAATATCTTGGAAGGTTCTGTGACAGCACCAGTATCACCAAACAATTTCATCTCCGTTTTATACAACATTTTCTCTCGGTTATTCCTTACTTGCTCGGACAATTGAGTAGTGTCTTGTTGCAGTAATAAGTTATATACTTCAGGGCCTGTTTGTTTCGCATGGAATGAAGGGGTGGAATAAATCTGGCTTGGATTCCTTCAATAATTACTATAAGTTTTGGAGATTTGGAATTAATCCTGGTCTGTTCCAGCAGAAACGAACGGGCCCTCAAGCAGTTTGGCCTGTTTTTGCTCCTGTGCAACATTTAGTTGTAATATTGAGATTTCATGTTGAGCTACAACCACCTTTTCATGCTCTTGTTTACATTATTGTTGCACTTTCAACAATTTTGTTTATGTTGTCCCACGAGAAGAACAATACCATGTAGTACCTCTTCTGCCTTGTGCTTACCATTCTTGAGCCTTGGCTGCATCTCTTCCTATAGGTCGTTGTGGGGGGTAACTAATCACTGTCTTCACTATTGTCAATGGTACAACTCTAACCTTTTATTTATCTATCTATGAGATGTATGCACAAAATTTAGGTTCTTTTTTGAGAGTTTTCCACCAATGAACCAGCGTGAAAGGCTTGCCGTTATTCGCATTTGCATACATTTTTTGGGCCTCGTCCATTAGCTGATCATCAGAATACCCACTTGTATGCATTTTTGATACTGCAATCCAACACCAATTAAAATTGCTGGTCAATGTCTTCAACCGTGAATAGTGAATCTTTAGTTGATTGTCATCCCTTTGACGATCTGATGGAGCATGCTTGTTGAAGTATTCTGTAATTTCTTTCCAAAAGTTTCTCCTTTCTTGTCATTGCCATGTATTGGTTCATTAGAACAATTCAACCAAGCACTAGCCTAAGAATAGGAAACATCTAATCAACGGATCATTCATGTATAATATTATATATATATATATGAGAAGGCTTTGAAAGCTTTATTGCCAGCCTCACTTCCTCTTCATCTGACCAATACCTTTTCTTGACTGCCTTAGTTTCCTCACTGTCTGTATCACCATTAGCATCAATGTCAATTGTTTCTTTACCAAGTCTAGATGGTTTTGGAGTCCTTTTAGCACTTGGCAGTGGTGGTGGAGAGGTGTTCAAGTTCCGTGTGAGACCAACAAAGTGGAAATTCTCTACAAATTGATGTGACGACATTGTCATATATGGTTGGTTAATGAGGTTCACAAAACAACCAGGTGGATAAAAGTTCATGTACCAAAAATTAGATATAAAAGGCTCTGTCAACATTCAGTTTACTCCTGTTTCCAAGCACAAGATTCAGTTAGCATCCCTTCTGTATCCATTCCTAAAGAGAAGCAACAACTCAACTTTATCACATTTTACCTAATACTTATCTCGAATTTGCTGAATCAAGCTAACAAAACGATCTTTATTTCAGTGTTGTTCACTGTTGTTCATATTATAGCTGTTGAACATCAAACAAGAATATGTCCAGTGGCGGAGGACACAATTTTTGGTATGGCTCTATGCCACTAGGTCGTATAATATTGAGCACACAACCAATCAAGTTATATAATAAGTGATAGAAATTAGGGATCAATCTATGTATACATAGAACTCCAAGATACTTAGGAATAAACAGTGTGGACCTATTCTTGTGCACACTATGCATAAACAGAGAGAGATAAAGAATTACTGTCATGTAGATCTTGGCACGACAATGGTAGTTGGTTGCCGGGATGTAGTCGTTGTTCGTCCTGCAGAAGAGGAGGGGCTGGTATCGAGATTCGAGGCAGCCATGGGAAGAGCTCTTCCAGTCACTCCATGTAACACCCTAAATTCCTATTTTGGTAATTTAGAAGAATTATCCAGATAGAATGAAATCAAAATGTCTTATAATGAATACCTTTCCTACCTTTGATATTACTCTTCCTAAAATAAACATGCTTTCTAATAGACATTAAACAAAAGGGCTTCTATTTAGTTATCTATTTGTTGATTAAGTTAAAACATCTCCTAAAATAAAGATTATACATGTATCCATTCTAAAATAAGCAATGAATATTTATTTTAAAATTAGCCCCTTTGATTTTGTCACACATTCAAGGTACTACTTATCTAAAAGGAATAATATGTGAATACTTCATTCGACTAAATAAATAGTTGATATATAAAATAAACCATGTACTTCATGTCTAGCTTTCATTTTGTGCATTTAATGTTGGTAATCAAACTATATTTGAATTTAAATTCGAAAAAAGGAAAGAAAATAATAACAAAATAGAAATAAGAAAAGAAACACAAAAGAGAAAGCTTACCTGATTGAGCCTATCTCTCTCGCTCGACCCAGCCTCACAGTCGCGGCCCACTTACCACTTCTCCGCACCAGCCCACTGCGCCGATGTCTCACCAACGCGCAGGCCCAGCCCGCCAGTGTTACCCCTCCTCCTGCTGAACTCAATTACATGTGGGCCTGGCTCGTTAGGCCTTCTTCTTCACCAGAATCGCGTGACATACTCGCGCAACAGAAGCCACCGAGATTTCCTGCTATCTGGGATCATAACAAACTCTCCCTCTTGTGCATAAATGCGGGCATTCCGTGGCCGTCTCGACCACGCAGGCATCTAGGGCTATGTACCATGCCACCGAGAAAACTGAGCCGCCGTGTGGGCGAATTTGCCACACGGGTGTTCGGGGCAGTAGAAGTGACCAAGATGCATCACTGGAGTTTGCCGCTGTCGTGTTGGGTCTTCGGTATATGACACAACACCGCCAACCAAAATTCTATCCTTCGGTATATGACCAGCTACTAGGCTATCTGTTCTCCCTACTAAATTATTACCCTTGCAAACTATCTTACCATATGTCTCTAACCCAGATGGTTAATATCAGGATGGGAGGGGGTGTTGATCTACCTGCTCCTATTCGTCGTAGGAGGATAGTTATCCAACCACAACCGGAGATGAATCCTCCTCCGAATCCTCCACCGGCGGGGACAGATGCTATAGCTGCCGCTCATATGCAACTAATGCAGTAGATGGCTAACACCATGACAGAGATGCAAACGCAAATCCATCATGAAATGCGTCAAGAGCGTAAGGAAATCCGTCAAGAACGGCCGGAACGACAGCAACTACCACCTCCACCACCACTAGCTCCACCTAGGAATAAGCACCGGGAGTTTGAGTCACAAGCCACCTACCTTCTCTAACTCCCTAGACCCACTAAAAGCTGACGACTAGCTGAAGTCTGTGGAAAAGATGCTCAATATAGCTCAGTGCACTGACAGAGAGAAAGTGTTATATGCATCAGGTCGCCTCACTGGCCCCGCTGTGGATTGGTGGGATGCATACTGCGTTGCTCATGCTGCTGCTAACACCATTTTATGGGCGGAATTCTCCACCAACTTCAGGAACTACCACATTCCTGCTGGTCTTATGAAGATTAAGAAGGAGTTTTTATCCCTCAAACAAGGAGGCATGTCAGTAAGTGTCACACCCGGTTTTAAGGAACAAAGCCGAGTGCATCTCATACATGCGCCAAGAAGACAACATATATAATAACAGAGTGTATAGAGATAAATGTCACAATAATCAGAGTATTTATTACATAGCGGAAGTCTTATTACAAAATAAAAGAATAAATATAAAACGAACTAAGGATCATCCTTGGCGCCAATGTCAACTGGGCAACACCACCTAGATCAGATCAAACTCCTCGCCTTGTGGCTCCTCCTGAACCACCTGCTCTTCTCCTATGGGGGGTGTGAGACAGCAAGGGTGAGCTCACACATGATCATAGCTCAACAAGTTGTGGGGAACCAGTGGACATGAACTCACAAAGGTGGGAGTTCATGTGATGTGTAAGGCTAATCAATGGCAGGGGTTAAAGCTGAGCATTGCTTTTAGTTAGTTGGTCAAAATTTTATTAGCAGTTACTAAGTGTAAGTAAATACCAAACCTTAAATAAAGTAATAGAACAAAATTAATAATAATCCCATGCATATGCAAATGACAAAATTGAATTTAAGTTCCATAAATTAATCATCAGAGAGTCCTGAGCTGCTCATGACCGTGAGCTCGGCTATTATACCAGTTTTACACTCTGCAGAGGATGTACCCTTTACCCATAAGTCATGTTACCCATCTGCCAAAGGGTCGCGACTCCCATACACCTCTACCAAGGAAGCGAGACAGGGCAACACTACGAGGCCTTTACAAAGTTCCACTAGCTTCCGACAACCCGCTACAGTTTATGGGAAGCGCACTTGCAAGAATCCCCCGTCCGACCGCCATCGCAGCAAAATCAACCCGAGAATCTCCTTGCATGCAATCCCCCTACTGCCCTTGCCCCTTTCGGGTAAGGTAGTCTTCCACTAGATTTACTAATTAGTCAGCCAAGGGCGTCCCATTAAACCCTTGTGGTGGCACGTGTTTCTCAAGTTAAGCTCCATGTTCCAATTAACATTAATGATCTTGACATGAACATAAATAGAACAATAAAAGAATTGGAACATGGATATAATGAAAGATTATCCCAAAACCATGTAAAGCAATAGCAAACTACCCATGTGATTCAGGGATAACAAGGTAAAAAGGGATAAACATTCTAGGGTGACCTATTGGGTCCCATCAAAATTAAACCTATGCATGAATAAGTGATATTAAAGAACATTATTGGGTAAAAAGTGGTCAAGGGCACAACTTGCCTTCAATGAGCTCCTGCTCAGCTACTTCTATCTGCTGGCCACCAGGATCCTCAGTCACAGGCTCTTCTACTCGCCACAATACAAACAAGCACAGTATATAGAGAAAATTAACATCACACCAAACATATAAACAAAATACATAATAATAATCTACACATTAAAATAAAATCTTAGGAACAGGAATCATAATTTTTTGAGTTATAGATTTTAAGATATGAATTTCCAAAGGTTTTATGGGCTTAAAATAGGATTAAGTGAGAGATTAATTTTCTTACTGTTTTCATGACAAAACAGAGACTCTAAGTGATAGAGAATAAAATTACAAAATTTTAGAAACTGGAATGAAGTGATTTGGAGCTCATATGAATTTTCTATGAATTATTGATGGTCTAGCATTTGTTTTTGTATTAAAAAGCAATTTCTAATTAATTCTTCTCTGATTTTCAACGCTCTGAACTGGGCCTCAATTTCTGGGAAAGACAGGGGCACTGGCGCAAAATAACCTAGACTCAGGGAACAGTACTGGTGGACGGGGGGTTGGTTTATAGATATTCCAGGGGCTCTTATGCAAGTTTTGCATAGCGAAAGGGTATCGATGGTTCTCCGCCGTTGGATCATCGATGACCGGCCCGGATTAGTTTGGTCCATCACTCTCTCCCACACTCACCCGCAGACGCAGGATGCCAGATCAACGACCCAGACCATTAAGTGATCACGATCGACCCATAGACATGAGATTGGAATCGAACGGGTCACGCAACTTGGGCGAAATGCCATCCTAATATCTAATCTGCGCCGTCCGCCAATGATCCGAGGGCGCACGGTTATCGCCCCAACTAGGCAGATGCGCACGACGACGCCGCCACCAGGCCGCGGCGAAACTCGGCGGAGAGGCCCGAAACCGGCGAACGAATGCCCTATTCTCCAATCCGCTCACTTCTACGCGATAAGGGGATCACTGCGAACTTGATAGAGCCATCATACCAGGAGGATTTGACGCGCAGAACGCTGGTCGCGGAGAGATGACGGAGCCACGGTAGAGATTAATCGCGGCAAGGAATTTTGGACGCCGGTCTCAACCTCCGGTCTTGATTCTTCGCACAAGCACTCCACAAAGAGTGTCGAACACCCACGACCCCACACCGTCCTCCAAACGACGGTGAAGGTGGAGACACGGTTCCGACGGCGGACGGACCACACGGAATGGTTTTCTCGGTAACAGGGAAGGGACGACTGGTTTCTTGCGGCGTTCGGGTGGAGTGTTCGTGGGCGAGCAGCTGCATTTAACGTCCCGTCCCCACGGAGTCGGAGTCGCAACCGCAGCACCGGAAGAAGGGGGAAGAGCTCGCCGCGGATCTCGCGATGCCCATTGATGGGTTGACCGCAGGGATGACAGGTGGGGTCACGAGTGCAGTGACAGAGCCACGACGCGAGCTCGGGTGACAGGCTGCCAAGCGAGGGCTAGGCGTCGGCGTAAGAACAGATCCCGCAAGCGCGCACGAGAGAAGGGGAGGCTGACTCGAGGGCCCGCGTAGCAGAGAGCGCCTGCACGCGCGGCGAGGAGGTAAGTGGGTCGCGCAGATAAAAGGGAAATGGGCCACAAGTGTTGCGCCTAGCCCATTTAGGTTAGAAATTCTTTCCCTATTTTCCCTTCTATTTTGAATTCCTTTTTCCTTTCATTTGAATTTTTAATTTGAATTTGAGTCTTGTTAAAAAATTCTCCTTTGAGTCAAATATATAAACTTAGTCTGTGTAGGAATAATATATATATATATTTATACTTATTTTTATTCCACATAATATTCGTTTGTTTCTCTTTTCTAAATTCTAGGGTCTCCTTTTATTTTCCAAATTCTTTTTTGGGAATTTAATATATTTCTTCTTCAAATTATTTTATGTTGTCACAAAATGCACACAAAACAAAATCCCAGCATGATGCACAATTTAGTAGCTTTTATCTTATTGATTATTTGTTTTTACATAGGGTGTTCACATGTGATGATGCATAAAAGTTCAATCCCACACATATAAGTAAAGGAAAATAAAATTTACTTCTCCTTTTATATTCTCTCTTACAAATTGAGTATTACAAATCCCACCCCCCTTAAAAATAATCTCCTTCTCGAGATTAGGAAGACCTAGGAAAAGATGGGGAAAATCTATGTGAAGCTCTTCTTCTCTTTCCCATGTTGCTTCATCTTCTCCATGGTGACTCCATTGCACTTTGCACATCTTAATCACCTTATTTCTTGTAACTCGAGTCAAGGTATCCAAAATCTTGATCGGGTATTCCGTATAAGTCAAATCTCCCTGAACACTGAGCTCTTTCTTTGGTAATTGTTCGTCAGGGACACGGAGGCACTTCTTCAGTTGAGACACATGAAATACATTATGCACATCAGATAGACTAGCAGGTAGCTCGAGTTGGTATGCCATCTCCCCAACTCGCCTAAAGATCATGAATGGTCCAATAAAGCGAGGGGACAATTTGCCCTTAACTTTGAATCTCCTCATCCCACGAAGTGGTGACACCTTGAGGTACACATAATCTCCTTCCTCAAATACCAGTGGTCTCCTTCTATTATCAGCATAGCTCTTTTGTCTGGTTTGAGCTACCCTCAAATTCTCTCGAATTATACGAACTTGTTCTTCTGCTTCTTGAAGCAGTTCAGGCCCAAAGAATTGTCTTTCTTCAGTCTGATCCCAATATAGAGCAGTCCTGCACTTCCTCCCATATAAAGCTTCAAAAGGTGACATCTTCAAACTGGCCTGATAGTTATTATTATATGAGAACTCAGCATAAGGTAGACTTTTATCCCAACTTCCTCCATGCTACAGGGCACACTCTCTCAACATATCTTCCAATACTTGATTAGTCCTTTAAGTCTGCCCATCAGTCTGAGGGTGATAAGCCGTACTAAAGTTCAACTTTGTATTCATATTCTCATGAAAGCTTCTCCAAAATCTTGAGGTAAACTGTGAACCTCGATCAGACACGATCTTCTTTGGTACTCCATGTAAACACACAATCCGAGCCATATATAACTCTACCAGTTGAGAACCTTTATAAGTAGTCTTGACAGGAATAAAGTGAGCCACTTTAGTCAATCTATCCACAATCACCCATATAGCATCATATCCTTTCTGGGTGCGAGGCAATCCAGTAATGAAATCCATTACAATCTCTTCCCACTTCCACTCGGGTATCTTCAGTGGGTGCAGTAGTCCAGCTGGCCTCTGGTGTTCAGCCTTAACTCTTTGACACACATCGCACATAGCCACATGTGCAACCACATCTCTCTTTAATCCATACCACCAATATTTCTGCTTCAAATCCTGATACATCTTGGTACTACCAGGATGAATAGAATAATCCGAGTCATGGGCCTCCTTCAAAATAGTCTCACGAAAGCTTTCAATATCAGGAACACATATCCTGTCCTTGAACCATACGGTGCCTTGCTCATCTTCCGTGAATTCTGGACCTCGACCTTCAGTAATCAGATCCTTAATCTCTTGTATTTTAGCATCACCAATTTGACCTTTACGGATTTCTTGTTCCAAAGTAGGTTCCACATCAATAGTAACTCCTTCAGTGTGAGCAACTATCCCCAGGTTAAGTCTCCTAAAATCTTCAACAATCTCATTGGGTAGCTGGGCAACAACAGCTGAATGAACATGCTCCTTTCGACTCAAGACATCTGCAACCAAATTCGCCTTGCCCGGGTGATAGTGAATCTCTAAATCATAGTCCTTAATAAGCTCAAACCAACGGCGTTGCCTAAGGTTGAGATCCTTCTGAGTGAATATATACTTCAAACTCTTATGATCTGTGTATACTTGACACTTGGTCCCCATAATATAATGTCTCCAAATCTTAAGCGCATGCACAACGGCTGCCAGTTCTAAGTCATGAGTGGGGTAGTTCAATTCATGTTTCCGTAACTGACGAGACGCATAGGCAATCACATGTCCCTCTTGCATGAGCACACATCCTAAGCCTTGGCCACATGCATCACAATAAATATCAAATCCCTTTTGTAGATCTGGCATAACAAACACTGTTGGTGACATCAATCTCTTCTTCAGTTGATCAAAGCTATCTTGACATTTCTCATCCCACTTGAACTCCCTTCCCTTCTCCAGAAGCGAGGTCATGGGCTTAGCAATCTTAGAAAATCCTTCAATAAATCTCCGATAATATCCTGCAAGTCCCAAGAAACTCCGAATCTCCGTAACTGTAGTGGGTACGCTCCACTCCATAATCTCCTTGACTTTAGCAGGATCCACTGATATTCCGCCATTAGAAATGATATGTCCAAGAAATGGCACCTCGCCAATCCAAAACTCGCACTTGCTAAACTTGGCGTAGAGTTGATTATCTCGAAGCTTCTGTAGCACCAATCTTAGATGTTCCTCATGATCAATATCACTCTTAGAATAGATAAGAATATCGTCGATGAATACCACGATGAATCTGTCTAAATACTCCATAAACACCTTATTCATCAAATTCATAAAATATGCTGGTGCATTGGTTAATCCAAACGACATCACGGTGAACTCATATAATCCATATCGGGTCGAGAAAGCTGTCTTGGGAATATCCGATGGTCTAATCTTCATTTGATGGTATCCCGATTGGAGATCAATCTTCGAGAATACCCTAGCAGCTCTCATCTAATCAAATAAGTCCTCAATACGGGGTAACAGATACTTGTTCTTCATAGTAACATCATTAAGAGATCTATAATCCACACACATCCTTTGTGATCCATCCTTCTTATGTACAAACAGAACCGGTGCTCCCCAAGGTGAGGAACTCGGACGAATATACCCAGCCTCTTGCAACTCCGTTAACTATTTCTTAAGTTCCTTTAACTCCTCTACGAACATCCTGTATGGCCGTTTAGAAATAGGGGCAGTCCCAAGTAGAAGATCAATCACAAACTCAACTTCCCTATCGGGTGGCATCCCTGGTAACTCCTTTGGAAAGACATCCAGAAAATCTCTAACCACACGGATGTTATCACCAACAAACTCCTCAGGTATAAAGAACATTGCACGTTTGGATGAGGTGGTTACTACAATATTAACTTGAAATCTTTCTCCTTTAGGGTTGGTGAGTTCTACGGTACCCCTACCACATGCTATAATGGCCTTTGCCTTTCTTAACCATGACATACCAAGGATCAGATCTATACTGCTTGACTCTAATATTATAGCAGTAGCTCCAAATTCTCTTCCCATAATTGTTAATGTCAATCTACGTGTCATTTGATTTGCCTCAACAGGCCCTTTAGGTGTAATTACTATCATTGGTTTTCTCATATTTAGTAGTGGTATCTCATTTGTGTTGGCATATCGAGCAGACATGAATGAATGTGTAGCACAAGAATCACATAATATGGTTGCAGGAATGGCATTAACGTAAAACATACCAAGTACGATGTCAGCACTATCAGGAGTAGCATCAACGCTGACTTGATTAACCCTGGCAATAGAGAATCCCTTGCCAGATCCTAGAGTCTGATGCTTATTCTGAACTGGAGTAGTAGTAATCCTCTGTGGGCAAACATTTGCATAATGTCCAATCTTCCCATACTTGTAGCAAGTAGTGCCTGCACTCTGTCCTGAGAATTTCGTCGGGGTGGTGCCAGTGGGGGTAGCCTGACGAGGCGGTGGAGTCCTCTGAGGTGATTGCTGAACTGGGCGCTGGCCTTCGCCAGTGCGAACTGGTGTACCCTGGGGTGAACTGTAGAGAGGACGAACACTGCTGCTTCCTTGTCCTTGAGATATTGCTTTCCTCTTCAAATCTCCTAGCTGAACACGCTTGTGTTCAATAGCTAGGACCTTATCGAGCAGCCTCTGAAATCATGGGAATGTATGTGCCACCAGAGCATACTGTAGAGGTCCACTAAGTCCTTCAATAAAATGCTCTTGCTTCCTCTCATCCTCAGCAACTTCATCTGGTGCATATCTGGATAACTGGATGAACTTGTCGCAGTACTCGCTGACTGGCATGCTTCCTTGCTTCAGCGACAAAAACTCTTTCTTCTTAATCTTCATCAATCCAGCTGGTATATGATAATTCCTGAACTGCGTACTGAACTCTGCCCAAGTAATAGTATCAGCAGCATCGTGGGCAACAGTATATGAATCCCACCAATCAGCAGCAGGACCTGTCAGACGTCCGGAAGCATATAAAACCTTCTCCCGGTCAGTGCATTGAGCAATGTTCAACATCTTCTCTATGGACTTCAGCCAATCATCTGCGTCCAGTGGATCAGGAGAACTAGCAAATGTCGGTGGCTTATGGCTCATGAACTCCCGGTGCTTATCTTGGGGTGGAACTGGCGGTGGTGGTGGAGGCAATGGTACTTGCTGTTGTTGCTGTTGCTGTTGCTGTTGCTGTTGCGCCCTTCTCTCCTGGCGTATCTCTTCTCGCTCCTGGCGCAACTCCTGGCGTATCTCTTCTCGTTCCTAGCGCATCTCCTAGCGTTCCTGCTGCATCTGAGCACGCATATCTGCCATAGTGTCCGCCATTTGTTGCATCATCCTCATCTGAGCTGCAACCAGTGGGTCAACTCCTGCTGGTGGAGGCGGTGGTGGAGGATCCATCTCTACTGGTTGTGGCTAGGGTTGTCTAACTATCGTCCGAGTGTGTCGATTGGGAGGTAAATCAATTCCACCACCCTTCCTGGTATTGACCATCTGAGTTGGAAATATATGGTAAGAGAGAATAGTAGACAAGGCAGGTAGTTACGAATCATGTTACTTTGGGGGAATTTATTAGCTAAGCAGATTAATATTTTACCTACCAAAGCTAACTCAATACCTTATGGTGGTACATGCTAAGATGTCCATCTATAATAATTCAATCAATCAAAGAAGCAAATCAGACATTTATCATCAGAACAATCAACCAACATTTTAAATAGAGAAAATAGTTTTAAACTTTGTCTTAGGTTCCCTATCTCTTAGAAGATCATAAGTGTAGGATTCCAAGGTGTGAAATCCATCTTGTCTCGGAGTAGAGACGGTAAGATTAATCAGAGTAGAAAAGCAAAAGGTGAGACAAGGTCAAGATGAGATAAGTATAGAATGAATCAGAGTAAGGTAAGTAGTGAAGGGTTTTGTCCATTTCTATCTAGGTTTAGTCCTACAGTCAACATTTCCTTTGATACCACTTCTGTCACACCCGGTTTTAAGGAACAAAGCCGAGTGCATCTCATACATGTGCCAAGAAGACAACATATATAATAACATAGTGTATAGAGATAAATGTCACAATAGTCAGAGTATTTATTACATAGCGGAAGTCTTATTACAAAATAAAAGAATAAATATAAAACGAGCTAAGGATCATCCTTGGCGCCAATGTCAACTAGGCAACGCCACCTAGATCAGATCAAACTCCTCACCTTGTGGCTCCTCCTAAACCACCTGCTCTTCTCCTGTGGGGGGTGTGAGACAGCAAGGGTGAGCTCACACATGATCATAGCTCAACAAGTTGTGGGGAACCAGTGTACATGAACTCACAAAGGTGGGAGTTCATGTGATGTGTAAGGCTAATCAATGACAGGGGTTAAAGCTGAGCATTGCTTTTAGTTAGTTGGTCAAAATTTTATTAGCAGTTACTAAGTGTAAGTAAATACCAAACCTTAAATAAAGTAATAGAACAAAATTAATAATAATCCCATGCATATGCAAATGACAAAATTGAATTTAAGTTCCATAAATTAATCATCAGAGAGTCCTGAGCTGCTCATGACCGTTAGCTCGGCTAGTATACCAGTTTTACACTCTACAGAGGT
Source organism: Zea mays (assembly GCF_902167145.1). Taxonomy (NCBI): domain Eukaryota; kingdom Viridiplantae; phylum Streptophyta; class Magnoliopsida; order Poales; family Poaceae; genus Zea; species Zea mays. Next base: position 72,537,749 of record NC_050104.1, on the reverse strand, counting down.
TGTACCCTTTACCCACAAGTCATGTTACCCATCTGCCAAGGGGTCGCGACTCCCATACACCTCTACCAAGGAAGCGAGGCAGGGCAACACTACGAGGCCTTTACAAAGTTCCACTAGCTTCCGACAACCCGCTACAGTTTATGGGAAGCGCACTTGCAAGAATCCCCCGTCTGACCGCCATCGCAGCAAAATCAACCCGAGAACCTCCTTGCATGCAATCCCCCTACTGCCCTTGCCCCTTTCGGGTAAGGTAGTATTCCACTAGCTTTCCTAATTAGTCAGCCAAGGGCGTCCCGTTAAACCCTTGTGGTGGCACGTGTTTCTCAAGTTAAGCTCCATGTTCCAATTAACATTAATGATCTTGACATGAACATAAATAGAATAATAAAAGAATTGGAACATGGATATAATGAAAGATTATCCCAAAACCATGTAAAGCAATAGCAAACTACCCATGTGATTCAGGGATAACAAGGTAAAAAGGGATAAACATTCTAGGGTGACCTATTGGGTCCCATCAAAATTAAACATATGCATGAATAAGTGATATTAAGGAACATTATTGGGTAAAAAGTGGTCAAGGGCACAACTTGCCTTCAATGAGCTCCTGCTCAGCTACTTCTATCTGCTGGCCACCAGGATCCTCAGTCACATGCTCTTCTACTCGCCACAATACAAACAAGCACAGTATATAGAGAAAATTAACATCACACCAAACATATAAACAAAATATATAATAGTAATCTACACATTAAAGTAACATATTAGGAACAGGAATCATAATTTTTGGAGTTATAGATTTTAAGATATGAATTTCCAAAGGTTTTATGGGCTTAAAATAGGATTAAGTGTGAGATTAATTTTCTTATTGTTTTCATGACAAAACAGAGACTCTAGGTGATAGAGAATAAAATTACAAAATTTTAGAAACTGGAATGAAGTGATTTGGAGCTCATATGATTTTTCTATGAATTATTGAAGGTCTAGCACTTGTTTTTGTATTAAAAAGCAATTTCTAATTAATTCTTCTCTGATTTTCAACGCTCTGGACTGGGCCTCAATTTCTGGGAAAGACAGGGGCACTGGCGCAAAATAACCTAGACTCAGGGAACAGTACTGGTGGACGGTGGGTTGGTTTATAGATATTCCAGGGGCTCTTATGCAAGTTTTGCATAGCGAAAAGGTATCGATGGTTCTCCGTCATTGGATCATCGATGACCGGCCCAGATTAGTTTGGTCCATCACTCTCTCCCACACTCACCCGCAGACGCAGGATGCCAGATCAACGGCCCAGACCATTAAGTGATCGCGATCGACCCACAAACGTGAGATTGGAATCGAATGGGTCGCGCAACTTGGGCGAAACGCCATCCTAATATCTAATTTGCGCCGTCCGCCAATGATCTGAGGGCGCACGGTTATCGCCCCAACTGGGCAGATGAGCATGGCGGCGCCGCCACCAGGCCACGGCGAAACTCGCCGGAGAGGCCCAAAACCGGCGAACGAATGCCCTATTCTCCAATCCGCTCACTTCTATGCGATAAGGGGATCACTGCGAACTTGATAGAGCCATCATACTAGGAGGATTTGACGCGCAGAACGCTGGTCGCGGAGAGATGGCGGAGCCACGGCGGAGATTAATCGCGGCGAGGAATTCCGGACGCCAGTCTCAACGTCCGGTCTTGATTCTTCGCACACGCACTCCACATGGAGTGCCGAACAACCACGATCCCACACCTTCCTCCAAACGAAGGTGAAGGTGGAGACACGGTTCCGACGGCGGACGGACCACACGGAATGGTTTTCTCGGTCACGGGGAAGGGACGGCTGGTTTCTTGCGGCGTTCGGGTGGAGTGTTCGTGGGCGAGCAGCTGCATTTAATGTCCCGCCCCCACGGAGTCGGAGTCGCAACATCAGCACCGGAAGAAGGGGAAGAGCTCGCCGCGAATCTCGCTATGCCCGTTGACGGGTAGACCGCAGGGATGACAAATGGGGTCATGAGTGCAGTGACAGAGCCGCGACGCGAGCTCGGGTGACAAGCTACCAAGCGGGGGCCAGGCATCGGCGTAAGAACAGATCCCACAAGCGCGCACGAGAGAAGGGGAGGCTAACTCCAGGGCCCACGCAGCAGAGAGCGCCTGCGCGCGCGGCGAGGAGCTAAGTAGGTCGCGCGGATAAAAGGAAAATGGGCCAGAAGTATTGCGGCCAGCCCATTTAGGTTAGAATTTCTTTCCCTATTTTCCCTTCGATTTTGAATTCCTTTTTCCTTTCATTTGAATTTCTAATTTGAATTTGAGTCTTGTTAAAAAATTCTCCTTTGAGTCAAATATATAAACTCAGTCTGTGTAGGAATAATATATATATATATACTTATTTTTATTCCACATAATATTCGTTTGTTTCTCTTTTCTAAATTATAGGGTCTCCTTTTATTTTTCCAAATTCTATTTTGAGAATTTAATATATTTCTTCATCAAATTATTTTATGTTGTCACAAAATGCACACAAAACAAAATCCCAGCATGATGCACAATTTAGTAGCTTTTATCCTATTGATTATTTGTTTTTACATAGGGTGTTCACATGTGATGATGCATAAAGGTTCAATCTCACACATATAAGTAAAGGAAAATAAAATTTACTTCTCCTTTTATATTCTCTCTTACAAATTGAGTATTACAGTATGTGAATACAGAGACAGATTCATCCAGCTATCTCGATATGCTCCCAGAGAAGTTGATGATGATGAGAAAAAGCAGGAACTATTTCTGGAGGGATTGATCGGGCCACTTCAATACCAACTAATGTCCCACACATTCATGTCCTTCCAGAAACTGCTGGACAAGGCTATAGCTCCAGAGCACAAGCGAGTTGAGCTAGGAGAGAAAAGAAAGGCTAATAACTAGGGACAGGCTGGAAGTAGTACTCGTCCCCTTTATTCTACACCCGAAGGCACACCAGCTCGTGGCAGTCCCAGGCAACAGACTTAACAGACCCAATATGCTCCTCCCCAAGCAAGCACCCCAGTGGGACCTGTTGCTCCTAACGCATCCACAAACAGGTCGTGCTTTAAGTGTGGACAGAATGGACATTATGCCAACTACTGTCCCAATAGGGCTGCTTATACCACTCCAGCTCCGATGAAGCAAGGTCAGGTCTCTGGAGGTAAAAGCTAGGCCTTATCCGTCAATCGGGGACAAGTCAACCATGTGGAAGCAGAAGCTGAACCTGGAGAACCCGAAAACCCGGAAGAGGTGCGGGCTGAAGGTGAAGAAGCTAGTGAAGGAGGAAATGAGCAACAAGGTTTGAGTAAATATTTTTCAGGAATAGTATTTGTAAGACCTAAATAATACCTTAGGTAGTAGTTAGTCCTTTATTATTTTAGGAATAGTAATAAGGTCTATTTGAACCTATGTTTTAATAACAAGTTATGCATCATGATGAGATTCTTAAGTGCATATGTTTTCAGACAAGATTGAGATACATCCCTTTTCTTACTAATCTCGAGGACGAGATTATTTTTAAGGGGGTATAATTTATAATACTCTAAATTCCTATTTTGGTAATTTAGAAGAATTATCCTGATAGAATGAAATGAAAATGTCTTATAATGAATACCTTTCCTACCTTTGAAATTAATATTCCTAAAATAAACATGCTTTCTAATTGACATTAAATAAAAGGGGCTTCTATTTAGTTATCTATTTTTTTGATTAAGTTAAAACATCTCCTAAAATAAAGATTATACATGTATCCATTCTAAAATAAGCAATGAATATTTATTTTTAAATCAGCCTTTGATTTTGTCACACATTCAAGGTACTACTTATCTAAAATGAATAATATGTGAATACTTCATTCGACTAAATAAATAGTTGATATATAAAATAAACCATGTATTTCATGTTGAGCTTTCTTTTTGTGCATTTAATGTTGGTTATCAAACTATATTTGAATTTAAATTCTAAAAAAGAAAAGAAAATAATAACAAAATAGAAATAAGAAAAAACACAAAAGAGAAAGCATACAAGATTGAGCCTATCTCTCCCGCTTGGCCCAGCTTCACAGTCACAGCCCACTTACCTCTTTTCCGCACCAGCCCACTGTGCGGATGTCTCACCAAAGCGCAGGCCCTGCGCGCCAGTGTTACCCCCACCTCCTCCTGCCAAAGTCAATTACATGTGGGCCCGGCTCGTCAGGCCTTGTTCTTCACTAAAATCACGCGCCATGCTTGCGTAACAAAAGCCGCCAAGATCTCCTACTAGTTGGGATCATAACAAACTCTCCCTCCTGTGCATAAATACGGACACTCCGTGGTCGTCTCGACCACACGGGCATCTAGCGTAGTGTACCACGCCACCGAGAAAACCGAGTCGCCATGTGGGCGAATTTGCCACACAGGTGTTCGTGGCAGTAGTAGTGACCAAGGAGCATCACTGGATTCGCCACTACCGTACTGGGTCTTCCCTACTACAGAGGGCTTGAGTCGCAGGCGGATTTCCTCGCTAGTGGTTGCTACAGCCATGGATCCGCTCCCTGCCATCATCGGGCACCCTGCTACATACCACACGGTGAGAATTCGCCCCACTTGTCCTCCATAGTCTCCTCTACGCAAAACCATGTTCTGAGTGAAGCTTTCGGTGGGGATTGGGCATTTGGTTATTCTGGCCATTGAGCCATCGTGCTAAGGGCGTGGGTGCCACCGCGCTCCGTCGGTGCGGTGTGGGTTGGGGAAGAGGGGATCCTAACCGTCCGATATGTGATTAGCGGAGGGGATTTGTGCGAGGCCATACCGGTTCGGTGTTAGATTTCAACCGTCAATCGTAGATCTGGTGGACCAAAGCACATTGCGGTCGGTGGCCTATTATGGGTCATTGATCTTGTATCCAGCAACCGAGATACTCACGGCGGTATTTTAAATGGACAGCGTTTGATCGGGATCCAACTACTGACACCGGATACCGGTTCGATTGTGCTTGGATCTAATCCTAGCCTGTGAATGTTGATCGGACGGCTGAGGTTTGTTTGTGCCCTTCAGTCATGGTGTATTTCTAAAAGAGCCCCCTGACATCTTCATAAACAACCCGTCGTCCCGCTCTGAGTAAAGAATGTTGCCATTGGGTCCTAACTTTAACGGTTTAAACCCTGGATTATTAAAAAATGATGGCCGAAGTCCACAACTTGTTGTAATATGCAAACTAAATTCATAAATTGATTTCCAAGCATAAAATAAATCCAGAAATTTTGTAAAACTCATAACTCACCCATTTTAACCCCGATTCAACCCGTTCTAGTTGCATTAGGTTTGTATTATTACCAACTACTACATGGTATCTTTATTTTGTTATGTATCATGTTGTCAAAATGAAACACTTAATTGGTTTAGCCTATGTTTAACTTATCCAAGCACATGAAACTCCGGAAACTCAAATCTTACTCATTATAACCTCGATTTTAGTGGTTCTTGAACCTGTGCTCTCGTAGCATCGTGTAGAATAGTCTTACGATGTTTATTTATATGTTTGGTGTATTGTTATGTTTATGTACTCCTTGCCTATCTGTATGTATTGCTACGAGTAGCAGTGAGGTCACGAGTCACCCGAAGACCAATTTGATGAAGTAACTGGGATCTCAAGTCATAGGCAAGTTGTGCCCTTGATCACTCTTTACCTAATAATGTTCTCTGTTATTAACTGTGACATGCTCAGGATAATTTGATGGGACCTAATAGGTTTACCTAGTTTTGTTTACTCCACTCCATGCAGATAAGTGAACTATTGGGTAGACTTGCTATTACTCTACCTGGTTTTGGGATTAATGTTACATATGAATTATGATCATGTTCCAATTTTGTTTTTTAATTATTGTTCATGAAAAGATCATTGTGTTAATTGGAACATGGAGCTTAACTTGAGATAATAGTGCTAACACAAGGGTGGTATGGGACGCCCTTGGCTGACTAATTAGTAAAGCTAGTGGAGGACTACCTTACCCAAAAGGGGCAAGGGCGGTAAGGAAGTTGTCGGTATAGAACGGTTCTCGGGCTGATCATGTTGCGATGGCTTTTCAGACGAGGGATTCTTATATCGCTCTCCTCAGAAATCATAGCGGGTTTTCTGAAGCTAGTGGAACTTGGTAAATGCCTCGTAGTGCTACCCTGCCTCATCCCCTCGGCAGAGATGAATGGGAAGTCGTGATCCCTTGGCAAATGGGTACATGACTTGTGGGTAAAGGGCGCAACCTCTGCAGAGTGTAAAACTAGTATATTCGTCGTGCTCATGGTAAAGAGCGACTCAAGACTCTCAGATGATTAATTTATGGAACTAAACTTAATCTGTCATATGCATTGCATTGTGGGTGTTATTATTAATTGTGATCTCTTATTTAATTGGGTTGGTATATACTTATACTTAGTAACTGCTAATAAAATTTGACCAACTTTAAAAGCAATGCTCAGCTTCAACCATCTTACTTGGTAAGCCTTACACTTCACATGAGCCCCACTATAAGTGAGCTCATGCACATTATTCCCCACAACTTGTTGAACGATGAACGTATGTGAGCTCACCCTTGTTGTACTCACATCCCTCCTAGGTCAAGGACAGGTACCACAAGATGAGGAGCATGAAGAATGTAGTGATGAGTTCGTGAGAGGTCTAGGTCGTCATCTCCTAGTCAACTATGGTTGCTGGATCGTTGTCTTCCTATGATGAAATTATTTAACTATTTTTGTATAGAACTCTTATTATATAGTAAAGATGTGACATTCGTTTATGTACCATGAGTCATCATATGTGTGAGACTTGATTCTAGCACACATTTGAGACGCACCCGGGTTTGGCCCTTAAATCCGGGTGTGACACTCCAACGCCTAGGCGATGGGGCCTTTTTGTGGATTAGGGATTAGGGCGAGGTACTAGTGTTAGTCTTTCTTGTGCCCCATTAGTCCTTTATATATAGCGCCATGTGATCAGGGGCTCCAACCGAGGTCAGCATGGGCCCTCCTAATCAAGGGCCTGATTAAGGAGATGGATAGTTGGGTTTAGCCCAATCCGGTCACTAATGACCAGCTGTAGAGGACACACCAACAATCTCCCCTTTGTTCTCTATATTCCTTATACTCAACTTTTCTGGATTTCATCTCTTGACAAGTTTACACATAGAGACCAGTGTGTGACAATGACCGATTAAGTATCACCACACTCATTGACTACAACATGCTCCCCTGCTTCAGAAGGAAAGGATACTTTACTAGGTTGCAATCTATAGCCCCTGTGATTCAAGATCATAAGCACTCCCTTAACCCCAATGCTGGCTACATGCTTTCTTAACACGTTGGATGGAAGACCTTTTTGTGAGTGGATCCGCTAGCATCTGCTATCTTCTGTTATGCTCAACTTTTATGGTTTGATCCTGAATCTACTCCTTAACAACATAACACTAAATGTCAATTAACTTGGAAGAGCGACATGACTTGTTGTTATAGGAGTAAAATACTGCTGGCTCATTATCACAGTAAATTCTTAGTGGTCTTACTATGCTATCAACCACTCTAAATCCAGGTACGAATTTCTTCATCTATATTGCCTGCCCATTTGCCTCATGCATGGCTACAAACTCGTGTGCATTGTCAATGATGCTCTCAATGTCTATTTGAAACTCTTATAAGAAATAACTCCCACAAAGAGTGTTACATACCCCCAAAGTAGAATTCAGTGTATCTCTACAACCTCCACTGTCAGAAGCTACATAGCCAACTATTCGTAGGGAACTAAATCTTCTATATGTTAGCATGAGACCATTTTAGTACCTTGGATGTACATTAGAGCCTTCTATTAACTGCTTTACAGCGTTCTATTCCTGGGTTGATCTGATATCTCCCAAGCATTCCGGTAGTAAATTCTAAGTCAGGGCGAATATATATTTGAGCATACATAATGCTTCCGATAGTAGAAGCATATGGTACTGACTTTATCTGATCTTTCTGACACTGATTCTAGGGACACTGATGATTCCCAAACTTATCACCCTTCAGTATTGGCGCAGGCATGGCTTTACACTAATGCATACTGTACTTCTTTACTACTTTTCTATGTATGACTTCTGTGAGAGTCCTAATACTTCTTTATGTCTATCTTTGTGAATTTCTATTTCTATAACATAAGAGGTTTCTCCCATATCTTTTCATTTCGGAATCGAGGAAAGAAAACTTTCTGTTTCCGCTAGTTGAACCTTATCACTACTAGCTAAAAGTATGTCATCAACATACAGAACAAGGAAGATATACTTTTCTTTCTTAAACTTTGCATAAATGCAATGGTCTTGCTTATTTTCATTGAAACCAAACTTTCTGATAGTCTGATCAAACTTGATACACCATTGTATGGAGGATTATTTTAATATATAAATGGACCTCCTTAAGTGATATCCCATATTTTCATTACCACACATGACAAAACCCTTTGGTTGTGCCATGAACATGTTTTTCTACTAACTCTCTATATTGCAATGTTGTCTTTGCATCCATATGGTGGAGATCTAAATCAAAATGGGCCACTAATGCCATAATGATCCAAAATGAATCTTTCGTTGATACATGTGAGAAGGTTTCATGGTAGTTAATGCCTTCTCTCTGTGTGAACCCGTTGGCCACAAGTCTAGCCTTGTATCTTTCTACATTCCATTTAGAGTCATGCTTGGTCTCGTAGACCCACTTACAGCCTACTGTTTTGGCTCCTTGGGGAATGAACTCAAAGTCCCAAACTTCGTTCATTCTCATGGATTCCAATTCATCTTACATGGTTGAAAACCCACTTCGATGAAATTGGACTTCACATAACTTTTCATATGTAGTGGGATCACCTTCTGCATGATGTCCTCACTCATATACATATCTCACTGGTCTATATGTGTAAACTTGTCAAGGGATAAAATCCAAAAAAGTTGAGTATAATGAATGTAGAGAACAAAGGGGGGATTGTTTTCTATGTCCTCTACAATTGGTCATCAGTGACGGGATTGGGTTAAACTATCACACCCGATTTTAGAAGGTAAACCGAATGCAAACTATGTACGTGCTAGGATCAGAAATTCACGTACACAGCGATTAAATAATTGGACATCATCACACAATGCTCAAATAATAGCGGAAATAAGTATAACTTTATTACATCATGATGCCCAAGATATCCATATAGTCAATAATTTAAACATAAATCAAATTTCTTAACGAAACACAGTAAGAAAAGGCCTTCATAGGCATCCGACTAGGGGTTCGCCGCTAGTCTAGATTAGAACTCCTCAAAGTCATGAAACTCCTAGAAATCATCCGCATTTCCTTCATCTTCTCCTGAGCAATGGTTGCAATAGGGACAACCTGGTGTTTGGTGTTTAAGCAGGGGTAAGTACACATCAACGTACTAAGCAAATGTCCCGTTTGGCTGTAGTGGACTAGCTGTATGTGGGGCTAAGCTCAAAGAAGTTGCTTTTAGTTGGTCAAGTATTTATCATTAATAAAAGCCAAGTTTTATAAATACGCAATTTGAAATTATAAACTAGATTTAAATTAAAGTGTCGTTCTATTAACATCTAGTCAAACAAATGTTTAAATAAATTAGATAAAATATGCAACAGCAGAGAACTTTACTTCTAACATGTAGACAATTTTAATATGAATCTAACGCAACTTGAACAGAGTGAATCGGATTTAAAACGCAAAAGTTATCGTAGTTTTAATTTTGAACTAAATTCCTGCGTACGGATTAAAATAGAACAGGGGCTAAATTACAAAACTGCCATCTTCTTCCTCCTCTCTTCTCCTTCCTCTCAACCTTGGGAGGGTGAGGAGGAGGGAAGGGCGGCGCAGGAGCCGAGCCAGCCGTCCTGGGCACCGACGGTGCGGGCGGGCGAGGCTATGGGACCGCGGGACGGCGCGAGCGAGCGGGCGAGCTGGCCGGACCGGCCGTCGCCGACGAGGTGAGGGGGGCCACGCCGGAGGGGGAAACGGGGGAGGGGAGGTGTCGCCCTCGGGGGATAGAAGAGGAGGGAGAGGGAGGCCCTGCAAGGACGAGAAAACAAAGAACACGGAGAAACCCTAGGTACAACAATGGTGGAGGCTCACAGGAGAAGACGACCCTCGTCGGAGCCGAGCAAAAAATCATCGATTGGGGATGAAATGTTGATCGAATCGATGAATCGAAGGCACTGGGACAAAGCTCTCGACAAGAGGAACGTAGCGGTACCCTCTGATTTTACCGACGATGCACGGATTGAAAATAATTGCTTGTCGGAGTTGTCGCTGGAGTTGGAACCACCTCCGAACTTCGCGAGCGATTGCAGGAGTTTCGGATCAAATTTGGGGGGTGGGGTTTCAAATTTTGAAAAGGGCTCGATGAGAGGATTCTAGCCATATATATTGCTAGGGTTTGAAGATCTTTTATTTTTCGTAATTATCCTATTTTTAAAAGTAAAAGTAATTTCAGAAAAAAGGCTAAAATCGTTTTTAATATCCGAAAAATATCTCAAAAGCTCCAAAAATTCTAGGAAAATTCCTAGATATGATTTGGCACCCAATGAACCCAAAAAACATAATTAGGACTTTTGAAATGTTTTTAATTACCTCAAATAAATAGATTTTGAATTTCGAAAAATAGAAAAATATTCAGAAAAATACGAAAATCTACTAGCAACTTCTACAAGACATATTGACATGATTCAAACACTTCTTGCACTTGGAAACACTATGCAGCAGCATGAATGCAACAATCATGACACTCCTAAAGCTCCTAATAATATAGAACCAAAATAACTCTCTACTGTTTTGATAAAGTGAAAATAAAAGTGAATAAAGGAAAGGGTAACACCTAAATTTTGAGTACAGAGTGAAGAAATTTTTATACCCCAAAATTCAGGGTGTTACATAAACCCAACTATCGGGCCCTTGATTGGGAGAGCTCACGCTGACCTCAGTTGGAGCCCCCAGTCACACGACGCTATATAAAGTGTCGGGGACCATAATTAGGGGTACCCCCAAGACTCCTAATCTCATATGGTAACCCCCATCAGCACAAAGCTGCAAAGGCCTGATGGGTGCGATTAAGTCAAGGCTCGGTCCACTCAAGGGACACGATCTCGCCTCACCCGAGCCCAGCCTCGGGCAAGGGCAGCCGACCCCGGAGGATTTACGTCTCGCCCGAGGGCCCCCTCAAGCAACGGACACACCTTCGGCTCGCCCAAGGCCCAGCCTTCGCCAAGAAGCAACCTTGGCCAAATCGCCACGCCGACCGACCGTATCGCATGAACATTTAATGCAAGGATGGCCTAACACCTTATCCTGACGCGCGCTTGTCAGTGGACAGAGCCGAAGTGACCGCAGTCACTTTGCCGCTCCACTGACCGACCTCACAAGAAGATAGCGCTGCCTGCGCCACTCCGACTGCTGTGCCACTCGACAGAGTGAGGCTAACAGCAGCCAAGTCCGGCCTCGGGCGCCATAGGAAGCTCCGCCTCGCCCGACCCTAGGGCTCGGACTCGGCCTCGGCCCCGGAAGACGACGAACTCCGCCTCGCCCGACCCTAGGGCTCGGACTCGGCCTTGGCCCCAGAAGACGACGAACTCCGCCTCGCCCGACCCAGGGCTCGGACTCGGCCACGGCCCCGGAAGACGACGAACTCAGCCTCGCCTGACCCCAGGGCTCGGACTCGGCCTCGGCCCCGGAAGACGATGAACTCCGCCTCACCCGACCCAGGGCTCGAACTCGGCCTCGGCCCCGGAAGACGACGAACTCCGCCTCGCCCGACCCCAGGGCTCGGCCCTGGCCTCAGCCGACGGTCTCCGCCTCGCCCGACCTAGGGGCTCGGACTCGACCTCGACCTCAGAAGACAGACTCGACCTCGACCTCGGAGGAGCCTCCTCCTCGCCCGACCCAGGGCTCGGACCGACCACGTCGCAGGAGGGGCCATCATTGCCCTACCCCTAGCTAGCTCTGGCTACGGGGAACAAGACCGGCGTCCCATCTGGCTCGCCCCGGCAAAGCAAATAATGATGGCGCCCCGCGTGCTCCATGATGATGGCGGCTCTCAGCCCCCTTACGGAAGCAAGGAGACGTCAGCAAGGACTCGACAGCCCCGACAACTGTCCTTCCGCCAGGCTCCAGCGCTCCTCCGACGGCCACGACATCTCATGAACAGGGTGCCAAAACCTCTCCGGCTGCCACGACGGCATGTACTTAGGGCACTAGCTCCTCTCTGCTAGACACGTTAGCACACCGCTACATCTCCATTGTACACCTGGACCCTCTCCTTACGCCTATAAAAGTAAGGTCCAAGGCCCTCTTACAGAGGGTTGGCCGCGTGGGGAGGACGGGACGGCGCGTGCAGGCCTCTCACTCCCTCCCACGCGGACGCTTGTAACCCCCTACTGCAAGCGCACCCGACCTGGGTGCGGGACAAACACGAAGGCCGCGGGTTTCCCCTTTTACGCCTGACTCCCTCTGGTTTTCCCCCTTCGCGCTCCGTCTCGCGCCGACCCATCTGGGTTGGGGCATGCGGCGACAATTTACTCGTCGGTCCAGGGACCCCCCGGGGTCGAAACACCGACAGTTGGCGCGCCAGGTAGGGGACTGCTGCGTGTTGACGAACAGCTTCCCGTCAAGCGCCAGATGGGTAGTCTTCAGCAACCTTTCCAGCCCGGGACGGTGCTCCGTTTCGAGAGTCTTGAGTTCATGTCCCTCGACGGCAGCTACGACATGATACTCCTTCCCCCGCCGCGCGACAGCGACAATGGCGGCCGACAACCCACCCACCGGCGGCGGAATCGACGACGTCTTCCCCACATGGCGGAAGAACAACATTCGGGTTTGTCCCGTCGCCTCCCCCGCCGACGGAGGAGGAGGCGAGGCAACCAAGGCCAAGCAGGAGGCGACACCTCGTCGGTTGTCGAGCAAGTCGACGGCGCCGGCGCCCCAACAGGGGACACGTCGGGCATCGACCTCGCGTCTGAGACGAAGATGAGCGCCGTTTCCCCGCAACACGCCAACTCCAAGCGGACGGACGATGCCAGCACGCTCGCAAAGGACTTGTTGGATGTCACCCTCGTACCTGAGACGACGGTGCAGTCTGCCCCTGACGTGACTTCGTCACCGCCCGTCGGCCAAGAGGTACCGACCGATTCCCATCTCGTGCCTTTTGGATTCAGCATCGACCCACCAAGCGACTTCGCTTCGGTGGACGCTTTCATAGAGGCGAGTCCAAACCCTCCGGGGTACGGTATGCGGTCACCCTGGGACCGGCTGACAGCCGTCTCGACCTACGGGCCCTCGGGTTCCGAGGAAGATGACGAGCCCGACTTTTGTTGGGATTTCTCCAGACTTGGTAACCCCAGTGCCATGCGGGACTTCATGACCGCATGCAACTACTGCCTTTCCGATCGTTCCGACAGTAGCCGCAGCTTCGGCAACGAGGGCTGTGGCCCGAGTCGTGAATGTTTCCACGTCGATCTAGGGGGTCCCGGCGAAGGCAACCATCTTGGTATACCGGAAAACGGTGATCCCCCTAGGCCTGCGCCACGCGTTGACATCCTTCGGGAGCTAGCTGTGGTCCTAGTCCCTGCGGGGGGTCAGGACGCACAACTCAAGCAAATCCGCGAGATGCAGGCCAGGCTCGACGAGGGAGCAGGAACACTTGAGCCGTTCCGTCGGGACATCGGGCAGGAATGGGCAGGCCATCCTCCGGCCGGAGAAGCGCGTCATCTACCCCAGGGCATCCAGCACCGCATCGCCGACGATGTCAGGGCAAGGCCGCCACCGGCTTCCAGTGGGGTCGGCCAGAACCTGGCTGCAGCGGCAATACTTCTCCGCGCGATGCCAGAGCCATCAACCACCGAGGGGCAGCGTATCCAGGGAGAGCTCAAGAATCTCCTGGAGGATGCCGCGGTCCGACGGGCCAAAAGCTCTACCTCCCGAAGGCAGGGCTACCCCTCGGAGTATCGCGCCGCGACTTCTCGATTCATGCGAGAAGCCTCGGTCCACACCGTGCGCACGCGCAACACAGCGCCTACGGCCCCGGGTTGCCTCGGCAACGAGCACCATCACCGCAACCGTCGAGCCCACCACGACGAGAAGGTGCGCCGAGGCTACCACCCCAGGCGTGGGGGACGCTACGACAGTGGGGAGGATCGGAGTCCCTCGCCCGAACCACCCGGTCCGCAGGCTTTCAGCCAGGCCATACGACGGGCGCCGTTCCCGACCTGGTTCTGAACCCCGACTACTATCACAAAGTACTCAGGGGAGACGAGGCCGGAACTGTGGCTCGCGGACTACCGGCTGGCCTGCCACCTGGGTGGAACAGACGATGACAACCTCATCACCTGTAACCTCCCCCTGTTCCTCTCTGACACCGCTCGAGCCTGGCTGGAGCATTTGCCTCTGGGGCAGATCTCCAACTGGGACGACCTGGTCCAAGCCTTCGCCGGCAACTTCCACGGCACGTATGTGCGCCCTCGGAACTCCTAGGGTCTCCGAAGCTGCCGCCAGCAGCCGGGAGAGTCTCTCCGGGACTACATCCGGCGATTCTCGAAGCAGCGCACCGAGCTGCCCAACGTCACCGACTCGGATGTCATCGGCGCGTTCCTCGCCGGCACCACCTGTCGCGACCTGGTGAGCAAGCTGGGTCGCAAGACCCCCACCAGGGCGAGCGAGCTGATGGACATCGCCACCAAGTTCGCCTCTGTCCAGGAGGCGGTTGAGGCCATCTTCCGGAAGGACAAGCAGCCCCAGGGCCGCCAGCCGGAAGATGTCCCCAAGGCGTCCACTCAGCGCGGCACCAAGAAGAAAGGCAAGAAGAAGTCGCAAGCGAAACGCGACGCCGCCGACACGGACCTTGTCGCTGCCGCTGAGTACAAGAACCCTCGGAAACCTCCCGAAGGCGCCAATCTCTTCGACAAGATGCTCAAGGAGCCGTGCCCCTATCATCAGGGGCCCGTCAAGCACACCCTTGAGGAATGCGCCATGCTTCGGCGCCACTTTCACAAGGCCGGGCCACCTGCGGAAGGTGGCAGGGCCCACGACGACGATAAGAAGGAGGATCACAAGGCAAGAGAGTTCCCCGAGGTCAACGACTGCTTCATGATCTACGGTGGGCAAGAGGCGAACGCCTCGGCTCGGCACCGCAAGCAAGAGCGTCAGGAGGTCTGCCCAGTAAAGGTGGCGGCGCTAGTCTACCTAGACTAGTCCGACAAGCCCATCACCTTCGACCAGGGCGACCACCCCGACCGCGTGCCGAGTCCGGCAAAATACCCGCTCGTTGTCGACCCCGTCATCGGCAACGTCAGGCTCACCAAGGTCCTCATGGACGGAGGCAGCAGCCTCAACATCATCTACGCCGAGACCCTCGGGCTCCTGCGGGTCGATCTATCCTCGGTCCGGGCGGGCGCGGCGCCTTTTCACGGGATCATCCCCGGGAAACGCATCCAGCCCCTCGGACAACTCGATCTACCCGTCTGCTTTGGGACTCCCTCCAACTTCCGAAGGGAAACCCTCACGTTCGAGGTGGTCGGGTTCCGAGGAACCTACCACGCAGTGCTGGGGAGGCCATGCTATGCCAAGTTCATGGCCGTCCCCAACTACACCTACCTCAAGCTCAAGATGTCGGGCCCCAACGGGGTCATCACCGTCGGCCCCACGTACCGACACGCGTACGAATGCGACGTGGAGTGCGTGGAGTACGCCGAGGCCCTCGCCGAATCCGAGGCCCTCATCGTCGACCTGGAGAGCCTCTCCAAGGAGGCGCCAGACGTGAAGCGCCATGCCGGCAACTTCGAGCCAGCGGAGACGGTTAAGTCCGTCCCTCTCGACCCCAGCAACGACGCCTCCAAGTAGATCCGGATCGGCTCCGAGCTCGATCCCAAATAGGAAGCAGTGCCCGTCGACTTTCTCCGCGCAAATGCCGATGTTTTCGCGTGGAGTCCCTCGGACATGCCCGGCATACCGAGGGATGTCGTTGAGCACTCGCTGGATATCCGAGCTAGAGGCCGACCCGTGAAGCAGCCTCTACGCCGATTCGACGAAGAAAAGCGCAGAGCCATAGGCGAGGAGATCCACAAGCTAATGGCGGTGGGGTTCATCAAAGAGGTATTCCATCCCGAATGGCTCGCCAACCCTGTGTTTGTGAGAAAGAAAGGAGGGAAATGGCGGATGTGTGTAGACTACACTAGTCTAAACAAAGCATGTCCAAAAGTTCCCTACCCTCTGCCTCGCATCGATCAAATCATGGATTCCACTGCTGGGTGCGAAACCCTGTCTTTCCTCGATGCCTACTCAGGGTATCACCAAATCAGGATGAAAGAGTCCGACCAGCTCGCGACTTCTTTCATCACACCTTTCGGCATGTACTGCTATGTTACCATGCCGTTTGGTTTGAGGAATGCGGCTGCGACATACCAAAGGTGCATGAACCACGTGTTCGGCGAACACATTGGTCGAACGGTCGAGGCTTACGTCGATGACATCGTAGTCAAGACGAGGAAAGCCTCTGACCTCCTTTCCGACCTTGAAGCGACATTCCGGTGTCTCAAGACGAAAGGCGTAAAACTCAATCCTGAGAAGTGCGTCTTCGGAGTCCCTCGAGGCATGCTCTTGGGGTTCATCGTCTCCGAGCGGGGCATCGAGCCAACCCGGAGAAAATCGCGGCCATCACCAACATGGGGCCCATCAAGGACTTGAAAGGCGTACAGAGGGTCACGGGATGCCTTGCGGCTCTGAGCCGTTTCATCTCGCGCCTCGGCGAAAGAGGCCTGCCTCTGTACCGCCTCTTAAGAAAGGTCGAGTGCTTCACTTGGACCTCTGAGGCCGAGGAAGCCCTCGGGAACCTGAAGGCGCTCCTCACGAACGTGCCTATCTTGGTGCCCCCTGCTGCTGGAGAAGCCCTCTTGATCTACGTCGCCGCTACCACTCAGGTGGTCAGCGCCGCGATCGTGGTTGAGAGACGAGAAGAGGGGCATGCATTGCCCGTCCAGAGGCCAGTCTATTTCATCAGTGAGGTACTGTCCGAGACCAAGATCCGCTACCCACAAATTCAGAAGCTGCTGTACGCGGTGATCCTAACGCGGCGGAAGTTGCGACACTACTTCGAGTCTCATCCGGTGACTGTGGTGTCATCCTTCCCCCTGGGGGAGATCATCCAGTGCCGAGAGGCCTCGAGTAGGATTGCAAAGTGGGCAGTGGAAATCATGGGCGAGACAATCTCGTTTGCCCCTCGGAAGGCCATCAAGTCCCAAGTCTTGGCCGACTTTGTGGCTGAATGGGTCGATACCCAGCTCCCGACAGCTCCGATCCAACCAGAACTCTGGACCATGTTTTTCGATGGGTCACTGATGAAGACAGGGGCAGGCGCGGGCCTGCTCTACATCTCGCCCCTCGGGAAGCACCTACGCTACGTGCTACGCCTCCACTTCCCGGCGTCCAACAATGTGGCCGAGTACGAGACACTGGTCAACGGGTTGTGCATCGCCATCGAGCTAGGGGTTCGATGCCTTGACGCTCGCGGTGACTCGCAGCTCGTCATGGACCAAGTCATGAAGAACTCCCACTGCCGCGACCCGAAGATGGAAGCCTACTGCGATGAGGTTCGGCGCCTGGAGGACAAGTTCTACGGGCTTGAGCTCAACCACATCGACCGACAATACAATGAGACTGCGGACGAGCTGGCTAAGATAGCCTCGGGGCAAACAACGGTTCCCCCGGACGTCTTCTCCCGAGACCTGCATCGACCCTCCGACAAGACCGACGACGCGCTCGAGCCCGAGAAGGCCTCGGCTCAGCCCGAGGCACCCTCGGCCCCCGAGGATGAGGCACTGCGCGTCGAGGAGGAGCGGAGCGAGGTCACGCCTAATCGAAACTGGCAGACCCCGTACTTGCAATATCTCCACCGAGGAGAGCTACCCCTCGACCGAGCCGAAGCTCGGCGGTTGGCGCGGCGCGCCAAGTCGTTCGTCTTCCTGGGGGACGGGAAGGAGCTCTACCACCGCAGCCCCTCAGGCATCCTCCAGCGATGCATATCCATCGCCGAAGGCCAGGAGCTCTTACAAGAAATACACTCGGGGGCTTGCGGTCATCACACGGTGCCCCGAGCCCTTGTTGGAAATGCCTTCCGACAAGGTTTCGACTGCGGTGGCCGACGCCACTAGAATTGTCCGCACCTGCCAGGGGTGTCAATTCTACGCAAGGCAGACCCACCTACCCGCTCAGGCTCTGCAGACGATACCCATCACCTGGCCGTTTGCTGTGTGGGGTCTAGACCTCGTCGGCCCCTTGTAGAAGGCACCCGGGGGCTACACGCACCTGCTGGTCGCCATCGACAAATTCTCCAAGTGGATCGAGGTCCGACCCCTAAACAACATCAGATCCAAACAGGCGGTGGCGTTCTTCACCAAGATCATCCATCGCTTTGGGGTCCCGAACTCCATCATCACCGACTACGACACCCAGTTCATCGGCAGAAAGTTCCTGGACTTCTGTGAGGATCACCACATCCGGGTGGACTGGGCCGCCGTGGCTCACCCCATGACGAATGGGCAAGTAGAGCTTGCCAACGACATGATTCTGCAAGGACTCAAGCCGCGGATCTACAACGACCTCAACAAGTTCGGCAAGCGATGGATGAAGGAGCTCCCCTCTATGGTCTGGAGCCTGAGGACAACGCCGAGCCGAGCCACGGGCTTCGCACCGTTCTTTCTAGTCTATGGGGCCAAGGCCATCTTGCCCACAGACTTAGAATACGGTTCCCCGAGGACGAAGGCCTACGACGACCAAAGCAATCGAGCTAACCGAGAAGACGCACTGGACCAGCTAGAAGAGGCTCGAGACATGGCCTTACTACACTCGGCGCGGTATCAGCAGTCCCTGCGACGCTACCACGCCCGAGGGGTTCGGTCCCGAGACCTCCAGGTGGGCGACTTGGTGCTTCGGCTGCGACAAGACGCCCGAGGGCGGCACAAGCTCACGCCTCCCTGGGAAGGGCCGTTCGTCATCGCCAAGGTTCTGAAGCTCGGGACACAAAAGCTGGCCAACAGTCAAGGCGAGGTCTACAGCAACGCTTGGAACATCCGACAGCTACGTCGCTTCTACCCTTAAGATGCTTTCAAGTCGTTCATACACCTCGTTCACGCACAAATTCTAACCATCAAGGAAGGGTCAGCCTTGCCTCGGCAAAGCCCGACCCTTCCTCGGGGGCTCAGAAGGTGGAAAGACGCGATGCATGAAGGAAGCGCGAAGACATGGTTGCCTTTCAAGGGGGTCACCCTCCTTTTAAAGGCAACTCTCCCCACTTGCGTCCTCAGCCATCGCGAGCTGAGTCTTCTCCAGCATGCTCCAAGGTCCTCCCCCTACGACACGGGGGCTGGGTCCCACACGTCATGCAAGCTGGCCAGGGGCAGAAGAAGCCAAACCACCGCGCGCGGTGCGCGCAACTGCCCAGCGGTTACGAGCAGTCCTCCACTTTCGCCCAGACCAGCGAGCGAAAGGGCGGACCGCCATGCAGGCGGCATGCAACCGCACCAAGGGGGCGCACCCTTTCGACTTCGACGCGTCCAGCATGGAGGCCCAGGCCCACACGTCATGCAACTAGTTCGCCGATTGCTACGTGCAAGAAACTGCACCGCCACTCGCGCCACTACCGTGCCTCCTCGACCGTGGAACCAATACCGCGACTCGAGGCAACCCTGCGCATGACCCAACAGTGCCAACCAGGCACATCGGTCACGGGTCAGTCAGCCGCGGGAGAAGGCGCGACGGTCAATACGGCCAGAAATGGGTCGGCAGTAATGGCGGTGGCAGGCGGACGGAAGCAGCGGTCAAGTCGTCAGCCAAGCTCACGTCCCCTCCTAGGACAGCGAGAGAACCCTCTCCCACGGCGTGAAACTGGCGCGCCCGTGTTCCGTTCCTCGAACGGCTCGCGCACGCGCAACGGCTGCCCCGCGAACCACTCGTCCCGTTGCATTAACTCTGCGGCAGGACAGGCGTCACCTTTGGCAGGAGAAGCAGGCGACGCTTCGCTCCCGCCATAATGACCGCGTCAAAAAAGGTGCGCCGCGTCATTCGATTTCGTATCCTTTTCCTCTTCCTCTTTCTCTCTCTTACAACAGGGACCGGGAAAGGGGATACCCCGAAAGGGATCCTTCTCCGCGAAGGAAACGGGCCCCGAGCCCCCTACTGATCAGAGGTTCGAAGGCTGGCCCCTCGGAGGGGTTCAATAGCCGCCTCAAAGCGCTCGGGCTCCGCGCCCACTACTGATCAGAGGTTCGAAGGCTGGCCCCTCGGAAGGGTTCAACGGCCGCCTCAGGCCACTCGGGCTCCGCGCCCACTACTGATCAGGGGTTCGTAGGCTGGCCCCCGAAGGGTTCACAGCCGCCTCAGACGCAGAGCGAGGGATGACCCTGGGTACGTTCGATACATAACCAAGGCTCGGGCTACGCTCCCGAGGTACCCTAGGACATTTCCGAGACCAACGAGAACGATTTTGTAATGGAATCCCATCAGAGGGAGGCATCGAGCCCTCGGACCCCATCAAAAGGGGACCGGGTCCGGCAAATCACCCGCAGGTACTTTTGGAGCGTGCCTCCGGGCCACTAGCCGACCCCTAACAAATGGGGCATGGGCGTCCACTCGAATTACCCGTTAGCAGCTCACTGGAGACACCATGTTCAGCGCCCTCCAAGGGCAACATGGCGCTTTTCCCCCCTCCTCCTTGCAGAAAGGCGACGCAGGGGCGTATGTAAAAAAGTCGAGTCTGTCCTTGACCGTCCTCTCGCTCTATGCGGAGGCTCAGGGGCTGCTCTCACGAACCCGGCTCCGGCCAAACCGTTGACAGCGTCAACATACCAGCCCGAGAACTTGGAACTCGACTGAGCACCCGGGCTACGGCCAGCTCGCATGAGGGAACAACTAAACCGGCCGAAGCATCACGAAACACATTAAGACCTCGAAGGAGTCAAACCACTCCTCCGAGGCCTCGGGGGCTACACCCGGCGGGTGCGCTCGCGCGCACCCACCGGAACAAAACGCAACCGAGAAAGGCCGGTCCCCTTGCAAAAAAATGCGACAAAAGCCTCCAAGCGAGTATTAACACTCCCTTCGAGGCTCGGGGGCTACTGTCAGGGACCATAATTAGGGGTACCCCCAAGACTCAGCTGGTAACCCCCATCAGCACAAAGCTGCAAAGGCCTGATGGGTGCGATTAAGTCAAGGCTCGGTCCACTCAAGGGACATGATCTCGCCACGCCCGAGCCCAGCCTCGGGCAAGGGCAGCCGACCCCGGAGGATTTACGTCTCGCCCGAGGGCCCCCTCAAGCAACGGACACACCTTCGGCTCGCCCGAGGCCCAGCCTTCGCCAAGAAGCAACCTTGGCCAAATCGCCACGTCGACCGATCGTATCGCAGGAGCATTTAATGCAAGGATGGCCTGACACCTTATCCTGACGCGCGCTTGTCAGTCGACAGAGCCGAAGTGACCGCAGTCACTTTGCCGCTCCACTGACCGACCTGACAAGAAGATAGTGCCGCCTGCGCCACTCCGACTGCTGTGCCACTCGACAGAGTGAGGCTGACAGCAGCCAAGTCTGGCCTCGGGCGCCATAGGAAGCTCCGCCTCGCCCGACCCCAGGGCTCGGACTCGGCCTCGGCCCCGGAAGACGACGAACTCCGCCTCGCCCGACCCTAGGGCTCGGACTCGGCCTTGGCCCCGGAAGACGACGAACTCCGCCTCGCCCGACCCAAGGCTCGGACTCGGCCACGGCCCCGGAAGACGACGAACTCCGCCTCGCCCGACCCTAGGGCTCGGACTCGGCCTCGGCCCCGGAAGACAACGAACTCCGCCTCGCCCGACCCAGGGCTCGGACTCGGCCTCGGCCCCGGAAGACGGCGAACTCTGCCTCGCCCAACCCCAGGGCTCGGCCCTGGCCTCAGCCGATGGTCTCCGCCTCGCCCGACCCAGGGGCTCGGACTCGACCTTGACCTCGGAAGACAGACTCGACCTCGACCTCGGAGGAGCCTCCTCCTCGCCCGACCCAGGGCTCGGACCGACCACGTCGCAGGAGGGGCCATCATTGCCCTACCCCTAGCTAGCTCTGGCTACGGGGAACAAGACCGGCGTCCCATCTGGCTCGCCCCGGCAAAGCAAATAATGATGGCGCCCCGCGTGCTCCATGACGACAGCGGCTCTTAGCCCCCTTACGGAAGCAAGGAGACGTCAGCAAGGACTCGACAGCCCCGACAACTGTCCTTCCGCCAGGCTCCAACGCTCCTCCGACGGCCACGACATCTCATGAACAGGGTGCCAAAACCTCTCTGGCTGCCACGACGGCATGTACTTAGGGCACTAGCTCCTCTCTGCTAGACACGTTAGCACACCGCTACATCTCCCATTGTACACCTGGACCCTCTCCTTACGCCTATAAAAGGAAGGTCCAGGGCCCTCTTACAGAGGGTTGGTCGCGCGGGGAGGACGGGACGGCGCGTGCAGGCCTCTCGCTCCCTCCCACACGGATGCTTGTAACCCCCTACTGCAAGCGCACCCGACCTGGGCGCGGGACAAACACGAAGGCCACGGGTTTCCCCTTTTACGCCTGACTCCCTCCGGTTTTCCCCCCTTCGCGCTCCGTCTCGCGCCGACCCATCTGGGCTGGGGCACGCGGCGACAATTTACTCGTCGGTCCAGGGATCCCCCGGGGTCGAAACGCCGACTTAAAGGATTAAGGGTGCGCATGAAAGACTAACACTAGTACCTCACCCTAAACTCTAATCCATAGCCCTCGGTCATATGACGCTATATATAAAGGATTAAGGGGGCACATGAAAGACTAACGCTAGAACCTTGCCCTAAACCCTAATCCACAAACAGGCCCCATCGCCTAGGCGTCGGAGTGACTGGAAGAGTTCTTCCCATGGCGGTTTCGGATCTCGACGTCAACCCCTGGATCTGATCCGCTCCTCTTCTGCAGGACGGACAATGGCTACGTCCCGGCGACCAGCTACCATTGCCGCACCAAGATCTACATGACGGTAATCCTTCATCTCTCTCTGTTTATGCACAATGTGCACAAGAATAGGTCAACACTATTTATTCCTAAGTATCTCGGAGTTCTAAGTATACATAGTTAGATCCCTAATTTCTATCAATAAGAAGATATTTACATAAAGAAGTATAAAATTATATAAAATAAGGATAAATTGCTACAAAACATAAATAATATGTAATATAAAGTCATACTACAATTTTGCTAGATACGTCTTGAGGACCTAAGCAATTTTGCTACTAGATGTCTGACTAAAATAGCTCTTCAAATCTACAAATTTATGATCCCTTGTGTTCCTTTTCCATGCCATCTTTCTCTTTGATTTGGCATCATTATCACATGTGATCTTGCAATAAAGATCAATGTTCAAAACCATTGGCTAATGCCTAATGCAATATGCTCTTTGCCAGATTGCCTGATACTTCTCGCTTCAGTTCAGAGGCCACAATGAACCTACTTACCAAGTACAGCACGACCACTGCAGCGGCAGGGGTGGAGACTAGACGGTGGATGTCGGGGCGCTGGAGACCGGAGGCCGGATGCAGAGGTGGCCACGTGGGTGGAGGGCAGAGGTCATCGACGACGGACAAGGCCACAAACCCAGTGGCCGACGGGTGCCATTGCGGGTGGGCGGAGTGAAAGTCGCCTAGAGGGGGTGAATAGGCGTAATCTAAAATTTACAACTTTAAAAACACACACTACAAGTCGGGGTTAGCGTTAAAACTTAAATCAAGTCCGGGAGAGAGGGGAAACAAATCAAACGTAAATAAAGCGAATGAACACTATGATTTGTTTTACCGAGGTTCGGTTCCAAAGAACCTAGTCCCCGTTGAGGTGGTCACAAAGACCGGGTCTCTTTCAACCGTTTCCCTCTCTCAAACGGTCACTTAGACCGAGTGAACCTTCTTCCTTAATCTCATGGGTCACTTAGACCCCGCAAGGACCACCAAACAATTGGTGTCTCTTGCCTTGCTTACAAAGCACTTGAGAGTAAGAATTGAAACGAAAAAGAAGGCCAAGCCAAGCAAACAAGAGCAACAAATGAACACAAGAGATCCTCTCACAAGTCCTAATGCACTAGAGTTGATTCGAGGACTTTGAGTGGATCGATCGGTTTGATTGTGTCTTGAAGTGGAGGCTATTGCTCTTGTATTGAGTGCAATGTTCAGAATGCTTGGGTGCTTGGAGTTGTGATGGTTGGGGGTATTTATAGCCCTCAAGCACCAACAAGCCGTTGGGGAAGGCTCCTGTCGATGGGCGCACCGGACAGTCCGGTGCGCCGCTACGTCACCCAACCGTTAGGGTTCAGGAGATATCGAGCGTTGGAGGCTTTGTCCTCTTGCAGCACCGGACATGTCATGTTCAATGTCTGGTGCGCCTCTGACTTCTGCTCTGACTTCTGTCGTGCACTGTTTGCGCTGTCAGCACTGTTGCAATCGACCGTTGAGCGTAGATAGCCGTTGCCTGCTGACTCACCAGACAGTCCGGTGCCACACCGGACAGTCCGGTGAATTATAGCGGAGCGCGAATTCTGAAACCCGAGAGTGGCTTGTTTGAGCTGTACGGTCCTGGTGCACCGGACACTGTCTGGTGGCACACCGGACTATCCGGTGTGCCGTTCCTCAGCACACTCTGGTTTCGTTTGCTCCTTTGTATTTGATCCCTAACTTGAATATTTATTGGTTTGTGTTGAACCTTTATGCACTTGTAGAACATATATTCTAGAGCAAACTAGTTAATCCATATGTTTGTGTTGGGCATTCAACCACCAAAATTAATTGTGGGAAAAGGTTAACCCTATTTCCCTTTCAATCTCCCCCTTTTTGGTGATTGATGCCAACACAAACCAAAGCAAATATATAAAGTGCAGAAATGAACTAGTTTGCATAAGGTAAGTGCATAGGTTACTTAGAGTTAAACCAATTTGATAGTTTCGCTAGATATGAATGGATTGCTTTCTTTTATTTAACATTTTGGACCACATTTGCACCACTTGTTTTGTTTTTGAAAATTCTTTTAGGAAGTCTTTTTAAAGTCTTTTGCAAATAGTCAAAGGTATAGAAATAAGATTGCAAAGAGCATTTTCAAGATTTGAAATTTTTGACCCCTGTTTCAAATGCTTTTCCTTTGACTAAACAAAACTCCCCCTGAATGAAATTCTCCTCTTAGTTTTCAAGAGGGTTTTAATAGATACAAATTTTGAAAATCTTTCCTTGAATAATTAGATACCAATTTGAAATATACCAATTTAAAAAATTTCGAAACATAATTAAAATTAGGTGGTGGTGCGGTCCTTTTGCTTTGGGCTTAATACTTTCTCCCCATTTGGCATTAATCACCAAAAATGGAGACTTTGAGAGCCCTTATCCTTTCTCCCCATTGGTACAAGTAAATAAGAGTGAACTATTATACCAATTTGGAGTGTTGTGGAGTAATGGCGAAATGTAAATGATACCGACAGAGTGGAGTGGAAGCCTTGATTTCGCCGAGGACTCCATTTCCCTTTCAATCTACGACTTAGTATAGAAATATACTTGAAAACAAATTAGTCGTAGCCTTGGTACATAAGTAATAAGAGATATGCATTTGTACCAAATGAAAGAGATATGATCAAAGGTATATAAATGAGCTATGTGTGCAATGTTTCAATCAAAGTTCCGAGAATCAAAAATATTTAGCTCATTCCTAAGTTTGCTAAAGGTTTTCTCATCTAAAGGCTTGGTAAAGATATCGGCTAATTGATTCTTGGTGTTTACATAAGCTATCTCGATATCCCCCCGTTGTTGGTGATCCATCAAAAAGTGATACCGAATGTCTATGTGCTTAGTGCGGCTGTGTTTAACGGGATTATCTGCCATGTGGATTGCACTCTCATTGTCACATAGGAGAGGGACTTTGCTCAATTTGTAGCCATAGTCCCTAACGGGTTTCCTCATCCAAAGTAATTGCACGCAACAATGGCTTGCGGCAATGTACTCGGCTTCGGCGGTGGAAAGAGCTACTGAGTTTTGTTTCTTTGAAACCCAAGGCACCAAGGATCTCCCCAGAAACTGACAAGTCTCTGATGTGCTCTTCCTATCAATTTTACACCCTGCCCAATCGGCATCGGAATATCCTATTAAATCAAAGGTGGATCCCTTGGGGTACCAAAGCCCAAACTTAGGAGTGTAAACTAAATACCGCATGATTTTCTTCATGGCCCTAAGGTGAACTTCCATAGGATCGGCCTGAAATCTTGCACACATGCATATAGAAAGCATAATATCCGGTCAAGATGCACATAAATAGAGTAAAGATCCTATCATCGACCGGTATACCTTTTGATCTATGGATTTACCTCCCATGTCGAGGTAGAGATGCCCATTGGTTCCCATGGGTGTCTTGATGGGCTTGGCATCCTTCATTCCAAACTTGTTAAGTATGTCTTGAATGTAATTTGTTTGGCTGATGAAGGTGCCCTCTTGGAGTTGCTTGACTTGAAATCCTAGGAAATATTTCAACTCCCCCATCATAGACATCTTGAATTTTTGTATCATGATCCTACTAAACTCTTCACAAGTGGATTTCTTAGTAGACCCAAATATAATATCATCAACATAAATTTGGCATACAAACAAATCTTTTGCAATAGTTTTAGTAAAGAGAGTAGCATCGGCTTTATCGACTTTGAAGCCATTAGTGATAAGGAAATCTCGCAGGCATTCATACCAAGCTCTTGGGGCTTGCTTGAGCCCATAAAGCGCCTTTGAGAGTTTATAAACATGGTTAGGGTACTCACTATTGTCGGCGTTTCGAGACCGGGGGGTCCCTGGGCCAACGAGTGAAATGTCGCTGCGTGCCCCAGCCCAGATGGGTCGGCGCGAGACGGAGCGCGAAGGGGGAAGAAAGGGCAGCCGGAGCGAGAGAGGGAGGTGGAAATCCCGCGGCCTTCGTGTTCGTCCCGCGCCCAGGTCGGGTGCGCTTGCAGTAGGGGGTTACAAGCGTCCACGCGGGAGAGGGAGCGAGCGGCCTCACGCGAGCGCCTGTCCCGTCCTCTTCCCCGCGCGGCCAACCCTCTGTAAGAGGGCCCTGGTCCTTCCTTTTATAGGCGTAAGGAGAGGATCCAGGTGTACATTGGGGGTGTAGCAGAGTGCTAACGTGTCTAGCGGTGGAGAGCTAGCGCCCTAAATACACGCCATCGTGGCAGCCGGAGAGGTTTTGGCACCCGGTTCGTGTGGTGTCGTGGCCGCCGGAGGAGCGCTGAAGCTTGGCGGAAGGACAGCTGTCGGAGCTGTCGAGTCCTTGCTGACGTCCTCTTGCTTCCGTAAGGGGACTGAGAGCCGCCGTCGTCATAGAGCGTGTGGGGCGCCATCATTGCTTGTCTGGCGGAGCGAGCCAGATGGGACGCTGGTATTGTTTCCCGAAGCCTGAGTCAGCTTGGGGTAGGGTAATGATGGCGCCCCCTGTTGACGTGGTCGGTCTGTGCCCTAGGTTGGGCGATGTGGAGGCTCCTCCGAGGTCGAGTCTGTCTTCCGAGGCCGAGGTCGAGTCCGAGCCCCTGGGTCGGGCGAGGCGGAGACCGTCGGCTGAGGTCAGGGCTGAGTCCGAGCCCTAGGGTCGGGCGAAGCGGAGTTCGTCGTCTTCCGGGGTTGAGCCCGAGTCCAAGCCCTGGGTCGGGCGGAGCGGAGTTCGTCATCTTCCGAGACTGAGCCCGAGTCCGAGCCCTGGGTCAGGCGGAGCGGAGTTCGTCGTCTTCCGGGACTGAGCCCGAGTCCGAGCCCTGGGTCGGGCGGAGCGGAGTTCGTCGTCTTCCGGGACTGAGCCCGAGTCCGAGCCCTGGGTCGGGCGGGGCGGAGTTCGCCGTCTTCCGGGACTGAGCCCGAGTCCGAGCCCTGGGTCGGGCGGAGCGGAGGTCGCCGTCTTTCGGGACTGAGCCTGAGTCCGAGCCCTGGGTCGGGCGGAGCGGAGTTCGCCGTCTTCCAGGACTGAGCCCGAGTCCGAGCCCTGGGTCGGGCGGAGCGGAGTTCGCCGTCTTTCAGGACTGAGCCCGAGTCCGAGCCCTGGGTCGGGCGGAGCGGAGTTCGCCGTCTTCCGGGACTGAGCCCGAGTCCGAGCCCTGGGTCGGGCGGAGCGGAGTTCGCCGTCTTCCGGGACTGAGCCCGAGTCCGAGCCCTGGGTCGGGCAGAGCGGAGTTTCCTATGGTGCCTGAGGCCGGGCCTGACTACCTGTCAGCCTCACTCTGTCGAGCGGCGCAGCAGTCAGAGCGGCGCAGGCGGCGCTGTCCTTCTGTCAGGCCGGTCAGTGGAGCGGCGAAGTGACTGCGGTCACTTCGGCTCTGTCGACTGGAGGACGCGCGTCAGGATAAAGGTGTCAGGCCACCTTTGCATTAAATGCCTCTGCGATTTGGTCGGTTGGCGTGGCGATTTGGCCAGGGTTGCTTCTTGGCGAAGACTGGGCCTCGGGCGAGCCGGAAGTATGTTCGTCGCTGGAGGGGGGCCTCGGGCGAGACGGAGATCCTCCGGGGTCGGCTGCCCTTGCCCGAGGCTGGGCTCGGGCGAGGCGTGATCGAGTCCGTCGAATGGACCGGTCCCTGACTTAGTCGCACCCATCAGGCCTTTGCAGCTTTGTGCTGATGGGGGTTACCAGCTGAGAATTAGGAGTCTTGAGGGTACCCCTAATTATGGTCCCCGACAGTAGCCCCCGAGCCTCGAAGGGAGTGTTAACACTCGCTTGGAGGCTTTTGTCGCACTTTTTTGCAAGGGGACCAGCCTTTCCCGGTTGTGTTTTGTTCCGGTGGGTGCGCGCGAGCGCACCCACCGGGTGTAGCCCCCGAGGCCTCGGAGGAGTGGTTTGACTCCTCTGAGGTCTTAATGCCTCACGCAATGCTTCGGCTGGTCTGGTCGTTCCCTCATGCGAGCTGGCCGTAGCCCGAGTGCACGGTCGGGTTCCAAGTTCTCGGGCTGGTATGTTGACACTGTCAACGGTTTGGCTGGAGCCGAGTTTGTGAGAGCAGCCCCCGAGCCTCTGCACAGGGCGAGAGGACGGTCAGGGATAGACTCGACTTTTTTACATACACCCCTGCGTCGCCTTTCCGCAAGGAGGAGGGGGGGAAAGCGCCATGTTGCCCTCGGAGGGCGCCGAACATGGTGTCTCCGGTGAGCTGCTAGCGGGTAATCCGAGTGGACACCCGTACCCCATTTGCTAGGGGTCGGCTAGAGGCCCAGAGGCGCGCCCAAAAGTACGAGCGGGTGATCTGCCGAACCCGGTCCCTAGTCGACGGGGTCCGAGGGCTCGATGCCTCCCTCTGAAGGGATTCCGTTACAAGATCGTTCCCGTTGGTCTCGGAAATGTCCTAGGGTACCTCGGGAGCGTAGCCCGAGCCTTGGTTATGTATCGAACGTACCCATGGTCATCCCTCGCTCTGTGTCTGAGGCGGCTGTGAACCCTTCGAGGGCCAACCTATGATCCCCTGATCAGTAGTGGGCGCGGAGCCCGAGTGGCCTGAGGCAGCCGTTGAACCCTTCCGAGGGGCCGGCCTTCGAACCTCTGACCAGTAGTGGGTGTGGAGCCCACGCGCTCTGAGGCGGCTGTGAACCCCTCCGAGGGGCCAGCCTTCGAACCCCTGATCAGTAGGGAGGCTCGTAGCCTGTTTCCTTCATGGAGAAGGATCCTTTTCGGGGTATCCCCCTTTCCCGGTCCCTATTGTAAGAGAGAGAAAGAGGAAAAAGGAAAAGGATATGAAATAGAATGACGTGGCGTACCTTTTTTGACGCGGTCATTATGGCGAAGGCGAAGCGTCGCTCGCTTCCCCTGCCAGAGGCGCCGCCTTTCCCGCCGCGGAGTTAATGCGATGGGGCGTGCGGTTCGCGGGGCGGCCGTTGCGCGTGCGCGAGCCGTTCGAGGAACGGCCGTTTCGCTTTGGGTTTTTGAATCCCGCGGCGGGTCCGGGCGCAACGTTGAACGGGTCTCGCCTTGGTCTTTATATACTCGGAGGAGGGTCTGGCGACGGTTCTTTGCTCCGCTTCTCGCCCCCCCCCCCCCCTTAGGTTTTCGCAACCTGAGAGGTTTAGCCAGAGAAAAGGAAACCGCTTACCCAGTCCTTTCCGCCGCCACCCCTTTTGCTCGGTGATGGCCGACCGGGTGACCATCATCTCGCCGCGCGATCCATGGCCTTTCTCCACAGTCACGGCGGATGACCTGGAGGATCTTGTTGCCGAGGGTTTACTTCGCCCTCTCTCTGATGAGAGGCAGCCAAAGTGGATTCCTCCCGTGAGCGGAGCCGCTCCGTCCCCGCCGCCGGGGTACGTCGTGAGCTTCGTCTCCTTCCACGAGCGGGGGTTCGGTGTGCCGGCAAGCCGCTTCATGCGGGCGATCCTGCACAACTATGAGGTGGAGTTGCACAACCTCAGCCCCAACTCCATCTCGCAAGCCGCCATCTTCGTAGCGGTGTGCGAAGGATACTTGGGGATCGCCCCCCACTGGGACTTGTGGACTCATCTCTTTTCTGCGGAGCTTTTTGCTTCACCGACGGGGGAGAGAAGGGTCCGCGCGGCAGTGCGGGCCGGCGGTTGCATCCTCCAGCTGAGGCAGTCGCGGGCGTCGCTGTACATTCCCGCCATCCTTGCGTCCTCGAATAAAGGGTGGCAGTGCCGGTGGTTCTACCTCCGGAATGACGGCGAGAGGCTCCCGTCGTTTTCCCAGCGAGTGGTCACCACCGCCGCCGATGCTTGGCGCTACGGGACCCCGCACGACAGACAGAAGAACCTCGAGCCCCTTCTCAAGGCCCTGGAGGCGTTGCGGAAAGGAGGACTCACCGTCGCGGGAGTGATAGCCGCCATTCACCGCCGTAGGGTGCTTCCCTTGGTGGAGCGGCGGTTGCCGCTCTGGGAGATGACGCCGGAGGCTGACTTGGAGGGCTCGCGGATGTCCTCGGATCCTCTTCCCATCGACGTTCTCCACGGGCAGGTGGCCGTTGCGTTGGGAAAACCGGACGCCAGCGCCTTCTCTCAGCCCTTGATGCGCCCCGACCAAGGGTGCGTGACCCTGGTGAGTGTCCGCTCCTTCGTTCTCCTTGCGTCGGGTTGCCCTTGGTCCTTACAGTCGGGATTTCCATCCGTCTCCAGGAGGTTGGGTGGCACAAGCCTTCCCGACCACGGGTCCCGGAGGACGCGGTGGACCGAGCAGCGCGGCGGGTTGCCACGGAGGAGAAGAAGAAAAAGAAGGACGCGGAGAAGGCCCGGGCCCGCGAGCGGATGCGGGCCCGAGACGCCTTGGAAAAACTCCGTCGTCGGCAGGAGAGGGAGGGACTCCCGAGGGAGCCGTCGCCGGAAACGCCTGACGACGACGACGATGATGAAGATGATGACGAGGATGACGACATGGCTGCCCGCCTTGGCTTCAGCCCGGGTTTGAGGCTAGGCCAGGAGTCGTCCAGCCAGCCCCCGAGTGGGCTGGCGCCGTTAGTTCCCGGAGTCGGGACGCCGAGGTCCCGGCCCGAAGAGCGGGGGCAGACCGAGAGGGTACTTGACCCCTCGGCCGGGGAAGTTGAGGTGACCCCGGGGAGTCAGGCCGAGGCGTCTGTTCCCCGGGAGCCGTCGCCCACGCCGGCAGCGCAGGAGAGCGACCCTCAGGTCGCCGTAGCAGCGCCTGGGCAGTCCGTCTCCCGGGCGTCCAAGGTGCCCAAGGCGAGGGTGGTGCCGAAGCTGGCGGCGAGGCGGACCTCAGCGGTGCCTTCGGGGGTCGAGATCCAAGAGACCTCTCCTCAGGCACAGCTGATCATGGCCCGGAGCGGGTAAGTGTCTTGGAACGTCTTCGTCCTGGCTTCTCATTCGTATGTCCCAACCGCGACTTTTCTTTCCTCCTCAGCAAGCGAAGCCATGGCCTGACCGATCTGGCTCCCCGGAAGGCCCTTAAGACGGCGTCGGCTTCCGCAGCAGGTGCCGCACCGGGCCTCGCTGTTCAGCTGACCTTCTCGCAATGCGCTCCACAGCGGGGGGCTCAGGCGGCTCCAGTCGCCGTGGAGCGAGCTCCCGAGGCCGGCTCTTCTGCCGAGGTGGCCATCGTGCTGGAGGAGGCGGCTGGCGCGGACGTGGCCTCGGGCCCATCGGACATGCCGCCGGTGCTGGCGCCTGCTGCTGCTGAAGCCGCTGTCGTCCCAGTCGGGGAGCGACCTGTTGCTACTGACGCTGAGATGGCCGAGGCGTCGGCGCTCGGTGCCTCGGAGGAGGAGGGCGTGGAAACGCGATCCGTCCCGCCGAGCGGCAGCCTTGTCCCTACGCGGCGGAGCTCCGAGGGACGGCGCCAGTTGCTCCGGTTCCAGACCCGTGAGGCTTTGGATCCCTTCTTCGTTCTTGACGATGAGCGGGAGGAGCAGTCTTGGGACGAGCTCCACGAGTGTGCCGAAGCAACGGTGGGGTCGCTCCGGTCGTCGCTGGAGGTCTTCTGCAGGGACGTCCCCAAAATCCTCCAGGTAATGGTTTGAGGCATACCTTTTTTGTGACCAAGGCGTCTTTTGTGACGCCCCTCTCCCTTCCCTCAGGATCTGACAGATCTGAGCACCGCTAAGTCGTCGTTCATCCGCCACGAGGTCGACTTCTGGGGCTCGCTGCGATCCCTGAGGACCTCGCTCGCCGGGGCTACTGCGCGCCTCTCCCAGCAGGGTGCCGAGGTGGCGGACCTTTGGTTGCTCTGCACCGATCTGAGAGCAGAGGCGGCAGCGGCACGCGCAGAGGTGCAACAACGGCAGTCGGAGTTCGACCAGGTTGCCAATGAGCGAGACCAATCTCGGGGCCGGGCTGCCGAGGCCGAAAGCTGGGCTGGAGCCCATGCAGCAGACCTAGCCGCAGCCTTGGAGCAGCGTGCCCGAGCCAGAGGTATGTCTTGGCCATTTTCGGGTTTCGTTTCAGCTTGTTTCCTCCGCTGGTGTTTGAGGCCTTGCGTTCTGGCTGTTCGCAGAGCTCGAGTCCGCCCTTGATGAGTCCGCCAGGGCGCTTGCCGGGGCGGCTGAGCAGAGGGAGACCGACCATGCGGCCATGTCCGAGGCCGTCTCGGACTTCTGCCGGGTCTTAGGTTTCGGCGACGTCCCCTCAGGAAGCTCCCCTCAAAGTCGCCTGCAGGCCTTGGGCGATCACGTGCGCGGTAGACTCCGCGAGGCGCTACATCACGGCGTCAGGCGGGCCTTCGCCGTGCTTGCTTCCCACTACGTCGTGGATCTGGAGTGGGTCAGCGAGGGATATTGCCTTCCTGACGAAGATGAAGCCGCCCTGGCTGAAGTCCAGAGGCTCGACGCGACCGCCGCGGGCCCGAGTGCGGTGCTGGCGACCACCTTCGAGGCAGAGATCCTCCCGCCTGCGCCGTCGTCCGAAGCCGGGGTGGACTTTGCCGAGGGTGGGGACGAAGCCGAAGGCGCAGCTCCTTCCCCGGGCTGCGCCTAACTCTGTCGGGGCAGTTTCCTTTGAATGCACGTGTGTCTTTTGCGGCCGCTGAGGCCTGACCACTTTATTATTGTAGTATAAAGTCGTGCCCCTTTTCCTTTTCATTTTGCGTGTCCGGCCCCGCTCGTCAGTAGCAGGGTGGCTTGCCCAAGTAGGAGTCATTTTTCGTGGCAGGTGACGAGTGAGGTATCCGTAACCCAGAGGCGTAGGAGTCCCTCGGCTCAGTTAGCCTTGCCACTTACATGCACCCGCGTTCGCTTCTTGGGGTCCTGCTACCGACATAGCCGGGGGAACGCAGAAGCCTTTTTGATTGAAAATTTTGTCGTGGAGGGGGTTCCCCCCTTTTTAGCCCCCGAGGAAGGGTCGGGCTTTGCCGAGGCAAGGTTGACCCTTCCTTGATGACCAAATTTTGCGTGGGAACGAGGTATACGAACAACTTGAAAACATCTTAAGGGTAGAAGCGACATAGCTGCTGGATGTTCCAAGTGTTGGTGTAGACCTCGCCCTGACTATTGGCCAGCTTGTTCGTTCCGGGCTTCAGAACTTTGGCGATGGCGAACAGCCCTTTCCAGGGGTGTGTGTAGCCCCCGGGTGCCTTCTGCAAGGGGCCAACAAGGTCCAGACCCCACACAGCAAAAGGCCAGGTGATGGGTATCGTCTGCAGAGCCTGAGCGGGCAGGCGGGTCTGCCTCTCGTAGAACTGACACCCTTCGCAGGTGCGGTCAATTCTAATGGCGTCGGCCACCGCCGTCGGCCAGTAGAAACCTTGTCGGAAGGCGTTTCCGACGAGGGCTTGAGGTGCTGTGTGATGGCCGCAAGCCCCTGAGTGTATCTCTCGTAGGATCTCCTGGCCTTCGGCGATGGAAATGCATCGCTGGAGGATGCCTGAGGGGCTGCGGTGGTAGAGCTCCTTCCCGTCCCCCACTAAGACAAACGACTTGGCGTGCTGCGCCAACCACCGAGCTTCGGCTCGGTCGAGGGGTAGCTCTCCTCGGTGGAGATATTGCAGGTACGGGGTCTGCCAGTTTCGATTAGGCGTGACCCCGCTTCGCTCCTCCTCGACGCGCAGTGCCTCACCCTCGGGGGCCGAGGGTACCTCGGGCTGAACCGAGGGTGCCTCGGGCCGAGCTGAGGGTGCCTCGGGCCGAGCCGAGGGTGCCTCGGACTTAGCCGAGGGTTCCTCGAGCTGGGCCGAGGGTGCCTCGGGCTCGGGCGTGTCGTCGATCTTGACGGAGGGTTGATGCAGGTCTCGAGAGAAGACGTCCGGGGGAACCGTTGTTCGCCCCGAGGCTATTTTAGCCAGCTCGTCTGCAGTCTCGTTGTAGAGTCGGGCGATGTGGTTGAGCTCGAGCCCGTAGAACTTGTCTTCCAGGCGCCGAGCCTCATCGCAGTAGGCTTCCATCTTCGCGTCGCGGCAGTGGGAGTTCTTCATGACTTGGTCGATGACGAGCTGCGAGTCACCGCGAGCGTCGAGGCGTCGGACCCCTAGCTCGATGGCGATGCGCAACCCATTGACCAGAGCCTCGTACTCAGCCACATTGTTGGACGCCGGGAAGTGGAGGTGTAGCACGTAGCGTAGATGCTTTCCGAGGGGCGAGATGAAGAGTAGGCCTACACCGGCCCCTGTCTTCATCAGCAACCCGTCGAAGAACATGGTCCAGAGTTCCGGCTGGATCGGAACCGTTGGGAGCTGGGTGTCGACCCATTCAGCCACGAAGTCCGCCAAGACCTGGGACTTGATGGCCTTCCGAGGGGCGAACGAGATCGCTTCGCCCATGATTTCCACCGACCACTTTGCGATTCTACCCGAGGCCTCTCGGCACTGGATGATCTCCCCCAGGGGGAAGGATGACACCACAGTTACCGGATGAGACTCGAAGTAGTGTCGTAACTTCCGCCGCGTCAGGATCACCGCGTACAACAGCTTCTGAATTTGTGGGTAGCGGATCTTGGTTTCGGACAGTACCTCGCTGATGAAGTAGACTGGCCTCTGAACGGGCAATGCATGCCCCTCTTCTCGTCTCTCAACCACAATCGCAGCGCTAACCACCTGAGTGGTCGCGGCGACGTAGATCAAGAGGGCTTCTCCGGCAGCGGGGGGCACCAAGATGGGCGCGTTTGTGAGGAGCGCCTTCAGGTTCCCAAGGGCTTCCTCGGCCTCGGGGGTCCAAGTGAACCACTCGGCCTTTCTTAAGAGGCGGTACAGAGGCAAGCCTTTTTCGCCGAGGCGTGAGATGAAGCGGCTCAGAGCCGCAAGGCATCCCATGACTCTCTGTACGCCTTTCAAGTCCTTGATGGGCCCCATGCTGGTGATGGCCGCGATCTTCTCCGGGTTGGCTTTGATGCCCCGCTCGGAGACGATGAACCCCAAGAGCATGCCTCGGGGTACCCCGAAGACACACTTCTCGGGATTAAGCTTCACGCCTTTCGCCTTGAGACATCGGAATGTCACTTCAAGGTCGGAAAGGAGGTCGGAGGCTTTCCTCGTCTTGACTACGATGTCATCGACGTAGGCCTCAACCGTCCGGCCAATGTGTTCACCGAACACATGGTTCATGCGCCGCTGGTACGTCGCGCCCGCATTCCTCAAGCTGAACGGCATGGTGACATAGCAGTACATGCCGAAGGGTGTGATGAAAGAAGTCGCGAGCTGGTCGGACTCTTTCATCCTGATTTGGTGATACCCTGAGTAGGTATCGAGGAAAGATAGGGTTTCGCACCCAGCACTGGAATCCACGATTTGATCGATGCGAGGCAGAGGGTAGGGAACCCTCGGACATGCTTTGTTTAGACCAGTGTAGTCTACACACATCCGCCATTTCCCTCCTTTCTTTCTCACAAGCACAGGGTTGGCAAGTCGTTCGGGATGGAATACCTCTTTGATGAACCCTGCCGCCATTAGCTTGTGGATCTCCTCGCCTATGGCTCTGCGCTTTTCCTCGTCGAATCGGCGTAGAGGCTGCTTCACGGGTCGGGCTCCAGCTCGGATATCCAGCGAGTGCTCGGCGACATCCCTCGGTATGCCGGGCATGTCCGAGGGACTCCACGCGAAAACGTCGGCGTTCGCGCGGAGAAAGTCGACGAGCACTGCTTCCTATTTGGGATCGAGCTCGGAGCCGATCCGGATCTGCTTGGAGGCGTCGCTGTTGGGGTCGAGGGGGACGGACTTAACCGTCTCCGCTGGCTCGAAGTTGCCGGCGTGACGCTTCACGTCCGGCACCTCCTTAGAGAGGCTCTCCAGGTCGGCAATGAGGGCCTCGGATTCGGCGAGGGCCTCGGCGTACTCCACGCACTCCACGTGGTCGGGGTGGTCGGCTTGGTCGAACGCGTGTTTGTATGTGGGGCCGACGGTGATGACCCCGTTGGGGCCCGGCATCTTGAGCTTGAGGTAGGTTTAGTTGGGGACGGCCATGAACTTCGCGTAGCATGGCCTCCCCAATACTGCGTGAGGTTCCTCGGAACCCGACCACCTCGAACGTGAGGGTCTCCCTTCGAAAGTAGGAGGGTGTTCCGAAGCAGACAGGAAGGTCGAGTCGTCCGAGGGGCTGGACGCGCTTCCCGGGGATGATCCCGTGGAAAGGCGCAACACCTGCCCAGACCGAGGATAGATCAACACGCAGGAGCCCGAGGGTTTCGGCGTAGATGATGTTGAGGCTGCTGCCTCCGTCCATGAGGACCTTGGAGAGCCTGACGTCGCCGATGAAGGGGTCGACAACGAGCGGGTATTTCCCCGGGCTCGGCACGTGGTCGGGGTGGTCGGCTTGGTCGAAGGTGATGGGCTTGTCGGACCAGTCTAGGTAGACTGGCGCCGCCACCTTTACCGAACAGACCTCCCGACGCTCTTGCTTGCGGTGCCGAGCCGAGGCGTTCGCCGCTTGCCCACCGTAGATCATGAAGCAGTCGCGGACCTCGGGGAACTCTCCTGCCTGGTGATCTTCCTTCTTTTCGTCGTCGCGAGCCCTGCCACCCTCTGCGGGTGGCCCGGCCCTGTGGAAGTGGCGCCGAAGCATGGCGCACTCCTCAAGGGTGTGCTTGACGGGCCCCTGATGATAGGGGCACGGCTCCTTGAGCATCTTGTCGAAGAGGTTGGCACCTCCGGGGGGTTTTCGAGGGTTCTTGTACTCGGCGGCGGCGACAAGGTCCGCGTCGGCGGCGTCGCGTTTCGCTTGCGACTTCTTCTTGCCCTTCTTCTTGGCGCCGCGCTGAGTTGACGCCTCGGGGGCGTCTTCCGGTGGGCGGCCCTGGGGCTGCTTGTCCTTCCGGAAGATAGCCTCAACCGCCTCCTGGCCAGAGGCGAACTTGGTGGCGATGTCCATCAGCTCGCTCGCCCTGGTGGGGGTCTTTCGACCCAGCTTGCTGACCAGGTCGCGGCAAGTGGTGCCGGCGAGGAACGCGCCGATGACATCTGAATCGGTGATGTTGGGCAGCTCGGTGCGCTGCTTCGAGAATCGCCGGATGTAGTCCCGGAGAGACTCTCCCGGCTGCTGCCGGCAGCTTCGGAGGTCCCAGGAGTTTCCGGGGCGCACGTACGTGCCCTAAAAATTGCCGGCGAAGGCTTGGACCAGGTCGTCCCAGTTGGAGATCTGCCCCGGAGGCAGGTGCTCCAACCAGGCGCGAGCGGTGTCGGAGAGAAACAGGGGGAGGTTGCGGATGATGAAGTTGTCATCGTCCGTTCCACCTAGTTGGCAGGCCAGCCGGTAGTCTGCGAGCCACAGTTCCGGTCTCGTCTCCCCCGAGTACTTTGTGATAGTAGTCGGGGGTCGGAACCGGGTCGGGAACGGCGCCCGTCGTATGGCGCGGCTGAAAGCCT
Source organism: Zea mays (assembly GCF_902167145.1). Lineage (NCBI taxonomy): Eukaryota > Viridiplantae > Streptophyta > Magnoliopsida > Poales > Poaceae > Zea > Zea mays. The sequence continues at coordinate 72,499,463 of NC_050104.1, read as the reverse complement.
GCGGACCGGGTGGTTCGGGCGAGGGACTCCGATCCTCCCCGCTGTCGTAGCGTCCCCCACGCCTGGGGTGGTAGCCTCGGCGCACCCTCTCGTTGAGGTGGGCCCGACGGTTGCGGTGATGGTGCTCGTTGCCGAGGCGACCCGGGGCCGCACGCGCTGTGTTGCGCGTGCGCCCGGTGTGGACCGAGGCTTCCCGCATGAATCGGGAAGTCGCGGCGCGATGTTCCGAGGGGTACCCCTGCCTTCGGGAGGCGGAGCTCTCGGCCATCGGACCGCGGTGCCCTCTAGGAGATTCTTGAGCTCTCCCTGGATTCGCCGCCCCTCGGTGGTTGATGGCTCCGGCATCGCGCAGAGAAGCATTGCTGCTGCAGCCAGGTTCTGGCCGACCCCACTGGAAGCGGGTGGCGGCCTCACCCTGACATCGTCGGCGATGCGGTGCTGGATACCCTGGGGTAGATGGCGCACTTCTCCGGCCGGAGGTTGGCCGTCCCATTCCTGCCCGACGTCCCGGCGGATCGGCTCAAGCGCTCCTACTCCCTCGTCGAGCCTGGCCGGCACCCCGCGGATTTGCTCGAGCTGTGGGTCATGACCCCCCGCCGGAACGAGGACCACAGCTAGCTCCCGTAGGATGTCAACGTGTGGCACAGGCCTAGGGAGATCACTGTTCTCCGGCATACCAAGATGGTTGCCTTCGGAGGGACCCCCTAGATCGATGTGGAAACATTCACGACTTGGGCCGCAGTCCTCGTCGCCGAGGCTACGGCTACCGTCGGAACAGTCGGAAAGGCAGTAGACGCATGCGGTCATGAAGTCCCGCATGGCACTGGGGTTGCCAAGTCCAGAGAAATCCCAACAGAAGTCGGGCTCGTCATCTTCCTCGGACCCCGAGGGCCCGTAGGTCGAGACGTCCGCGAGCCGGTCCCAGGGTGACCGCATACGAAACCCCAGAGGGTTTGGACTCGCCTCTACGAGAGCGTCCGCCAAAGCGAAGTCGCTTGGCGGGTCGAGGTTGAATCCAAAGGGCGTGAGATGGGAACCGGTGGGTACCTCTTGGTCGACGGGCGGTGACAAAGTCACGTCAGGGACTGACTGCATCGTCGTCTCAGGTATGAGGGTGACGCCCAGCAAGCCTTTCGCAAGCGTGCTGGCGTCGTCCGTTTGCTCGGAATTGGCGTGTTGCGGGGAGACGGCGCTTGTCTTCGTCTCAAACGCGAGGTCGATGCCCGACGCGCCCCCCGTTGGGGCGCCGTCGACTTGCTCGACAGCCGACGAGGTGCCGCCTCCTGCTTGGCCTTGGTTGCCCCGCCTCCTCCTCCGTCGGCGGGGGAGAGGGCGGGGTGAGCTCGAATGTTGCTCTTCCACCACGCGGAGAAGACGTCGCCGATTCCGCCGCCGACGGGCGGGCTGTCGGCCGCCATTGTTGCTGTCGCACGGCTGGGGAAGGAGTATCATGTCGTAGCTGCCGTCGAGGGACATGAACTCAAGACTCCCGAAACGGAGCACCGTCCCGGGCTGGAAAGGTTGTTGGAGACTGCCCATCTGGAGCTTGACGGGAAGCTGTTCGTCAACACGCAGCAGGCCCCTACCTGGCGCGCCAACTGTCGGCGTTTCGAGACCGGGGGGTCCTTGGGCCGACGAGTGAAATGTCGTCGCGTGCCCCAGCCCAGATGGGTCGGCGCGAGACGGAGCGCGAAGGGGGGAAGAAAGGGCAGTCGGAGCGAGAGAGGGAGGTGGAAATCCTGTGGCCTTTGTGTTCGTCCCGCACCCAGGTCGGGTGCGCTTGCAGTAGGGGGTTACAAGCGTCCACGCAGGAGAGGGAGCGAGCGGCCTCACGCGAGCGCCTGTCCCATTCTCTTCCCCGCGCGGCCAACCCTCTGTAAGAGGGCCCTGGTCCTTCCTTTTATAGGCGTAAGGAGAGGATCCAGGTGTACATTGGGGGGTGTAGCAGAGTGCTAACGTGTCTAGCGGTGGAGAGCTATCACCCTAAGTACACGCCATCGTGGCAGCCGGAGAGGTTTTGGCACCCGATTCGTGTGGTGTCGTGGCCGTCGGAGGAGCGCTGAAGCTTGGCGGAAGGACAGCTGTCGGAGCTGTCGAGTCCTTGCTGACGTCCTCTTTCTTTCGTAAGGGGGCTGAGAGCCGCCGTCGTCATAGAGCGTGCGGGGCGCCATCATTGCTTGTCTTGCGGAGCGAGCCAGATGGGACGCCGGTCTTGTTTCCCGTAGCCTGAGTCAGCTTGGGGTAGGGTAATGATGGCGCCCCCTATTGACATGGTCGGTCCGTGCCCTAGGTTGGGCGATGTGGAGGCTCCTCTGAGGTCGAGGTCGAGTCTGTCTTCTGAGGCCGAGGTCGAGTCCGAGCCCCTGGGTCGGGCGAGGCGGAGACCGTCGGCTGAGGCCAGGGCTGAGTCCGAGCCCTGGGGTCGGGCAGAGCGGAGTTCGTCGTCTTCCGGGGCTGAGCCCGAGTCCGAGCCCTGGGTCGGGCGGAGCGGAGTTCGTCGTCTTCCGGGACTGAGCCCGAGTCCGAGCCCTGGGTCGGGCGGAGCGGAGTTCGTCGTCTTCCGGGACTGAGCCCGAGTCCGAGCCCTGGGTCGGGTGGAGCGGAGTTCGACGTCTTCCGGGACTGAGCCCGAGTCCGAGCCCTGGGTCGGGCGGAGCGGAGTTCGCCGTCTTCCGGGACTGAGCCCGAGTCCGAGCCCTGGGTCGGGCGGAGCGGAGTTCGCCGTCTTCCGGGACTGAGCCCGAGTCCGAGCCCTGTGTCGGGCGGAGCAGAGTTTCCTATGGTGCCTGAGGCTGGGCCTGACTGCCTGTCAGCCTCACTCTGTCGAGCGGCACAGCAGTCGGAGTGGCGCAGGCGACGCTGTCCTTCTGTCAGGCCGGTCAGTGGAGCGGCGAAGTGACTGCGGTCACTTCGGCTCTGTCGACTGGAGGACGCGCGTCAGGATAAAGGTGTCAGGCCACCTTTGCAGTAAATGCCTCTGCGATTTGGTCGGTTGGCGTGGCGATTTGGCCAGGGTTGCTTCTTGGCGAAGACTGGGCCTCGGGCGAGCCGAAAGTATGTTCATCGCTGGAGGGGGGCCTCGGGCGAGATGGAGATCCTCCGGGGTCGGCTGCCCTTGCCCGAGGCTGGGCTCGAGCGAGGCGTGATCGAGTCCGTCGAATGGACCGGTCCCTGACTTAGTCGCACCCATCAGGCCTTTGCAGCTTTGTGCTGATGGGGGTTATCAGCTGAGAATTAGGAGTCTTGAGGGTACCCCTAATTATGGTCCCGACAACTATCTTCAAAGCCGGGAGGTTGCTCAACATAGACCTCTTCCTTGATTGGTCCATTAAGAAAGGCACTTTTCACGTCCATTTGATAAAGCTTAAAGCCATGGTAAGTAGCATAGGCAAGTAATATACGAATTGACTCAAGCCTAGCTACGGGTGCATAAGTTTCATCAAAATCCAAACCTTCGACTTGTGAATAACCTTTGGCCACAAGTCGAGCTTTGTTCCTTATCACCACACCATGCTCATCTTGCTTGTTGCGAAATACACATTTGGTAACTACAACATTTTGATTAGGACGTGGAACTAAATGTCATACCTCATTCCTCATGAAGTTGTTGAGCTCCTCTTGCATTGCCAGCACCCAATCTGGATCTCTTAGTGCATCCTCAATCCTGTATGGCTCAATAGAGGACCCAAAAGAGTAATGTTCACAAAAATGAGCAACTCGAGATCTAGTGGTTACCCCCTTATGAATATCACCAAGAATGGAGTTGATGGGGTGATCTCTTTGAATTACTTGGTAGACTCTTGGGTGTGGCGGTCTTTGACCCTATATTTATTGATCATCTTCTTTGTCTTTATCATTATCACCTCCCCCTTGATCATTGTCCTCCTCTTGAGGTGGCTCATCCTTTTTGATCTTCATTTTCATCATCTTGAGCCTGATCCTCATCTTAAGTGGGTGGAGATGCTTGGTTAGAAGATGACGGTTGATCTTGAGCTTGTCTGGGCTCTTTGGATTCCTTAGGACACACATCCCCAATGGACATGTTCCTTAGCGCGACGCACGGAGCTTCTTCATCATCTAATTCATCAAGATCAACTTGCTCCACTTGGGAGCCATTAGTTTCATCAAACACAATGTCACAAGAAACCTCAACTAATCCAGTGGATTTGTTGAAGACTCTATATGCCCTTGTGTTTGAGTCATATCCTAGTAAAAAGCCTTCTACAGCCTTGGGAGCAAATTTGGATTTTCTACCTCTTTTAACAAGAATAAAACATTTGCTACCAAAGACTCTAAAATATGAAACATTGGGCATTTTACCGGTGAGGATTTCGTACGATGCCTTCTTGAAAATTCGGTGAAGATACAACCGGTTGATGGAGTAGCAGGAGGTGTTAATCGCCTCAGCCCAAAACCGGTCTGGTGTCTTGTACTCATCAAGCATGGTTCTTGCCATGTCTAGTAGAGTTCTATTCGTCCTCTCCACTACACCATTTTGTTGAGGTGCATAGGGAGAAGAGAACTCATGCTTGATGCCCTCTTCCTCAAGAAAACCTTCATTTTGTGAATTCTTGAACTCCGTCCCATTATCGCTTCTTATATTTTTGATCCTTAATCCGAACTCATTTTGAGCCCATCTCAAGAATCCCTTTAAGGTCTCTTGGGTTTGTGGTTTTTCCTGCAAAAAGAATACCCAAGTGAAGCGAGAATAGTCATCCACAATAACTAGACAGTACTTACTCCCGTCGATGCTTATGTAAGTGATCGGACCGAATAAATCCATGTGGAGTAGCTCAAGCGGCCTGTCGGTCGTCATGACGTTCTTGTGTGGATGATGGGCGCCAACTTGGTTTCCTGCTTGACATGCACTAAAACCCTGTCTTTCTCAAAATGAAAATTTGTTAGTCCCAAAATGTGTTCTCCCTTTAGAAGCTTGTGAAGATTCTTCATTCCAACATGGGCTAGTCTGCGATGCCATAGCCAACCCATATTATTCTTAGCAATCAAACAAGTGTTGAGTTCAGCTGTGTTTTCATTAAAATCAACTAAATATAGTTGACTCTCTAACATTCCCTTAAATTCTATTGAATCGTCACTTCTTCTAAAGACAGTAACACCTACATCTGTAAAAAGACAGTTGTAGCCCATTTTGCATAATTGAGAAACAGAAAGCAAATTGTAATCTAAAGAATCTACAAGAAAAACATTGGAAATAGAATGGTCAGGTGATATAGCAATTTTACCAAGTCCTTTGACCAAACCTTGATTTCCATCCCCGAATGTGATAGCTCGTTGGGATCTTCGTTTTTCTCGTAGGAGGAGAACATTGTCTTCTCCCCTGTCATGTGGTTTGTGCATCCGCTATCAATTATCCAACTTGAGCCCCCGGATGCAAAACAATATAGGCCTTGTTCTTAGGTACCCAAACAGTCTTGGGTCCTTTTACGTTAGAAACAAGCACCTTGGGTACCCAAACACAAGTCTTGGAGCTCTTGTGTTTGCCCCCAACATATTTGGCAACTACTTTGCTTGATTTGTTAGTAAGCACATAAAATGCATCAAAAGTCTTAAACGAAATGTTATGCTCATTTGATGCAGGAGGAGTTTTCTTTTTAGGCATTTTAATATGAGTGGAATGCCTAGAGCTAGAAGCCTCATTTTTATACATAAATGCATGGTGAGAAATGTTATGAGGTTTCCTAGCATGAATGCTACTAATTTTGTGCTCAGGATAATTAGCAGGATATAAAATGTAGCCCTCATTATCCTGAACCATGGGTGCCTTGCTCTTTACAAAATTAGACAATCTTTTAGGGGCATTAAGCTTGACATTGCTTCCCTGTTGGAAACCAATGTCATTCTTAATGCTAGGGCGTCTCCCATTATAGAGCATGCTTCTAGCAAATTTAAATTTTTCATTTTCAATTTCATGCTCATTAATTTTAGCAGTTAATTGAGCTATATGATCATTTTGTTGTTTAATAAGAGCAAGGTGATCATTGATAGTTTCAACATTAACATCACTACATCTAGTACAAATAGAAATGTGTTCAACAGTAGATGTAGAGGGTTTGCAAATTCTTAATTCATCTATCTTAGATTTTAACATGGCATTTTCATCTCTAAGACAGGAAATGGAATCATTGCAAACATTCAATTCTTTAATCTTAGAAGCTAAACTAGCATTCTCATTTCTAAGACTGGAAATTGAATCATGGCAAACGTTTAATTCTTTAACCTTAGAAATTAAGCTAGCATTTTCATTTCTAAGGCTAGTAATTGATTCATGACAAATTCTAAGCTTCTTAGTCAAGTTTTCACATTTCTGTACTATCACACCCGGATTTAAGGGACAGGCCGGGTGCATCATACATGCGCCAAAGAAGATAACATATATAATAACAGAGTGTATAGAGATAAATGTCACAATATAATCAGAGTACTTATTACATAGAAGAAGTCTTACAAAATAAAAGATAAATATAAAAGGATCTAAAATACATCCTTGGTGCCAGAAAGTCAACTAGGAGACGCCACCTAGATCGAATCGAACTCCTCGTTGTGTGGCTCCTCTTGAATCACCTGTTCTTCTCCTGTGGGGGTGTGAGACAGCAAGGGTGAGCTCACACATGTTCATCGCTCAACAAGTTGTGGGGAATAATGTGCATGAACTCACCAAAGGTGGGAGTTCATGTGAAGTGTAAGGCTAATCAATAAAATAAAGGTTGCAGCTGAGCATTGCTTTTATAAGTTGGTCAAAATTTTAATAGCAATTACTAAGTGTAAGTAAATACCAAACCTTAGTAATAATAAATAAAATAAATAATAAAATAATACCAATGGCGATGCAAATGACAAATTGAGTTTAATTCCATAAATTAATCATGTGAGTGTCCGAGCCGCTCATGACCGTGAGCACGGCTAGTATACCAGTTTTACACTCTGCAGAGGTTGTGCATCTTTACCCACAAGTCATGTTACCCATCTGCCAAGGGGTCATGAATCCCATAGACCTCTACCAAGGAAGCGAGGCAGGGTAACACTACGAGGCCTTTACAAAGTTCCATTAGCTTCAGAAAACCCGCTACAGTTTCTAGGAAGCTCCAATGCAGGGATCCATCGTTTGACCACCATCGCAGCAAAATCAACCCAAGGACCTCCCTACACTGACCACTCCCCTACTGCCCTTGCCCCTTTTGGGTAAGGTAGTCATCCACTAGCTTTTCTAGTTAATCAGCCAAGGGCATCCCATACTATCCTTGTGGTAGCACTGTTTTCTCGGGTGGTCGCTCCATGTTCCCATTAACATAATGATCTTAACATGAACAGTAATAATAACTAATAATAAAAGGGTGATCATGAATAATATATCTCCATACCCAAAACCACATAAAGCAATAGCAAGTACTGCCCAAAAAAGTTCAGTGGTAAACAAGGTATAAAGATAGCCAAAACTGGGGTAACCTATTAGATCCCATCAAAATTAACCTATGCAGATCATTATGATTAATAAGAACATGACTGGGTAAAAATAAGTGATCAAGGGCACAACTTGCCTAGCACTTGATATTCCAGGTACCAGGATGATTCTTCAAATCCTTATGACCTCACTGCTAGTCGTAGCAATACAAACAGACATGGTATAGACAACAATAACATCACACCAAACATAAGTATAAACTGAATAATAATAATCTACGCGTCGCTACGAGATCGTGGGATCGAAAACTACTAAGATCAGAGTCGATTAAGGAGTTATGATTTTATAGAAGATCGGTGTGATTAAAATATTAAACTATATTATAAATTGGTTAATATAAATCATATGAGAGGTTATTCTATAAATAATTATCTCAACTTTAATCTAAGTTATAAATTTACCATAAATTATATTTTGGTAGATAATGATGAGCACATTAACCAGACTAACCAACATGAATTAAGTAAATATCTAATCATCAAATATTGAGACATGGTATAATAAATATTGTTATTCCATAGTAAATATTTATACGAGGCTAACGCAACTTGAACGGATCAAATCGGAGTTAAAACGGAGAAGTTATGAATTTCTGAAGATTCTAAGTGTTTTGTACAAGATTAAATAGGATATAAATTTTGATGTGACTTTCATTTCAAAACAGAGATATTATGTGATAAACAATAATATTATAGAATTACATAAATTGGAATGGGTCAATTTGGACTTCATATGAATTTTCTATGAATTAAACAAATTCTAGCATTTTTTTGCATTAATAATTATTTTCTAATTACTTTTACTGAATTTCGTAATTCTCTGAACTGGGCACAAGATAACTAGAGAACACAGGGGCCTCGGGGTAAGATTTCTTAAGACACAGAGCGCATGCGCCAGGACTGCGGGTTGGTTTTAACATTGGCCAGGGACTCTTTAGCAAATTGCATCCGCGAAGGGGGTATGCATCAATTCTGGCCGTCCGATCTAAAGCGAGTGGTTTGGATTAGATCTAAGCCCTATTGAACCGGTACGCTATTAGGACCATTGATTCTGGGATCTACGGCCAGATCTAAATGGGCGAAAGGGGTACACAACAACTCAATCTTGTCCGTCCATTATTTGATCTACAGACACAGCAACCACTCCTTCCTCGCCAATCGCATCCACATGATAAGGATCGGACGGCACACGGATCGTCTTCTCCACCAAGTAAATAACCAGCTCACCAATCCATAGTTACGCCCGATTGCATCCTAGCCTTACATCTTAAATCCAATAGCCCATGTTCCACCCCCAATTCTCTCTCTTTCTCGCCTACCTTGCTCTTCTCTCCTAGAGCCAGCGCAATGAAAGCATGGCCAGAGCACATTAATCCGAGAGCCCGGCACGCGACTACGAAGTTTATCTTTGCTAAGCTAAGCGAAGATCAAGGTGAAGCAAGGGAAGGAGGTCTCACTGACGGCGGCGGCGCAGAAAGTGCGGCCCAAACGGCGCCATGCAATTCCACGGTTAAGCTCTAATTCCGGCGAGGAAATGGAAGCGCCCCGACCATTAATCGAGTATGACGAGGGCACAAACCATTGGCGACGGATCCCTATCCTCCATCTGCAAGCTCCCACGGCGGCCCTTCCCCGCTGCACGCACCGACAACGTCGCCCAGACCGCGGCACCATTTCTTCTCAATAATGGCGGCCCGACACTCTGTTTCGATATCATGGTGGTGGCGAAGATGGATGGAATCCCACGGTGATGCATTGAATGAGCAACGGGGCAGGTGCACGGTATTTAATCCAAGTAAGGGCTTGTTTGATTAGCTCTCAATCCATGTGGATTGAGCGGGATTGGATGGGTTTGAATCCCAAACAAGTCGAACTTCTTCTCAATTTTTTTCCAATCCCACCCAATTCATGTGTTTTGAGAATAACCGAACAAGCCTTAAAGGGAAATCCAGATTCCAGGGATCACGATTGCGATTGATTCGGCGATTTTATTGGAATCTGTTACCTCGCCCAGCGCTGGAGGCGGCTTCAACAGCCCCAAACGCGGAGCAGTCGCGAACCGGGGTAGTGCGGCGCGCCCGGCTCTATTTAGCTGGGAGAGCGAGTGTTGCGCAGGGAGAAGCGGAGGGTCCGATTTTTATGGACTGGGCGAGGACGAGCATGGCCGATCCGTTCCAGAGCTCCGCGCGAATCACAGAGGTCCGGTGGAGTCACTCTCGCCTAGGCCGCCCCCAGAAGCGGAGTTTGATACGAATCGCGACGTCGGGAAGGGGACGAAGCTGTGCTTCGGGGCCCATCTGCAAGTGCTCAAGCCATGGCAGAGGGACTGGATGACGAGGACGACCCACACGCCAGTGGCTACGGAGGGAGTCCAGGCGCACACGCACGAGTGGCCTATGGGCGAGACCCACACGTCAGCGCCACAGCAGGGATGGGCCGAGCGCGTGTTTTATTGATTGTTGAGCCAAAAGTGTAGTCAGGGGGCCAATTAGGTTTCCTTCTCCTTTTCTTTATATTTTCTTTTCTTCTCTCTTCCCTTTCAAATTTAAATCTAAAATTTGAATTCCACTCAATTTGTGACTTTCAACTCATCTTTAACAGTACCATTTGAACCTACTATTATGGTCGAATTTTATTTATTTATTTATTTTGTTTAGTATTTTCTCCTCTTTTCTCAAATTCTTCATTTGTTCCTTTGGGTTAAAACCCAAGTTCTCATCGCATTATTCTATTCCCATATTATTCCTTTTTGACACTACATAAATTCGAATTCAAATTTAATACATACTTCAAAATAAATTATGAAGCAATAGATGTATATTTATTTTAATTATTTTATTTATTGATAGATGTTAGAATTCTGAAACACACTCCTATTGTTCCTTTCTTTTTAGGAAAATAGTATTTTGATTGTGGAATAGGAATTAAAGTTACTTCAAAATTATATATTCATGTAAATGATTGCTTATGGTGCATCATTTCATGAAATACATGATCATTTAGTTGAGTAGAAAAAAAATTCTCTATTACTCCTCTTCTAAAATAGTTCTTGGTTTTCAAGATTCTGTCCTCAATTTTCAATACTCAAGTATAATTTGAGATATCTGAATTTACTATTTCATTTCTTCATATATTTATTTTATTATTTATATTTGTTTTTCTTATACACATTTTGGGCCTTACATCTACTTCCTGAGCATAAGCATTTTTTACCTTAACATGTTTCTTGTTTTCTTTAATAAGGAAGTCCTCTTGGCTATCCAAGAGTTCATCCTTCTGATGAATAGCTCCTATCAGTTCATTTAATTTTTCTTTTTGTTGCATGTTAAGGTTGGCAAAAAGAGTAAGTAAATCATCTTTGTCTTCACTATAACTACCATCATCACTAGATGTTGTATACTTGGGGGTGGTTCTAGATTGTAACTTCCTCATTTTGCCGTCCTTGGCCATGAAACATTTGTGGCCGATGTTGGGGAAGATGAGGCCCTTGTTGACGGCGATGTTGGTGGCATCCTTGTTGGAGGAGGAGTCGGTGGAGCTCTCGTCGGAGTCCCATTCCCGACATACGTGGACATCGCCGCCCTTCTTCTTGTAGTAACTCTTCTTTTCCTTTTTCTTCCCCTTCTTGTCTTTGCCCCTATCACTATCACTAGACATTGGACATTTAGCAATAAAATGATCGGGCTTACCACAATTGTAACACACCCTCTTGGAGTGGGATTTGTAGTCATTCCCCCTCCTTTGCTTGAGAATTTGGCAGAAGCTTTTGATGATGAGTGCCATCTCCTTGTTGTCGAGCTTGGAGGCGTCGATTGGAAACCTACTTGGTGTAGACTCCCTCTTCTCTTCTTCCATCGCTTTGAATGCAACGGGTTGCACCTTGGGTGTAGAGGTGGGGTCTTGCTCCAAGTTGACAATATGTTTGGAGTCTTTGATCATAAGTTCAAAGCTCACAAACTTACCAATTACCTCCTCGGGAGACATTAGCTTGTATCTAGGATCTCCACGGATTAGTTGTACTTGAGTAGGATTGCGAAAAACAAGAGATCTTAGAATAAACCTTGACCATTTCATGGTCATCCCATTTTGTGCTCTCGAGGTTGCGCACTTGGTTGACCAAGGTCTTGAGCCGGTTGTACATTGCTTGTGGCTCCTCTCCCTCGTTGAGGATGAATCGGCTGAGTTCTCTCTCGATCGTTTCGTGCTTGGTGATCTTGGTCACCTCGTCCCCTTCGTGCGCTGTCTTGAGGACGTCCCAAATTTCTTTAGCACTCTTTAACCCTTACACCTTATTATACTCCTCTCGACACAAGGAGGCGAGGAGTATAGTTGTGGCTTGGGAGTTAAAGTTCCTAATTTGGGCGACCTCTCCCAAATGCTTGCATGGAGTGAGGTTAGGTGATGCCTCATTTTATCACTCAACATACAATAATCCTCACCATCCAAGTATGGTGGTTTGCCTAAGGGAACAGAAAGTAAAGGAGCGCGCTTTGAAATATGGGGATAATGAAGTGTCATCTTACTATACTTCTTGCGCTCATGGCGCTTAGAAGCGACAGACGAGTCGGAGGTTGATGACGTGGAGGGCGACGAAGAGTTGGTCTCATAGTAGACCACTTTCTTCATCTTCTTCTTCTTGTCACCCTTCCGATGTGTCTTGTTGGAGGAAGAGGATTCCTCCTTATGCTTGTGGCCGGACTCCCTTAAGAGGGTTCTCCCCGAGCTTGCGGGCTTGTCGCCGGTAACGATCTCCCTCTTGGCATGTTCTCCCGACATCACTTCGAGTTGTTAGACTCTAATGAAGTATCGAGCTCTGATACCAATTGAAAGTCGCCTAGAGGAGGTGAATAGGCGTAATCTGAAATTTACAACTTTAAACACACACTACAAGTCGGGGTTAGCGTTAGAACTTAAATCAAGTCTAGGAGAGAGGGGAAAACAAATCAAACGGAAATAAAGCGAATGAACATGGTGATTTGTTTTACCGAGGTTCGGTTCCAAAGAACCTAGTCCCCATTGAGGTGGTCACAAAGACCGGGTCTCTTTTAACCCTTTCCCTCTCTCAAACGGTCACTTAGACCGAGTGAGCCTTCTTCCTTAATCTCATGGGTCACTTAGACCCCGCAAGGACCACCACACAATTCGTGTCTCTTGCCTTGCTTACAAAGCACTTGAGAGTAAGAATTGAAACGAAAAAGAAGGCCAAGCCAAGCAAACAAGAGCAACAAATGAACACAAGAGATCCTCTCACAAGTCCTAATGCACAGGAGTTGATTCGGGGACTTTGAGTGGATCGATCGCTTTGATTGTATCTTGAAGTGGAGGCTATTGCTCTTGTATTAAGTGCAACATTCAGAATGCTTGGGTGCTTGGAGTTGTGGTGGTTGGGGGTATTTATAGCCCTCAACCACCAACAAGTCATTGGGGAAGGCTGCTGTCGATGGGCGCACCAGACAGTCCGGTGCGCCATCAGACACTGTCCGATGCGCCGCCACGTCACCCAACCTTTAGGGTTCGAGAGCTATTAACAGAGCCTTTGTCCTCTTGCGGCACCGGACTGTCCGGTGCCACACCGGACAGGTCCTGTTCACTGTCCGGTGCGCCTCTAACTTATGCTCTAACTTCTGTCGCGCACTGTTTGCGCTATTAGCACTGTTGCAGTCGACCGTTGAGCGCAGATAGTCGTTGCCCGCTGACTCACCGGATAGTCCGGTGCCACACCGGACAGTCCGGTGAATTATAGCAGAGCGCGCCTTCAGAAACCCGAGAGTGGCTGGTTTGAGCTGTACGGTCCTGGTGCACCGGACACTGTCCGGTGGCACACCGGACTGTCCGTGCGCGGTTCCTCAGCACACTCTGGTTTCTTTTGCTCCTTTGTATTTGATCCCTAACTTGAATATTTATTGGTTTGTGTTGAACCTTTATGCACCTGTAGAACATATATTCTAGAGCAAACTAGTTAGTCCATATGTTTGTGTTGGGCATTCAACCACCAAAATTAATTGTGGGAAAGGTTAACCCTATTTACCTTTCACGGAGGCTGAGCCGATATAGGCCACGATTGTGGCAGAGTTCAGGGGCCATCAACAGACGGAGTATGGCAAGTGGAGATCATCGGTCGGCCAGATGATGGTCCTGCGCCTAACTACCTATGGCTACAATGGCGAGTGATGAAGTGAGGGTTTGGGGTTGCCTGGCGGCTGGGTGGAGTCGTGAAAGGGCGATGCACTTGAGTAGTTGGGACGCATCTTGGTATGGCTCGGGCCATAATTAGCCATAATGGATCCTCCGCTCCTCATATGTCTAAACATTATCAAGAAGTAAAAATCAAAGATTATATTATAGGTACCATGCCAAATTTGGTGGCCGATGTTACGACTCCAATAGGTGTGGCATTGCAAAAAGAAGGTTGTTGTTGTTGAATTAATATGGGTCTGACCCATATTAATATTCAATAATAGTCAATGCTAGAGGACCACTTTAATGCTACGGTGTACTAGTACTTTAGTATCATACCAGAAGTTTAAGAGACAATTCACTCAACTTAAATAGGTGGACTATTGGTGCATCTATTGAGAAGTTGAGAAAAGGATGAAGGACTGCCACACGCGTGCGCCGACGGCTGAGACGGGCCGATGCCGTAGCCGTGGTAGATCGGACCTTGGTCCGAATATTCCTTCCTAACGGTTGTGCATTTTGCCTAGAGTAACGGATGTCACTGATGGCGACCGTTACTGTCATTGATGGCAGCTATTAACGGACGTCACTGATAGCGACCGTTACTGTCATTGATGGCAGCTATTAACGGACGTCACAGATGGCGACCGTTACTGCCATTGATGGCAGCTATTAACGAACGTCACTGATGGCGACCGTTACTGTCCGTTGGCCTCCCTCTACGCGTGTATATATACGAGGAGGGGTAGGCTTCTTCTGGTTAAGACAACAATACGAGAGAACACACGACATTCTCAGACGCGTGGCGTACAGCCCATACCCGTCCCACCTTCTGCGAGCACAGACAGTGTGGGAGAGCAGGCCTCCAAAATCGCTGTCCGCAGAGAGACACTTGCACAGGTGTGCGGGCGATCAGGTTTTTGGAGAGCATACCCGTGACTGCTCGCTTCGTCTGCTCGTCCAGCGCTGATCAAGTTCCTCGTCGCCGGCGCCGTTCGAGGGACTGCACTGCGTACATCTGCCTGCGTCGACTACGTACGACTACATCGAACATACACACGAGATGTCTCATGTGAATGGAACCACTAATGCCTTGAGCATCGGTCCATCCGCAGGGTACAATCTGTTCTTTGTATTTGTGCATATTTTATTGTTGTTTACTGCTTACGTGAGTAGTGATACACATATGCACATACATGTCCTCACATACATCACTGTGATTTTCTAGATCAAATTAAAACTGAAAATGCCTATTTCTCTAACAATCCAAAAACCTAATATTAGGCATTTTTTGTTAGTGGTTTTGCTGCTGCATTAAAACCAAGTGAACCTTTTGATGTGACATTTTACAAGAGGTGGCATAGTAAGATGATACTGTAGTTGACTGCAATGAACTGCTATCACACCGCACAAGGGAAACCCAAACAGTTCACTCTAAGGAGTAGAGAACGTTTGACGTTGCCGATAACTTGTTTCGAGGCGCCGTGATTGGTGCTCTTGCCAATAAGTATGTTGATTCTTATCTAACGTGCACATCTGCAAAAGAGATGCTGGTAGCTAGCTATGCATCATGGAGTAGCTATTTGACTACAAGATAGTTGAGAATCATCCTGTAGTTGAACAGGCTCATGAAATACAGGCACTAGCTAAGGAACTCGAACAGTTCCCATGTGTCTTGCCTGACAAGTTCATGGCTGGCGGTATTATCGCTAAGTTGCCACCATCTTGGACGGATTTTGCTACCACTCTAAAACATAAGCGACAAGAGTTTAGCGTGGCTGAGCTTATTGGGTCTCTTGATGTTGAGGAGAGGGCGAGAGCAAAAGACACTCATGGAAAAAGAGATGAGATTTCTAGTGGCAATATGGTACAAAAGAACTCCAATGCATCACATAATAATAAAAGGAAGAACAAGCAACAAAATGCCACGAAGCCCAAGCAGGCAGCCTCGTTTAAAAAGAAGAATAAAGGAGTTGGTTGCTTTGTTTGCGGGAGTACTAGTCACTGGGCAAGCGCTTGTCCAGACCGCAAATTCAAGCAAGAGAAAAAACCAGCTCAAGAGAAGAAAACAACAAATATGGTTGTTAGCGAGACCGCAGAAGGAACATCGGGGTATGGTAATCTTTTACCTACTGTTCTTTCAGTGTGTCAATCCCCTGAGTGGTGAGCTGACACTGGTGCCAACATTCATGTGTGTGCTGATATTTCTTTGTTTTCTTCTTATCAATGCAAAGGGGCTAGAGCCTTGCTGATGGGGAATGGATCACATGCGCATGTTCTTGGTGTTGGTACAGTCATTCTGAAGTTTACTTCGGGAAAGGCAGTGTTATTGAAGATCGTGCAACATGTCCCCTCCATCAAAAAGAATCTTGTTAGTGGCTTTTGCTGTGTCGAGATGGCTATAAACTTGTGTTCGATTCCAATAAATGTATATTGTCAAAGTATGGGACATTTGTTGGAAAAGGCTATGACAGTGGAGGTTTGTTTCGTTTATCTTTGCATGATCTTTGTAATAAGTTTGTGAACAATGTGATTTCGATCGAGTCGTATATTTGGCACTCACAACTTTGGCACATCAATTTTGGTTGTGTGTCACGGTTAGCAAATTTAAATTTAATCCCTAAATTTGATTTAGTCAGAGTGAAAGGGAATTAGGCTTACACCTAGTTCCTAAATAATTTTGGTGGTTGAATTGCCCAACACAAATAATTGGACTAACTAGTTTGCTCTAGTGTATAAGTTATACAGGTGCCAAAGGTTCACACTTAGCCAATAAAAAGACCAAGTATTGGGTTCAAGAAAAGAGCAAAGGGGCAACCGAAGGCATCTCTGGTCTGGCGCACCGGACTGTCCGGTGTGCCACCGGACAGTGTCCGGTGCACCAGAGGACTCCAAGTCAAACTCGTCACCTTCGGGAAAATCCAGAGGCGCTCCGCTATAATTCACCGGACTGTCCGGTGTACACCGGACAGTGTCTGGTGCTCCAAGGAGCAGCGGCCTCTGGAACTCGCCAGCTTCGGGAATTCACAACGGCTAGTCCGCTATAATTCACCAGACATGTCCGGTGTACACCGGACTGTCCGGTGTGCCATCGAAGCAACGGCTAATTCGGCGCCAACGGCTACCTGCAGCGCATTAAATGCGCGCCAGCGCGTGCAGAAGTCAGGCACGCCCATACTGGCGCACCGGACACTCTACAGTACATGTCCGGTGCGCCACCGGACATCCAGGCGGGCCCAGAAGACAGAGCTCCAACGGTCGGAACCCAACGGCTTTGGTGACGTGGCTGGCGCACCGGACTGTCCGGTGCACCATACGACAGTCAGCCCCACCAAACAGCTAGTTTGGTGGTTGGGGCTATAAATACCCCCAACCACCCACCATTCATTGTATCCAAGTTTTCCACTTCTCAACCACTTACAAGAGCTAGGCATTCAATTCTAGACACACCCAAGTAATCAAATCCTCTCCAATTCCACATAAGGCTTTAGTGATTAGCGAGAGAGATTTGTCGTGTTCTTTTGAGCTCTTGCGCTTGAATTGCCTCTTTTCTTTCTCACTTGTTCTTGTGATCAAAACTCAATTGTAACCAAGGCAAGAGGCACCAATTGTGTGGTGGCCCTTGCGGGGAAGTTTTGTTCCCGTTTGATTGAGAAGAAGAAGCTCACTCGGTCCGAGGGACCGTTTGAGAGAGGGAAAGGGTTGAAAGAGACCCGGTCTTTGTGACCACCTCAACGGGGAGTAGGTTTGCGAGAACCGAACCTCGGTAAAACAAATCCTTGTGTCTCACCGCAGTGGCAGACCCAGCTGCTATGTCTAGAGTGTGCCAAGAAAAAAAATTTAAAAAACAAACAAAAAATAAGAATCAACAAGACACGAACCTTAACCACCAAGTTTAAAATATAGCACTTACACCACTATGCTAACTACACTTATGTGATCTTAGGGTGTGCCGTGTACCATATGGACCACCTGCTGGGTCCGCCCCTGTCTCACCGCTTTACTTGCTTGAGATTTGTTTTACGCCCTCTTGCGGACTTGTTTATATTTCTAACGCTAACCCGTCTTGTAGTTGTGATTTTTTTGTAAGTATTTCAGTTTCGCCCTATTCACCCCCCCCCTCTAGGCGACTATCAATTGGTATCAGAGCTCGGTGCTTCATTAGAGCCTAACCGCTCGAAGTGATGTCGGGAGATCACGCCAAGAAGGAGATGGAAACCAGCGAAAAGCCCACTACAAGCAACGAGAAAGCTCTATCGGGAGAGTCCCGCAACAAGGAGAAAAGGAAGGAGAAGAAGAAGGAAAAGAAGACTTCTTCCCACAAGTCGCATCGGAGTGGCAACAAAATTAAGAAGATGAGGAAGGTGGTCTACTACGAGACCGACACTTCATCACCTTCTACCTCCGGCTCCGACGCGCCCTCCATAACTTCGAAGCGCCATGAGCGTAAGAAGTTTAGTAAGATCCCCTTACATTATCCTCGTACCTCTAGACATACTCCATTACTTTCCGTTCCATTAGGCAAACCGCCAACCTTTGACGGTGAAGATTATGCTAGGTGGAGTGATTTAATGAAATTTCATCTAACCTCACTCCACAAAAGTATATGGAATGTTGTTGAGTTTGGAGCACAGGTACCATCCGTAGGGGATGAGGATATGATGAGGACGAGGTGGCGCAAATTCACCACTTTAACTCCCAAGCCACTACTATACTCCTCGCCTCTCTAAGTCGAGAGGAGTATAATAAGGTGCAAGGGTTAAAGAGTGCGAAGGAAATTTGGGACGTACTCAAGACCGTGCACGAAGGAGACGAGGTGACAAAGATCACCAAGCGGGAAACAATCGAGGGGGAGCTCGGTCGCTTCATGCTTCACCAAGGGGAAGATCCACAAGCTATGTACAACCGCTTGAAGACCTTGGTGAACCAAGTGCGCAACCTCGGGAGCGAAAAATGGGATGACCATGAAATGGTCAAGGTTATTCTTAGATCCCTCATATTTCTTAACCCTACACAAGTTCAATTAATTCGAGGTGATCCTAGATATAAGCTAATGTCTCCCGGGGAAGTTATAGGAAAATTTGTGAGCTTTGAGCTAATGATTAAAGGCTCAAAGAAAATCATCGAGCAAGGCACCTCCTCCACACCCGAAGCACAACCGATCGCATTCAAGGCGACGGAGGAGAAGGAGGAGTCTACATCAAGTAGACAACCAATCGACATCTCCAAGCTCGACAATGAGGAAATGGCGCTCGTCATCAAGAGCTTCTGCCAAATCCTCAAACAAAGGAAGGGGAAGGACTACAAACCCCGCTCCAAGAAAGTGTGTTACAAATGTGGTAAGCCCGGTCATTTTATTGCAAAATGTCCTATATCGAGTGACAGTGACAGGGGCGACGACAAAAAGGGGAGAAGAAAGGAGAAGAAGAAGAAATACTACAAGAAGAGGGGCGGCGATGCCCATGTTTGTCGGGAGTGGGACTCGGACGAGAGCTCCACCGACTCCTCCTCCGACGAGGACGCCGCCAACATCGCCGTCACCAAGGTACTTCTCTTCCCCAACGTCGGCCACAAGTGCCTCATGGCAAAGGACGGCAAAAGGAAGAAGGTTAAATCAAAATCCTCCACTAAATATGAATCTTCTAGTGATGATAATGCTAGTGATGAGGAAGATAATTTGTGTACCCTTTTTGCCAACTTAAACATGCAACAAAAAGAGAAATTAAATGAATTGATTAGTGCCATCCATGATAAGGATGATCTCTTGGACTCCCAAGAGGACTTCCTAATCAAGGAAAACAAAAGGCATATTAAAGTTAAAAATGCTTATGCTCTAGAAGTTGAGAAATGTGAAAAATTATCTAGTGAGCTAAGCACTTGCCATGAGACTATAAACAACCTTAGAAATGAAAATGCCAAATTAATTGCTAAGGTTGATTCTCATGTTTGTAATGTTTCAACTTCCAATCCTAGAGATGATAATGTTGATTTGCTTGCTAGGATTAATGAATTGAACATTTCTCTTACTAGCCTTGAAGTTGAAAATGAGAAATTGCTTGCTAAGGCTAAAGATTTTGATGTTTGCAATGTTACTATTTCTAACCTTAGAAGTGAAAACGATATATTACATGCTAAGGTTATAGAATTAAAATCTTGCAAACCCTCTACATCTATCGTTGAGCATGTATCTATTTGTACTAGATGTAGAGATGTTGATATTAATGCTATTCATGATCACATGTCTTTAATTAAACAACAAAATGATCATATAGCAAAATTAGATGCTAAAATTGCCGAGCATAACTTAGAGAATGAAAAATTTAAATTTGCTCGTAGTATGCTTTATAATGGGAGACGCCCTGGCATCAAGGATGGCATTGGCTTACAAAGGGGAGACAATGTCAAACTTAGTGCCCCTCCTAAAAAATTGTCTAATTTTGTTAAGGGCAAGGCTCCCATGCCTCAGGATAACGAGGGTTACATTTTGTACCCTGCTGGTTATCCCGAGAGCAAGATTAGGAGAATTCACTCTAGGAAGTCTCACTCTGGCCCAAATCATGCTTTTATGTATAAGGGTGAGACATCTAGTTCTAGGCAACCAACCCGTGCTAAGTTGCCTAAGAAGAGAACTCCTAATGCATCAAATAATCATGACATTTCATTCAAAACTTTTGATGCATCATATGTTTTAACTAACAAATCCGGCAAGGTAGTTGCCAAGTTTGTTGGGGGCAAGCACAAGGGGTCAAAGACTTGTGTTTGGGTACCCAAAGTTCTTGTTTCTAATGCCAAAGGACCCAAAACCGTTTGGGTACCTAAAGTCAAGAATTAAACTTATTTTGTAGGTTTATGCATCCGGGGGCTCAAGTTGGATCATCGATAGCGGGTGCACAATCCACATGACAGGGGAGAAGAAGATGTTCTCCTCCTACAAGAAAAACCAAGATCCCCAACGAGCGATCACATTCGGGGATGGAAACCAAGGTTTGGTCAAAGGATTTGGTAAAATTGCTATATCTCCTGACCATTCTATTTCCAATGTTTTTCTTGTAGATTCATTAGATTACAATTTGCTTTCTGTATCTCAATTATGCAAAATGGGTTACAACTGTCTTTTCACTGATGTAGGTGTCACTGTCTTTAGAAGAAGTGATGATTCAATAGCATTTAAGGGTGTGTTAGAGGGTCAACTATACTTAGTAGATTTTGATAGAGCTGAACTCGACACATGCTTAATTGCTAAGACTAACATGGGTTGGCTCTAGCACCGCCGACTAGCCCATGTTGGGATGAAGAATCTTCATAAGCTTCTAAAGGGAGAGCACATTTTAGGACTAACCAATGTTAATTTTGAGAAAGACAGGGTTTGTAGCGCATGCCAAGCAGGAAAGCAAGTTGGTGCCATCATCCACACAAGAACATCATGACGACCGACAGGCCGCTTGAGCTACTCCACATGGATCTATTCGGCCCGATTGCTTACATAAGCATCGGCGGGAGTAAGTATTGTCTTGTAATAGTGGATGATTACTCTCGCTTCACTTGGGTATTCTTTTTGCAGGAAAAATCTCAAACCCAAGAGACCTTAAAAGGATTCTTGAGACGGGCTCAAAATGAGTTCGGCTTAAGGATCAAGAAAATTAGAAGCGACAACGAGACGGAGTTCAAGAACTCTCAAATTGAAGGCTTCCTTGAGGAGGAGGGGATCAAGCATGAGTTCTCTTCTCCCTACACGCCACAACAAAATGGTGTAGTGGAGAGGAAGAATAGAACTCTATTGGACATGGCAAGAACCATGCTTGATGAGTACAAGACTTCGGATCGGTTTTGGGCCGAGGCGGTCAACACCGCCTGCTACGCCATCAACCGGTTGTATCTACACCGAATCCTCAAGAAGACATCCTATGAACTCCTAACCGGTAAAAAGCCCAATATTTCATATTTTAGAGTTTTTGGTAGCAAATGTTTTATTCTTATCAAAAGAGGTAGAAAATCTAAATTTGCTCCTAAAACTGTAGAAGGCTTTTTACTAGGATATGATTCAAACCCAAGGGCATATAGAGTCTTGAACAAGTCCTCCGGACAAGTTGAAGTTTCTTGTGACGTTGTGTTTGATGAGACTAACGGCTCTCAAGTAGAGCAAGTTGATCTTGATGAGATAGGTATTGAAGAGGCTCCATGCATCGCGCTAAGGAACATGTCCATTGGGGATGTGTGTCCTAAGGAATCCGAAGAGTCTCCAAATGCACAAGATCAACCATCCTCCTCCACGCAAGCATCTCCACCGACTCAAAATGAGGATGAAGCTCAAGTTGATGAAGTAGAAGATCAAGCAAATGAGCCACCTCAAGATGACGGCAACGATCAAGGGGGAGATGCAAATGATCAAGACAAGGAGGATGAAGAACAAAGACCGCCACACCCAAGAGTCCACCAAGCAATCCAACGAGATCACCCCGTCGACACCATCCTCGGCGACATTCATAAGGGGGTAACCACTAGATCTCGTGTTGCACATTTTTGTGAGCATTACTCTTTTGTTTCCTCTATTGAGCCACACAGGGTAGAGGAAGCACTACAAGATTCGGATTGGGTGGTGGCAATGCAAGAGGAGCTCAACAACTTCACTAGAAATGAGGTATGGCATTTAGTTCCACGTCCTAACCAAAATGTTGTAGGAACCAAGTGGGTTTTCCGCAACAAGCAAGATGAGCATGGTGTGGTGACAAGGAACAAAGCTCGACTTGTGGCCAAGGGATACTCCCAAGTCGAAGGTTTGGATTTCGGTGAAACCTATGCACCCGTAGCTAGGCTTGAGTCAATTCGCATATTATTGGCCTATGCTACTTACCATGGCTTTAAGCTTTATCAAATGGACATGAAAAGTGCCTTCCTCAATGGACCAATCAAGGAAGAGGTCTATGTTGAGCAACCTCCCGGCTTTGAAGATAGTGAGTACCCTAACCATGTCTATAGGCTCTCTAAGGCGCTTTATGGGCTCAAGCAAGCCCCAAGAGCATGGTATGAATGCCTTAGGGATTTCCTTATTGCTAATGGCTTCAAAGTTGGAAAGGCCGATCCTAATCTATTCACTAAAACTCTTGAAAATGACTTGTTTGTATGCCAAATTTATGTTGATGATATTAAATTTGGGTCTACTAACGAGTCTACTTGTGAAGAATTTAGTAGGATCATGACACAAAAGTTCGAGATGTCTATGATGGGGGAGTTGAAGTATTTCTTAGGATTTCAAGTGAAGCAACTCCAAGAAGGCACCTTCCTAAGCCAAACGAAGTACACTCAAGATATTCTAAGCAAGTTTGGAATGAAGGATGCCAAACGCATCAAGACACCCATGGGAACCAATGGGCATCTCGACCTCGACGAGGGAGGTAAATCCGTCGATCAAAAGGTATACCGGTCGATGATAGGTTCTTTGCTATATTTATGTGCATCTCGACCGGATATTATGCTTTCCGTATGCATGTGTGCAAGATTTCAAGCCGACCCTAAGGAAGCTCACCTTATGGCCGTAAAACGAATCTTGAGATATTTAGTTTATACTCCTAAGTTTGGGCTTTGGTATCCTAGGGGATCCACTTTTGATTTGATTGGTTATTCGGATGCCGATTGGGCGGGGTGTAAAATCAATAGAAAGAGCACATCGGGGACTTGCCAGTTCTTGGGAAGATCCTTGGTGTCTTGGGCTTCAAAGAAGCAAAATTCCGTAGCTCTTTCTACCACCGAAGCCGAGTATATTGCCGCAGGACATTGTTGCGCGCAACTACTTTGGATGAGGCAAACCCTCAGGGACTATGGTTACAAATTAACCAAAGTTCCTCTTCTATGTGATAATGAGAGTGCGATCAAAATGGCGGATAATCCCGTCGAGCATAGCCGCACTAAACACATAGCCATTCGGTATCATTTTTTAAGGGATCACCAACAAAAGGGAGATATCGAGATTTCTTACATTAATACTAAAGATCAATTAGCCGATATCTTTACCAAGCCACTTGATGAACAAACTTTTAACAAACTTAGGCATGAGCTAAATATTCTTGATTCTAGGAACTTCTTTTGTTGATTTGCACACATAGCTCATTTATATACCTTTGATCATATATCTTTCATATGCTATGACTAATGTGTTTTCAAGTCTATCTCAAACCAAGTCATAGGTGTATTGAAAGGGAATTGGAGTCTTCGGCGAAGACAAAGGCTTCCACTCCGCAACTCATCCTTCGCCGTCGCTCCACGCATATCTCCATCTTTTGGGGGAGAGTTCAAAGCAAAAGGACTCCATCTTTGGTATAATCTTCACTCATTTATTTATGACCAAAGGGGGAGAGAGTTATTTTAAGGGCTCTAATGATTTCGTTTTTGGCGATTCATGCCAAAGGGGGAGAGAGTATGAGCCCAAAGCAAAAGGACCGCACCACCACCAATTTCAAAAATTTTAGTTTTTCAAAGAGTATTTTCAAATTGGTATCTCACTTGTGATATAATTTCAAAACTAATATCAAAACCCTCTTGAACACTAAGAGGAGGATTTCATTAAGGGGGAGTTTTGTTTAGTCAAAGGAAAAGCATTTGAAACAGGGGGAGAAAATTTCAAATCTTAAAAATGCTTTGCAAAATCTTATTCATTTACCTTTGACTATTTGCAAAAGAACTTTGAAAAGGATTTACAAAAGAATTTGCAAAAACAAAACATGTGGTGCAAGCGTGGTCCAAAATGTTAAAAAAAACAAAGAAACAATCCATGCATATCTTGTAAGTATTTATATTGGCTCAATTCCAAGCAACCTTTGCACTTACATTATGCAAGCTAGTTCAATTATGTACTTCCATATTTGCTTTGGTTTGTGTTGGCATCAATCACCAAAAAGGGGGAGATTGAAAGGGAATTAGGCTTACACCTAGTTCCTAAATAATTTTGGTGGTTGAATTGCCCAACACAAATAATTGGACTAACTAGTTTGCTCTAGTGTATAAGTTATACAGGTGCCAAAGGTTCACACTTAGCCAATAAAAAGACCAAGTATTGGGTTCAACAAAAGAGCAAAGGGGCAACCGAAGGCATCTCTGGTCTGGCGCATCGGACTGTCCGGTGTGCCACCGGACAGTGTCCGGTGCACCAGAGGACTCCAAGTCAAACTCGTCACCTTCGGGAAAATCCAGAGGCGCTCCGCTATAATTCACCGGACAGTGTCCGGTGCTCCAAGGAGCAGCGGCCTCTGGAACTCGCCAGCTTCGGGAATTCACAACGGCTAGTCCGCTATAATTCACCGGACATGTCCAGTGTACACCGGACTGTCCGGTGTGCCATCGAAGCAACGGCTAATTCGGCGCCAACGGCTACCTGCAGCGCATTAAATGCGCGCCAGCGCGCGCAGAAGTCAGGCACGCCCATACTGGCGCACCGGACACTCTACAGTACATGTCCGGTGCGCCACCGCACATCTAGGCGGGCCTAGAAGACAGAGCTCCAACGGTCGGAACCCAACGACTTTGATGACGTGGCTGGCGCACCGAACATGTCCGGTGTGCACCGGACTATCCGGTGCACCATACGACAGTCAGCCCCACCAAATGGCTAGTTTGGTGGTTGGGGCTATAAATACCGCCAACCACCCACCATTCATTGTATCCAAGTTTTCCACTTCTCAACCACTTACAAGAGCTAGGCATTCAATTCTAGACACACCCAAGTAATCAAATCCTCTCCAATTCCACACAAGGCTTTAGTGATTAGCGAGAGAGATTTGTCGTGTTCTTTTGAGCTCTTGCGCTTGGATTGCCTCTTTTCTTTCTCACTTGTTCTTGTGATCAAAACTCAATTGTAACCAAGGCAAGAGGCACCAATTGTGTGGTGGCCCTTGCGGGGAAGTTTTGTTCCCGTTTGATTGAGAAGAAGAAGCTCACTCGGTCCGAGGGACCGTTTGAGAGAGGGAAAGGGTTGAAAGAGACCCGGTCTTTGTGACCACCTCAACGGGGAGTAGGTTTGCGAGAACCGAACCTCGGTAAAACAAATCCTTGTGTCTCACCGCTTTACTTGCTTGAGATTTGTTTTACGCCCTCTTGCGGACTCGTTTATATTTCTAACGCTAACCCGGCTTGTAGTTGTGATTTTTTTGTAAGTATTTCAGTTTCGCCCTATTCACCCCCCCCCCTCTAGGCGACTATCACAGAGGTTCTAAGTGCCAGGTGTGTGTGCAATCTAAGCAACCTCGCGAGCCTCATAAGGCTATGGAGGCGAGGAACTTGGCACCACTAGACTTAATACATTCCGATTTATGTGAGCTGAACGGAAAATTGACTAAGGGAGGCAAACGATATTTTATTACTTTTATCGATGATTCTACTAGATTTTGTTATGTGTATCTCTTAAAGTCAAAATACGAAGCTTTGCACTATTTTAAGACCTACAAAGCTAATGTGGAAAATCAACTTGAAAGGAAAATTGAACGGTTAAGGTCTGATCGTGTTGGAGAATATTTGTTAGGTGATTTTTTTGATTTTTGTGTGGAACATGGTATTATTCATGAGAGCACACAGCCATACTCACCACAATCCAATGGGGTTGCTGAGAGAAAGAACCGTACTCTAACTGATTTGGTTAATGCCATGTTAGAGACTTTGGGACTATCTAAGGAATGGTGGAGTGAGGCGATCTTGATAGCGTGTCATGTCCTGAATAAAGTTCCCACAAAGAACAAAGAAATCAGACCATTCGATGAATGGGAAAAGAGGAAATTAAATATCTCTTGTTTGCGCACCTGGGGTTGTTTGGCTAAAGTGAATGTGCCAATTAACAAGAAGCACAAATTAGGATCGAAAATTGTTGATTATGTTTTCCTCAGGTATACTTTTCACGGCATTGGATATAGGTTCTTAATTATAAACTCTAGAGTACCAGACATGTTGGTTAGTACTATTATGGAGTCTAGAGATGCTACTTCTTTGAGGACGAATTTCCCATGGAAGCTACACATAATACGTTTAGTGATGAACCAATGATACCCCATGAGCATTTTATTCCGGTAGAACAAACTGAGGAATCCCACATACATAATCATGTGGAAGATGACAATGTATCAACTCAAAAGAGTAAGAGACCAAGGATTGCAAAGTCCTTTGGTGATGATTACATTGTATATCTTGTGGATGACACCCCAAGTACCATTGAAGAGGCATATTCCTCTCTTGATGCTGACTTTTGGAAGGAAGCAATAAGGAGTGAGATGGATTCTATTGTGTCTAATGAAACTTGGGAAGTCATTGAGCGTCCTTATGGGTGTAAGCCCATTGGGAGTAAATGGGTGTTCAAGAAAAAGCTTGGGCCTGATGGTACTATTGAAAGGTACAAGGCGAGGCTTGTAATTAAAGGCTATTCATAGAAAGAAGGTGAGGATTTCTTTGATACTTATTCACCTGTGGCCCGATTGACCACAATTCGTGTGCTACTTTCTCTGGCTGCCTCTCATGGTCTTATCGTCCATCAAATGAATGTTAAGACAGCATTCCTAAATGGAGAGCTAGATGAGGAAATCTACATGGAGCAGCCAGCTGGGTTTGTAGCAAATGGTCAAGAATCTATGTTGTGTAAGTTATCGAAATCTTTATATGGCCTAAAATAAGCACCTAGGCAATGTAATGAAAAGTTTGATAGAACTTTGACATCTGTTGGCATTGCTGTGATTGAAGCAGACAAATGTGTATATTATCGGTATGGTGGGTGCGAGGAGTAATCTTATGCCTGTATGTTGATGACATTCTAATCTTGGGGACGAGTCTTGATGTGATTAAAGAGACAAAAGACTTCATGTCCAATAATTTTGAAATGAAAGATTTGGGAGAAGCTGATGTTATTCTTAACATTAATCTACTGAGAGAAGGCAATGGTGGGGGTCACACTTGTGCAATCCCACTATATGGAAAAGGTTTTGAGTCGCTTTGGTTATAGCGAATGTGAACCTGCTTAAACACCTTATGATCCTAATAAGCTTTTAAAGAAAAATCGAAGGATATCTAGGGATCAATTGAGATATCCTCAAATAATTGGTTCACTCATGTACTTATCTAGCGCTACGAGGCCTGACATCTCGTTTGCTGTGAGCAAACTTAGCCGGTTTGTTTCAAATCTGGGAGATGATCACTAACATGCTCTTGAGAGAGTTCTGCGCTATCTAAAAGGTACTATGAGTTACACATCCATTATACCGGGTACCCAACAGTACTAGAGGGTTATTGTGATGCAAATTAGATATCTGATGCTGATGAAATATATGCCACAAGTGGATATGTGTTTTCACTTGGAGGTGGCGCTGTTTCATGGAAGTCTTAACGAGGTCGACTATGGAAGTAGAACTCACAACATTAGATAACGCTTCAGTTGAGGCTGAGTGACTTCGTGAACTCCTTATGGATTTACCGGTGGTTGAAAAACATGTGCCAGCTATTTCTATGAACTGTGATAATCAGACTATGATAATCAAGATAAATAGTTCTAAGGATAATATGAAGTCGACAAGGCACATAAAGAGGCATTTAAAATCTGTCAGGAAATTGAGAAACTTCGGAGTAATAGCGTTGGACTATGTCCATACGTCTAAAAATCAGGCAGATCAATTTACTAAGCGGCTATCACGTAGTGTGATAGATAGTGCATCGAGTGAGATGGGCATGAGACCCACCTAAAGTTTATCATAGTGGTAACCTGTTCTATGTGATCGGAGATCCCATGAATTAGAATGGTGAAACAAACTAGTGGTAGACTGAGAGGAAAGACCCTTAATAAGGTTCATTTCAGATGCACATCTTTCCTTATTGTAAGGTAGGTTGGTGTTTACACCTTAATATGTTCCAAGTGGCTTTGTGAAGCAAAGATGTTGTCCTACATAACATCTTTAGAGGAACATACCTATATGGGTTAACTGCTAGTCACAGTTTATGAGATCTGGGTGGTCTCTAGATACCCATGAAAGGCTATGGGGTTTGACATATATGCTCCAACCATAGGGGATGCGCTCGGCAACCTAGTACTGGAAAATAGTTTAGATGAAACTTATTCCACACAAAACTGCTAATTCAAGGCCTAGTCTATTGTGCAGTTGTGGTCAAGTGTAGTCTTGATTCTAGGTGGATGTTCAACTTAACAATCTCCATCGAAACACAAGTATATCAAACTTTTGAGATGATGAGAGCATTTAAGTGTGACTTAGCATTTGGTGGGGATTGTTGAACTAATGTGGGCCTGGCCCATATTAATATTCAATAATATTCAATGCTAGAGGCCCAATTTAATGCTACGGTGTACTAGTACTTTAGTACCATACCAGAAGTTCAAGGGACAACTCACTCAACTTAAATAGGTGGACTATTGGTGCATCTATTGAGAAGTTGAGAAAAGGATAAAGGACTGCCACACGAGTGCGCGCCGCCGGTTGGGGCGGTCCGAGGCCGTGGTCGTGGTAGATCGAGCCTTGGTCCGAATATTCCTTCCTAACGGTTGTGCATTTTGCCTAGAGTAACTGATGTCACTGATGGTGACCGTTACTTTCATTAATGGCAGCTATTAACGGACGTCACTGCTGGCGACCGTTACTGTCATTGATGGCAGCTATTAACGGACGTCACTAATGGCAACCGTTACTGTCATTGAAACGGACGTCACTGCTGGCGACCGTTACTGTCATTGATGGCAGCTATTAACGGACGTCACTAATGGCGACCGTTACTGTCATTGATGGCAGCTATTAACGGATGTCACTGATGGCGACCGTTACTGTCATTGATGACAACTACTAACGGACATCACTGATGGCGACCATTACTGTTTGTTGGCCTCCCTCAGCGCGTGTATATATATGAGGAGGGGAGGCTCCTTCTGGTTACGACCACAGTACGAGAGAACACATGACATTCTCAGACGCCTTGCATACATCCCATCCCCGTCCCACCTTCTGCGAGCACAGACAGTGTGGGAGAGCAGGCCTCCGAAATCGCCGTCCGTAGAGAGACATTTGCACGGGTGTGCGGACGATCAGGTTTTTGGGTAGCGTACTTGCGACAACTCGCTTCGTCCGCTCGTCCAACGTTGATCAAGTTCCTCGTCGCCGGCGCCTTTCGAGGGACTGCACTGCGTACATCTGCCTGCGTCGACTACGTATGACTACATCGAACATACACATGAGATGTCTCGTGTGAATGGAGCCACTGATGCCTTGAGCATCGGTCCCTCCGCAGGGTACAATCTGTTCTTTGTATTTGTGCATATTTTATTGTTGTTTACTGCTTACGTGAGTAGTGATACACATATGCACATATATATCGTCACATACATCACTGTGATTTTCTGGATTAAATTAAAACTGAAAATGCATATTTCTCTAACAATTGTGACTCTGGCGTAGATGGCAAACGTGACGTAGTTGCCGGAACATGCTGCTGCTCAAGGACAGAGGTGTCAGAATGGGACTTCATAGCTACGAATGAACGACACAATCCTAAGCTTGTCTCCAACTCTTTACTTGGCTCCATGGTGAAGAGCAAGTAGGGACGGGCGGGCAGTTGATCGGCGGACAAGGGCGGGGAGCAGGCAAGAACGTGGAACAGATAAGGGGCCTACGGACAGGGCCTTACCGGCGGCGGCGGACAGGGGACATGAGTGACCGAGTAGAGTGCACGTCCCACGATGCGGATAGGGACAAGGAGCGGTCGGGTACAGGGCTTGCCGACGGTGGCTAACAGGAACAGGGAGCGAGAGGGCCAGGTGTAGGTGTTGGCGACGCCGGACTGCTACAGACGGACCTAGAAGACGAAGAAGACATCTCGCGGGGGGGGGGGGGGGGGGGGGGGGGGGGATATCGTGAGAGAAATTTGGGCGCGTGGGGGTTTTCGTGAGGGAAGAGGGCACGCGGGAGTTGCGCGGGACCCGCCATGAAATGATGGTGGTCACAGTAGGCGTTTCACGCAATTTCATATGTCTTAGAAATGAGTTAGCAAAGTGTCTTGGAAATGAAACGGGTTTCTTCTCTTCCCTCATTTAAACAGTGCCATATAGTAATTAATACCATGAAACTCTCCATGAAACCTTCTTTGCGAATAGCCAACCTTAGGCTATTTACAACAATAGTTTTATGATGGTTTCATGCACATTTAATAGTGTGTCACAACACTATTTTAGATGACATGACATAGAATTTAAGATAAATGAGTTTCATGGGATGAAATTGGTTTCATGGGGATGAAACCATGTCAACCCGTTTCCAAGGTCTTGGAAATCGTGTGAAACCTCCATTGAGAGTAATTTGTTTCATCTTCATATATTTTACTGATTTCTATTGGTTGTTTAGTTGCAACATTTAATTGGTATGTTAGTCTATAAAATAATGAAGTGAAATTTTGCATTGAGAAACATTGTTTTATTCTTAGTTTCATGACACTCTTCATGATGTGGCAGTGTTGGAAAGAGTGTTATGAAATGTC
This sequence comes from Zea mays, assembly GCF_902167145.1. Taxonomy (NCBI): domain Eukaryota; kingdom Viridiplantae; phylum Streptophyta; class Magnoliopsida; order Poales; family Poaceae; genus Zea; species Zea mays. The sequence continues at coordinate 72,468,314 of NC_050104.1, read as the reverse complement.
CATTGTGATTTGCCTTACATGTACACCTATACAGCTAGTTGGTCGGCCGTTTTTCTAGGACTGGGCAAAAGAAACCGACACCGAAAACCGAACTCAAAACACTCAAAACCGAGACCGAATAGAACGATATTTCAGGACTCGGTTTTTATTTCGGGTATATGTTCAAAAAAACCGAATTAAATGTAAAAAATCGGTTTTTTTTATTTCGGTTAACCGAAAGGCCCGAACAGGCCCCAACACCAGCTGACACCAGGCGCCCAGCACTGGGCAACTAGCCAAGGCCCAAACCTGTCGTGCCGAGTGCCGAACTGCCGGCCTTACCTGGAGGTCCTGGACACTGTGCTACTGGAGACTGCAGTATTGTGTTAGGGTTGCAGCCTTGCAGGCAGTCCAGGACTCCAGGTCCGGTGGCCGCCGCCCGCCATTGTCTAGTGCCCAGTGCCGTCTGCGCCTCTGCCGTCTACCGTCGTCAGCTCGTCGCCCACTTTGGCACCGGCAGTCTGGCACTCCACGTCGCAGCCACCTTCCAATGCCATCCACTGTCTCTCACTCGCAGAGTTGCAGGCCGCAGGCCCGACGGCCGCCAGCCGGCCAGCCTGCCATGCCTCCCGGCTCTCACCTGGGCGAGTGGGCAGACGCAGACGCCTGCCACCGCGGCACCTCCTCCTGGCCATGCAGTGACGCAGAGCCACAGACACCGGTCACCGCCCGCCCGCCCGCCCGCCGGTCGCCGCCTCTGTTGGACTGTTACTCTGTGTCTCTGTCAGTGCTTCTGTGGTTTTGCTATATTAGAATCAGTGAATCACAGAATGCTGACCGGAGTTGTGCACTTGGGCTGATTGCTGAACGCACTTGTGCACTTGTGCTTATGCTTGTGCAGAATGGTGACCGGAGAGTTGTGGTATATTTGAGTCTGCCAGATTGAAGTTGTGCTGAACGCGTGTATCTCAGTATGTACAGATGTGCTGGACCGCCTGTGCATATGGACTGTATGTCTGTATTCTGTACTCCTGTATGTGTTGGACGCCTATATGGCAGATTGGCGGATGGTTGGTATAATTCGGGCAAACACGAAAACCTATTATCAATTTCAGTTACCCGAATATTCGGTTCTCAAATACCCAATGTCTATTTCGGTTCTCACTTGTTAAAACCCGAACTTTTAAAAACCAAAAAAATCCGACCCGAATTGTGGGGTAAAACCAAATGCCCAGCCTTGATTTTACTAGCACGCTTTTGAAGCCACTGGCGGATGAGGCTGGATCATCCACCCTCTTAACCAAAATCACGGATAGCTTAACGATTAATGAATATTTGTCAAGCCACTAGTTTTTATCTATTAATATGTAAGAATCAGAAGCTAGTAAAAAAATATCTATACTATTATATAATCTATTAGTTTAAACTTTATAAAACCCACCCAAACAAATCACCTCCACACTCATAAGCTCTACTAAAATTACCAAACAAATTGCACATATGTTTGACACACCATCAAAACCAAGAGTTCACATTATTGCTGAATAGACAATATTATTTGGATAATTCCTCATCTCACTCCCGTGACCCAACCTCTCCCTCTCATGTGTCCCCACCGTCCTCTCTCCCTCACGCTTGCCACCGCGGCCACAGCTAACCCCTCCTCTCCCCTCCTTACGATCGTAGCGTGGGCTATATGCTAACAGATATTAGTTTATTTCTGTTGATATAAAACTATTTTTTGTCGTGCCATTGTTGACGAAAATCATTCAGCTGATACGACGAAAACTATAGGCATTTTTGCATGGTGCATCAATGCAACCGGCCGGCATCCGTCCAAGTCCAAACTAGCGGCCTCGTCCGCGACGCATGCTGTGCTGCTGGCTGCTAGTGCGGCCGCCTCTCACTACCACAAACATAAACAGTGAGAAAGAGAGAGCTCAATATTCTTCCCCGATCCAATCAGCCAAGTTGGACCTCGACCACTGCTCCCCCTCTGGTCGGTAACACCGCGCGCAGCGGGTCGGCCGGCGTCTGGCTCCTTTTGCCGCAATGCGCTAGACTGGTGCGATACCCAGTTGTGGAGCAGAAACTCACATGCGGCAGTCTCGGCACGCCACATGCGATGCGCTGCGATGCGATGCGAGCATAGTGGCCACTGCTGAGTGCTGACTCCTGTCGCTGGCGGTGGCGGGTGCTCGCCAGCGACGCCCGCGCGGTCGCGGCGCGGAGAGGGGTGTCTCTGTGCGTCCCATGTTCGACGTCCCGTCCGCAGAGGCAGCGCGACGTGCGCCAGTCAGACAGCGGCTCCGGTGCGACCGTGCGGCGGCATTGATCTGCGCCACAGCTTTAGGACGGATTGTCCGGTCAGGTTGGGATATTTTGCCGGACTCTCTGCTATTGCATTTGACCTTATTTTAAAGAGACACAACTGTTACAAGTTTCCAGTGGAACACGAAGGTAACATCTTCTCTCTTTCTCTCTCTCCATTGTTTCTGTCATGGCACGATATTGTATTTCTATTTTTCCAGTCTCCTGTTGATCCTAGATAATGTAACTTAGACGGCAATTTTTGTTTGTTAATTTAGCGGCGCCTTTTCTAAATAATACTCTCTCCCTTCTTTTCATGTTTTAGTTTAAAAATAAACCAACGGACGACAAATTTTCGAGAACGGAAGTAATAATCATTTAGATGCAAAAGTAGGGCTCTATCTATTGAATTAATGTGGGTCTTACCCATATTAATATTAATAATAAACAATGTTAGATGTCCACTTTAATGCTACGGTTTACTAGTACTTTAGTACCATACCGAAAGTTTAATGAACAATTTAATCAACTTAAATAGGTGGACCGTCGGTGCATCTATTGAAAAAATGAGAAAAGGGTGAAGAACTGCCACACGCGCACGCCGCCGGCCGGGCAGGGCCATGGTCGTGGTAGATCGGACCTTGGTCCGAATATTCATTCCTAACAGTAATGGGTGTCAGCTAGTAACGAACGTCATTGATGTGTGTAACGGTAGCTCTGATGGCAACCGTTACTGTCTATTGGCCTCGTTGGCCTCCCTCTGCGCCTGTATATATACGAGTAGGGGAGGCTGCTTCTGGGTTGACAGCACAGTACGCACGTACAGTCTCAGACGCGTTGCACAAAGCCATTCCCGTCCCACCTTCTGCGAGCATAGACAGTGTGGGAGAGCAGGCCTCCAAAATCGCCGTCCGCTGAAAGACACTTGCACGGGTGTGCCGGCGATCAGGTTTTTGGGGAGCGTACTCGCGACTACTCGCTTCTTTCGCTCGACCAACGCTGATCAAGTTCCTCGTCGTCGGCGCCGTTCGAGGGACTACACTGCGTACATCTGCCTGTATGGACTGCGTACGACTACATCGAATATACACACGGGATGTCTCGTGTGAATGGAGCCACTGATGCATTGAGCATCGGTCCCTTTGCAGGGTATATTATGATTTTAGTAATTGTGCATGTTTTACTATTGTTTACTGCTTATGTGAGTAGTGATATACACATGCACATACATGTCGTCACATACATCACTGTGATTTTCTGGATTAAATTAAAACTGAAAATGTATATTTCTCTAACAATACAAAAACCTGATATTAGGTATTTTTCTGTTAGTGGTTTTGCTGCTGCGTTAAAACCATGTGAACCTTTTGATGAGACATTTTACAAGAGGTGGCGTAGTAAGATGATATTGTGGTTGATTGCAATGAACTGCTATCACGCCGCATAGGGGAAACCCGAACAGTTCACTCCTGAGGAGGAGAGAGTATTCGACATTGCCGATAACCTGTTTCGAGGCGCCATGATTGGCGCTCTTGGGAACAAGTATGTTGATTCTTATCTAACGTGCACATCTGCAAAAGAGTTATGAGAAGTTCAGTGTTTCTGATGCTGATAGCGAGTTGTACATCATGGAGTAGCTGTTTGACTACAAGATGGTTGAGAACCGTCCTGTAGTTGAACAGGCTCATGAAATACATGCACTGGCTAAGGAACTCGAACAGTTCCCATGTGTCTTGCCTGACAAGTTCGTGGCTGGCGGTATTATCGTTAAGCTGCCACCTTCTTTGATGGATTTTACTACCACTCTAAAACATAAGAGGCAAGAGTTTAGTGTGGTTGAGCTTAATGGGTCTCTTGATGTTAAGGAGAGGGTGAGAGCAAAATACACTCGTGGAAAAGGAGTTGAGACTTCTAGTGCCAATGTGGTACAAAAGAAGAACTTCAATGCGTCACATAATAATAAAAAGAAGAACAAGCAGCAGAATGCCACGAAGCCCAAGCAAGCAGCCTCGTTTAAAAAGAAAAACAAAGGAGTTGGTTGCTTTGTTTGCGGGAGTACTGATCACTGGGCAAGCACTTGTCCAGACCACAAATTTAAGCAAGAGAAAAAGCCAGCTCAAGAGAAGAAAACAACAAACATGGTTGTTAGTGAGACAGAAAGAACATCGGGGTATGGTAATCTTTTACCTACTGTTCTTTCAGTGTGTCAATCCCCTGAGTGGTAGGCTGACACTAGTGCTAACATTCATGCGTGTGCTGATATTTCTTTATTTTCTTCTTATCAGTGCAAAGGGGCTGGAGCCTTGCTAATGGGGAATGAATCACATGCGCGTGTTCTTGGTGTTGGTACAGTCATTCTGAAGTTTACTTTGGGAAAGACGGTGCTCTTGAAGAACGTGCATCATGTCCCATCCATAAAAAAGAATCTTGTTAGTGGCTCACTTCTATGTCGAGATGGCTATAAACTTATGTTCAGTCCAATAAATGTATACTGCCAAAGTATGGGACATTTGTTGGAAAAGGCTATGATAGTGAAGGCTTGTTTCGCTTATCTCTGCATGATGTGTGTAATAAGTCTATGAACAATGTTATTTTGAACGAGTCGTATATTTGGCATTCACGACTTTGTCACATCAATTTTGATTGTATGTCGCGGTTAGCAAATTTTAAATTTAATCCTGAAATTTGATTTACTCAAAGGTTCTAAGTGCCCAGGTGTGCGTGCAATCTAAGCAACCTCGCAAGCCTCATAAGGCTGTGGAGGCGAGGAACTTGGCACCACTAGATTTAATACAAACTGATTTATGTGAGATGAACAGAATATTGACTAAGGGAGGCAAATGATATTTTATTACTTTTATCAATGATTCTACTAGATTTTGTTATGTGTATATCTTAAATTCAAAAGACGAAGCTTTGCATTATTTTAAGACCTACAAAGCTGAAGTGGAAAATCAGCTTGAGAGAAAAATTAAACGGTTAAGGTCTGATCGTGGTGGAGAATATTTTTCAGCTGTTTTTCTGATTTTTGTGTGGAAAATGGTATTATTCATGAGAGGACACCTCCATACTCACCATAATCCAATGGGGTTGTTGAGAGAAAGAACCGTATTCTAACTGATTTGGTTAACGCCATGTTAGAGACTTTGGGATATCTAAGGAATGGTGGGGAGAGGCGATCTTGACAGCATGTCATGTCCTGAATAAAGTTCCCACAAAGAACAAAGAAATCACACCATTCGAGGAATGGGAAAAGAGGAAATTAAATCTCTCCTATTTGCACACTTGGGGTTGTTTGGCTAAAGTGAATGTGCCAATTAACAAAAAGCGCAAATTAGGACCAAAAACTGTTGATTGTGTTTTCCTTGGGTATGCTTTTCACAGCATTGGATTTAAGTTCTTAATTATAAACTCTGGAGTACCAGACATGTTGGTTGGTACTATTATGGAGTCCAGAGATGCTACCTTTTTTGACGATGAATTTCCCATGAAAGCTACACATGACACGTCTATTGGTGAACCAACGATACCCCATGAGCATTTTATTCCGGTAGAACACACTGAGGAATCCCATATACATAATCCTATGGAAGATGACAATGTATCAACTCGAATGACTAAGAGACCAAGGATTGCAAAGTCCTTAGGTGATGATTACATTGTATATCTTGTGGATGATACCCCAAGTACCATTGAAGAGGCATATTCCTCTCCTGATGCTGACTTTTGGAAGGAAGCAATAAGGAGTGAGAAGGATTCTATTATGTCTAATGCAACTTGGGAGGTCGTGGAGCGTCCTTATGGGTGTAAGCCCATTGGGAGTAAATGGGTGTTCAAGAAAAAAAGTTAGGCTTGACGGTACTATTGAAAGGTACAAGGCGAGGCTTGTAATTAAAGGCTATTCACAGAAGGAAGGTGAGGATTTCTTTGATATTTATTCACCTATGGCCTGATTGACCACAATTCGTGTGCTACTTTCTCTAGCTGCCTCTCATGGTCTTCTCATCCATCAAATGGATGTTAAGACATCATTCCTAAATGGAGAGCTAGATGAGGAAATCTACTTGGAGCAGCCAACTGGGTTTGTAGCAAACGGTCAAGAAGGCATGGTGTGTAAGTTATTGAAATCTTCATATGACCTAAAACAAGCACCTAAGCAATGGCATGAAAAGTTCGATAGAACTTTGACATCTGCCGGCTTTGTTGTGAACGAAGCAAACAAATGTATATATTATTGGTATGGTGGGGGCGAGGGAGTAATTTTATGCATGTATGTTGATGATATTCTAATCTTGGAGATGAGTCTTGATGTGATTAAAGAGACAAAAGACTTTATGTCCAATAATTTTGAAATAAAAGATTTGGGAGAAGCTGATGTTATTCTTAACATTAAGCTACTGAGAGAAGACAATGGTGGGGTCACACTTGTGCAATCCCACTATGTGGAAAAGGTTTTGAGTCGCTTTGGTTATAGTGAATGTGAACCTGCTCCAACACCTTATGATCCTAGTAAGCTATTGAAGAAAAATCAAAGGATAGCTAGGGGTCAATTGAGATATTTCCAAATAATTGGTTCTGATGCGGACATCAACACCAACACGAGCACATCTACACCAGCAGCACCTTCTCCAGCCCAGGCGCCACCCCTTCCACCTGGGCCAGTGACTCGGGCCCGTGCAAGAGAATTGAACTACATCATGTTGTTAAAGAACGAAGGCCCGGAAGAATAGACGACCAGCCCAATTGCGGCCCATAATGGACGACCTAGGGTTGGCCGCCCCTAGGGGCTGCGCCCCCTCTCTATTTATTCAGGAGCTGCGCCTCTTTTATTTCCTGAGTTTTGTTTTACGTTAGCCTTAGCTACTTTCGAACACGCGCAAATCTGCGCTGTCCTCGTGTATTCAGAACTCCACCCTCGAGTAATAGATTAGATTGCTCGCATCTTGTTCTTGTTCGTTCTTCGATTGCGCACAGAAAACGATCTTCGTGATCAGGCCGATCTCGCATCAGCAAGGTCGGTAACCACAGGGAGTTGGTTCAGCGATTGCATTGGCGCCTCGGGCTTGCTCGTCGTAGTCGGATCGCAAGGGTCATCTTCCGCCAAATCGGAATTATCTCTACTCGCCGAAAGATCGGGCACCTCAGCTACATCAATTGGTATCAGATTTCCAGGTTGATCGGTGAGTTTATCGAGCGTTTTTTTCCTACAGTCCACAAAACCACATAAAATTCAGGTTAGATCTTATCCCAGCACCCTTTTGAGCCTCGCACTTTCTTTCAATAATCTGCATTGTTGAATTTGTGTGCTTTCGCGTTTCCTTGTTGCTGGTTGCATTGTGTTCTTCCACCATTCAAATCCTAGCGCCGCCACCATCTCCCCTTTGATCACGCCACAAACCGAGTCAACATTGTTTCCTTGTTTTTCTCCTTCGGTTACGTAAAAAAAACAGAAAAAACAAACCGAGTCAACGGCCGTTTCCTTGTTTTTCTCCTTCGGTTACGAAAAAAAAAACAGAAAAAAAACCGAGTCAACATCGTTTCCTTGTTTTTCTCCTTCGGTTACGTCAAAAAAAAAAACAGAAACAAAAAAACAACGAAGGAGAAAGGATACGGTTGTTTCATCCCGGTCGTTTGAAAACATAACTTGAGGTACCTTCCTTAAACCGGGCATAACTTTTCGCTCGGGTGTCCGAAAAATCTGAAATTTTTACAGGAGCTAGTTGACACCATTCTGAGGCCGGCCAAACTGACCTACGGTCTGTTTGGGGTTCGACAAAATTGTCAAAAAAATTCAGGAAAATAAAGAAAAAAATCCGTCAAAGTTCTCGCACGCTTTTCAGAGAACTTCCTGATTTTCTGTAGACCACATCTGATATCTGTTTTAGGTGAAACTTCGTGTAGCTTCTATCTTGTTGCTTCTTGTGCTGAGAAAAATATCAAAAAAATCATACAAAAAAGAAAAACAAAATCACCTGTGATTTCTACTAGTGCCTTTTTGGCATCACTAGTACAATACTTACGGTACTGCCATTCTGCTAGTTCCATCCATCCTTTGCACCTGTGGCCAGCAATATAGTTTCGTGTTTTGCACTATAATTCAACTTTGCATTATTGTTTGATCGTGCTAATCCTTGACTTGAGTGCAGCCTACCCACAACTCCACATATTTCTACGACGAGCAGGTTTCTGTTTCTCCACGCAATCGCTCATCCAATCTTTCACCGGTTCCACCTGTTGGTTGCAGTTCACCACTGTGGCTTGGTAAGAATGGATAAGAACTTGATAACAGCACTAGTGTGAGCGCCTTGTGAGCAGTACACCCCTGTTTTTGTCGTTGGTTTTTCTCCTTTTGGTGTTTGCGCTAACTATGGCAGGAGCACACGACATGGTGGATGCCCAATTGCAGGAAGTAAGGGGACAAGTTGATGGACTTGCTGCTGACATTAGGACGATGCATGAACGGCTTGATTCAACGATCACTTCGACGACCGAGCGTTTCAACCAACTTGACCTTGCTCAAACGGCGACTCGCACCACACTCGACACCATCCTGGCACACCTTGATGCACTGACCACAAAGATGGAGCAGGAATACGGCGGTGACACTGAGCAGGACGATGGAGATCGCCGTGGTCGTGCACGTCGTGTGGTTCGTCATCCCCCTAATGACTTATTTTCTAAGATTAAATTTAAAATTCCATCTTTTAATGGTAAATATGATCCTGCTGCATATCTTGATTGGGAATTAGAGGTAGAACAAAAATTTTCATGCCATGATATTCCTGCTAATAGCCAAGTGAAGGCTGCCATTAGTGAATTTACTGATTTTGCTTTAATTTGGTGGCGTGAGTATAAACAAAAACTTCCCATTAATAGTGTCATTACTTGGACCCAATTAAAAACTGCCATGCGCCACAGATTTGTTCCTTCCTATTATGCTCGTGATTTGCTTAACAAAATGCAGCGTTTTCAACAAGGTTCACAGTCTGTTGAGGATTATTACCAGGAGTTACAAAAGGGTATGCTTCGTTGTGGTTTAGTTGAGTCGGATGACGCTGCTATGGCGCGTTTTCGTGGTGGTTTGAATAGGGAAATTCAGGATATACTTGATTATAAGGATTATTTTGATATAACCACATTGTTTGAATATGCTTGCAAAGCTGAACGTGAAGTGCAGGGACGACGATCAAAGACATATACTAACTCTCTTGCAGGCCGGGGTCCAACACACAACTCAACTCCTTCCAGCCCTGCACCTTCTACGCCTAGCACTACATCGCGCACAGGGACGACCAAGCCAGTGGCGCCCCCTGCCAAAGGCGCCGCTTCTTCCACAGGACGTACACGGGATATTCAGTGCCATCGTTGTAGAGGGTTTGGGCATATGATTCGGGACTGCCCAAACAAGCGTACCTTGCTTATACGTGACAATGGTGAGTACTCTTCAGCCAGTGATTCTGAGGAAACTAGTCATGCTATGATTGCCACTAACCATGCAGAAAATGAGGAAGTCCACGTTGATCCTATCGACGCCGATAGGTATGAGAGTCTTGTTGTGCAGCGTGTTCTCAGCACACAGGTTGCCCAGGCCGAAAAAAATCAGCGACACACTCTATTCCATACCAAGGGCGTCGTGCACGAACGGTCGATTCGCATCATCATCGATAGTGGCAGCTGCAACAATTTGGCAAGTACAGCGTTGGTAGAGAAATTATCCTTGCCCACTCGCACACATCCACATCCGTATCACATTCAATGGCTTAATGATGGTGGTAAAATAAAGGTAACACGTTCGGTACGTGTCCCCTTTTCGCTGGGTTCTTATTCTGATTATGCTGATTGCGATGTTATTCCTATGGAAGCATGCTCTTTGTTATTAGGTCGACCTTGGCAATATGATACTGATAGTTTACATCATGGTCGTTCAAATCATTATTCTTTCATGTTTAAAGGCCAGAAAATAATTATACATCCAATGACCCCTGACCAAATTTTGAAAGATGATCTTACAAGGGCTGCTAAAACTGCACAACAAGTCAAATCGACATCAGCCGCACCTATTAAATCTGAAATCAAGTTGCACTCTCCTGTTTTACTTGCTACACGTGCTGATTTTGATGATCTCCATGAAGCTCATATGCCCTGTTATGCACTTGTATGCTCGCGAATGCTTGTTCCGCTTGATGATGCACCGTCTTTGGATATACCCCCTGCTGTTGTTAACCTTTTGCAGGAGTATGCTGATGTTTATCCTACAGACTTACCACCGGGTCTTCCTCCCCTCCGTGGCATTGAGCATCAGATCGATCTCATCCCCGGCGCTTCTCTTCCTAACCGCGCCCCGTACCGTACAAATCCAGATGAGACGAAGGAGATCCAGCGCCAGGTGCAGACACTGCTTGATAAGGGTTACATTCGTGAGTCTCTTAGCCCTTGCTCGGTTCCTGTTTTACTCGTCCCAAAGAAAGATGGGTCATGGCGTATGTGCGTAGATTGTCGTGCTATTAATAACATCACAGTTCGTTATCGATATCCTATTCCACGCCTTGATGATATGCTAGATGAGCTTAGTGGTGCCGTTATTTTTTCTAAGGTTGATTTGCGTAGCAGTTACCATCAGATTAGAATGAAACTCGGTGATGAATGGAAAACGGCTTTTAAAACGAAATTTGGTTTATATGAATGGTTGGTTATGCCATTTGGATTGACTAATGCTCCCAGCACCTTTATGCGTTTAATGAACGAAGTTCTACGGGCCTTCATAGGTTTGTTTGTTGTTGTTTATTTCGATGATATCCTTATTTACAGCAAGTCTATAGAGGAGCATTTAGAACATTTGCGTGCTGTTTTTGACGCTTTGCGTGCTGCTCGCTTGTTTGGTAACATGGAAAAGTGCACATTTTGCACGCAACGTGTCTCGTTTCTTGGTTATGTGGTTACTCCGCAGGGCATTGAGGTGGATAGCAGCAAGATTGCTGCCATTCGGGAGTGGCCTACACCGACGACGGTCACACAAATTCGGAGCTTTCTTGGACTTGCCGGTTTCTACCGCAGATTTGTTCGTGATTTTAGCTCCATTGCAGCGCCTCTACATGAGCTTACAAAGAAAGATGTGCCGTTTGCTTGGAGTGATTCGCAGGAGGTAGCGTTCAGCACTTTGAAAGATAAGTTAACCCAAGCTCCCCTATTGCAATTGCCTGATTTTAATAAAGTGTTTGAGCTTGAATGCGATGCTAGCGGTATTGGGCTAGGTGCTGTTTTGTTACAAGAAGGAAAACCAGTTGCTTATTTTAGTGAAAAATTAAGCGGTGCTAGTCTGAAATATTCTACTTATGATAAGGAGCTTTACGCTTTAGTGCGCACTTTGCATACATGGCAGCACTATCTTTGGCATCGTGAGTTTATAATCCATTCTGATCATGAGGCTTTAAAACATATTCGTACCCAAACAAATCTGAACCGTCGTCATGCTAAATGGGTAGAATTCATTGAGTCCTTTCCTTACATTATTAAACACAAGAACGGGAAGGACAATGTTATTGCTGATGCTTTGTCTCGTCGCTATACCATGCTGTCACAGTTAGATTTTAAAATCTTTGGTTTGGACACTGTGAAGGATCAATATGTTGACGATGCTGATTTTAAAGATGCTTTCGGCCATTGTATTAATGGGAAACCATGGGGCAAATTTCACATACAGGATGGGTTCCTGTTTCGCGCTAACAAGCTGTGTGTTCCAGCTAGCTCGGTTCGTCTTTTGTTGTTACAGGAAGCGCATGGAGGCGGTCTCATGGGGCATTTTGGCGTCTACAAGACACATGAGGTGTTGGCTGCCCACTTCTTTTGGCCTCGGATGCGCGCTGATGTGGAGCGCCTTGTTGCACGCTGCACTACTTGTCAGAAAGCTAAGTCACGGTTGAACAACCATGGTTTGTATATGCCTTTGCCTGTCCCTTCTTCTCCTTGGCTTGATATCTCTATGGACTTTGTTTTGGGCTTGCCTAGAACTAAGAAGGGGAGGGATAGTATTTTTGTGGTTGTTGATAGATTCTCTAAAATGGCTCACTTTATACCTTGTCATAAAACTGATGATGCTAGCATTGTTGCTGAATTGTTCTTTAGAGAAATTATTCGTTTACATGGTATTCCAAAAACAATAGTCTCTGATCGCGATGCTAAGTTTCTAAGCCATTTTTGGAGATCTCTTTGGAATAAATTGGGAACTAAATTGTTGTTTAGCACTACTTGTCACCCTCAGACTGATGGACAAACTGAGGTAGTAAATAGAACTTTATCTACCATGCTTAGGGCTGTTTTAGACAAGAATTTGAGACGTTGGGAGGATTGCTTGCCTCATGTTGAATTTGCTTACAATCATGCCACGCATTCTTCTACAAAGATGTGCCCTTTCCAGATTGTTTATGGTTACATTCCTAGGGCACCTATTGATTTGATTTCACTTAATGCTGCGAACGCCCCACATGTAGATGCTTCTGCACATGTTGAACAAATGATTACCATACATGAACAAACGAAACAGAACATTGCTGCTACTAATACAAAAAATCAGGTTGCTGGTAGTAAAGGAAGAAAACATGTTACTTTTGAACCTGGTGATATGGTTTGGTTGCATTTGAGAAAGGATCGTTTTCCTACTTTGCGCCGTTCTAAATTGATGCCTCGTGCTGCTGGTCCTTTTAAGATACTAACCAAGATTAATGATAATGCTTATACCCTCGACCTACCTGCGGAGTTTGGTGTTTCCACTAGTTTTAATGTTGCAGATTTGAAACCGTATGCGGGAGAAGATGAGGAGTTGTCGTCGAGGACGACTTCAGTTCAAGAAGGGGAGGATGATGCGGACATCAACACCAACACGAGCACATCTACACCAGCAGCACCTTCTCCAGCCCAGGCACCACCCCTTCCACCTGGGCCAGTGACTCGGGCCCGTGCAAGAGAATTGAACTACATCATGTTGTTAAAGAACGAAGACCCGGAAGAATAGACGACCAGCCCAATTGCGGCCCATAATGGACGACCTAGGGTTGGCCGCCCCTAGGGGCTGCGCCCCCTCTCTATTTATTCAGGAGCTGCGCCTCTTTTATTTCCTGAGTTTTGTTTTACGTTAGCCTTAGCTACTTTCGAACACGCGCAAATCTGCGCTGTCCTCGTGTATTCAGAACTCCACCCTCGAGTAATAGATTAGATTGCTCGCATCTTGTTCTTGTTCGTTCTTCGATTGCGCACAGGAAACGATCTTCGTGATCAGGCCGATCTCGCATCAGCAAGGTCGGTAACCACAGGGAGTTGGTTCAGCGATTGCATTGGCGCCTCGGGCTTGCTCGTCGTAGTCGGATCGCAAGGGTCATCTTCCGCCAAATCGGAATTATCTCTACTCGCCGAAAGATCGGGCACCTCAGCTACATCAGGTTCACTCATGTACTTAGCTAGCGCTACGAGGCCTGGCATCTCGTTTGCTGTGAGCAAATTGAGCCAGTTTGTTTCAAATCCGGGAGATGATCACTGGTGTGATCTTGATAGAGTTTTGCGTTATCTAAAAGGTACTATGAGTTTAGGCATCCATTATACCGGGTACCCAACCGTTTTGGATGGTTATTATGATGCAAATTGGATATCTGATGCTGATGAGATATATGCCACAAGTGGATATGTGTTTTCACTTGGAGGTGGCGCTGTTTCATGGAAGTCTTGCAAGCAGACCATCTTAACGAGGTCGACTATGGAAGCAGAACTCACAACATTAGATACCGCTTTAGTTGAGTCTGAGTGGCTTCGTGAACTCCTTATGGATTTACCAGTGGTTGAAAAACCTATGCCAGCTATTTCTATGAACTGTGATAATCAAAATGTGATAATCAAGATAAACAGTTCTAAGGATAATATGAAGTCGACAAGTCACATAAAGAGGCGTTTAAAATCTGTCAGGAAATTGAGAAACTTCGGAGTAATAGCGTTGGACTATGTCCATACATCTAAAAATCTGGTAGATCAATTTACTAAGGGGCTATCACGCAGTGTGATAGATAGTGCATCGAGTGAGATGGGCCTGAGACCCACCTAAAGTTTATCATCGTGGTAACCTGTTCTATGTGATCAGAGATCCTGTGAATTAGAATGGTGAAACAAGCTAGTGGTAGACTGAGAGGAAAGACCATTAATAAGGTTCATTTCAGATGCACATCTTTCCTTACTCTAAGGTAGGTTGGTGTTTACACCTTAATATGTTCCAAGTGGCTTTGTGAAGCAAAGATGTTGTCCTATAGAACATCTCACTACACCACGGTTCGCTATTAGCAACGTACCATGGGTTGGTAAAAGTGGCTTTACCGACCCTCGGACAGTCGTTAAAGACATTTACCGACCCACAACTCGGGTCGCTGTAAGCGGTGTCGGGAAAAGTATTGCCGACGCACTATGCCTTTACCGACCCTCCGTAAGTTGTTAAATCTTTAGTATTGCCGACCCTTAGACTGTCACTATAGACATTTACCGACCCACCCTCGGGTCGCTGTAGGAAAAGTATTACCGACCCACCATGCTTTTACCGACCCTCCGTAAGTTGTTGAATCTTTAGTATTGCCGACCCTCAGACTGTCACTATAGATTGAATTCCTGACACATCCTTAGTTGCTAATGACCACAATTACCGACTGACTGTCAGACTGTAATGACAACAATTACCGACTAACAGTCAGTCACTAATATCATGTTTACTAATCAATAATCAGTAGCTATAATCAGTAGTCTCATTTCATACAAAAAAGCCTCACAATTGGTATCACTGATTATAATCTACCACATACTGAGTGAAAACATACAACACACATAACACATAGATTGAATGAGTCACAAGGTTCAAATAATCATAGATTCATCGACAGCACTTAAACATCCACAATTGAGTTGTAGTCATAAGCTACAAATATTCCTAAATATACCCAATTGGTCATCAGAGACAGTATATGGGTTAGACATTACAAAAGCTTTCCATCATGCCTATTCGATCTGCGCAACATTGCATGACTATTAGATACAAAGTTGCCCACAAAAGAACTTGAAACCAAAAGAAGCATGTCAGCTTGTCCTCGAAGCATGTCAGCTTGTCCTCAAGTAGCTAGCTTTTTACACCATGCATTACCTGAAAAGAGTTGTGATCAAAATTAATAGAATAATCAGTGGTTGTTTTTGTTTCTTATGATATTATAGCAGCAAACAATAATGCTTCACCATTGATTTCAATTGAATGTTAAATACCTCAAACTGCAGGTGGTGTTGATGCCTTGTTCGTAATCTTTAGTTGTCCAAATAAGAATTCATCACTAATTTGTCATATATATCATTCAAAATAGTAAGTTAAGTTTAGCTTATTACTCTATTGTATGGCCATGCAATTGACATCTTGTTGGCATCACCCATAGTTTCCATATTGGCATAGGGACGAGGCAAATGTGCATCTCTTTTCAACACACAAGACACAATAACTTCACAACATTGTCTCCCAAGGGACTGGCCCGCAAGAATAGTGTTTGGTTTAGTTGAAATTATTGTTCATTTAGCCACAGGTTGATCTGATCTCAACAAGGCATATAATATGACATCTTTTCCAACCTGATGCAAGTGATTAGTGTTAAGTTAGAAGGATGGCATAAATATCTAAAAGATGAGAGTACATATTTAGGAGGAAAAGGATCAGAGTATTACAAGAGCATCATGTTGAGAGCGAGAAGTTTCATTACTCCTTGGTGCGGTTGTTTTGTGTGCTGTTGTTCTTGATGAGGTTAAACCATGCACCTGGTCATGTAAGTTGTCATCAACATCATCTTCAGAAACATAATCTTCCTCCCCTTCATCTAGTCCAGCATCACCAGTTTCATTCAACCTTGCATCCTACATCAGACATTTCAGTCATGTATGAGATAAATGACTAGTTAAACATTGCTTTGTGTATAAACAAAGAGCAGTACTAACCAAATGTAGACGTGATGTGGAACCGTGTTGTGACATGGGACTTGCCCTATCTTGTTGTGCCCTTTGCTCCATTTGAGCCTGCAACTCAAAAACACGTTGCTCTAGAGCATCCCTGTCACTTTCAGCTTTCTTTCGAGCCATAACCTCCATTTGAAGTCTTGTTGGTGCATAACACTTTAATCCTGGAGTACCAACATCTTGAGGAGTCGAGCCTAGACCCATAAGACGGACATATCCTTTTGGCTCTTTCAGTCCACAAAGAACAGCATATGCATCACCTTCCTGAATTGTCCGCTCTTTCAAGTCTGGGTAGATTTCAATAAGATCTTTAAGTTTCGCCTACAAAATATAATTTTGGTTGAAAAGGTTATGCCCACACAAAATTCATATTATAACAACCAATTATGAAATGAATACTCCCTCCGTCCCAGGATACTAGACGCGACTAAAAAAATGCAAAGACCAAGAAAGACATTAATTACCCCTCGTTTCTAAAAAAAACTGCATGTATTCCCACGTCCATGCATGCATGCATTTTTCAGCTGTTGGTGCCTAACTCAATCGGCGCGCGTATGAAAAATATTTGGCAAGTTTTAGCGCCACTAATTGCTCGCTTCTGCTTCTATAAATACCCAATGCTTATGTACAGCTCACAAAACACTCCTTTCTCTAATCTTCCTTCTTCGGTTACACATAATGCCTATTTCAGATTTGAATGAGCCTATCAACTGGGATGAGATTGAGGAATTTGAAGGAAACGTACATGAGTTAAATTATGATTATGTGTGGGACAATGCATGCAAAGGAGTACAACCAAACTGCTTATGTGTTTGCTACCTCGTTTTGCTCACACCCCAATATCTCAGTACTCCTCTTTTGCTGGTACACTCAAAACTGAAGTCAAATGTCTACATCAGCATGATTTGGAAAACTCGTTCTCAAATTAGATAACTGTTCAGATCAATTTAAGCTGAATGCATTGTACTAAGTAGTATTTGTGCTTAATCGTAGCGTCTAGGCCCGTGCAGCTGCCCCACGCTCAACACCTGCTACTGCATTATCTGATGATTACGTTAACCAGTCCCCATAGAATGTTGCTAGCTCTAGGAAGCATGTCATGTTTGGCAAGGGCAGCCCCGAGTTCAGCACTGGTGGGCATGCATTTTTGAAAGACTGTGAGCTTGTATGTGGAGGCTTTGGTGCAGTCTACAAGACAATGCTCTCGGGTTTGGGGTGCTTGGGTACATGGATGCTGCTGTCCAAATTTAGTGAGAAAAAGGTACTGAGCTGAGGTGTAACTTCTACTGGTATTTTTCAGAGTTGAGGTCTTTTGATGGTATTTTATAGAGACAGTAACGGTGCTAGAGAACCAATTTCCCCAATGAAAAAAGTAGTTGCGCCTAGTATCCTGGGACGGAGGGAGTACTTACCATTATTGGCTCTGCAGAGGTTGAAGGAACACCATTTTTCCTTGTATGGGTTTTGATAAAAGTTTCATCTCTTCGTGGGGGACGTCCTAGTTTGATAGCCTATAATATACGATATAATTATACTGAAGGTAGTAGAAACACTTCTAGTCTACTATATTGTATGCCTACTGAAGGTAGTAGAAACTGAATTAGCCAAGAAGGTCAAGCATTACCAATTTATGTTGTGAGCAAGCATAGTTCACACTTCCAGTAGTATGGTGCAGCTGCAGTTTTTGCCGGTTTGCTTTTCCCACTTTCGAGAGAGTCTAACATATAATGAAAATATCATATTTATGCACTACTCATACTGGTTTTCTAATGGAATCAAAATGTTTATGCACAGACTTTATATTAGAAGTTTGTTACCTGAAATTCAGAAGTCTTCCAATAGTTATAGAGAAATTTCCAATCATCATCACTAATTCTTTTGTCTGGACATTCCCCAACATCATCTATAGTCAGCTCAGGATCAAAATACAGCTCCTTGATATTTGCCTTAAATTCTTTCCATTTCCTCCCAGCAGTGCGTGTAACCCAATTTAAGGCAGCGTCATCAATATCAAAGTATGACTTTATTTCAGTCCACAGCTCGTACTTCTTTTTAACATCAACAAGCCTCCAATCTACACAAGCAATTGATATCTTCTTTCTAACTTGACACCCTATAACACTTGAAAGTTGCCTAGCGTTTTCACCAATTGGCTGTCCATAATCATTAAGAGATATTTTGAGTTTAGGCATATTTGGTGTCCTTGAGAATATGTCATCTTTCTTCGTTATTCCCCTTCCTTTCTTTCTCACTGTACCATTGCTTTGGTCACCAATCTGTAGGTCTGAAGCAATATAACGGATTACATTCAAGTCTAAAAGCTAATTCCATCATCAAATTGTTGTTAAGGTCAATGGAAATCTATTTTACCTTCATTGTTACTAAGGAAATCTCCTACTGGCTCCAAATCAGCAAGCACATGTTCTTCATCAAACTGACAATTGTTTCTTTGTAGTCTTGGTCGCAAGTTTGGACGTTCAGTTGATACAGTATTTCTGTTCTGAACTTTCTAAAAAAATGACATAGAGTTGATTATTACGGTAATTCACAGATTATACAACAAAGATGATTGTAGTATTTTACCTTTGAAGTTTTCCTAGATCGATTTTGTTGCTGCCCCAAAGAGTTGATGATTGCAGGGATGTTGAATTCTTCTAACCTCCTTTTGTTCCTTTCAATATTTTCAAGCTTTTGTTGCTCATACTCATTATATGAGCCACCCTTATTGTTTCCTCTTGCGCTTGCCATTTTTCCTGAAAAGGAACAATGAGATCAGCTATTTGTAACCAAATGATAATAGAAGCATAAGTTTCCAGCAAGAAAACGACTATATTTGAAACATAAGAAATAACTAAACTTACTTTTTAGATTTTTTCCCATGTTTTATTCCACTAACAATCACACCATCTATATCTGTTCTCATAGATGGGACACATCCAGCAGCCACACAAGCGGATACATTTGGGTTTAGATCAGGGACTAACATAACTACATCATTACCATCATCAATGATTTCATTCTCAGCCTCATCGCTTCTGAACAAATCACAAGATTTTGGTTGTACGACAACAGACCATTCACTATCAATTGGATCAGCAACATAGAAAACTTGAGATGCCTGAGATGCTAAAATGAAAGGCTCATCCGATATCTTTTTACCCGTATTGAATAAGTGCTTGAAATTAACTGTGGTGATCCCTAATTGATCTGTTCTAACCCATTTGTTGTGCACACGGTTGTCAACCCAATCACACTTAAATAGTGTAACATTCCCTTTGTGATGATAATTCAATTCAATAATTTCTTTTATGATACCATAATAGATGTTTTTCCTCAATACGTGGCTATCATTATTCCCGCTCTCAAAACGTGTTGTCTCACAAACTAGAGCTACCCCGCTACTTTGGACAGACCTATTCTCATCATATGATTGTGTATGGAAGTTGAAGCCGTTTATTGTATAGCTGTTATACTGATGTGCGATCATCATGGGCCCCTTAGCTAAAATTTTGATCTCCTCTGGAGCTTCCTCACACATTTCCTCAACCTGTGATTAGCAACATTAGTGTTAAAAGTAAAAGCTAAATTGATAGTGTATTGAAAATTTCACTTATGTTTGTCACTTACATGCAATCTAAACCACTCATGAAAGGTTTTATGATGCATGCAGGTGATCTCACGTTTATTTCGAACCCCAATGGTGGAGAGGTAAAGAGCATGCTTGCTGAAAAGACCAATAGAAAATTTAAGAGAAGAGAATCTATCAAAATTCACAATTGAGGGGTGGATAGCTTACTTTAAGTATGGTTCTATATTAGGATAGTTGAAAAGGACATATCTATGTGCTTGAAGCCAGGTCTTGTAATCTAGATTTACAATGCAGTGATGGTCCAAAGTATTGCAGCACGCAATTGAAAGTATTCACCCTTTGAAGCGTCATAGGTTCTCATGCCATTAACAAACATATCAAGTAGATCATAAACAAGTGGCTGAAAATAGACATCCATATCATTGCCAACAGAGGATCGACCAGGAATTAACACAGACAAGATGAAATTTGAATCCTTCATGCACATTGAAGGTGGAAAGTTGAATGGAATCAAAATGCCAGGCCAAATACTGTAACTAACATTCATAGTCCTATATGGATTGAACCCATCAGTAGCAAATGATAGATGGATATTACGACTATCAGCGGCGAATTCTGGATACTTCTGATCAAAATCCTTCCACAAAATGGAATCGGCAGGATGTCTAAGCAAACCATCTTTTATTCGTCGTTCAGCATGCCACCTAGTGAGACTTGCAGTTCTAGAGGATACAAACAATCTTTGGAGTCTTTTCTTAATAGGAAAATAGCGAAGAACTTTTCTAGGAACCTTGTACTCACGTTTTCCATCTAGACTCTTCTTTTCTGATTTCCAACGTGAGACACCACATTTTGGACATGAATTCAGTTTTTCATTCTCCTTCCAAAAGAGAAGGCAATTGTTTTCACATGCATGAATAGTATTGTACCCAATTCCAACAGATTTCACCAATTTCTTAGCTTCATGAAAGTTTTTAGGAAGTTCTGAACCTGTAGGTAGGGCATCAGCAAGTAAATCTACCAGCAAGTTAAAACTTCTATCGGTCCAACCTCCAAGAAGTTTGATGTGAAGTAACCGAATTAGAAAACATAACTTTGAGTACTTGGAACCTGGGTACAATTCTTTACTATTATCCGCTGCTAGCTTATGAATAGTTGTTTCATCTTTATTAGGTGGCTCAAAAGATCCGTCATCTTCCATATCACCTCTGTCATCTAAACCACAAGCTAAGTCCCTAAGCAAGTCTGATATCTCATCATCTTCACTAGGCTGCTCAATGAAATCAGGAACATCATAACTACCATGGTTCGTAAAAGAGGAGCTAGCTTCTCCATGTAAAGTCCATGTTCTGTATCCTTTTAGAAATCCATCACATATCAAGTGTTCTCGCACATCACTAGCCTCTCTCCAAAAGGAATTAACACACTTCCTACATGGACATAATATCTTGCACCCAACTGCGGAATTTCTAAATGCAAAAGCTAGAAAATTGTTCACCCCTTGTATATAGGCCTTTGTCTCCCTACACATAATCCCTATGTTAATTATCAAGATAGCTACAAAGAACACCTTTAGTTGTTTTGAAAAAGTTATATTGTACCTAGCCTCATTGTCGATCCACGATTTATCCATGCAACTTATTGTGGGATATGAAACAACTTTCAGAAATAAAATCTAAAACATATAAGAAGCACAGAAAATATAGATAGATAATTAACACTCAAAAAGTTACTGAACAGCATGAAACCTAACAACTAGTCTTTTGATAAGGTAGAAAGATGGTGAATTTACCTTCTACTTCAGCTCAACAATCGTTTGATTGTTACAGTTCTTCACAACCAGGGAATCAGATCTGAAAATGGGGAGAACTTTTCAGTTTTAGTTGAATCAATTGATTACTTTTCATGCTTTATATATAGGTTAACAATTAGTAAAAAATAGAAACTGGGCAAATGGGAAACTGTTGTATGTCATACAACTTGTGCCAAAAAAATAGAATATGGTGCGCAATGGCCTAGTGTTTCTAAAATAGGTAACATGAAGTTTTTCAAATTTGCAGTTTACCACATGAAAGATGATCCCCAACTATGTCCCTGTAAGCAAATATGTGATATATGGGCAAAAATCAATGCCATCTGTTCAGGACCTCATGGATTTTAACCAAACAAATTACTTGCAATTAGCCCATCCAAAAATGAAAGGTTACAGCTACCAAACCCCACTAATATATGCTGATAATTAATCACACATCATTGTTTTCATCGTTGAATTATGCATAGAGCTTTAACTTTAGCAATTCTTTATCCCCCGTCACAAATTCAGGGCAACCACCCACTAAGTACATATCAAATGATGCACCTGCTTCAGGGGAAAATATTTATTTAGGTACACTGCACACACGATACAGCAGACCTAACGATACAGCAGACCTGACTTTTCCTTGAAAAAAGAGAGGCAAATTTCAGTAGCAATTTAACGTGAAGAGATTTACAAAATGGACCCATAATGCAAATGCAAGGAACAAAGTGAATTTCCTGTCCTGGCATGCAGCAGCATAGCAACCATACTTGCTACTAGCTAGCCAGTGGTGATAAAGAAAGGCAGGATGAAGCTGGCCAGGTAATCCCAGCTCAAGAATAATAGACATGCATTTTCTTCAATTTTGTGGTGCATTTTGATCAACATAGTACTGACGATGATGGGTTCATTGCACAGTTGAAAAACTTTGGAATTAAATGGAATGGCTATGGTGACAGGGATCGGAGGGAAGAAATTGGCCGCATATTTCACCCAGAGCAACAGCTACTGTACATGAAGTCAGGTTTAAGCAATACTGTTTTGTGGGCTCGACGCAGGCATGCCGCCGAGGGTAGGCGGGGCTCGGCGCGTGCAGCTCGGTCGTGGAGGAGAGGGGCGTCGCAGCTTCACGCAGGCCGGATGTGGAGGAGGGCGGCAGGGCTCCACACAGCACAGACGAGGAGGGGCGGCGGCGGGGCAGCGCACCACAGCTGCGCGACGGCTGGGCGGCGATGCGCGGCAGCTGCACGGCTGCGCGGCGGCCGGAGTGCCCAGCTGGCCAGAGTGCCCACTGCCCAGCAGGACTCGGCGACTGCCCAGCTGCTAGATCTGAGATGCGCTGTACACGAAGTGCCCAGTACACGGGAAGAGAGAGGATAAGATGGAGGGAGATGAAAAGATGGGGAAATTTTTTAGCGCCAGGTTTTCGCGGCTGCCCAGCTGGCCAGAGCGCCTTTTTTCCGACCGACTGCGGGATGTCGCAGAAACTTTTACCGACCCCTCTAAAGACGCTATAAACAAAACAATTACCGACACTCAGTGAGTTGTTAAATAAGGCTTTAGCGACCCACAGTCTGTCATCGCGTTTTACCAACACACCGACCGTTGATAATAAGGGTCGGTAAAAGTGTTCTGTGGTGTAGTGTCTTTAGAGGAACATACCTATATGGGTTAACTACTAGTCACAATTTATGAGATCTGGGTGGTCTCTAGATACCCATGAAAGGCTATGAAGTTTGACTTATATGCTCCAATCATAGGGGATGCACTCGGCAATCTAGTACTGGTAAAGAGTTTAGGTGAGACTTATTCCACGCAAAACTGCTAATAAGGCCTAGTCCATTGTGCAGTTGTGGTCAAGTGTAGTCTAGATTCTAGGTGGATGTTCAACTTAACAGTCTCCATCGAAACACCAGTATATCAAATGTTTGAGATGATGAGAGCATTTTAGTGTGACTTAGCATTTGGTGGGGATTGTTGAATTAATGTGGACCTGGCCCATATTAATATTCAATAATAGTCAATGCTAGATGCCCACTTTAATGCTACGGTGTACTGTTACTTTAGTACCATACCGGTAGTTTAAGGGACAATTCAATCAACTTAAGTAGGTGGGCCGTTGGTGCATCTATTGAGAAGCTGAGAAAATGGTGAAGGACTGCCACACGCGCGCGCATTTTGCCTAGAGTGATGACCGTCCATTACTGTCGTACGTTATTGATCGTTTCCTATGTTATGGATAGTAACAGACAAGCTGTAATGGCTGTCAGCTAGTAACGGACGTCACTAATGGCGTCAGTTTCTGGCTGGCTATAACGGTAGCTCTGATGGCGACCGTTACTACTGTTCGTTGGCCTTCCTCTGCGCGTGTATATATACGAGGAGGAGAGGCTGCTTCTGGGTCGACAGCACAGTACGCACGCATAGTCTCAGACGTGTTGCACAAAGCTATTCTCGTCCCACCTTCTGCGAGCACAGACAGTGTGGGAGAGTAGGCCTCCGAAATCGCCGTCCACAAAGAGACACTTGCACGGGTGTGTGGGCGATCAGGTTTTTGGGGAGCGTACTCACGACTGCTCGCTTCGTCCGCCCGACCAACGCTAATCAAGTTCCTAGTTGCCGGCACCGTTCGA
This sequence comes from Zea mays, assembly GCF_902167145.1. Classification (NCBI taxonomy): domain Eukaryota; kingdom Viridiplantae; phylum Streptophyta; class Magnoliopsida; order Poales; family Poaceae; genus Zea; species Zea mays. The sequence goes on along the minus strand of NC_050104.1, from coordinate 72,443,995 downwards.
GGGACTGCACTGCATACATCTGCCTGTATCGACTGTGTACGACTACATCGAACATACACACGAGATGTCTCGTGTGAATGGAGCTACTGATGCCTTAAGCATCGGTCCCTCCTCAGGGTACATTCTGTTTTTAGTAATTGTGCATGTTTTATTATTGTTTACTGCTTATGTGAGTAGTGATACACACATGCACATATATATCGTCACATACATCACTATGATTTTCTAGATTAAATTAAAACTGAAAATGCTTATTTCTCTAACACTATCTACCTTTTTTATAATGGTATAACGACGAATAATTGAACCCCGCTCCTAAGGTGGAAATGAATTAGGTAACTAGATCATCATACATGATCTGCATGGTTATCTGCAACAGCCTCAATATTTCGCCTACTACCTCACTCGTTATTTCAATCTCCACTCTATAAGCAGTTTATAGGGCAAATCCATGTTTTGCACGGCCATGTGCTGAGCACAGCCTAATCCTACCTCTTTGAGGCGGGTAGAGACTAGAGAGCCCCTAATAATCACGAACACAAGGTATGTATGAGCTCCGAACACTAGCATTCAATGCATAGGCAATACTAGCCACTGTAACACATGACGTAGAAGACTACGTTTAAATTGGTATAAGTATAATAAGGTGACCTAGATAGACTATAAGAGATGCCAGATTTAGGACTACGTGGAAGAAGAAAAATGGAGAGAGAAGTGAAGTGCTCAAATTGGGGTGTTCATAGACTACAAGACAGTTTGTGAAAGTAGAATGTAGACCAAATATTAAATGTACGTTTTGTATCATGCGAGCATTATATGACATGACATAGTATGGTCGTGCAAAGTACTATTTTTACCTTGTATACTGGACTGTTTACATAGTGAAGCTTGAAATAGTAAGCGAGCTAGTAGGTGCGATATGGAGACTGCTGGAGATAGCCTAAATCCTGCTATGGATTATATTATTAATCTTGCTCTTGAAATATATGTCCCAAATGCTATCTCTTTAATATATTGTTCACGATTCATTAAATTACTCGTTGGTGGTAAGAAACACACTCATGCATATGAGTAAATTTATCGAACATTTAGGTGTTACTTTCTTCTATTTTTTCATTTAGAAGTGAGGTTTAGAGTATACTTTATATTTTTCCGTAAAGGTGAATCTGGCAAATTTTTAATTATTATTGTAGATAATGATTATGGTCCACCAAATTAATGGCTAGTTGTGTTTTTCATGGGATAATAAAAATAAAACATAAATTTGAGAAACAATAAAATAAAAATAGAAACAATTGACAATCAATTTGATAGACCCCAATCATCTATAACAATAATAGCATTGGATGTATTTTGTTTGTAAAATATTACCCATCCATGACATTATGCAAAATAGCCATATATGAACTACATATCCATGACTAAAATTACCCCTAATCTTCATCTTGATTAGTTACATATGCCTTTATGCACAAGAATTTAAAAAATTTCCTAAATTCACACACGCACACACACATGCACACGCATGCTCGCACGCGCACATCCACACACATGTGTGTATATATATATAGACTATATATAGGGATGAGCTAATGGAAGCCCAGGGTTTCCATTAGTATCGGGAAGCCCCAACAGGTATACCCCAGCACGCGTCCGATCAACATGGGTTCTGGCTCAGATAGATTTTAGTGTAAAACGTGAACCAAAACAACATAAATGAGTATAAATTTTAGTGTAAATCGTAGATATGTTTCATAACGGCGAATGGTGCCCGAACATTATGGTGTGAAAATCGCGCGTGTCCGATCGTGCGCGGGATCTGACTCGGGTGGATTTTAGCGTAAAATGTGAACCAAAACAGCGTAAATTGATAGGAATTTTAGCGTAAATCGGCAATCTAATTTGTTACGTCGAATGAGGCCCAAATTACGACGTGAAAATCACACACATTTAGCGTTAGTTTCCATGCTATGTTGCGTAGAAGTTTCAGAATTAAAACACATCGTGAAACTAGACCATTTGTTGCGTAAGAACTCGAAAGAAGGCAACACATGGTTTAAATTAAAAAATATGAAACTGTTGTAAAAGACATAAAAAAGTGTCGTAAATTGATGTAAAACATATCAGGAAATGTGGTAAATTGGCGTAAAACACAAGAAGAAGTGATTTGAGATAATTGTAGCGTACAACACAACAAAAAGTGTCGTAAAATTCATTTAAAAATGCAGAAGTCACGATCATCATAAAGGCACTTGTTTAGTGTACATTATGCTAAAAGGTAAGCCTAAGCATCTATTAGAGAATGATGCATTATGTCTAAACTAGCATAAAATGTTTCTTTTGCTTCTTTGTAGTCTATACATAGTCCCTCCATATGCTTTTATGATTCCTGAAAGAAATAGGATAAGTGAGATGAAAATGAAAGAAGACAGTCCAAAACTTTAATAACTTACTTCTTTATCCTCTAGCATTTCTTTAGAACAATTATTATACATTTCTAGTACTAGAATCCAACCACATAAAATTTTACAACATAATTCTAGTACCACAAGCATTCATTATACATTTATTTAGAATAATTATATTACCCATCCGTTCATATGATGACCACTATTGGCCTATGAAATCGATGCAACCAGAATTAGCGGTAACACTAGATTTGGGAACAGTCCACAGTGACACTGACCTTGCTAATTTGCTTTGGTCCATGGAATTCCACGCTCTCACATTGGACATTGCTTGGACGGTTGGACCAATTGTGACCTGTACCAAAACCAATATGAGCACAAGTGATTGAGATTCGTTTAAAGCCTCAGGTGCTAGCAACAGGTGTCCTAAAGGTTCAAGTTTTGACATACTATATATGCCAAGAAATGAGAAGAACCAGCGGCCATTTCGTGGGATTCAAGCAACGCTGATGAACTTTTTGACAACTCGAGGCTTCTTCTGATCTATGACGGGAAGAACCAGCCACCCACGAAGCCAATGCCTGAGGAGACCATCACGCTTAGTTCTAGGACCATGAACGCCATTGTCCTCCACCTCTACTACCAAGCCCTTTTCCTACCGCCAAATCCACGATGCTATCGGATTCGGCAACGCGGAGCCGCCCGGACACCAAGCGAATCTATCTGTTCCTCGCAGGGCCATCGACGGCGGACTCTAAACCACCGTCGCTGCCTGCCCCCTTGGTTTCGATCTGCACGACGCTTGGGATGCAGGTGGTGAGGGTCAATGAGGGAGGTTGCGGCTGCGCGAGGACCGGGAGCAGACGGAGGAGGGAGGGGTTGGGTGCCGCGACGGGCGCCGACGCATGGGGTTGGTGGTGGAGTGGAACCGTTGAAAGGGTTAAGGTTTGGGATCGACACCGTGTGAATCAATTGGGGCATAAATGTGGATTTAGTGGCCCAAATTGGAAAGGGTTGGGGGTGGTCATGTGGTGTGGCTAAACACAAGGCATCGTTGGGGCTTTCCCTGGTTATTTGGAAGCCCAGGGTTCCAAATATATAGACTATATATATATACCATTATACAAATAATATTCCAAAGTATTTGTTTCCTCATGCTTTTAAATTACTTCTGAAATTTGGTTTTAGAAGAAAAATAATTAAAGCTATACATAATACATGTCGCCATGCATACGATCTACACATGTAGCGATTAGTATATCAGTTTCCATGTTAAGACATATAATGCCAAATAAAAACATTTAACTAAACATACGTCAGTCATACATGGAGGTAGGGATGAAAACGTTCGAAAACAGATACTTATTCAGATATCAATTTTTGGTCGTTTTTCTTGACCGCGAATAAATAGAATATAGAATGTGCTATACAAATTTGTATTTTTGTTTATACCATTTAGCTCGTAAAGATTTATAAAAGGTAAATCTCAAATATATCCTATATTTTCTCAAATGGTAGATATAAAATTTGCATATAGATTTGGATATTTATGTTCTTTTTTGTTATAGAGAGCAAATAATGCATAAAATAATTTATGTAAAATTATTTTCTTGTTTATAATAATATGCTTGGTAACATAAGAAAAGATCAACATCAAGTTTCAAATATATCTATTTTAAAATGTTTAATTTGTTCGAACAATTTGGATATTCAATTTCATCCCTACTTGAAGGTGTGATACAAATAGAAAACAATGAAGGCGATGGAAAAGGATTAGAGTAATTTGTTATCGATGTCTATTGTAGGAAACGATGACGCCTAAGAGGGGGAGGGTGAATTAGGACTTCTAAAAACTATCTCTAAACTAGGTCACAATTAAATCCCTAGAGCAAAACCTATGCAAATAAACAATCCAGAATGTGCAAACTAGGTTTTGTCTAAGTGTTGCTATCTCTACCACAAAGCCTAAGTTTCAATTCTAAATAATCTAACTAGAAAGGCGAGATTGAAACTTAAATACTTAATATAAATGCGGAAGGTAAAGAGCAGGGTAAATATGTAAACTCTCGTGGATGACGTCGGTATTTTTACCAAGGTATCCGGAACCACGCAAGGTTCTGACTAATCCTCGTTAGTGCCCCTATGAAAAGGGTAGCCCACGCGAGGGCCAAACACCTCGGTCGAGTAACTCCGTAGAGAGCTGTGGGCCTTCTCCACGCGCAAGTGGTGCTCCGCTTCCGGCTCCTCTCGGACGCTCCCGGTCGTCTCCACTATCGAGCTTCTGGCCGAAATGTCATGGGCCTCGTTCCATTCAGTACACGATGGCGGCCGTGACACAAACTCGGTTGTCACGGTCTCGCAAAACTCTTGCCCCACTCGGTACAATTACAACGACTCGCGCAAGAGCTGAGGGGTTGTGTGGTTTTTCTAAACTCACTCAACTAACTAGGATTCACCTAGAGCAAGCGTATAGCGGTCTAACTAACCTAAGCACTTCGCAAAGCACCTACGCTAATCACCGAGTCATTCTATTAAGCACTTGGGTGTATGAGCACTTGGAAATGTCTACAATATGTCTTGGTATGTCCGGTGGTGCACCAAACATGCCATGTGTACTAGCCATTAAAGGTAGTCGTTGGAGCTTCCGAAGATGGCGTACCGGACAGTCCGGTGTGCACCGGACATCCCATGCTCGCTTGTCGTATTTTGGCCATAACTTTTTGCTCCAAATTCCGATTTTGATGATCTTGTACTTTTTGGAAAGCTTATGAAATTCTCTACATTCAGAGTTGAAGCCATACCATTTTGAGCAAATTTGGCACACCGGACAGTCCGGTGCGCACCGGACATCCCATATGCTGCTGCAGTTTTTTAGCAATTCCAACTTTGTATTGTGGGCATAACTTTTAGCTCTGAACTCCTGTTTTGATGATCTTGTACTTTTTGGAAAGCTTATAAAATTCTCTACATCTTAGAGTTGAATCCATGTTAGTTTGAGTAGATTTGATTTTGTGAAACACTTCCAATTCAGGTAGCCCTTCCTCTCAACTTTTTCAACATCACTTTTGTTTTATAGCTTTGCATCCCATTTCTACTTCTTGATGTGTTAGACTTTTATCATGTTTAAATTGTATTAAATATGACTTTGTAATGTCTTATATAGGTCTTATAATGTCTTCTTTGAGGTGTTGCATCCTCTGAGCCTCAGTGCAATCCACTTCGCATCTTGTGAACTACAACACACAAACACTTGGGAAATATTAGTCCACAAGGTTATGTTGATCATCAAATACCAAAATCACTTAAACAAATGGGTTGGTGTCCGTTTTCCTTACATCTATAACACACAATAAAGATTATAAGTATAAATACTTGAGAGTCACCTAAGGGGGTGAATAGGTGATGCCTACAAAACAAAACTTTAAATACAAACTTGATCCAAATAAAGAGTTAGTGCAAAACCAGACCAAGATGGAGTAATATGAGAGAAGTTCTATTCACTTGATTGCTCTCACAAGATGTGTAATAAACTTAGAGAAATATTGCAAGTGAAAGTGAGAACTTAGAGGAAGAATAATGGCAAAGAATAAAGCACAAATGACATAGCGATTTTCCCGTGGTTTGGTTAAGCCTCAAATACTTGCCTACTCCACGTTGTGGTGTTCCAATGGACATGGGTTTCACTCAATCCCTCTCAAGTGATCCAATGATCAACTTGAGTGCCACGATCTTCCTTATATCGATAATAACCCCATTGCTTGGAAACTCCACGCATTGAAGTCTTTTGCAGCCATACACAAAAATGAGAGAATTACAAGTTCAAAGTACAACAAATAGAGAGGGGAGAGAACACACACAAGAGCAAACGCAGCCACACAACACAAGAAAGAAGATCACAAAAGTACGCTCTCACAGAATGACTAGAACAACTAAAAAACGTGCTCAGGTTTCACTGAAATGACTTAGATGCGTTGTGGCAGAGTGTGTGGAGTGATCAAGTGCTCTTGGTATGGTTGGGTTACTAAAGGAGGTTGCCAAGGGGGTCCTTTTATAGCTCAAAGACACCATATAACCATTGATCCTTCCTTGTAAAAGTTGCTAAAATCTGCTCTTCTCGAGGGCACCGGACCGGTCTGGTGTGCCACTGGATCGAGAACAGGAGCTCCTTCTTTGGGATCTAATTGGGTCCTTTCCTTAACTGACTGGCACCAGACCAGTTCGGTGCACCTTTGGACCGGCTGCCACCTCGACTTGCCGTTGACCAACGTGCCCGTGGGAAGTAGCCTTTACAAGCGGTCCGGTGCACCACCGACCGAGCACTGTCCAAGGTCTGGTGATTTTTATAAATAAACACCCGAGACTAAACTATTCACATACGGATGTGTTCCGGTGCACCACCGGAGCGGTCCAGTGACTCCCAGACTAGCACAATAAAGTCCTTTTTCTGCAAAACTTGCTCCTTTCGACTTAGACTTTCTTGTGAGCCTCCCTACCATTTAGGCAAACATAGTTAGCACATAATCAAATGGACTAAGTGTAGTAAACTGACCTTTTACTTAAACTTTTACCAGGATTTGAGTTATATCCCAGACTAAGTCCAAATGCACTTTTCTCATATAATTGAGTTAGACATCAAACTGAAGTGCTAAAAATGTTGCAATAGGAATATGCAACTTATCTAAAGGTTCAAACCTCATATTTTTACTATTTTACTCAAAGTTGCACTTTCTAGACTCTTGTGAGCTCTTTTATACTTAGAACCTTTGAGTTGCACATAAGTGAACATGCACTCATACACTTAGCAAACTAGTTTGCCCACAGTGGTGTGTTGGACATTGAATCACCATAACAGGTAGAAATGGCTAACTGGCACATATCCCTATCAATACTATGCATGATTATTGTGTAACAATTGAAAAGGCGAAGGAGCACAAATGTAAACATCTATGATTAGTTGTTTGACACAAAATTTGTTGACAAGTTTCTTGTACAAATATGTCTTTGAAAATTACTAGTACGTGTCCTCCGCACGTGTGCATGAACCAGTACTGCGTGCAAACAAACAAGTACTCCCTCCCAATTTTTTTGTGGAATTTGTGATTATACCGTTTGTTGACCTTGTAATTATGATTTTATCCTCCGTTTTTCATTTTTTGATTTTACCCATATGTTTTAAGAACGTAGCTATCGCTTGCTCATCCCTCTCAACACTGTTTGTGAAAATTAGAATTAGTGATTAAATCTTTTTGAAAATAAATATGTGAAAGGTCCAAACTAACATCTTTCTATTTTATATAGACGCAACCCAACAGGGGTAAAATTATAATCATATTGTTGGTCACTTGTTCTCAAATGATGTGAGTTAAGAACAAGGCAACACAATTGCTAAATATTAAGGACCTTCGTCCTGTGAAGCATTACCTCCTCTCGGACATAACGATCATCAGACGAAGGTCATGAAGGACGTGCCTTCATCATTTTGTGGATAAATAAGAATACATAAAGATAATAAATATAACTCATTGGTTCATTCACATTCGTATTTCATAATATACACATGAATATCAACAAAGTTTACAACACATTGATACCTTTGGCTTGCTTGAAGGTGTTGATGCGAGAATGATTACAATGCAGCGTGAACAGTATGTGGATACTGTTCACCTATTTATAGGCACAGGACACAGCCCGGGTAAAAGTACATTTGTAACCTTTAACATTTGTTCATAAACATAACATAAACCACTATGGACTAGCTAGTCTTTTCCTCCTTTGTTTGGTCTAAGCCGAAGCTAGTGGCAGCTTTGTCTTAGGGACCTTCGGTAGAAAAAGAAAGTCTTTAGAATCACTTTATCGATGGTGTCTTTGTCTTGAGGACCTTCGGCGGAGAAGAAGACCCCCAACAGTAACCCCTTTGAGGTGCTAGATCGTTTTTTTCATTATAAGCTCGATCCGCGAATCAATACGAAGGCTTCGGAATGCCGAAGGTCCGAAAAACACCTTCCCTGAGCTTATTGTTAAAAAATGAATATAATATTCACATCACTTGCCGGTCCACCGATCAACCAGTATGTGCGTGTTGGTGGTTCGCCTTCTTCTCCTGCAGGGCTATATAAACAGATAAGTTGGTGAGAAGTTACCGCAACATTCATTGCTATTGTATCGTTGTGCTGTTGAAAATTTCACCGAAGCCAAAGCTTTCTACATCATACTTTGAACAAGCATTTAACCGCTCAAGCACAACTTCGTCTGTGAGGGTCTGAACAGCGAAATGGCCAGAGTAAGATCAATTGCAAGGGTATCCCGCGAGGGAGATGAGTCTGAAACGATTGAGATAGCTCCCATCTATGAAATGATGAGGCGCTCTGGGCTGGTTGTGCAGGAAAAAACAATTGCCAAAGGTACTTCTAATGCCGAAGCTGAATAGGTTGTAGCTGAAGTTGAAAGTGACAATGAAAGTGAAGATGACGATAGCATTCTATGTCCGACTAAGCCCAGCCATGTTGAATTTAGGAAATCCACAATTAAAGTTGAAGATCTAGTTCTAATGAAGAAGCTAGTATATTTTGGAGAAAATGATGATGATCTGGTTCGCTTTGCTGGAGAGGAAACAATTCCAGAGCCGAAAGAAGATGAAGTTGTAGTATTCAAGAGCTTCTTTAGGGCAGGACTTCGGTTCCCCCTTTATGAGATGATATGTGAAGTTTTGAAAAAGTTTGAGATCTACCTTCATCAGCTGATCTCGAACACCATTGTCAGGCTCAGCGTATATATCTGGGCTCTTCGAAGCTAAGGAAAGAGCACCAACGCCGAAGGGTTCTGCCGGGTACACGAGCTTCATTATCAGACAAAGGCAAGAGCTGACGGCCTGCACAAGAACTTCGGTTGCTACAGCTTCGCATACCAAAAGGACACAAAGGCCACCGTGATAGGCTACCGCACCAAATGGCCGACCGGGTGGACAAATGAGTGGTTTTATGTGAAAGGTGATGAGAAGAAAAGGGAGAAACTCATGAGCATGGTGATGAGTCTGTTGAGACTGAACTTCGGCATGACTCAACCCTTGTGCAATATGCAGTTGGGGTCTCCTTGCCAGTTGGCCAAAGTGGAGTTCAGGGTCGTGGTTGAGCATATCAGCACTAGAGACTTAGTGCAAGAATACTTGGCGAACTGGACATTTACGACCTCTGGTGGTTGGGGAGTGACGAAGAAGAAAGAAGAAGGGAAAAAGTATGAGCTTGTCCGGCTGCCTTACCGATTTAAGTTCTAGAAAAGATTCAAGGAACTATGCAAAGAATGGTTAGAATTAATAGAAACTATGTGTATTGAAATTCTTGGAAATTATACAAAGAAAGAGGATCAGTTGATTACTGTTGCCTTTGGCACCCGCCCAAAGCGAAGGTTGAACCGTGTGATGGATGCTCTGAACATTGAGTATCCTGATTACGAGAGACTTGATGAAGGGGCTGGAGGAGCCAAAAGGAAAATAATTGTTAGCATTCTGAATAGAAAGGCCATCCAGTCAGTTAAGGAGGACCAGAAGGTTTTGAAAAAACAGAAAATTCTACCAGAGCCGAAGGAATCGGCTCCCAAGAAATGGAAAGTCGTCAAGATATCTTCTGAGGAAACAAAAGTACAAGATGTGCTGAAGCAGATTATGAGCGCTTCTTCATCTTCTGCTGCCGAGGTTTTGGAAATTTTGAAGGTAATGACTCAACCTTTCCCATTTGCACTGCTCAGTCCTTTGAGGTTGGATCTGACTAGTCTCTTGCAGTCAAAGGAAATCGCTTCGGCTGCCGAGGGGAAAAACGGGGGGGGCAAAAGAAGCGGCGTATGATGAATAAAATGGAAGCTATTGAACAGACCCCGCCGAAGCTACTGTCGGCGGACAAAGCTACTATACCCGTCGAAGCCGAAGATACCGTCATAGCCAAAGCCGAGAATCTTGAAACCACACTGTCAGAAATCGACAGACTTATTTCGGATGTGGTTGTTGAGAAAGATGTAGTCGCAGAGCCTCTGATAAGGGGAAGAGAATTGAAGAGAACTCTTCAGAAAATATGAATTTCGACCTTCGGCACCTGGGCAGCCAATAGCTTTCCGAAGAGGACATATCAGAATTAAAGATATCTGCCATATCCTGCGGCTACCAACCTGGATCGATGCTCTTCAGCGGTGTTGATGAAGAAATTGTGGGATTTATTCGCGACCGCGCCAGGGCTAAGATTATAAGCACTTTATCTAAGAGCATTGGATTCCCGAAGCTTGAAAAGGATATTAGCTGCTATAGATGACAACAAATCATTGGCAGCTTGTTTTACTCAAACTTCAAAGTAAGACTCCTTTACAGGTTATTAATGGTATCGTCGTGTTGATTTAGGTATTCTAACTTTAGTTCGTTTTTCAGAGTTTATTGTTAAGCAAAGCCTTGAAGATGCAACAAGATGACGAAGATAGGAAAATGAAATTGTCATCGAAGGCTTTGAAGATAAGATTATAAAACATGAAGATTCTTTGAAAGAAAAAGATAGCCTGCTGCGATCAGCCGAAGGCTCACCTGCCGAAGCTCGGGCTCAGAATGAGAAATTAAGCAAAGAGCTGAAGGAAACTCAAACACTTTTGGAAGAGAACTCAAGCCAGTTCAGCCGTGAAACCGAAGCTTTAAATATGACAATCAAGGTTGAAGCTGAGAAGAACCTGAAACTGAGTGAAACTCTTAAAGCTCTTAAGAATAAATGCTTCAGCTTTGCAGCCCAATGCACTGCTCGGCTAAAAAGTATCTTCAATTCAGTTGGAACCGTGTCTGAAGAAGCCAATCTTTTTGCCGAAGATATCTTCGGAGCACTTGAATGTATTGAAAAAGAAGTTGACGTCCTCGATGAAGTCATAACTGGCCACAGTGATTTCTGTGCGCTAGTAGCTTCTCGAGGTATGGCTATTACTTTCATAAAAGTCAGATGCAATCATGCAAGGGCCGTCAACAGACCGAACTTCAGCCTGTCGCCATCTGACCTTATCGACATTCCGGTCGAAGCCCGAAGCATAGGCAATAGATTTATTACCCAGATCTGGGCAAAGGGCGGCCGAGAACTGGCTGGAGACGAAGCTTGAAACTTGCTCAACAAGGTATAAAAAATCTCTTTACCTTTGTGCTTGTATTTTATATTTTATCTTACCATGTTCCTCAGTACCTGCCGTTGTCATTCTTCAGGATCACGATGCCAAAAGCTAGTGGGCTGAATCTATATCTGAAGCATTAGAGGAGACTTCTGAAACTTCGTTTGTTAGTATCTGTAAAAACTCTTTCGAAAGCTCTTTGTGGAAAGAGATGCATTATTTGACGAAGAATTGTAATTGACTATGAACAAATAGTTGTAAATATTTGTAAATGCTTTGTAATGCTAATTTACCTTTCATTCATGTGTTACCTGCTTTGCTATGGATGAAACCAATGCTCGTAGCTTTTTGAGCCGAAGGCAAAAAACACCTTGCATTCTTTTTGTTCACATCGAAGCACCTTTTGACTAGAATCAAACATCAGCTCCCTCATATACAATGAGACGAAGCATCTTCGTATATACGAGGCGTTTACTCAGTGGAGACAGAAATCTTCGCTTTTCCTGTTAATGATTTATGCTTTATGTCATGATGGTGAATCTACGGATGCCTAATGCATGTTTGTATGAATGCAAAAGATGATGTAATGAAGTGTGCAAATGTATGCCAAATGTATTTGTTGGGGACTTATTCTCAAATGCTATGAATTAAGAACAAGGCAACACAAAATGTTAAAGGTTAATACCCTTCGTCCTTCGAAGCATTATTTCCCTTAGGATATAATGATCTTCAGACGAAGGTCATGAAGGACGTACCTTCATCATAGCAGTATATGTTAATGAATGAAAGAAGAAGCATATGAAATATAAGAGACAATGTGAATAATCATATAACATTATTAATTCATCTTTATTATATTATCATGGATAAACAGAAATAATATAGAGTTACATTTGTACCTTTGGCTTGACAGAAGGAGAAAGTACAAGCGTAACGCATGAGCGAGTACAAATCAGCGTGAACAGTACGGGGGTACTGTTCATCTATTTATAGGCACAGGGCGTAGCCTATGTGAAATTACATTTATACCCTTTACAATCGATTACAATTATGACACAAACTATCATGGGTCAATCTGTCTTTTCATCTTTAAGTCGGTGCAACCCTTCGTCTCAAGGCATGTCGTTATGCCGAAGTTCCCTGGAAGGTAGCTTCGGCGTTATTTATGTGCTGATCTTCCCAAGGTGTTTCTTCTTACAAGACCTTCGGCTACGAAGCAGACCCCAACAGTAGCCCCTTCGTAGTGCTAGATCGTTTTTCGTAACGAGCTTGATCCATGAAAAATTGTCCTAGGCTTCGGAATGCCGAAGGTCCGAAAAACACCTTCCCTGAGCTCGTTGCCGAGAAACGATTAAAATAATCCGAGCGCGAGGTGGCCCCACCATGCAGCGGGTACGCGCGATCTGGCGATTCATCTCCCACGCACCGTGGTCCACCGTTCAGTGGGTGCGGGTGACTGTTGAGCGGGTACGGGCGACTTGACGATTCACCTTCACACCTGCAGCACTATATAAACAGACGAGTAGGTGTGAAGTTACCACAGCATTCATTGCCATTGCACAGTTGTGCTGCTGAAAAATTTAACCATAGCCGAAGCTTTCTCATCGCATTCTCAAGCAAAGCATCATTTTGATCTAGCTTCGTCATAAGAGGGAGCTTCGTCAGAACTATAAAAATCATCAATATTCGTTAGAACTGCAAGGAATTCAACACCTGATGGCCAGAGTTCGTTCAACTGCTAGGGTGACCCGTGACGTAGAGGAGGCCGAAGCCACAGAGACTTCCCCGATCTCTGAAGTGATGAAACAGTCGGGAATGGTTGTGACAGAGGGAGCTGCTGACGAAGGTGCATCTCCTGTCGAAGCTGAATATGTTGACATCGAAGAAGATGTTGTTGATGAAGAAGAGGAAGATTATAACACTCTCATGCCAGCCAAACCCAGCCACTTGGACTTTGGAAAATCTACCGTTTCTGAGGCTGACATGCCCATGATGATAAAGCTAGGCTACTTCGAAGAAGCTAATTCGCTTCGACGGGGAGGAAACCACTCCGACACCGGAAAATGATGAGGTGGTAGTTTTTAGGAGTTTCTTCAGAGCGGGATTGAGATTTCCTTTGAACGAAATGATTGGGGAAGTTTTGGAAAATTATGAAATTTATCTTCATCAGCTGACTCCTAACGCTATCGTTAGGCTCAGCGTCTACATCTGGGCACTCCGAAGCCAAGGAATGGACTCGAATGCCGAAGCTTTTTGCCGAGTGCATGAGCTTCATTATCAGACGAAAGCCAGAGAAGATGGTCTTCATGAGAATTTTGGTTGTTACAACTTCGCTTACCGCAAAGATATGAAGTCTCCGGTGGTTAGCTTTCGCACCAAGTGGCCAACCGGTTGGAAGAATGAGTGGTTTTATGTTAAGGCCGATGAGAAGAAGAGGGAGAAGCTCAAGACGCTAGTACTGAGCCCGCTGAGCTTAATCTTCGGGTTGACTAGGCCCTTGTGCCGTATGTCGACGGGGTCACCGTGTCAAGAAGCTGTGGTAGAATTCTAGGTAGTAGCCGAGCAGATCAGCACAAGAGATCTAGTCCAAGAATATTTGGCCTATAAGGTGTTCCCGACGCTGAGTGAATGGAGCATGCCGAAGCTAAAGCGGACAAATGAGAAGAATGAACTTGTGCGACTGCCTTATGGGTTCAAGTTTGAGAAACAACTTAAAGGGCCATGCCAAGAGTGGTTAGAAATGATAGAAACCATGTGCAACAAAATTTTGGGTAATTACACTAAAAAGAAGATCAGCTGATGACTGCGGCCTTCGGCAGCCGACCGAAGCGAAGGTTGAATCGGGTGATGGATGCATTGAATTTTAAATATCCTGACTATGAGCGATTGAACAAAGGTGTCGAAGGCCAAAAAAGAAAGAGGATTGTTAGTGTTCTAAGTAGACAAGCTGCTAGAATGGTGAAAGAAGATGATGAAATTCTGAAAAAGAGAAAATCCAGCCCTAAGCCGAAGGTGGTTGCTCCGAAGAAGAGGAAGGTTGCGGCTCCAAATCCAAAGACAATTGAGATAGAAGAAGAGACTCCTTCAACACCTTCTGCTGCTCACGTAGAATAAATTCTAAAGGTAATGACTGAATCCTTACCTATCAACCTAAGTCCACTAAGGCCGCACCTGACGAAGCTTTTACAGAAGAAGGAGCCTTCGACAGCGAATAAGTCTGCTGGGCCAAAAAGGCAGAGGATTATTATTGTAATTGAAGCTATTGAAGAAACACCATCGCCGGCCTCAGCGTCAAAGATAACACCTGCTGCCGAAGTTGCTACAGCTACCGAAGCTACTCCCACCGAAGTTGCAACTGCCGAAGCTGCAACGGTCGAAGATACAAATCTGGAGAGCACATTTTCTGATATTGATAAAATGCTTTTGAATATGGTCGCGGAAGAAGCTGCTACAGCCGCCGAAGAGACCCTGGACACAGTGCCTGGGAAAGGGAAGGAGATCGCCGAAGATACTGTGGAGGAAAAGGACTTCAATTTTCAAAACATAATTGGTCAAGAGCTATCTAAGGCTGAGAAAGAGGAGCTGAGAGATTATGCTATATCCTGTGGTTACAAACCAGGAGCGTTGCTCTTCAGCGGTATTGACGACAAAAGCTTAGGATGCCTCCGAGACTGAACTGGAGCGAATGTTATCAGTACTCTGTCGAAGAGTATTGGTTTCCTGAAGCTTGAGGCCGACATCAGCCGCTACCGACGACAGCATATCGTCGGTAGTTTGTTCTATTCTAATTTCAAGGTAAAATTTTTTCCTTCGACTTTTCATTATTTTACGATGAAGGTAATTATTGATGAAGGTTATTTTGCACAGAGTATGCTATTAAGTAAAGCCTTGAGGATGCAACAAGACCTCGAGGATAAGAAAACTGAGGTTATAATTGAAGGCTTGGAAAAGAAAATTAAAGATCATGAAGCTGCTCTTGAGAAGAAAGATTTTGTTCTTCAGACGATGGAGGGTTCACTGACAGAAGCCCAAGCCGAGATCGCTAGATTAAACAGTGAACTCCTCCTAAAATCAGAAAATTTTGAGCAAGAAAAGAAGAATCTCGATACGAAGCTTAAAGCCAAAGTCAAAAAAAGTTCAAATTTGCAGAAATCATTGAAGGAGCTTCAGAATAAATGCCTAGACTTCGGCAACCGATGCATGCAACGGCTAAAGCAGGTCTTCAACTCAGTTGGAGCCAGCTCTAAGAAATTTGAACCTTCAGTTAAAGACCTGCCAAGCACCTTCGAACATATTGAGGGAGAAGTTGATGCACTTGACGAAGTTTTAGCTGGGCATGGTGACTTCTGTGCTCTTCTAGCTTCTTGGGGCACAACTGTTGCTTTCATGAAAACTGGTTGCACGCATGGGAAGATCGTTAATAGACCTAACTTCAGCTTATCAACAGTAGACTTAACTGATATCCCCAGCCTAGCGCGAAGCATAGGAAATAGATTCATAACACAAATCTGGACGAAGGGTGGGCGAAGCTTAGCTGGTGACGAAGCTCAAAGTCACCTCAAGCCGGTAATAAACTCATACCTGGTGCTTACCTTCTCCTTGAAACTTGAGTTTACCTTATAACGCTTTGTTATGTACAGGATGACGAAGCCAAAGAACAATGATCCGAAGCTTGGCGGAAGATGAAGCGATGAAGCTAAAGACACTGCTATGAAAAAGCTCTAGAGAAATTCTTGAATTAATCTTGTAAAAAATATTGTAATTTAGGAATCAGATACTACTCTATAAATTTGTTCATACCTTGTAATATATTTTTACCTTTCCATCCATGTATGAACTGCTTTGATGTGGACAAAACTTTTATTTTTTTGAGACGAAGGCGAAAAACACCTTCCCTTCTTTTCGTACACAACGAAGCATAAATCTGCTTCTTTTTGCTCTCGCCGAAGCCTTGTCATTAGAGCCAAAGCAACTGTCTGTACTTCTATGATATGATGATGATGACCCTACGAATGTCTAAATGAATGTTTATGAATGCAATAAATGATGTGATGTATTGTGAAAATGAATGTCCATACACACGCTTACGAAGCCACATCCAGACTCTGCATTCCCTTAGGAACGACTGAAATCTCTTTGCCGTTTATTTTTTGGCTTCACCGCTTATTTTTCGGTGTAAGTTCTGCATCCCCTTAGGAACATCTTTTGAACTTCTTCACTTCTATTTCGGTGGTATAAGTTTTGCATCCTCTTAGGAACGTCTTTTGAACTTCTTTGCCTTATATTTCGACGGTATTTGGCTCTGCATTCCCTTAGGAACGACTTTTGAGCAGAAAACTTACGCTGCGCTCCTTTAGGAACGACTTTTTGTAGCTTCGTCGTGCTCTGCATCCCCTTAGGGACGACTTTTGAGCTTCTCCCTGTTTTTTTCCTTTTTTCTCTTTGCACTCGATGGTGCATGCTCAGATGTTACATTTTACATTCTCTTGGGGGATTTTGCTCTCGTAGAGCTGAATAAGAAAAGAAAAATTACAGGCTATGGCCCCATTAAAAACCTTTCTCCCCCTTTGGAAAGGAAAAGGGTGCCATAGGAAAAAATGGAAAAAGATTACATCAAATTACACATAATATCGTCGAAGCTCATCCGCATTCCAAGATCTAGGAATGTCATTGCCGTCCATATCCTTCAATCTGTAAGAATCGGGCCTTCACGAAGATACCACCAAAAGGTCCTTCCCATTTCAGTTGTAGTTTGCCTACTGTGCCCGGATTAGCCACTCTCCGAAGCACCAAATGCCCTAGTTTAATATTTTTCAACCGAACTTTTCTATCGTGCCATTTTATTGTTTCGGCTTGATATTTATTGATATTCTCCACAGCCTGAAGTCTGGTCCCTTCTATAGTATCTTTTGCCACGTGATAATCAGCTTCATCTTCTGCCGAAGCTGTTGTTCTTATTGACCCCGCTTTAGCTTCTTCTGGGTTATAGCTTCGTCACCAAATAATAACTTGAACGACGTAAAACCTGTTGATCTTGATATGTTTGTATTGTGGCTCCACACCACTTTAATCAACTCATGTGGCCACTTTCCTCTGGGCTGATTGAAGATTAGCTTCATTATTCCCGTCAATATAATTACATTTGCTCTTTCGACAAGTCCGTTTGACTCCGGATGTCTGACTGATGCAAAATGAATCTTCGTGCCAATTTGATCACAGAATTCCTTGAAAGTTTCGGCATCAAACTGCGTTCCATTGTCCACAGTTATAGCCTTCGGCACGCCGAAGCGACAAATAAAGTTTTGCCAGAAGAATTTCTGGACTGTGACCGAAGTTATTGTGGCCAAAGGTTTCGCTTCAATTCACTTAGAAAAATATTCTACAGCCACCACAACATATCTTAAATTGCCTTTTGCTGGTGGAAGTGGGCCTAGCAAATCGAGGCCCCATCTTTGCAACGGCCAGGTGGGCTGTATTAGCTGAGTGAGAGATGAAGGTTGTTTCTGGTCTCTTCCACATTTTTTGACAATTTTCACATTTTTGGACTAGCTCTGCTCCATCCGAAGCTATCTTCGGCCAGTAAAATCCTTGTCGAAACACTTTTCCCAGTAAGGGCCTAGACCCAATGTGAGATCCACACAGACATGCGTGTATCTCTTTCATTAATTCAATACCTTTAGCTCTTGATAAACACTTGAGAAGTGGAGAACAGAATCCATGTTTATACAATTCCCCTTCTATTATCACATATGGTCTTGTCCTTGCCTCCATTCTCTTATTATAAGCTTCGTCATCTGAAAGACAATTACCTTGGAGGAAAGATATAATTTTAGTCCTCCAATCTTCACTATGAACTGGAGAAATAGTAAGCACTGCTCTCTCCATGAGTTCAACCGAAGTTACCTTTATTGTTTCAAAAAATACTTTCGAAGGTAGAGGGAGCCCCTGAGCTGCCGATTTGGCTAGCAAATCCGCATGCTCATTTTCACCTCTTGGAATATTCTTGATAGAAAAACCTTCGAAAGAAGCCTCCAACCTTCGAACTGTATCCAGATATTTTTCAAGCTTCAGATCTCTTGCCTTGCTACTTTTGTCTACATGGCCAGAAATGACTTGAGAATCAGTTTTTAGGATGGCCCTTCTTATTCCCATTGCCCTTAACTTCCGAAGCCCCAACAGAAGTGCTTCGTACTCAGCAATATTATTTGTGTAACTGAAGTCAAGCTTGGCTGCATAACATATTCTAACTTTTGAAGGTGCCACTAGGACAGCAGCCGCTCCAGCACCGAAGGTTCCCCAGGATCCATCACAGAACACCGTCCAAGCTTCGGCGTCTTTGTTTATTTCTTCTTCCTGAGCCTCTGGCGTCCAATCAGCGATGAAGTCTGCCAATGCCTGGGACTGAATTAAGGATCTGTGCACATATTCAATGGTGAATTCATTAAGTTCTACAACCCATTTTCCAATCCTTCCTGTAGCTTCTCTGTTCCTCATAATGTCCTTCAGAGGCTGTGATGAAGGAACAATTATGCGATATGCTTGAAAGTAATGCCGAAGCTTTCTAGAAGCCATTAACATAGCATATAGCACCTTTTCCAATTCTGTATAATTTTTCTTTGATAGACTTAAAACTTCGGAGACAAAGTACACTGGAGCTTGCTTTTTGACTTGGCCATCTAGCTTCTCCTGTACAAGTGCCGCACTCACTGCAGAATGCGAAGCTACAACATATAAGAGCAATGGAGCCCCTGGCGAAGGTGGAATTAATGTTGTTAAATCAATCAAATACTGCTTCAACTCTTCGAAGGCTTTTTGCTAAGATGGGCCCCATTGAAAGACTTCGGCTGACTTCAGTATTTCAAAGAATGGGAGATTTCTTTCTGCTGATCTGGATATGAATCTGTTTAATGATGCTAATCTACCTGCCAGCCGTTGAGCTACTTTCTTTGTGCTTGGCGGTTCCATCCGAAGGATAGCTTCAATCTTGCTTGGGTTGGCTTCAATTCCCTTCGTTGATACTAGACAGCCAAGGAACTTACCCTTCTTTACCCCAAAACACATTTTTCTGGATTTAACTTCAAACCAGCTTGCCTGAAGTTGGCAAATGTCTCTTGTAAATCAGCAATGTGATTTTCTTGCTTTGTGCTTTTAACTATTATATCATCAACATAGGTCAGCACATTCCTGCTTATTTGAGAATGAAGGACTTTGGCTGTCATTCTGCTGAAGCTTCCTCCAGCATTTTTAAGCCCCTCAGGCATCCGAAGATAGCAATATGTGCCACTGGGGGTTATTAAGCTAGTCTTCGGCTCATCTTCCTTCTTTATCCAGATTTGGTGGTAGCCTGAGTAACAATCTAGTAGACTCATGAGCTCTGACGAAGCTACTGCATCTACTAGAGAATCTATTCTTGGCAATGGGAACTCATCCTTTGGACAAGCCTTGTTAAGATATTCTCCATTTACCATTGGACTTCTTCACCATAACAGTGTTAGCTAGCCATTGTAGGTATTTGACCTCTCTGATAATGCCAGCGCTAAGAAGCCTCTTCACTTCGTTCCGAGCACCTTCAGCTTTGTCATTGGACATTTTCCGAAGCCTTTGTTTTCTTGGCCTGAAAGATGGATCCACATTGAGTGAATGCTCAATGACATCTCTGTTGACACCGCAAAGATCATTGGCTGACCAAGCAAAGACATCTTTGTTGTTGAATAGAAATCTTAGCAAATTCTTTTCCTGTTCTTCAGATAACTGAGACCTCAACAGTACCTTTTGTTCTGCTATATCTTCACATAGAAGCATAGGCTTCGGCTGATCCGCCGAAGCAGCCTTCTCACTTTTGTATCGATACTGCTCACATGCTTCAGCTCCATCTATGTTATGGATTGCCTTTGAATCTGTCTAGTTTCCTTCGGCCTTCCTGGCAGCTTCTTGACTCCCATGAACAGCAATTGGCCCTTGTTCCGAAGGTATCTTCATGCATAGATATGCTAGATGAAGTATCGCTTCGAAAGCATTAAGTGTTCCACGACCAATGATTGCATTATAGGGATACTCCATATCAACAATGTCAAAGACAACCTGTTTAGTCCTTGTGTTATGAACAAAGCCGAAGGTCACTGGCATTGTGATTTTGACGAGTGCTACAATCTGCCTTCCTATGAAGCCACATAGAGGATGTGTAGCATCATGAATCGTATCCTCTGGTTCTTGCATCTATCTGAAGGCCTTAGCAAATATGATATCCGCTGCACTGCCTATATCAACCAGAACATTATGGACCACAAATCCCTTAATGACACAAGATATGAGCATAGCATCATTATGAGGGTAATCTTTGAGCTGAAGGTCCTCCTAGGAGAAGGTGATTGGGATGTGGGACCATTTTGACTTGATGAAGGGTCCCTGCACCCCAACATGCTGCACCCTTCTCTGTACTTCCTTCTTCTGCTTTTTGTTAGCCGGCTCTGAACCTGAGCCGCCTGTTATTGGAAACACTAGCTTTGTAGCCGAAGATGCTTCAGCTTGGTTGCTGAATGAAGCCATCAGCTCAAAAGTGGAAGTGAGTTCACCGGAGGTGGGCGCCAATATTGGGGACTTGTTCTCAAATGCTATGAATTAAGAACAAGGCAACACAAAATGTTAAAGGTTAATACCCTTCGTCCTTCTAAGCATTATTTCCCTTAGGATATAATGATCTTCAGACGAAGGTCATGAAGGACGTACCTTCATCATAGCAGTATATGTTAATGAATGAAAGAAGAAGCATATGAAATATAAGAGACAACGTGAATAATCATATAACATTATTAATTCATCTTTATTATATTATCATGGATAAACAGAAATAATATAGAGTTACATTTGTACCTTTGGCTTGACAGAAGGAGAAAGTACAAGCGTGACACATGAGCGAGTACAAATCAGCGTGAACAGTACGGGGGTACTGTTCATCTATTTATAGGCACAGGGCGCAGCCCATGTGAAATTACATTTATACCCTTTACAATCGATTACAATTATGGCACAAACTATCATGGGTCAATCTGTCTTTTCATCTTTAAGTCGGTGCAACCCTTCGTCTCAAGGCATGTCGTTATGCCGAAGTTCCCTGGAAGGTAGCTTCGGCGTTATTTATGTGCTAATCTTCTGAAGGTGTTTCTTCTTACAGGACCTTCGGCTACGAAGCAGATCCCCAACAGTATTCATAAGTATAGCACTTAATTACTTAGAATTAGTAAGATATAAGTGAGTGGAATAAATAATAAGCCATGTATTTTCGATCAGATGAAAATATAGAATTTACTAGTCATGATAAATGTATTCATAAGTATAGCACTTAATTACTTAGAATTAGTAAAATATCTACTTATGTCATAATAACCATGATTAGGTTACTAAAAGTCCAACTAGTATTTTACATTAATTCTTAGAATATTAATGTTAGGAGATTTATAAATAAACATTTTTAGCTATACGTATAATTTCCATTTAGAATGAAAAGGGATAAAACTCAAAAGTCTATTATTAGTAATAAAGAACAATTATTTTCCATAACGTTTGTCAATACATGTTTATCTATATTATACTAGATAAAACTAGTGTCATAGTCACTTACTCATATTTTCACCAATAATAACTCGCAGTAGTAGTCATAATGAATTAATAAGTATTTACGCTTTAAGACGTATTTATGGGTATAATTGTGTGATGTATAAATGTGTATGTAATGGTGAATGATTACCCCTGTAATGGTGTATGTTTATTTAATTGGCGTACGTATTCTTTTGTATGTACGATACGCAAATCAATGCTAGAAGTTGACTGTGAGGTAGACGAACCAAACTCGTTCAAGGACGACCCATAGGACACTTTCGAGCAAGGCAAGTGGATTCTCCCTCTGCATATTATATTTATACCCAAGTAATGCATATAATAATGTTTACTTTTTGGATATATTGCATAATTTGATGGGATTTTCCTAAATAAGGATTTCCTAGAATTACCAACCCTATTGAATTACCCTGGGATAAATGCTTTGCTTAGCAATTTTTGCTATTGCTCAACTTGATGAATATGATGTCACTCTTTTAATGATACTATGTTCCAGAAATGAAGTTTATTATGTTGTTAACCCGATGGTTAAACAAGAACATTTTGTGTTAAATTGAACATGGAGTGACCACTCAGGATAACAGTGCAACCACGAGCGTTATCATGGCTCTGGCTTTGGTAATTAGCTCTATAGACTTAGTGCTTAGCAACCCTGCCTGGAAGATGGGCAAGAGGGGGCGGCAGTGGTTTGGTGGCAGCTCATGTTAACATGGGGTGGTAGTCTTGGCTAAGTTACCTCACCAGAGGGCCATCAATAGTGACGTGGAAACCTTAGCGGGTGGCTTTGTACTAAGGATATTTTGTGAAAGCCTCATAATGGA
This sequence comes from Zea mays, assembly GCF_902167145.1. NCBI lineage: Eukaryota > Viridiplantae > Streptophyta > Magnoliopsida > Poales > Poaceae > Zea > Zea mays. The sequence goes on along the minus strand of NC_050104.1, from coordinate 72,421,035 downwards.
TCCCTAGCCATTCACCTCGGCAGTGTTTATGGGTCCGATCAACCCAGGCTAGATGGGATACATGGCTTGTGGGTAAAGTTGTACCTCCTCTGCAGAGTGTAAAACTAATATGTCAGTCGTGCTCACGGTTAAGAGCAACCTCGACCATCACATGATAATTGAACTTAAAGATGGACAATAAATCGAGATCTGATGATGTACCAATGGTTTGCTTAAGTGATTTCACATAAGTGCTTTTGATATAATCTATTACCTTTGACTAATTGGGATATTTGGGATACACACTTATTAGTAAGATAGGTGTTGCTAATAAAATATTGACCAACTAAAATGCTTACCGCTTATCCATAGCCTACCTTGTTAACTTGCATTGATTTTCCCCCACTTGCTAAGCCTCGACCATAAGTGAGCTCACCCTTGCTAATATTATGATCAGAGGGTGATGCTGAAGACTACGCTGATGATGTGGAAGAGTGTCCATGTTTAATTCCGCCATACTTTGATTGTGATACTTGTTAAAGATACAATGATCCAGATGATGTAATAAAGTTACTCTACTCTCTTTACGCCTTTATTGCATTGTCTTTTGATATATTACACTTGTGACGTCAACATTTGTGTGGAAAATGAATCCTGGCCCACATATGGTATGCATTTGGTTTTGCCCCCAGAACCGGGTGTGACAGAAGTGGTATCAAAGCTATGCTGACTCTAGGTCGTTAGACTAGTTAGAAATGGAAAGCCTATACTGTTCAAAACATGCTAAGTTTGTTCTTACAAAATTATTTTATTAACCTTACCTCTTTAAACATCACTAAGTTGACATTTTATCTTATAGATGGTTCGTACCATTCAAACCACTCAGATCAACACCAACTACATCACTCCGCCACGACAAGTTCCTGTCTACCCAGTGGTAGTTGAGGAAATCCCTATGGATCTCCCTCGCATTCATGTGGAGAATGGAGTCATTCTGGAGGACAGCTCGGAGGAGTTTCTGCCTACGCCCACCCCGTTGGCAGAATCACTAGCCTTTGCAGCTGGATCGTCAGCTTCAGCACCGCCTGCACCGGCAGTTCAAGCCCCTGCTCCCGGAGGCAACGACTCGGACAACTCTGGTGACGATGATGAAGACGACCAAGAAGAAGAAGATGAGGAAAACATCAACGAGCAAGCCAACGAAGAACAACAAGACCACTATGTAGGGTTTTGGCCTGTCACTGAACATTACACCTCAATGTTCGAGACAGGGCACTTCCCTAACCTGCTGCAGGATGTTCTGCACGCGTTGGGAACCTACGTCTGACCCCTGTACGAGACAAGGCAAGTGTACGAGCCTCCTCGGGCTTGCTACAACATCACTCGCATTCATGTCAGGGTGATGGATGCAGGTGATAGAGGGTTCAGGGCTCTGTCAGCACATGAGTCTCTGACACCGCTATCCACCTACGCTGCTTCGGTCAGCGATGCTGCTAGACAAACTCTGTGGTCCCTCAGCCACACCTACCGGCAGCAGCTGCACAATACGAAGTACATGCATCTTCCTCTGCGTATTCGTGGAGAAAAACAGACCAGCATTGTTCCAGGTGGAGCTAATGAAGATCGCCTCAACACCTTAGCTGGTGTGGTGGTAGGTCTTAACACCGACCTGGATAGTGCTACCCTGGACCTCTCTAGGGTACACTTGGAGCTGGAGGATGCACATGCAAAGATCGCAGCCCTGGAAGCTTAGCTTGATGGAAGAAATCCCCCTGAAGTTCAAGTCCCTGTTATGGTGTTATCCCCTCCCTGCAAGAGGATCCGCTATGGAGAACCAGGATCCATCACCAGGCTGCTTTAGATTTTTCATTTATGTTGTAATAAGTTAATGTTTGCGTTAGACGAAAACACCTTTATTACACTATTAATAATAACAACAACCATGTGATGGTGTTGCTTGAAATGTTTGATTTGGATTTTTGCTTGAGTGTAATGGTCTTATGGAATGATGGCCATAAGAGAATAAAAAATATATAACATTAATAATAAGCTATTCCCCTAGAATCTTTTATACTCCTCACTTACCCCGGGAGTGCACTTTCTAACCAAACAGATGGTGAACACTCGATCAGTTCCCAATAACCATCAGAACTAGTGTGGTCAGCAGTTGCCACCACCACCACCCAACCCCATGATGGATCAGTTCATCGCAGCGCAAATGCAACTTCTGCAAGGACTCACAGCTTCAGTATAGCAGATTCAACAGAATCAACAAAACCAGTAGTACCAACAACAACAGCAACACGCACCCCAGGCTAGAGATAAGCATCAGGATTTCATGAGTCATCACCCGCTTGCTTTCTCTCATGCAGTGGACCCTTTGGATGCCGATGACTGGCTTAAGGTCATTGGAAAGAAGTTAGACATCACCCAATGCAATGACCGAGAGAAGGTCTTGTATGCTTCAGGAAGACTTGAAAGAGCCGCGTCCGATTGGTGGGATGCCTTCACCGCGGCACACACCAATGTTGATGCCATAACCTGGCAGGAGTTCCAAGTGAACTTCCGTGCTCATCATACTCCCTCGGGAATCATGAAGCTAAAGAAGAAGGAGTTCCTTTCCCTCACTGAAGGGAACATGACCGTTAATGAGTACCATGATTGCTTCACCCAGCTTTCACGTTACGCCCCAGAGGAAGTGGACACTGACGAGAAGCGCTAAGAACGTTTCTTGTAAGGCTTTATTGGACCCTTGAATTACCAATTATAGAGCCACAACTTTCCCAACTTCCAGAATTTGCTAAACAAGGCAATTGGCCTTGAAAGCAAAAGGAAAGAGCTGTCAAATCACAAGAGGAAGTACCAAGGGCAGACCAGCAGAAATACCCAGCAAAACAACTCCCAAGGTTCTCAGTTCCGCTCCGAAAACTAGAGTGGGAACAACAACTATCAAGCACAGCGCTCTGGACAACAAGGTCAGAGGAGCAGCCAATACCAGAACCAGCAGAGAAGCAGCACTCAGACCGGCCAAAGGTCTAGTGGGCAACATCAGAATCATCAAGGAAGCGCCATGAACACATCGGCCAAGAATAACAACACAACTACCCCAGCCCAACCCAATGGTTGTTTCAAGTGTGGCGAACTTGGCCACTATGCCAACAACCGCCCAAGGCGTAATCAACAGACACCCCAGAAGAACAACAACCAGAGGACTGACCAGAACACACCTGTTCATGGATCTACACAAAACAAGACTCCGTAGAACTATAGTAGAGGAAGAGTCAATCATGTGATAGTAGAATTAGTTCCTAAGGATGCCGACGTGGTGTATGGTATGTTTCTTATTAACTCCATACCTGCATCTGTTTTATTTGATTCTGGATCATCTCACTCCTTCGTAATAAACTCATTCGTGGAAAAACATAATATACCAAACTACCCCTTGAAGAAGAAACTATTAATTCGATCGCCAGGAGGTGAACTTAGAGCCACTCACTCATGCCCTAAGACTAAGATTGAAATTAGAGGCCTAAGCTTTCTAGTAGAGCTGATAATTTTGGAATCAAGTGGAATCGATGTGATACTCGAAATAGATTACTTGACCAAGTATGGTGGAGTAATATCCTATGCTAAAAGGATGGTTACATTAACCAGCCCGCAAGGAGAAAGAATTGAAGTCAATGTCAGTATGCCAGCAAAAGCAGAGGCAATGATAAATCAGTTGGAAGAAAAATCTTTGGAGCACATCAGGATAGTGTGTGAATTCCTAGACGTATTTTCGGAAGAATTACCAGGTATGCCACCTGATCGTGATATAGAGTTTTCTATTGAACTACTACCCGGAACCGCACCAATTTCAAAAAGAGCTTACCGAATGGATGTCAAAGATTTAATTGAACGGAAGAAACAAATAGAAGAATTACTAGATAATGGTTTTATTCGCCCTAGTTCGTCTCCATGGGGAGCCCTAGTTCTATTTGTGAACAAGAAAGATGGTTCAAGGAGAATGTGTGTGGACTATAGAAGCTTGAATGAAGTAACGATTAAGAATAAGTACCCGTTACCTCGGATTGAAGATCTGTTTGATCAGATGAGAGGAGCTAAAGTATTCTCAAAAATAGATCTAAGACCAGGCTATCATCAATTGAAGATACGGACTAAAGATATACCTAAAACAGCTTTCACCACAAGATATGGACTATATGAGTTTTTAGTCATGTCTTTTGGACTGACTAATGCACCAACTTACCTTATGAACTTGATGAATAAAGTGTTCATGGAATACCTTGATCAGTTTGTGGTGGTATTCATCGACTACATACAGTATACTCTCATAATGAAGAAGCACATGAGGATCATCTGAGATTAGTTCTACAGAAACTTCGTGACAATCAGTTGTATGCAAAATTTTCGAAGTGTGATTTTTGGCTGAAGGAAGTCGCTTTCCTAGGTCCTATTATCACCAATGGAGGAATCAAAGTAGACCCCGGAAAAATAAGTGAAAAACTAAATTGGAAACAACCCACAGATGTGTCCAAGATTAGGAGTTTCCTTGGATTAGCAGGATACTACAGAAGATTTATCGAAGGCTTCTCCTAAATAGTGAAACCCCTTACTTCACTGTTGGAGAAAGGTAAAGAGTTTAAGTGGGATGAAGCATGTCAGAAATGTTTAGAGGAATTAGAGGAAAGGCTAACCACTGCACCAGTGTTAATTATGCCTGATATTCATAAAGGATTTGATGTGTATTGCGATGCATCACATCTAGGACTTGAATGTGTGTTAATGAAAGAAGAAAAAGTGATTGCTTATGCTTCAAGGCAGTTATGGAAGCATGAGAAGAATTATCCTACGCATGATTTGGAATTAGCTGCCGTAGTGCACGCTTTGAAGATTTGGAGGCACTACATGACTAGAAACAAGTGTAAAATCTTCACAGATCACAAAAGCTTGAAATACATCTTTACGCAAAAAGAACTCAACCTAAGACAGAGAACATGGCTTGATTTAATCAAGGATTATGATTTGGAAATACAATATCACCCAGGTAAAGCAAATGTAGTGGTAGATGCTTTGAGCCGTAAAGGTCAAGTGAACAGCATCACTACTCATTTGATGTCACAGGAATTGTGCTGGGAAATGGAACAACTCAATCTTGGTATGCTCAATAATATGGAAGCAACAGTTATGGAAGTGGAATCCACTTTGGAACAGGAGATTCATAAAGGACAGGAATCTGATGAGAAAATCAAGGAATTTAAGGCACAGATTAATTTGGGTAAAGCCCTAGATTTCATAGAAGATGAACAAGGCACAATATGGTTTAAAAAGAGAATATGTGTACCAGAAATCGAGCACCTACGCCAACTTATTTTAAGAGAAGCTCATGATTCGGCTTATTCTATTCACCTTGGAAGTACTAAGATGTACCAGGATCTAAAGGAAAGTATTGGTGGTACGGTTTGAAAAGAGATGTGGCTACTCATGTTGCACTATGTGATGTGTGTCAATGATTTAAAGCCGAACACCAAAGACCAGCAGGATTACTACAACCTCTTAAGGTACCAGAATGGAAATGGGAAGAAATCAGTATGGATTTCATAGTTGGACTACCCCATACTCGGGATGGCTATGATTCAGTATGGGTTATAGTGGACAGGTTGACTAAAGTGGTACACTTTATACATGTGAAGACAACTTACTCAGGAGCCCAGTTAGCAGAGTTGTACATGACAAGAATGTTTGTCTGCATGGAGTACCAAAGAAAATCGTATCAGATCGAGGAACCCAATTTACCTCGCGCTTTTGGAAAAGACTACATGAGTCCATGGATACCAAGCTAAACTTTAGTTCAGCTTATCATTCGCAAACGAATGGGCAAATGGAAAGAACAAACCAAGTGTTGGAAGATATGATAAGAGCTTGCGCTCTAAAGCATGGTAGAAACTGGGATAAAAGTTTGCCTTATGCAGAATTCTCGTATAACAATAGTTACTAGGCAAGACTAAAAATGGTACCATTTGAAGCACTTTATGGACGAAAGTGTAGAACACCGCTTTAATGGAATCAGACCGGAGAAAGTCAAGTATTTGGTCCAGAAATTCTCCAAGAAGCAGAAAAGCAAGTACAGATTATCAGAGAGAATTTGAAAACAACACAGTCGAGACAGAAAAGCTATGCTGATAATAGAAGAAGAGAGTTGATATTTGAAGTAGGATACTTCGTATACCTTAAAGTTTCACCGATGACAGGCATGAAAAGATTTAAGGTTAAGGGTAAACTATATCCTCGCTACATTGGCCCGTTCAAGATTTTGGAAAGAAAAGGTGAAGTAGCGTACCAGTTAGAGCTACCCGATAGTTTGTCGGATGTGCATGACGTATTTCATGTGTCACAACCTAAGAAATGCTTAAGAGTACCGAAAGAACAATTACATATGGAAGAACTCAATGTTAAGGAGGATTTGACTTATTTGGAGTACCCTATCAGAATTTTGGAAACATCTCGCAGAATTACATGGAGTAAAGTTATCAACATGTGTAAAGTTCAGTGGAGTCATCATTCGGAAGATGAGGCCACTTAGTAAAGAGAAGATAAACTCATAGCAGAATTCCCCTAGTTATTCTTAGAAGTTCCTTAATCTTGAGGACAAGATTCTTTTAGGGGGTAGAATTGTAACACTAACAAAAGCATCAACTAAAAATAATACATTTAGATTATTAATGGTAAATACGGTAATGAATTTTTCTTTCAAGTTTTAGTTTTTATTGGCATTTAGAGTAATTTTGTTTGCTCATATTTGATTTTTGGATGTTTAGTAGAATTTCTTTCATATTTAAAATTCAATTAATTAATATAGAAATATTGATCCAAAAATAAATATTTTAGTTATAAATAATTTTGAAATAATTATTATGATTTTTAGAATTATTTAAAAATATATATATTTATATTTTTAAATAGAAAAGAAAAAAAGAAAAAACCAGAAACCCTAGCCGACCGATTTGGCCCACTAGGCCCATTAGCGCGCCCACCTCCCTCCCCCTCTCTCTCTCTCTTACAGGTGGGGCCCATCCGGGCCCCTCCTCTCTCCCTCCCTCCTCCCCCCCCGTCGCTGCCTGGCCACGCGCGCCGAGCGCCCGGCCGACCCGCGCCCGACCACGCGCCCTCGACGTCCGCGCCACGCCCGAGCCGAAAACCGCCGCAACCTCTCCTCTCCCTCCCCCACGTTCTCTCCCCCCTCAATGGCATTAATGGCCGTTAATGGCCATTGACGGACGACTGTTTCTCTCCCCGGCTCTCCCTCTCCTCTCCTCTCTCTACAAAGCCCACCCAACCTCTCCTCCCTTCTCTCCCTCCCCGACCTGCCTTGTTCTCCCTCTCTCTCTCTCTCTCTCTCTCTCTCTCTCTCTCTCTCTCTCTCTCTCTCTCGCGACGCCACTGACCGCCGGAGCTCCGCCACCTCGTCCTGCATGCTAGAGCCGCGCCCGTTCTCGGCCACCCCGACGCCGAGCCCCTCGCCTGCTCCCTGCCTGGCCGAGCCCCTCCCCTGCTCGCCGACCCCCTACGCGCGAGCACAAGCTCAAGGTAGAAGAACGCCAATTTTCCATTTTAGTCCCTGGTTTTGTAAATTAAATTAATTCCGAGATTTTCAGTTTAGAAATTATCGAAAAGAGACTCCGATGTATACGTGTAATCGTAAACAAGCCCCGTAACAATATTTTGGACATGTGTATTATTTTATATTTCAAAAAATAAATTATGTCACTAGTCACTAACTTGGTGATTTTCATACTAGAAACGTTTACGATTTAGCACATGGAATGACATTTGTTAGTAGTGGTTTAAATATAATTTTATTGATATAAGTGAGTGGAATAAATAATAAGCCATGTATTTTCAGTCAGATGAAAATATAGATTTTACTAGTCATGATAAATGTATTCATAAGTATAGCAATTAATTACTTAGAATTAGTAAAATATCTACTTATGTCATAATAACCATGATTAGGTTACTAAAAGTCCAATTAGTAATTTACATTAATTCTTAGAATATTAATGTTTGGAGATTTATAAATAAATATTTTTAGCTATACGTATAATTTCCATTTAGAAAGAAAAAGAATAAAACTCAAAAGTCTATTATTAGTAATAAAGAAAATAATTTTCCATAAAGTTTGTCAATACATGTTTATCTATATTATACTAGATAAAACTAGTGTCATAGTCACTTACTCATATTTTCACCAATAATAACTCGCAGTAGTCATAATGAATTAATAAGTATTTATGTTTTAAGACGTATTTATGGGTATAATTGTGCGATGTATTAAGGCAAGTGGATTCTCCCTCTGCATATTCTATTTGTACCCAAGTAATGCATATAATAATGTTTATTTTTTGGATATATTGCATAATTTGATGGGATTTGCCTAAATAAGGATTTCCTAGAATTACCAACCCTATTCCTTGAATTACCCTGGGATAAATACTTTGCTTAGCAATTTTTGCTATTGCCCAACTTGATGAACATGATGTCACTCTTTTAATGATACTATGTTCCGAAAATAAAGTTTATTATGTTGTTAACCCGATGGTTAAATAAGAAAATTGTGTGTTAAATGGAAAATGGAGTGACCACCCAGGCTAACAGTGCAACCATGAGTGCTATCATGGCTCTGGCTTTGGTAATTAACTCTATAGACTTAGTGCTTAGGAACCCTACCTGAAAGATGGGCAAGAGGGGGCGGAAATTGTTTGGTGGCAGCTCATGTTAACATGGGGTGGTAGTCTTGGCAAAGTTACCTCACCCAGTGGGCCATCAATACTGACGTGGAAACCTTAGCGGGTGGCTTTATACTAAGGATGTTTTGTGAAAGCCTAATAATGGATCCCTAGCCATTCACCTCGACAGTGTTTACGGTTCCGATCAACCTAGGCTAAATGGGATACATGGCTTGTGGGTAAAGTTGCACCACCTATGCAGAGTGTAAAACTGATATGTCAGCCATGCTCACGGTTAAGAGCAACCTGGACCCTCACATGATAATTAAACTTAAAGATGGACAATAAATCAAGATCTGATGATCTACCAATGGTTTGCTTAAGTGATTTCACTTAAGTGCTTTTGATATAATCTATTACCTTTGACTAATTGGGATATTTGGGATACACACTTATTAGTAAGATAGGTGTTGCTAATAAAATATTGACCAACTAAAATGATTACTGCTTATCCATAGCCTACCTTGTTAACTTGCATTAATTTTCCCCCACTTGCTGAGCCCCGACCATAAGTGAGCTCACCCTTGGTAATATTTTGATCAGAGGGTGATGCTGAAGACTACGCTGATGATGTTGATGAGTTCTGAGTCTAACGATGCGCCAGTCATCTTCCTATGGAAGATTGTCCATGTTTAATTCCGTCATACTTTGATTGTGATACTTGTTAAAGATACAATGATCCAGTTGATGTAATAAAGTTACTCTACTCCCTTTACGTCTTTACTGCATTGTCTTTTGATATATTACACTTGTGACGTCAATATATTTGTGGAAAATGGATCCTGGCCCACGTATGCTATGCATTCGGTTTTGCCCCCAGAACCAGGTGTGACACATCCGAAGTATAGATTCTATCTTGTTTGGGTTAGCTTCAATTCCTTTTGTTGACACTAGGCACCCAAGCAATTTCCCCTTCTTCACTCCGAAGACATATTTCTCTAGGTTGAGCTTGAGGCCGACCTTTCTAAAATTGGCAAATGTTTCTTGTAAATCGGCGATGTGATTTTCTTGCTTGGTACTTTTCACTATGATATCATCGACATATGTTAGAACATTCCTGCCAATCTGAGGGCTAAGGACTTTGGTAGTCATCCTACTGAAGCTTCCTTCAACATTCTTGAGCCCCTCGGGCATCCGAAGGTAGCAATAGGTCCCACTAGGGGTTATGAAGCTTGTCTTAGGCTCATCTTCCTTCTTCGTCCAGATTTGATTATAACCTAAATAGCAATCCAATAGACTCATGAGCTCCGAAGTAGCTGCTGCATCCACAAGGGAATCTATTCTTGGCAAAGGGAACTCATCCTTCGCACATGCCTTGTTGAGATCCGTAAAATCAATGCACATCCTCCACTTTCCATTAGCCTTCTTCACCATCACAGTATTGGCAAACCACTCTGGATATGTTACCTCTCTAATTACTCACTCCGGAGTCTTTTAACTTTGTTTCTTGCACCTTCAGCTTTATCATCGGACATCTTCCGAAGCTTTTGCTTCTTTGGCATGATAGCCGGATCTACATTAAGTGGGTGCTCAATGACATCTCTGTTGACACCACAAAGATCATTAGCTGACCAAGCAAAGACATCCTTGTTGTTGAACAGAAACCTCAACAAAGTTTTTTCTTGTTCACTAGACAATTGAGACCCCAGCAACACCTTCTGCTCGGCTATGTCTTCACACAGAAGCATGGGCTTCGGTTGGTCTGTTGAGACAACCTTATCTCTTTTATGCTTATACTGTTGATGAGCTTCAGCTTCATCTATGTTATGGATGGCCTTTGAATCTGTCCAGTTTCCTTCAACCCTTCTAGCAGCCTCTTGACTTCCATACCTATGGGACCCTGGTCGGATGGTATCTTCATGCATAGATATACTGGATGAAGTATTGCTTGGAAGGCATTTAATGTTTCCCGATCAATGATTGCATTGTAGGGGATATTCCATATCAACAATGTCAAAAACAACTTTCTCTGTCCTTGTGTTATGAACATAACCGAAGGTGATTGGCATTGTTATCTTATCGAGTGCCACTATCTGCCTTCCTCCGAAGCCACATAGGGGGTGTGTTGCATCATATATCTTATCATCCTGCTCCTACATCTGCCTAAAAGCTTTTGCAAAGATGATATCTGCTGCACTGCCTGTGTCTACAAGGATGATGTGCACCAGGAACCCCTTGATGACACAAGATATGACCATTGCATCATTATGAGGGTAGTCCTTGAGCTGAAAGTCTTCCTCACAATTGTTAAATATTAAGGACCTTCGTCCTCCGAAGCATTACCTCCTCTCGGACATAATGATCATCAGACAAAGGTCATGAAGGAAGTACCTTCATCATTTTATGGATAAATAAGAATACATAAAGATAATAAATATAACTCATTGGTTCGTTCACATTCGTATTTCATAATATACACATGAATATCAACAAAGTTTACAACACATTGATACCTTCGGCTTGTTTGAAGGTGTTGATGCGAGAATGATTACAATCCAGAGTGAACAGTACATGGATATTGTTCACCTATTTATAGGCACGGGACGCAACCCGGGTAAAAGTACATTTATAGCCTTTAACATTTGTTCATAAACATAACATAAACCACTAGGTACTAGTTAGTCTTTTCCTCATCTGTTTGGTCTAAGCCGAAGCTAGTGCCAGCTTCGGCACTTGTCGTTGTTGCTTCCAAACGAGATCTTCGTCTTGGGGACCTTCGGCAGAAAAAGAAAGTCTTCAGAATCACTTTGCTGATGTGTCTTTGTCTTGAGGACCTTCGGCGGAGAAGAAGACCCCAACACATATAATATTACGAAGGAGTAAAATCACAATAAATTTCATGGGCATTTTTTATTTTTTCATATTAGATCTAACAATGTTAACTGCATGTAATGGCGCAAGGGTACAAGAGAGCTTCGCTTTCCAAACAGAGGGATAAAATAACAATTCCAAGACCAGAGAGATAATCACAAATGTCCCTGTTGGGGGCCTTCCTCTTCCGAAGGTCCTCAAAAACGAGACTAACCATATGTTTTCAGTATGACATGGATCGTTTCAGGGGGGTTTCGGCTTAAGAATGAAGGTTTTCTGTCGTGGTAGGGTGAAGATGTAGCCCGAAGGTAATTAGAATGGACGACGAAGCTATAGCCGAAGAGCTTCGGCTTGATGTGGCGACGAAGATTTAATATGATGATAACCGAAAAGGGACAAAGACTATTCAATCCTTAATGATTCGTGTTATGCCTATAGGTGATACTCAAGGGCATAAATGTACTTTTACTCGGGCTGTGTCTCGTGCCTATAAATAGATGAACAGTTGCACCGTACTGTTCACGCTGATTTGTAATCATCTTCTGGTGTCTTCACCTTCGAACAAACCGAAGGTATCAATGTAATATAAACTCTGCTAATGCTCATGTGTGTATTATGAAATATATATGTGTATGAGTCAATAGATTACATTCAATGCCTTTATGTATTTTAATTCTTATCAATCGTGAAGGCATGTCATTCATGACCTTCGTCTGAAGATTATTATATCCGATAGGAGATAATACTTCGGAGGACGAAGGTCCTTGGATTTTAACAATTATGTTATCTTGTTCTTGATTTACAGCATTTGAGAACAAATGATCAACAGTCCCAATTTTTTAGAAAACATCATGTTTTATTATATTAAGTTTGATCAATTATAAATAAAAAATAATTAATATCTTAACCAATCTTACTAAGGATTGTATGTCCTAGTTTATAACACATATATTTTAGAAAGAGTGCAGAAGAGTTTTGCCCACACGAAACTCTCTCCGCTCTTATAAAACTTTTATCATCTATTTTTTTTATCAATATAACGTTATGTCATCATATGTAATACCCATGAAACTTTCGTAAAACACTAACTGAGATTGATATTGTAATAGCAAATAAATATTATTAGATTAATTATGAAATATAGTTTCATTGTAAATTAATCTAACATGTTAAATGTGAATAGTATTTAATTGAATTTTGGTTGAACACGAACCACTTTAACTAGCACGTGACCTATAATTACATCCTTCTTGGACAGAAGTATGGTCAGAAATCACGAATAATATGGCGAATGGAGACCTAGCAATGCTTCGTCAGAATGCTTAGAGTATCCTTCTATAACGCCCGAAGACCGGATTGAGCAATGAACCGAGGCAGGAGGCACCCACTATACAGTCGCAAGCAAAAAAGCATCTAAAATGCAGGGTTTTAGGTACCTTTCTATCATGTTCCGAACCTTCCCACTGCACGCAAAGACGGCAGGCAGGAAAGAGAGCGCAAAGCAACCGCGGTTCCAGGGTCACCCTCCCGCTTTGTTCCCCCAAAGCCAGGACCGACCCAGCCTGATGCGCCCGCTCCGTCGCCGGCCGGTGCTGGATGCCTCATGCCTGGCACGGTGGTGCGCCGCGCACAACCGCAACCAAGGCCACCATGAGCGTCCAGCCGTCCACCAATCACTGCCGTCAATAGCGGCGTACACCACGAGCAACAGATTGTAGCGTGTACGGGCGGTCCAGCGCTATAAATCCACAAAAATGGGCAGTGTCACTTCCTGCTCTGCTTCAGTACGTAGTGGGCTGAGCCAGAAATGGGCACGTCGTTGGCTAGAAGCGTTGCTCTGTTTACTCTGCTGCTCTGCCTGCTTCTTCCGTCCCATGGCCATGGGAAGCTCTCGACCAAGTTCTACGCCAAGTCGTGCCCCAGCGTGGCCGCCATCGTGCGGTCGGTGATGGAGCAGGCGGTCGCCAAGGAGCCCAGGATGGGCGCCTCCATCATCCGCCTCTTCTTCCACGACTGTTTCGTCAATGTCGGTCACATTTAATATCCTATATTGCCATCCGGTTAGCCTAGGCTGCCACTCATCAGACGTCAGTGTGCAGTGCGCGGAACCACTGACATGCATGTGCGCGCGCAGGGTTGTGACGCGTCCATCCTCCTGGATGACACTTCGACGTTCACCGGCGAGAAGAACGCCGGAGCGAACACCAACTCCGTCCGCGGGTACGAGGTGATCGACGCCATCAAGACGCAGGTCGAAGCAGCCTGCAAGGGCACCGTGTCGTGCGCCGACATCGTCGCCTTGGCGTCTCGTGACGCCGTGGACTTGGTCAGTTAGTTCGTCTGTTGCTGCTAACACAACAACAACACGACCGTAATAATCCAGTGTCCAGAACCGACGCTGATCCGCACGCAATGCAATGCAATGCAGCTCGGAGGCCCCACATGGAACGTGCAGCTCGGCCGGAAGGACTCGCGCGCGGCGAGCCAGAGCGCGGCCAACGCCAACCTCCCGGGCCCGGGCTCCGGCGCCGCGTCCCTCGTGGCCGCGTTCGCGGCCAAGGGGCTCTCGGCGCGCGACATGACGGCGCTCTCCGGCGCGCACACCGTGGGGCGCGCGCGCTGCCTCTTCTTCCGCGGGCGCATCTACACCGACCAGAACGTCAACGCCTCCTTCGCGGCGGCGCGGCAGCAGACGTGCCCGCAGAGCGGCGGCGACGGCAACCTCGCGCCGTTCGACGACCAGACGCCTGACGCCTTCGACAACGCCTACTACACGAACCTGATGGCGCAGCGCGGCCTGCTGCACTCGGACCAGGAGCTCTTCAACGGCGGGCCGCAGGATGCGCTGGTCAGGAAGTACAGCGGCAACGCCCGCATGTTCGCCACCGACTTTGCCAAGGCGATGGTGAAGATGGGCGGTCTTGCGCCGGCGGCCGGAACGCCGACGGAGGTCAGATTCAACTGCCGGAAGGTGAATTGAGAATGGCTTGCATTCAGAGACGGGATGACAGGGGGAGTTGTCTGAATTCTGAAACAAAGCACTAAACCGTATCTTTCCCTTTCGTTCCAAGATCAAGTCTTTGGTTCCTGGGCATGATACAAGTGAAAATAATTAAGACAATCTTAAAATGCTTGATGTTCACGCCATATACATATAGGCGTTTTTCCTGTTCTATATTTTTTTCCATTGAAACCATCCTTTAGAACAATACATGTATCGACTGTGAATAATAGAGCTCTTTTCCGAAGTCTCGTTTGAACAAGCTTCACGAAAAAGGTACTCATTCTATTATTGCAGTTGAAAGAAACAAATAAATTAAACTGAGCGATTAAAGATTAATCTATGGCCGTGTTTGTTTCACCCCAACCAGATGTTATCGAGTGACATTTCTTAGATTTGGCTGTGGATGTGCCCGGAAGGGGCCTGGGTAAAAGCTGGGTTTGGTGACAAGGGAACTGTAAATGATCTATGGAAAAAATCCTTGCTATTCGGGCTAGATTGGAAACCAGATTTTTCCACGAGATTTTAATTTTTCCAAGAGAAATTAGTTTATTTTTCCTTGGAAAAATAAAAATCACTTAAAAAATATAGTTTCTAAACTAGCCCTTCAATTTAGTATAGCAAGTATTTTTCTCTTTTATGGATCCTAAAGAATTTCTTCTTTTATAAATCCCTTCTAATTCTTTTATCACCAAACTAGCCTAGAGTTTATTGTTTTCAATGGCACAATTGGTAGACATAGCATAGTTTGGGTTTGTAATTGTAAAGATGGTTAGGTTTGCCAATGAGGTTGTCCAATCTTGTGAAGGCTATCAATACTACACACGACAGACACACGTGCCAGCCCAAGCCCTCCAAACCATACCGGTCACCTAGCCATTATTTGCGGTCTGAGGGTTGGACTTGGTCGGGCCCTTCAAGCAAGCGCATAGGAGCTGCACCCACCTGACCGTAGCGACAGATAAATTCACCAAGTGGATCGAGGCCAAACCGATCGATAAGCTCAAATCATTAGAAGACGCCAGATGGTCACTTGTTTTCAACTACTGTAAATCAAGAACAAGACAACACAATTGTTAAATGTTAAGGACCTTCATCCTTCGAAGCATTATCTCCTTTTGGATATAATGATCTTCAGCCGAAGGTTATGAAGAACACGTCTTCATCATTCATAAAATAAGAGTTTATATGCACGAGATGCGTTGCCCATCCACATATTTATTACATAATGAACATACGAGCACTATCAGAATTTATATTGTATTGATACCTTTGGCTTGTTTGAAGAAGATGACGCAAGAGCGATTACAACAAGAGTATTGTTCACCTATTTATAGGCACGAGACGTAGCTCGAGTAAAAATACATTTATGACCTTAACATGTACACATAATCCTAATACAAAACATCAGGGATTAACTAGTCTTTTCCTCTTCGACTCGGCATCATTTTTAACCTTCATCGCCACCTTAAGCCGAAGCTGTCGTCCTTCGGCTGTAGCTTCGACATTCGATGGTGTCGCTTACAAACAATATCTTCGTCTTGAGGACCTTCGGCAGAGAGGAAGACCCCAACAGTAGCCCCTTCACGGTTGTAGGTTGTTTTTTCATAACGAGCTCGATCCGCGAAAAACACGAAGGCTTCTAGATGCCGAAGGTCCAAAAAACATCTTCCCTGAGCTTGTTATTAAAAACAAATAAAAAATTGCGGCGCTTTACCGGTCCACCGATCAGTCAGTATGTGTGTTTTGGCGGTTCGCCTTCTTCACCTGCAGGGCTATGTAAACAGATGAGTTGGTGAGGAGTTACTACAACATTCACTGTTATTGTGTCATTACGTTGTTGAAAAATTTTACTGATGCCGAAGCTTTCTGCTTTCCATGCACTAGTTGTGCAAACTTCACTCAAACGTCCAATTAATTGAACCTAGCTTCGTCTCAAAGGCTGAAATGGCTAGGATCAGGTCTACTGCTAGACTAACAGACGAAGGTGAAAGTAATGAAGCAACTGAGATGACCCCTATTTCAGAAATGATGAAACATTTTGGGCTAGTTGTTCGCAATGAAGAATTTGCTCCGACAGAAGATGTTGATGTTGCCGAAGTTGAACCTACTATTGCCGAAGATGACAGTGATGATGAAGAAGATGATGGCATTTTAAGCCCAAGCAAACCTAGCCATATTGAGTTCGGAAAATCCACAGTTAAGACGGAGGATTTGGCTTTAATGAAAAAATGGGATATTTTGGAAAAAATGATGATGAATTGATTCGGTTTGCTGGGGACAAAATGGTTCCAGAACCAAGAGACGATGAAGTTGTTGTGTTTAAGAGCTTCTTCAGAGCAGGACTTCGATTTCCTAGGTACGAAATGATCGGCGAAGTGCTAAAGGAATTTGAAATCTACCTTCATCAGCTAACTCCAAATGCTATAGTCAGACTTAGTGTGTAAATATGGGCTCTTTGAAGCCAAGGGAAGAGTGCCAACGCTGAAGGATTTTGTCGGATGCATGAACTCCACTACCCAACTAAGGCCAGAGCTGACGGACTGCATAAGATACTAAAGCTCTTGTGATCTGATATCGCGCCAAGTGGTCGTCTGATTGGACAAGTGAATGGTTTTATGTGAAAGCTGATGAGAAGACAAGGGAGAAGCTTATAACTATGGTGATGAGACCCTTAAATCCATGTGTGACAGATTGTGTGTTTACATGGAGTACCGAAGAAGATCGTGTCTGATCGAGGTTCACAGTTTACCTCAAGATTCTGGAGAAGCTTTCATTAGAATATGAATACCAAGTTGAACTTTAGTACGACCTATCACCCTCAGACTGATGGACAGACTGAAAGAACTAATCAGGTGTTGGAAGACATGTTAAGGGCTTGTGCACTTCAACATGGAGGAAGTTGGGATAAAAGTCTACCATATGATGAATTCTCATATAATAATAGTTGCCAGGCCAGTCTGAAGATGTCACCTTTTGAAGCTTTATTTGGTAGGAGTGCAGGACTCCTCTATACTGGGATCAGACTAGAGAAAGACAATTCTTTGGGCCTGAAGTTATTCAAGAGGCAGAAGAACAAGTCCATATAATTTGGGAGAATTTGAGGGTAGCTCAAACCAGGCAAAAGAGCTATGCTGATAATAGAAGGAGACCACTGGAATTTGAGTAAGGAGATCATGTGTACCTCAAGGTGTCACCACTTCGTGGAATGAGGAGATTCAAGGTTAAGGGCAAATTGTCCCCTCGCTTTATTGGACCATTCAGAATCTTTAGGCGAGTTGGGGAGATGGCATACCAACTCGAGCTACCAGATAAGCTATCTGATGTGCATAATGTGTTCCATGTGTCTCAACTTAAGAAGTGTCTCTATGTACCCGAGGAACAGTTACCAATGAAAGAGCTCAGTGTTCAGGGTGATTTGACTTACACAGAGTATCCTGTCAAGATTCTTGATACTTTGACTCGAGTTACAAGAAATAAGGTGATAAAGATGTGCAAAGTGCAATGGAGTCACCATGGAGAAGATGAAGCTACTTGGGAAAGAGAATAAGAGCTTCGCATAGATTTCCCCATCTTTTCCCTAGACCTTCTTAAATCTCGAGAACGAGATTCTTGTTAGGGGGCTAGGATTTGTAATACCCAATTTGTAAGAGAGAATGTAAAAAGGAAAAAATTTTATTTCCTTTATTTATATGTGTGGGTTGAACCTATTTGTCATCACATGTGAACACCATCTTTAAAAACAAATAATTAATAAAAATATATGCCACTAAATTATGCATCATGCTGGAATTTTTATTTGGTGTGCATTTTGTGACAACATAGAATAATGTGAAAAGAAATATATTAAAGTCCAAAGTGGAATTTGACATCTAAAAGGAATTCTGGAAATTAGAAAAAGAGAAGAAAATAAAAATAATTTGGAGAAAAATAAGTAAATAAAGATATGTGATTCCTATACTAGGGTTTGAATTTGTATAATGGACTCAAAGGTGAAACTCCTAAAAGGATTCAAAATTCAAAGTTGGGAATTGAAAATAAAAAGGAAATAAAATAGGAAATAAAATAAAATAAGAGAGAGCCTACCTGGGCCGGTTTCCCCCTTTTTGGCCCAACTCAGAATCACTTCTGTGCGGCCCACCTCTGCATCCCACACGACGTCGACTCGCTGCGCGGTGGGGCCCGTTTGGCAGCAAGTAGCGTGCGTGCGTGTATTGACTCGACTGACTCGCTGCGCGGTGGGGCCCAGTGACCAGTCTCAACGTCGCTGTCGTCTTCTCCTCCGCGAAGGTCGCGCGGCGTGAACCGACCTCGCCGCCACGACCGCGCAATGCTCGCTCGGACCGTTGGGGGTTGACCCTATAAACGCTAGCGCTCGGTGCCCCGTGACCACTCTTCGCCCCACCTAGCCGCATCCACGCCGCCGTCGGGTTCTCAGTGTGTCGCCGCTAGAGTGAAGCTCCGCTGCTGGCTAAATCCATATTGCGGGGGTGTTTGGCCGTGGCGAAGCGTCCAGGGTGTTCGTGGGGGACCTCCAGGGTTGTTCGTGACACATTCAGGCGATATTGTCCATCGACGCGCTCCTAATTGCTCGTCGTCGTTCAATCACCGTCGCAGAACCGCGTTGCCACGTGGACAGAGCAGTCGCCGATCCGATTCGAGGTAGATCTACCCCCATCTTCCTTGATTCACTCTTCGTTTCACGTAAAACAATAGTAATCGGAGTTTAACGCCCTTAGCTGCGTGGCCGGAGATCTCTGGCGATGGCGCGCCACCGTCGTGCTCTGGTTTGGATTCACCGGCGTCCGGCCAGGGGGATGTCGGGGTTCGGCCGTTGGATTTGATAGGTGCGGTCTTGATTAGAACATGGATACCGGTTCGGCCTGGGTTCATCCCCACCGTCCGCTGCGAATCAAACGGGTGGCAAACAATCTGAGTACTTAAAAAAATATACACCGTTGATGCGTGATCCGAGGAACCGCATTGCTCGTGGATTCCAGATGGCGTTCGGTCTAATCTGGGCCATCCAGGAAGGATCCAACGGCTCCGATGGGCCGATACCCTTTTGGCCTGACATTTTTGCATAAGTGACCTCATGTTTCCGTTAAAACAACCCACAGTCCAGGGACCCTATTCACTGAGTCTAGGTTATCTTGCGCAGAGACCCCTGTCTTCTCTAGAAACTGAGGCCCAGTCCAGAGTTCATAGGAAATGGATAATTAATAACAGGAAATGATTTTGATGAGAAAATAAATGCTATAACTTGTATAAATCATAGAAAATTCATATAAACTCTAAATTAATCCATTCCACTTCCTATAATTTTATAATATTATTCTCTATCAAATAGTATCTCTGTTTTTACATGAAAACAGTAAGAAAATTTATTTCCCACTTAATCCTATTTCAAGCAAATAAAATCTTTGGAAATTCATATCTTAAAATCTATAACTCTAAAATTAATGATTCCTGTTCCTAGGATTTTATTTTAATGTGTAGATTATTATTATGTATTTTGTTTACAAATTTGGTGTGATGTTAATTTTCTTTATATACTGTGTTTGTTTGTATTGTGGCGAGTAGAAGAGTCTGTGACTGAGGATCCTGGTGACTAGCAGATAGAAGTAGCTGTGCAGGAGCTCATTGAAGGCAAGTTGTGCCCTTGACCACTTTTATTACCCAATAATGTTATTTATTATCACTATTCAATACATAGGTTTAATTTTGATGGGACTTAATAGGTCACCCTAGATTGTTTATCTATTTTACCTTGATATCCCTGAATCACTTGGGTAGTTTTGCTATTGCTTTACATGATTTTTGGGATAATATTTCATTATATCCATGTTCCAATTATTTTGTTATTCTATTTATGTTCATGTCAAGATCATTAATGTTAATTGGAACATGGAGCTTAACTTGAGAAATACGTGCCACCACAAGGGTGGAATGTGACACCCTTGGCCACTAATTAGGAAAGCTAGTGGAAGACTGCCTTACCCGAAAGGGGCAAGGGCAGTAGGGGAGTTGCATGCAGGGAGGTTCTCGGGTTGATTCTGCTGCGATGGCAGTCAGACGGGGGATTCTTGCAAGTGCTCTTCCCATAAACTGTAGCGAGTTTTCGAAAGCTAGTGGAACTTTATAAAGGGCTCGTATTACCCTGCCTCGCTTCCTTGGTAGAGGTGTATGGGGCCCGTACAACCCCGTCGCAGATAGGTAACATGACTTGTGGGTACATGGTACAACCTCTGCAGAGTGTAAAACTGATATACTAGCCGAGCTCACGGTCATGAGCAGCTCAGGACTCTCGCATGGTTAATTTATGGAACTTAAATTCAATTTGTCATTTGCATTGCATGGGATTACTTATTAATTTTGTTCTATTACTTTTATTAAGGTTTGGTATTTACTTACATCTAGTAACTGCTAATAAAATTTTGAACAACTAATTAAATGCAATGCTCAGCTTTAACCTCTGTTGTTGATTAGCCTTACACCTCACATGAACTCCCATCTTTGGTGAGTTCATGCACACTGGTTCCCCACAACTTGTTGAGCTATGATCATGTGTGAGCTCACCCTTGCTATCTCACACCCCCCCACAGGAGAAGAACAGGTGGTTCAGGAGGAGCCGCAAAATGAGGAGTTTGATCTGATCTAGGTGGTGTCTCCCAGTTGACTTATTGGCGCCAAGGATGATCCTTAGTTCATTTTATATTTACCTTTTATTTTGTAATAAGACTTCCGCTATGTAATAAATACTCTGATGTTATTGTGACATTTATCTCTATACACTCTGTTATTATATATGTTGTCTTCTTGGCGCATGTATGAGATGCACCCGACTTTGTTCCTTAAAGCCCGGGTGTGACAGTTGTCAGTCCCAATCCATATACTTCTAGTATATGAACATTTAGGTATGAGTACATATCATTTGCATTATCCTGATAAATCATTTAAAAAGAACTTAAGTTCTTCACAACTTGTTGAGCTATGATCATGTGTGAGCTCACCCTTGCTGTCTCACACCCCCCATAGGAGAAGAACAGGTGGTTCAGGAGGAGCCGCAAAATGAGGAGTTTGATCTGATCTAGGTGGTGTCTCCCAGTTGACTTATTGGCGCCAAGGATGATCCTTAGTTCGTTTTATATTTACCTTTTATTTTGTAATAAGACTTCCGCTATGTAATAAATACTCTGATGTTATTGTGACATTTATCTCTATACACTCTGTTATTATATATGTTGTCTTCTTGGCACATGTATGAGATGTCGGCTTTGTTCCTTAAAGCCCGGGTGTGACAGTTGTGTCAGTCCCAATCCATATACTTCTAGTATATGAACATTTAGGTATGAGTACATATCATTTGCATTATCCTGATAAATCATTTAAAAAGAACTTAAGTTCTTCATAACTAAAAAATAATACTCCTCACGCTTGCTCTTGGTCCTATCATGAAGTACACATATATTGGACCAAAGGGCATGATCATCCTTGTGATTTCATACTCTATTGAAAGCATTTTTGCAAAGGCCTCTAAATATTGTGTTCTTGGCATTAGTATTCCATTTATCATAATAAATTCCATCACCAATTAATATTTTGGGTTCCCTTTGTTTAGGAAGCCCTTGTGTGGTGGTTCTAAAAACTCTAACATCTACAGGCACAGGGTATGCTTCCATACGAATTTTCTAATAAGGAAAATCATCATCCTCAAAGACAAGAAAGGGTCCATCCCTATCGAACATCTTTACTCTAGGCAGTAAAGTTTAACTAATGAGCATGAGGCTCAAATTGGCTAAGAGGAGTGGTGAATTGTTCTTCTCTAAATTTTCTTATGCAAATTTAAACCTAATCACAAATCCAAGGTTCATCCCGAATGCCTAATGATGTGACAAATACTTTTGCACCCAAATTTTCTATCCTATACTAGCATGTAAATTCTAAGAATATAAATGCTTGAATTGAATTGCCCAAATATAAATGTGTATAGTAAAGTAAGGATTAGAAGACTCCTCGATGTTTTGTCAAGGTCTTAGAGATTTAACACTCTCCACTAACCCTTATTGGAGCACCTGCCAAGGGTGTCATTCCCTCTTGGTCTATGCAAGGACCAAGTGCTTTCTACAAGTTTTGGTTCTTTGCTACTTTGAAACAATGAACCATTCACAACCATATACAATCCTGAGTCGGATCACCCCCAAGCTCTCCAAGCAATCACTACTCCTAATCACAATTGAACCATCTAGGTGATGTCAATCACCAAGATAACAAGCACAAAATCTCACTTGACTGAGCCAAGCTTAATGAGATCAATAGATGTACACTAGTTCCTCTTTATGCACTAATGAGGTTGTTAATCAAGCGATTTTAAATTCTCAAGTCCCACACTAGGCAAAATATCTCCCTCACACTCCAAATAGGTTGCTTCAACTATTTAAATGAGCAAGAGCACTAGTGTGGGCTGGTTGGTCGAGTATTTATAACCTCCGACTCACGAACTATTTGTTGTAGTAACTCTAGGCAGAAAATGTGATCATCGGATCATCTGACGTCCAAGGATCGGACCAATTCTTATGGTCTAACAAGACACAATGGTAACTATGCACTTGGTATGTCGAAAATAGTCATTTGAGTTATGGTCCAACGAATTCTGTTAAGTGGCCATAGAGTATTTCATGAGCGTCGGACTACTCCAACGATCATCGTCGAATAATACGCTTGGTGTATAACTCTATGATCACGACACCATTAAGTCTAGATGCTTTCAGCCTAGATGTCTTTGTTTTTTTATCTTTATGCTTTTTTCTCTAGATTGGAATTGGTTTTGGACACAGATACTGAGGCGTCGGACTCACTCTGATTTAGAATAGATCTGCAGTTGGTTTCGGGTGCGTGTGATGCATTGCTACTGTGCGTTTGTTGCCTCGGGACAAGTGTGAAGTCCTGTCATGCCTAACTCAAGCTCGAGATTAGGGTATATAGTATTCAATGTTTGGGATGCACCAACTCAGCGAAACAGAATTGATCACTAAACAAACCGATTTTACTGACTTTGTTGAGATGGATTGGGATGTAAACTAGAGTATCCAAGCAAAGCCTACAGTGAATTTACTCACTCGATCTTAACTCTCCTTATGAGTGAAACGATAAGCTAGGAAGGCGGCATCTGTCAAAATGACAATGTTTTGAGATACATACTCGAATTAAAATCCAGCAGTAATGCTACCTTTCAAACCGGTAGTGTTTACTGGTATATATGACTACGTTACTAAACATTTTCAAGACTATTTACACGGACGAAAAGGTTTGTTGCTAATTTGGCACTGCATGCACACTCAAAACTAAACAATGTGGCGCGCGGCCTTGCCTATGAAGATTGCATCTGCAGCAGGAGTCAACTAGCTAGCTGAGGGTATACCTCGATCTCGTCACGCAGACAAGACTACAAGAGACACCAACAACTACTCCAGTGCACTCTGCACGGCGTAGCAAGTTGCAGTTTTAGAAAGATGATTGCAGGAACATGCGCTAACCAAACAAGCGTCCTCTACACCGATCCGATCTTGTGATTAGTTTTTTATATTACTAGTTTTGGAGCAGTACTACAGTCCAAGCCTAATCTGCCCACCGTCACCTTCTCGCCAGGCTACGCCGTGCGCGCGCATTAGTCAACCGATCCAGCGCGAGTTCAGGCGCTCGACCATATGGGAAGGCAATGCAAGCACCAAACTGGAGCCACGGCACACTACATATACGCAGCTCCGTCCTTGTTCCTTCCCATCGATCAACCACATCCATAGGGATCGGTAACCAGCAAGCTTATCATCATCGTAACTATAGCTAGTCGCATTTGCAAGTCTCAATCCACATCCACAGGGATCGCTATTAGCTTTAGCCATGGCCAAGAGCGCAGCATCGTCGGTGGTTAGGTGCTTGCAGCTGCTCACCGTGGCTGCGGTGCTGGCCGGTGCTGCTGCCGGCGGCGGGCTGTCGACGAGCTTCTACAGCAAGAAGTGCCCGGACGTGCAGAGCATCGTGCGGGCCGGGGTGGCGTCCGCCGTGGCGGCGGAGAAGCGCATGGGCGCCTCCATCCTCCGCATGTTCTTCCACGACTGCTTCGTCAATGTGGGTGGCCGGCACGCAGCATTAATCTGTCACCAGCTGTTTCCGATAGATGCATGCACGCACGCGCTTGTACCAAACGTCATTACTGATGCATGGGAGCGTGGCCTGTGCCCTGTGGTGGGGGGGTTCCTCTGCTTCGTTCGCACTTGTGTTATTTGCAGGGATGTGACGCGTCCATCCTGCTGGACGACACGGCGACCTTCACCGGCGAGAAGAACGCCGGGCCGAACGCCAACTCGGTGCGCGGGTACGAGGTCATCGACGCCATCAAGGCCCGGGTGGAGGCGTCCTGCAACGCCACCGTCTCCTGCGCCGACATCCTCGCGCTCGCTGCCCGGGACGCTGTCAACCTTGTATGCATGCACGGCGCAATGCAATGCGTTTACAACAATCTACTAGCACGACGACGACCTGACAATACATAATAATGCAGCTAGGCGGGCCGTCGTGGACGGTGTACCTCGGCCGCCGCGACGCGCGGACGGCGAGCCAGAGCGACGCGAACGCCAACCTCCCGGGGCCCGGGTCCAGCCTCGCCACCCTCGTCACCATGTTCGGCAACAAGGGTCTGTCGGCGCGCGACATGACGGCGCTGTCGGGCGCGCACACCGTCGGGCAGGCCCGGTGCGCCACGTTCCGCAACCGCATCTACAACGACGGCAACATCAACGCCACCTTCGCGTCGCTCCGGCAGCAGACCTGCCCGCTGGCCGGCGGCGACGCCGCGCTGGCCCCCATCGACGTCCAGACCCCCGAGGCGTTCGACAACGCCTACTACAAGAACCTGATGGCCAGGCAAGGGCTGTTCCACTCGGACCAGGAGCTCTTCAACGGCGGCTCGCAGGACGCGCTGGTGAAGAAGTACAGCGGCAACGCTGCCATGTTCACCGCCGACTTCGCCAAGGCGATGGTGAGGATGGGCGCCATCAGCCCGCTTACGGCGACGCAGGGCGAGGTCAGGCTCGACTGCAGGAAGGTCAACTAGCGCCAACTGCTGCTGGATTATCCATGGATATCGATTCGCCATTCGTGTGTTAAAACTTGCAAATTCCAATCCAAGTTGGATCGTCGAGCTGGATAGTGTGTCGTCAACAGTCAAAATTGCGTGGCGGCTCGTCTCGTAGCAGGATTAAGCAATTGTTTCTGATTATCTTACGTGGCAGGAATAATCCTGTTCTTTTATCTTATCGGCAACTGTATTGATAAAATCCGTACTAGTATACATGTGGAATACGAAAGTCTGCTACATGACTTATTTCTTTCTTGGTGGTTACAATCTAAAAATGTGATATGAATGTCCAAAACTCTAATAATATAAGGTTAACTTCAGCAAATTATTCATCCACGTCTCTTATAAGTTCCAAAAATTTTAACTTTAGTTCTGAAAATTATTATTTTCTCAGTTCTTTTTTATATGTCGTATTTTAGTTTAAAGTGAATTATTAGGCGACATATATTTGAGATTAGAGATGGTACGTTTTTAAGTTGATAAAAATAATTAGAAGTGATAAAAAGGTTTTTCTGGTAGTCACAAAAAAGCAACTCCTAAAATGATAACTTCAGCTACTTCAAGAACGATCTATTCTTGCCCAGAAGGGTGGCGCACCGCCACGGCCGTCTATGCTGGTTGTGCTCAGATTCGAAGGAGAAAGACACATTTCACATCCGCATATGGTACTCGCCTTCCACAGTCTCGTCATCTCGTGGCAGCAACGATTAAGATCAAATATAATAAAAAGTTATAAACCGGCTCAATCATGATATAGAGGAGAGAGAAGAGAAGAGAAGGATGAACCCAACTGTAAACTAAAATGTTTTGTGAAATAGATAAGTGTGGTCTTATAGTGTGTTTGGTTTGACTTTTGGCTTTGGTTTTTGCATCATAAAAGCCAAAACCAAACCAAATGACCGGATCCAGAAAGCAACTTTTTGTAAATGCCGACTTTTTCGCAGTGTAAAACTGAAAGCACCACTGGGCCTGTTTTTAGTGGCTTTCAGATAGATTTGTGAAAACATATATCGAATAACTTTTAACGGCTTTTAGTGGTTTCCACCAAACGGTTTTTAGCTTTTTAACAGCTCAGAGTTCACATCAGCTTTTTTTCACAGCTAACAACCCACAACAACTTTTTTCACAGTCACAACCCAACCAAAGAGACCCTTATATTAATAGTAAAGAGCTACTCCTTCCGTCCACATTCAGTCCACGTGATTTAATTGTTTTAGGTTTGTCCTAAGTCTATACTATCAACTTTGATCGGTCATAGGATGTTTCATAAGATTTTACAACATACAAGTAAAATTATTAGATTCATCATGACTTAAACTATTATAATATGTAATTCTCTTAGTTTAAAATAAGTTAATCTTATATATATTGTTAGTCAAAGTTTAAATAGTTTGACTTAGGACAAACCCAAAACGACTAATTCATGTGGACGGAGGGAGTAGCCACAATATAGATGGACTAAATGGTAGGCTGCAAAGATCCTAATAGCAAGCGTTCAGCTGTACTATTAAACTTGCTCTAATACTGATGCAGTGACTTTATGTGTCCCATAAACACAAAATGGACCCCGCCACTCCCCAAGTCCTACATCAAGATGACAATAGAGATCTGATCTTTGAATTCCTATAGAAAACTCCACCAAATATTGTATTTCATAATTGTGATAGGTTTAATTTTTTTGTACAAGAATGAAATGGTTAAAAAAACTTCTTCATAAACTTATGTGGGACCGGGATAAAGATTTTTCTCCCGCATGAGGCATAGATGGAAAGACATTTTGACGGGGAATAATTCTCTATTGACATTCTAGATCCCACATGTCTCCACTCAACACATAGATCACATCTTCCCATGCTCACGTCTTGATCAAGGGCACAACAATCTTATGGTTGTGATCCATTACACACCTTATGAATAAATACATGGAGCATGAATCGGTAGGTGAACCGACGTTTGTCATAGCCTCCTCTTCCTTACAAAGTCATAAGGCTCGATCTTCTTGTAAGCATGGTTAGTGGAAGGAAGGTTGTCACCGCTACCTCACCGTCTTTGAATCGAGAGTTATCATACTAATGGCATCATCCTTCAATTCTGAAAGTATAATATATTAGTTTCTATGTATCTAGTGGCTAGAGTTATGGGTATAAGATCCTAGATCATCTAAGAGTGATATCAAAGCATGAATGTTGCCTAGACATTAACCATACATGTGCAAAATCCTTTGGTTTTAGGGATGAATCCGAGAAAACCCCTAAAAGGCTAGGATCCGTCCATTAGATAGCAAAACCCACAAAAGGCTTGGATCCAAAAGAGTTTCAAAAATCTTAAATTTAGTCAACAACAATAGTTAGGAGTGATAAAACAAAATTGATATACACAAAAAAATTAACTCCTAAAATGGTAGTGACATCTTCTTCCCAAGGCTGGATGCAACGGGAGGTGGTATCAATCGCAGGGGAAAGTCGATACCGACTTGTCTAATTCTAATAGTGGTTGGTTCGGCTAGTCGGTTGGTGGGTCTATCAACTGGTCAGTTAAGTCGGTACCGATCATGTTATAGCCAGATTGATCGGTACCGACCGATGTATTGGATGGTCGCGGTGAATGCTGTGTGAACCAGATGGCCAATCAGTGCCACATGCAGCGGAGGGTGCCACCCCACACGACCACAGAAGCTCAACTTGTGGTTAGGCTAGGTTTAACGCTGGTCGATAACGACTGTTAACACGATTCGATTGGTGGTTGGTAACGACTACTGATAGAGCCCGACGGACAATCGACACCGATTGTGCCAACCCCAACGTCGTCCACTTCGATCGATCGGTCGATAGGCATATCGACTAGTCGGTACCAATCCATGTGCTAGACAATCTGGTCGGTACCGACCTGGACCTTTAGGTATCGATCCACGGCTGGTCGTTGGCAACATAACACATTATGATTGGTTCACACGTGTGTCCCATCATGTACTTATCTTTTAA
The DNA here is from genome assembly GCF_902167145.1 of Zea mays. NCBI lineage: Eukaryota > Viridiplantae > Streptophyta > Magnoliopsida > Poales > Poaceae > Zea > Zea mays. The sequence goes on along the minus strand of NC_050104.1, from coordinate 72,392,340 downwards.
TTTGTTTGAGGTGAAAAAATTCTAAAACTACAAAATTATTAAATGTATTTTGAGTTATGTATTTTTTGGATTTAAATATTATATTTTATATTTTACAAATTATGTGATTTTTATTTATAGTTTATGAATTATATAATTCCTATTTGTTGTTTATGAATTATGTAATATTTATTTATTTAATTATGTACTTGGATTTTTTTATTTTTAATAAAACATTATATTTTTATTTTATCTAAATTTATGTTCAAGAAAAGCTGATGTGGCGCTGAATGACAATAGCTTGATGTTAAAGACTATACACTAGAATGCTTTAGTTGTAGCTTGATGCTAAAGACTATACACTACAACACTTTAGTTAACTGCTCGCTTCTCTCTTCTCTCTATTTATTTTTATTTTATGTATATTATTGTTAGTCTACTTCATTTAAATTATACTTGAGACCCATCCGTGGCGACATTATGGGTCCCATCGCCACGAAATGGACTCAGTCGCTTCTCAAGTCCCACATGTCAGCGCACCAGGATCAGTGGATCACATCTTCCCAACTCCTAAGCCCCCTAGTCCCACCATCTCGAAGCTTTCTCCCCCACGGCCCCACCACACAAAACCTCTCACCCCGTGTCGACGGTCACCATTGCGCCTCATTATCGGAATCTGGCTCTTTGCCGAGTGCTCGGCGATTTGCCGAGTGTAGTTTATCGGGCACTCGACAAAGAATTCTTTGTTGAGTGCCACTCTTGGTGAACTAAGACTCTCAGGACAGACCTTGTTTGCTGAGGGTATAATACTTGGCATAGAAAGACACTCGGCAAAAGAGGCTTTGCCGAGCGCCAAGCTCTCGGCGAAATGCGACGCTTGGCACAGAGCCGTCTATTGTTGACAACCATTAACTTTGATGAGTGTCAGTCGTTGACACTCGGTAAAATATATTCTTTGCCGAGTGTCCTCTTGTAGGCACTCGGCAAAAGTATACTTTGTCGAGTGTCTTCTCTTGACACTCGACAAACAATATTTGTTTTTTCTTTTTACACCAAATCTTTTGTGGTGTTTTCCTTCAGTATATAGACCTACATGTTCAATTTTGGCACAATTATCAAAGTGTTTGCTATAACTATTAAATTTAGTTTGTTTAATTGAATTTCTTCGGATAATTCTGGTTTGAACAGCAAGTCACTCGAAAAATAGAAAACAATGAATGCAAACATGATATTCATGTTATTTAGCATATGATACAATCTATTTGAGGAGCAGACTGGAATTTTTGAGCACCATGCTCACGAAATACGAATGTGAACTTACGATCTAGTTGTTTAAAATTGTATAAAACACAACAAAGTCAGAAAATCATGAAACTTGTCGACATGTCATAATATCATAAGAAGAGGCTGTGATAAATATTTGGCAGTGTTTTGTTAAAGTTGTCATGCGCTATGTGTAGAAACATAGGTGTCATTCATATGAAATCATAAAACATGAATATCATGACATGTAGACAAGTTTTATGATTTTCTTACTTTACTTGTGTTTTATATAATTTTAAAACAACTAGATCGTAAGTTCATGTTCATGTTTCGTGAGCATGGTGTTCGGTCTTTTCCTAAAATAGGCCATATTTTGTGCTAAATAACATGAATATTATTTTTGTATTCGTTGTTTTCCATTTTTCGAGTGACTTACAGTTCAAATCTGAATTGTTCGAAGAAATTCAATTAAACAAATTAAATCTAATGATTATAACAAACATTTGATAATTGTGCCAAAATTGAACATGTAAGTCTATATACAGTAGGAAAACACCACAAAAAAGTTTGGTGAAAACAAAAACAAAAAATATTCTTTGCCGAATGTCAAGGAAGACACTTAAGAAATTATACTTTTGCCAAGTGCCTACCGGGAACTCTCGACAAAGTATTTTTTTAAAAAAATAAATAATCTTTGTCGAGTGCCCACAATTAGGTACTCGACAAAGAAGCCCCCCTTGGCCGATTGCCTCCTGTAGCTCTTGGCAAAGGGCCTGGCAAAAGGAGGGCCACTGGATCCTTCTTTACCGAGTGTCTAGAAGGACAAAGGCTCCGTCACCGTCACTTGTCGTCGTGACGGTGACTTTTCTTTGTTGAATAACAGACGACACTTGACAAAGAGTTTAACGAATGTTCGATAAAAAGTATTCGGTAAATAAGCTGTTGCCGATGTACAGTTTAACGAGACTTTTTTGTCGAGAGTTATATTCAGCAAAAAGATTATCGAATGTTTTTTAGGTTTTGCCGAGTGACTTAAGAACACAACAAAGAAGCTATGTGCGGTAGTGCCTACTAATGGCAAACAGATTTCGGCATCCGCTGTGTTTCGGTCCCCGCTGGTGCCCATGAAGATGAAGCGCCGCCACCTGCCGCCCATCTTCCTCCTCGCGCTTGCGCTCTGTTCTTCGCCACCGGCTGTTATCTCTCCCTCCCCTAGGCGCACCTCGGTTCGCCACCGGTGGCAGCAACGGTGACACGCTCGTCGGCCACCTCGTGGACACTGATGTTGGCTGGATCCAGATCCTGGTCGAGGCGGTCGTGCTGGTGGCGAACGCATTATAGTGTCCACCTTCCCCAGTCTCAGTTACCACCACCGCCTCCTCTACCCCTATGTGTCGACCCCTATTGCAGCAACGCCACCTCTGTGTGCCGCGGAAACGGACCCTGCCCTGCCATCGCGTCGCATTCCACGACCCCCCTCAGCGATGGCGCCCTGCGTGCTGCAATAGGGGTCGGCACGCTGCACGCTGATTTTTTGCTGCATGCGCAAGGCAAGGAGGGTGCAAATCGCTACTGCGCGGATTTTTTGCTTGTGGATTGTTTTTTCAACCGACAAAAGAATGGAAAGAAATAGATTTGAAAGTTATTAAAGGTGTGTTTTTTTAAAATTTTGTTATAATTCAACGATTAATAGGGTGTTTTGGGAACCCTTGAAAATGCTCTAAAAGCATCTCCAAAAGTGTCTTAAACTAGTACCCTATTTTGAAATATAGGACTCAAGTCAACATATAAAAATTAGTTCCAATATCCTATTTCGCAAAAAAAATAAAAAAAAATATGTGGCACGCCATGATATTACACAAATAAACTACATATCAGATTAGTGTCATATCCTTATTTTCTATACTAGATCAATATTATTTTTTTAATAATATAATTTACTTCCTAATATATATATATATTATCTAAAACTTAACTATTGGAGTTTATTTGTTTTAACACATTTTAAATGACGTAGTATTTTAAGACACTATTTTGAGGCATACTTGAAGATGCTCTCAGACCTCGTTTAAACTAGACGAAACTTTTCTGTTTCTTAGGTTTTTCAGTAAAAGCGAGCTGATTCTTGCAAATATCCATGCATAACTTATGTAAAATTCTTATGTTCCAAAAAAGTAAAATAAGAGACAACGTCTGAACCCTGAAACAAAATACCAGTGCCCAAGAGCAGGTATTCTTTGTTTAAGTTGCTGTAGGCAGCATGGGTAGGATAGCCTCCTGGTTTTGCGAGCCCACGGCACGGCCACGTGCTGGGAAGTCGGAATGATGCCCGCCGCCTCTGTTCATCGCCGTGGATTGGTTGGCCCCATGCGTGTCCTCATTCGCCACGTCCACGTGTGTTTTCACTGTTTTGTTATCCAGTGCCATTGAACCGTACGGCGTACCTGCCCGTCCTGTCGGCCGCGACGAAACCCACGGCCCACGGGCAAAAACCGGGCATACGCATACATAGGTTGCCTGTACGACTGTACCCAGACTTGTGAGTGTATTCTGGCGGTCAGTGATCACAAGATTAGTAGCATCTAGAGATGTCAAACGGGAATTCCTTAGCGGGGATTAACTCCCCAGACCTGTACCCATGAACGTAGATCCGCTCCCATCCCCGAACTCGAACCCGACCACGGGTACAAAAATCCTCCCATACCCATTCCCGACCGGGTACTAAATACCCATGGGTATCTATACCCAACTCGATTATTCAAAAATTCAGAAGTTTAGGTTTTTTTTACTTTGTTGGCTGTTGCCTCGGTGGCTTGGTGCTTCTTTTCTGTTACAAAAGTTTCACATGTGATCAATCCCAACTGGTGGCAGTTATTGCCGAAGGGTCGCACCCTTTGGAGACCCTGTGTACTGTACTATATATACATCTATCTCTGCAATAAAGAATCAGTCCCTGCCATTTGTCTCTCTCCCTTTTTGTCTTTCTCCATTTGCCACTGAGCACTGCAAGATTGTAACACGTTATCAGCACTGTCTCAAGGAGAAATCAGAGAAGGAGAAGAACACGCTGTTCTTGACAAGAACAGCAAGATCGATCTACACATCAACAGCAAGGTATGGAGCATACCGTTTCCATGCGCATACGTCGTATGCGCGAAGTTCTTCATGTTGTTGATGATGCAATGTTGGAAGCGTTCACCGTTGGGCAAGCCACAGCACTCCCACCGGTGCACGAGATCCCTGAACGCCGTGTGCAAGTGCAAAATGTGCACTTCTGCGTTCTCCATGGATGGACAGCGGTGGTTCCGCTGCCGGTGGTGGAGTGTGGACTCCCCATTGCATCTCCGTCGCCACCGGCGCCGGTGTTTGACGCAGGATCGTCTGCATTGGCCCCCATGGATGTTGACTTGGCGGCACCACCACCGCCCCCGCCCACTGCAGCGGCAGTTGCTCGTCGTTCGCCATCTCCACCAGCGCCTGTGGTCGTCGGGACCATTGCTGCCCGTCGTGGACAGCCCCCACGCGAAGTCGATGCTCCACGTGGACGCATCATCTTCACTGGCCATCGCCCAAATGGGGTGGCCCCGTCTTCCTCCTCCAATGGGAGGGCCTAATGGCCCTCGATCTGGCCGCCGCGTCGGCCGTTTGGAGGAGGGGGGTGGGGGAATGGCGAAGCAAGCCCTGTGCTCGGCGCGGCACTGCTCTCCGGCGTGGAGCAGAGGACATGCAGTGGAACTGCGATGTCAGGCCCGACCCGGCCATAGCTCGCCTGCCAGGCTCGGCCGCGGCCACCTGGCGGCGCTCGGCGCGGCATAGCGCTCGGCGCGACCGACACGAGGAGCAGTGGCTCTGGCCAGGCGCACACGCCCTGGCGGCTCGGCGCGGCCTCCTGGCGGCGCTCGGCGCGGCCTCTGCGTGGCCACAGGCGCGCTCGGCGCGGACTCCACCAGGCGCGCTCGGCGCGGCTCCACCAGGCGCGCTCGGCGCGGCCTCACGGAGGCGCTCGGCGTGAGGCGCTCGGCGCGGCTCCACCAGGCGCGCTCGGCACTCGGCGCTGGCGAGAGCCGCCACGGCGGGCCCGCTGGCCACCTCCCCTGGCGAAACGCGGCGGCGGCTGGGAGCTTCTCGCTCCCTGGCGACGCCAAGAAAAGCCCCTGGTGGCGACGGCGGCTACAGGGGCGGTTAGGGTTGGAAACCCTAGCCGCCCCAAGATGATATAGGCTTTTTGGGCCTCTGTTGGGCCGTCTGGGCAGGCCAGCCTGGCTGGGCCGGCGTGCAGGCCGCCTGGGCTGCTTTTCAGAGCCTAAAATGGTCTACATTTACCATTTTAAGTTCTGAATTTCAGTATAAGACTCTGTTTTATATGTAATTTCAGTTCAAAGTTATCTTAGGCGTCTAAATTCGTGATTTAGACTGCATATATTGTAAAGACATATCTGTTTTATTGTACATATAGCAGATTTTAGTTCGTGAATTATTGTTTGTTTTTACATTAATAATTCACATATCTCTACTTGCTATTATTTACGCATTCATTTATGTTTGCATATAAATATAGCATTTATTAAGTTCAGACTTAATAAAACTCATGCAAAAATGAAATTACATTATTTTGGATTAAGAGCATAGGGAGATAGAGTCCTAAGCATTGGTTGCACTAAATTCTTTTATAGAATTTAGTAGCCCAGAGACCGTGCTTATGGCAGCATTTGGAATGCCTATCTCTATGAGGTCTACATCTCTTGGGATGACTACCTATACGTGCTATCCAAAATAACAGGATATGAAGTTATTGAATTTTACTTTGATAATTAGTAGAGCATGGGTAGTGGAGACCTAAGCATTGGCTGCAGTTTGTTCATCCGTGAACTTATCAGCCCAGTGACCGTGCTTTTAGGCAGCAAGTTTCTTGCCCACTACTAGATCTACCTCATTAATTTGAGGATTATCTATACTATGCTTACTAAAATTCAAAGTATTTATTCAATAGGAAGGTTTGGAACCTTCAGGAAACTCATATCACATGTAAGAGTTATTGAATTTTACTTTGATAATTAGTAAAGCATGGGTAGTGGAGACCTAAGCATTGGCTGCGGTTTGTTCATCCGTGAACTTATCAGCCCAGAGACCGTGCTTTTAGGCAGCAAGTTTCTTGCCCACTACGTAGATCTACCTCATTAATTTGAGGATTATCTATACTATGCTTACTAAAATTCAAAGTATTTATTCAATGGGAAGGTTTGGAACCTTCAAGGAACTCGTTACATATGTAATTTTAAGAATTTTTGCATATTGAGCTTACAACATCACCATTGTGACTATTAATTTATGCGTAAATTAATAGATGTCCATGGTAATGACTGTAGGAACATGTCAACCAAAGAATTCGAGGAACTCGCCCTTGATGGGCATAACTACCCAACTTGGGCTTCAGATATTGAAATAACTTTTGCTTCTCATGGGATCATTGATGCCATTGCAGCACCCATCACTGGTACTGATCCAGTGAATGAGGTTAAAAAGAACACAACACTTTTCCTTTTGAGGCTTTACATCCATAAGGACCTTAAGCAAGAGTACCTTATGGAGAGATGCCCTCACAACTTGTGGAAAGCTCTCAAAGAGCGCTATGAACAGCAGAAGGAGCTCATATGGCCGTCAGCCAACCATGAGTGGAACCACCTTCGACTGCAAGATTTTAAATTTGTTGCAGAATATAACCACGCTCTTCATAGCATTTGTTCTAAATTGAAGTTTTGCGAGAAAGAGCCCTCTGAAGCAGACAAGATAGAGAAGACTCTATCTACCATGCTTCCAGAGGACAGGATATTGCATCAGCAGTATCGCTCTAGCAATTTCCAGAGATATTCTCAACTTATGCACACATTGACCCAAGCAGAAAAGCATCATGAGCTTCTTCTAAAGAATGCTCAGCAGCGCCCTCCTGGGTCTGCCCCTCTGCCTGAGGTACATTTCAATGTGCATAAGACTGAGAATAAGAAAGGATTCAAGAAAAACTTCAAGAATCCTCCTGGACCTCGCAAATTCAATAAGAACAAATTCCACAAGAAAGGTAAAGGAAAAGGAAAAGGAAATGGCAAGCCTCTACCATCTAAGGGCAATAGAGCTTGCCTTAAATGTGGTACTGAGGGCCATTTTGCTAGGGATTGCACTTGCCCTAAGCACCTTGTTCTTTTGTATCAATAGTCCCTAAAGAAGCCAAAGTCAGATAAGCCTAGTTTTGAGGCTCATTTCAATTCTACTGAAGCACCAATTGAGGTTGGAAGTTCTTCACTGGCTTCTGGTGATCTGAAGAACACTCTTGCTAAAGAGCACCTCAATGTGGTTGACAACAAGCCTCCACTTCTACAAGAAGATGAATCTGATGATATGATCATTGAGTATATGTCAAAGGATCCATTTGGAGATTTGGCATAAATCTCTCATGCTTGGAGATTTGATCATGATCACTGTGGCTTGTGTGGTTGTTCTATACTGTCTTTATAATGTTGTTGTAATAAGTAGAGGTATACAATCTCATGTTTTGAGATGTAACATACTCTACAGACCAGTGTTGGGTCCTGTGAGTAGTGCGAACTCATTGGATGAGTCGCCATACCATTATTGTAATATTGTTTCGACATTGTGATATTTAATATCATGTTATGTATAGTACTAAGTTGCATCACAAAATTCTTATTCAGAATTTTTATTTATGTATAGATGCATAATGATGACAACTCGATGGAAGAGGAATTATGCCTTGTGGACAGTTGTACCACAAACTCTATACTTAGGGAGATCAAATACTTTCAGACTCTTAAGAAAAGAGATGGGAAAGTTTTGACCATCGCCGGACGCGATGCTGTGATAGTTGGCTCTGGTCGAGCAACTATTACCCTCCCCATGGGTACTGAAATTGTGATCGAGGATGCATTCTTGTATCCTGATTCCACACGTACCCTCCTAAATTTTAGAGATATCCGGCAAAATGGATTTCATATTGAAACCCATGATGAAAATCAAGAAGAGTTTCTCTTCTTGACCAAGCCAAATAAATATGGCAAGCGCATATGCGAGAAAATTCCATCACTCACGTCAGGGTTGTACTATACATATATTAAGAGCAATGCACATGTTGCATATAAGGTAATTTTCCAAGATGTTGATGCATTCCAGATTTGGCATGATCGACTTGGTCATCCTGGCATAGGGATGATGAGGAAAATTACAGGCAATTGAATTGGTCATAATTTGCCCACAACAAGTTTTCCCAAATCTCAGGATTTTGTTTGCACCGCATGTGCAACTGGGAAACTTATTTTGAGACCATCATATCTCAAAATTAAAGCTGAACCGCTTAAATTCCTTGAAAGGATTCAAGGAGATATTTGTGGGCCAATTATGCCAACTTCTAGGCCGTTCAGGTATTTCATGGTATTGATTGACGCATCTACTAGATGGTCACATGTGTGTTTACTATCAACACGCAACCATGCATTTGCCAAGATAATGTCTCAAATTATCAAGTTAAAAGAAAATTTTTCTGAACATCGGATTAATTCAATCCGAATGGACAATGCTGCTGAATTCAAATCTCAGGCATTCAATGATTATTGTATGGCGCTGGGGATTCAAGTACAGCACTCGGTACAGTATGTCCACAACCAGAATGGTTTGGCTGAGTCACTAATCAAGAGGATTAAACTCATAGCAAGGCCATTATTGATGAATTGCAAATTGTCTTCGTCGTGTTGGGGTCATGCAGTTCTGCACGCTGCTGACCTTATACAATTACGACCAACTGCATACCATTCAACATCCCCAATACAAATGGTACGTGGAAATCCTCCAAGTATTTCCCATTTGCGTAAATTTGGATGTTGTGTATACATTCCAATCTCACCACCTCAGAGAACAGCTATGGGCCCACACAGGAAAGTGGGGATCTATGTGGGATTTCAATCTCCGTCGATCATTAAGTATTTAGAACCCTTAACAGGGGATCTATTTATAGCCCGTTTTGCTGACTCTATTTTTGATGAGGAACATTTCCCGGCATTAGGGGGAGAATTTAAGTACAAAAAAGAATGCCAGGAAATAAATTGGAATACCCAATGTGTTCCAGGTTCTGATCCACGTACTTCAGAAACTGAACTGCAAGTTCAGAAAATTATACATTTGCAAAGACTTGCAAATGAACTGCCAGATGCATTCACTAATTACAAAGGTGTCACTAAATCATTCATTCCTGCTAGGAATGCACCAGAAAGAGTGGAAGTACCGAATAAGGCCACTCAACTCCTAGAGAGGAGAAGTATGGTGAATAAGCGCTGTTCTGTTGCTAAGAAGCAAAGAACAATACTGAATGCAAAAGGACACCAATATGATACAATGTATCATGTGGATTGTGATGATCCACAACCCAGCTCGGATGTGCACATAACCGAGGCTGGGACATCGGAAAATCCTAGACACATCAATTTGGGAAATTCTGATGAGTCTCTAAGGAATGATGAAATTGCCATCAACTATGTTGAGACTGGTGAAACATATGATAGAAAAGCTACCAATGTCGACATATATTTCTCCGAGCATATTGCTGAGGACCTTCAAAATGATCTAGATCCTAAGACCATGGCAGAGTGCAGTAAGCGCTCAGATTGGATCAAATGGAAGGCAGCAATCGAAGCGGAGTTAGCCTCGCTTTACAAAAGAGAAGTTTTCTCTGCTGTAATACCTACACCACGTGATATCTTCCCTGTGGGATATAAGTGGGTTTTCATTTGGAAACGGAATGAAAATGGTGAGGTAGTGAGATACAAAGCAAGGCTAGTAGCACAAGGGTTTACGCAAAGACCCGGCGTTGATTTCAACGAAACTTATTCACCAGTCATGAGTGCAATAACATTCTGATATTTAATATCTTTGGAAGTGCAAAATCGTCTATCTTTGCAGTTGATGGACGTAGTGACCGCATATCTCTATGGGTCACTGGAATCTGATATATACATGAAAGTTCCTGATGGAATAGATGTACCGAATCCAAAGGCAAAACGCAACATGTATTGCGTAAAGTTGCAGAAGTCATTATATGGCTTAAAACAATCGGGCAGAATGTGGTACAACCGATTGAGTGAATTCTTTTTACGTAAGGGATACACGAAAAATGATGATTGCCCGTGCGTCTTCATCAAAAGATCCAAAGTGGGATTCTGTATCATATCAGTTTATGTTGATGACCTTAACATCATAGGAAATAAACTTGATATTGATGAAGCACGTCATCATTTAACGACAGAATTTGAGATGAAGGATTTGGGTAAAACCAAATTTTCTTTGGTCTACAACTTGAGCATTTACCTTCTGGAATCCTTGTACATCAAAGTACATATACCCAAAAGGTATTAGAAAAATTCAATATGCATATGTCTTATCCTTCAAAGACTCCCATGGTGGTCAGATCTTTGGATTTAGAGAAAGATCCATTCAGACCACGGGATGATGAAGAACAGACATTGGGACCGGAGTTCCCATATCTCAGTGCTATTGGTGCATTGACGTATCTTGCTAACAATACCCGGCCGGATATTGCTTTTGCAGTAAATTTGTTAGCAAGGCACAGTTCTGCTCCAACGAAAAGACACTGGGTTGGCATTAAGAATATTTTCCGATACCTAAATGGCACAAAGGATCTAGGACTCTTTTACAAGAGAAGTAATGATCCTAGTTTAATTGGGTATACAGATGCTGGCTATTTATCTGATCCCCACAATGGCCGATCGCAAACAGGATTCGTATTTTTACAAGGTGGAACTGCCATCTCGTGGAAATCATCTAAGCAGACTTTGGTGACCACGTCCACCAACCATTCTGAAATAATTGCATTATTTGAAGCATCACGTGAATGTGTATGGCTTCGTAGAATGGTGAATCATATACTCACAACTTGTGGTATTGGTTCTCTTGACTCACCAACAATTATCTATGAAGATAATTCAGCTTGTGTTGTTCAGATGGATACATGTTATATCAAGAGTAATATCAATAAGCATATTTCTCCTAAAATGTTTTATCCCCATGAACTTCAGGAAAAAGGGGATATAAACATCTTGCAAACAAAGTCTTGTGATAATCTTGAAGATCTATTCACAAAGTCTCTACCATACTCTACATTTCAAAAATATGTGGAGGGGATTGGTATGAGAAGACTTAAGTGCTTGCAAGGTTCAGGGGGAGTAATTCCCCATGATATATAACCTGTATTGAACCATCATATTACACTCTTTTCTTTGTATGAGTTTTGCCTTGCTAAGGTTTTCTCATCCAAAGTTTTTAATGAGGTAATATCAACAAAGCTATATGCTTCATCATTGATTTTCCCCACAGGGGTTTTTATACATGATGATTACAAGCATATTTTCTTTTGGAGACTATGTGAGATTATTCTCATTATCTAAAGGATATTGTATACTCCTTATTTTTCCCACAGGGTTTTTGAGGAGATCAAATATTGGATGACAACTTGCAGATGATCAAATGTATTTGGGTTGATCAAGGGGGAGTGTTACAAAAGTTTCACATGTGATCAATCCCAACTGGTGGCAGTTATTGCCTTAGGGTCGCACCCTTTGGGGACCCTGTGTACTGTACTATATATACATCTATCTCTGCAATAAAGAATCAGTCCCTGCCATTTGTCTCTCTCCCTTTTTGTCTTTCTCCATTTGCCACTGAGCACTGCAAGATTGTAACACGTTATCAGCACTGTCTCAAGGGGAAATCAGAGAAGGAGAAGAACACGCTGTTCTTGACAAGAACAACAAGATCGATCTACACATCAACAGCAAGGTATGGAGCATACTGTTTCCATGCGCATACGCCGTATGCGCGAAGTTCTTCATATTGTTGATGATGCAATGTTAGAAGTGTTCACCGTTGGGCAAGCCACAACACTCCCACCGGTGCACGAGATCCCTGAACGTCGTGTGCAAGTGCAAAATGTGCACTTCTGCGTTCTCCATGGATGGACAGCGGTGGTTCCGCTGCCGGTGGTGGAGTGTGAACTCCCCACTCCATCTCTGTCGCCACCGGCGCCGGTGTTTGACGCGGGATCGTCTGCATCGACCCCCATGGATGTTGACTTGGCGGCACCACCACCGCCCCCACCCACTGCAGCGGCAGTTGCTCGTCGTTCGCCATCTCCACTAGTGCCTGTGGTCGTCGGGACCATTGCTGCCCGTCGTGGACAGCCCCCACGTGCAGTCGATGCTCCACGTGGATGCATCATCTTCACTGGCCATCGCCCAAATGGGGTGGCCCCGTCTTCCTCCTCCAATGGGAGGGCCCAATGGCCCTTGATCCGGCCGCCGCGTTGGCCGTTTGGGGGAGGTCTCGGCGCAGCACTGCTCTCCGGCGTGGAGCAGAGGACATGCAGTGGAACTGCGATGTCAGGCCCGACCCGGCCATGGCTCGCCTACCAGGCTCGGCCGCGGCCACCTGGTGGCGCTTGGTGCGACCCACCGAGGCGCTGGCGCGGTCAGGCGCTCGGCGCGGCATAGCGCTCGGCGCTCGGCGCGACCGACACGAGGAGCAGTGGCTCTGGCCAGGCGCACACGCCCTGGCGGCTCGGCGCGGCCTCTGCGTGGCCACAGGCGCGCTCGGCGTGGCCTCCACCAGGCGCGCTCGGCGCGCTCGGCGTGAGGCGCTCGACGCGGCTCCACCAGGCACGCTCGGCACTCGGCGCTGGCGAGAGCCGCCACGGCGGGCCCGCTGGCCACCTCCCGTGGCGAAACGCGGCGGCGGCTGGGAGCTTCTCGCTCCCTGGCGGCGCCAAGAAAGCCCCTGGTGGCGACGGCGGCTACAGGGGCAGTTAGGGTTGGAAACCCTAGCCGCCCCAAGATGATATATTCTTTTTGGGCCTCTGTTGGGCCGTCTGGGCAGGCCAGCCTGGCTGGGCCGGCGTGCAGGCCGCCTGGGCTGCTTTTCAGAGCCCAAAATGGTCTACATTTACCATTTTAAGTTCTGAATTTCAGTATAAGACTCTGTTTTATATGTAATTTCAGTTCAAAGTTATCTTAGGCGTCTAAATTCGTGATTTAGACTGCATATATTGTAATGACATATTTGTTTTATTGTACATATAACAGATTTTAGTTCGTGAATTATTGTTTGTTTTTACATTAATAATTCACATATCTCTACTTGCTATTACTTACGCATTCATTTATGTTTGCATATAAATATAGCATTTATTAAGTTCAGACTTAATAAAACTCATGCAAAAATGAAATTACATTATTTTGGATTAAGAGCATAGGGAGATAGAGTCCTAAGCATTGGCTGCACTAAATTCTTTTATAGAATTTAGTAGCCCAGAGACCGTGCTTATGGCAGCATTTGGAATGCCTATCTCTATGAGGTCTACATCTCTCGGGATGACTACCTATACATGCTATCCAAAATAACAGGATATGAAGTTATTGAATTTTACTTTGATAATTAGTAGAGCATGGGTAGTGGAGACCTAAGCATTGGCTGTGGTTTGTTCATCCGTGAACTTATCAGCCCAGAGACCGTGCTTTTAGGCAGCAAGTTTCTTGCCCACTACTAGATCTACCTCATTAATTTGAGGATTATCTATACTATGCTTACTAAAATTCAAAGTATTTATTCAATAGGAAGGTTTGGAACCTTCAGGAAACTCATATCACATGTAAGAGTTATTGAATTTTACTTTGATAATTAGTAAAGCATGGGTAGTGGAGACCTAAGCATTGGCTGCGGTTTGTTCATCCGTGAACTTATCAGCCCAGAGACCGTGCTTTTAGGCAGCAAGTTTCTTGCCCACTACGTAGATCTACCTTATTAATTTGAGGATTATCTATTCTATGCTTACTAAAATTCAAAATATTTATTCAATGGGAAGGTTTGGAACCTTCAAGGAACTCGTTACATATGTAATTTTAAGATTTTTTGCATATTGAGCTTACAACATCACCATTGTGACTATTAATTTATGCGTAAATTAATGGATGTCCATGGTAATGACTGTAGGAACATGTCAACCAAAGAGTTCGAGGAACTCGCCCTTGATGGGCATAACTACCCAACTTGGGCTTCAGATATTGAAATAACTTTTGCTTCTCGTGGGATCATTGATGCCATTGCCCATCCCCATCCCATACCCATACCCATCCCCGACCGGGTACTAAATACCTATGGGTATCTATACCCGACCCGATTATTAAAAAATTCAGAAGTTTAGGTTTTTTTACTTTGTTGGTTGTTGCCTCGGTGGCTTGGTGCTTCTTTTCCACAGGCCCATACGACCATACTTGGTCGGTAGCCCACCAGGCGTCCAGGCCACAAGTAACTGCTCACTGGATTGCTGGATGGTGGACTAAAAATCCTAGATGCTAGATTGTTCCGGTTGTGGGTATTTTTCCCCATGGGTAATCGGGTTTGGGTTTAGCCCTCCCAAACCCGAACCCGCCATACCCGATGGGTAAGGAATTTATTCCAAATCTATACCCATGGGGATTTGTTTTAACCCATACCCTAACCCTAATAGAGGAATTCCCCACGGGTAATTGGGTTTCGGGGCCCCATTAACATCTCTAGTAGCATCCGAGCATCTGTCAGCACACGTACACGTCATCACTATTATAAACAGGTGGTGTGGAAATTATAATCAACTTAGAGCATATACAACTCAATTAAATAAAAGGTCTCACGTCTCTAGAATTTAAGTGAAAGAAATGAAGAGACAACATGATTCTATACATATTATGTCTTGACTGTATTTATAATTTAGAGACTTAGATTTGCGTCATATAGTATTTTAACTGTCTCTTGTACTTGAAAAATCGAGTCAGCTCTGGGTTATACATGACCGTAGATACAACTTTATGGTTCTCTACGTACAAAATACAACTTAGATACAACTTGCTGAAATGGGGTGTATCTAAGTCTCATATCTTAATACATGTATCCGGATTTCTTGTAATGAATTACGCTCGATCAAATGTGTGCACATAACTTTGTATACGAAATCGCCGACATCCTGTACTTGTGACGCTGCAATGTAGAAACACAATGTTGAAACTGAAACATGCAATTTACTGAAACTTCAAACTGAAACTTGCATTCAAATATTGAACCATTCTTTAATTTAGATATAGAAGATAAAATTTCAAGAAACACGTTTGTTGGTCACTTGTTCTCGAATGTTGTGAATCAAGAACAAGGCAACACAATTGTTAAACATTAAGGACCTTCGTACTTCGAATCATTATCTCCTTTCGAATATAACGATCTTCAGACAAAGGTCATGAAGGACACACATTCATCATTCATAAAAATAAGAGTTTATACACACGAGATGTGTTATCTATTCATATATTTATTCCATGATAAATATATAAACATTATCAAAATTTATATTACATTGATACCTTCGGCTTGTTTGAAGGTGATGATGCCAGAGAAATTACAATCCAGCGTGAACAGTGCGGGGGCACTATTCATCTATTTAGAGGCGACCGTAAGGGTTCGTGCGCTATTACATTTATGTCCTCAACAATCACATACAGAGTTTACAAGATGTCACAAGGACAATATCGCCATTTGTATTTAATAACTTGAGCAACACTTTTTCCTTGTATCGTCTCATTGTTTTGCCATGATGAAGCGTGCTTCGTTGTACTTCTCTTCAGTTATGCCGAAGCTCTTCTGGTGACGAAGCTCCTGTAGTATTCAGTAATATGCTGAAAGCAAATAGTTAGCTGTGTTTTTGAGAACCTTCGCAAGAGGAAGGCCTCCAACAGTAGCCCCTCGCAGTATTAGTTTGTTTATTTGTAAAAAATTCAGACTGCGAAAAGAACGAAGGCCTTTAGTCGAAGGTCCGAAAAAACACCTTCCCTTCGCTAGAATAGCGAGACATTCTGCATTATGGGCCCCACCACTCAGTGGTGTTTTGCGTATATATGCGAGGGTTCAGGCTGAAAATATTTTTCACGTTATCAAGCTTTTTGTGTTGGGTTGTTGTTTTTGCTTTCTAATTCTACAACCGCAATTGTTTTCGAGCTTCGGCTTCTTGCTGTAATCAACGCTGAAATGGCCAAAGAGAAGAAAAGTGTGGATCTAGCACTTGCTGGTTTCTACGAAGCCATGGAAAGAACCAATGTTGAGAAAATCACTGACGAGATGCTACCTGGGCTGTTTGAAGACTCAAGTGACAGCGAAAGTTTTGATATTGAGAGTGTCAATGATGATGCCGAAGATCGGCCATGGAGGCCGAGTCATGTTGTTTTTGGAAAATCCACTATTAAGAAAGGGCATATTGAAGCAATGAAGGGAAAATATTTGCATGATATATCCATAGTGAGGGCTGGAGGAGAGAACACTATTCCACTTCCTGAGGCAGACGAAGTGGTGGTATTCAAAAGTTTTATGAAGGCTAGGCTTTGCTTTCATTTGCATAAGATGCAAGTCGAAGTGCTGAAAAGATTTGAAATTTTCCTTCATGAGCTTACTCTCGAAGCTTTGATTAAAGTTGGAGTTTTCATTTGGGCGATGAGGAGCCAGGGGCTGGAGCCAGACGCCAACTGCTTCTGCAATATACACGAATTGTCCTACCAAACGAAGGCAGTTGGGAAAGAACAATGTCATAACAACTTCGGATGTTATAGCTTCGTGTACCAGTCTTACGCGAGGTATCCTACGCCAACCTTTCAGAAAAATGGCCGGGCTCACAGATGAAGCAATGGTTTTATGATAAAAATGATTTGAGTGAGAGGGAAGATGTGAAAGGCGTGATCCAACGCCCCATTCGATCGCGCTTTGGCATGAGGAGACCTTCTATCGCGGGTGGTAACGAAGCTCAGGCATGTTATATGGCCTTCGACACAGTGTGCAGCTACATTTGCACTAGAGATTTGGTTCAGGAGCATATTGCTTTCAAGGTATGGGCCCTTTTTAATGATTGGGAGATGCCGAAGGAGACCGTTGCTGGTTCCAGTGTAGGCGGCCTAGTTTATCTGAAATACACCTATCACTATATAAGTCAGTTTGGCGAGCCAAACGATGAATGGCTTGAGGCTGTTGACGTAACCAATGACGAATTGCTGGGGGCTTATTCGAAGGCAGAGGACGAAGCCATGAATACTGCCTTTGGTGCACGCGGGAAGAGAAGGTTGAACAGAGTCTTCGATGATTCGCCTACCCTGACTACCGTTTTCCGGCTCAGAAACAAGGATCGAAGAGGAAGATCTCATTTAAAGCCTCTTCCGCTGCGCCGAAGCCAAAAAAGACTAAGGTTTTGACTCATCGGCCGAAGCTGCATTGTTTAGAGGGAGCTGCTGTCGTGCCTACTTTGGAAAAGATGGAAGCTATTGAATATGCCGAAGCTACCCCTTTGGGGAACAGATATCCCCCAGGTCCACTAGAAGGCGAAAACCCTTGCATGGGGCTACGGACCAGTCACCCCACAAGGTTGCCTCATCGTGGGCCAGGCAAAGACTACAATTTAAATGGGCCGACCCAAGAAGGCAATGGGCTCATGCCAGGATCGCCCGCGGATTATGTGTAATCTTAAGGGAGCCGTCCGTTTTTCCCGCACCCGGTGCCCTCTAACGTCGGAGATGCATCAGGATGAAGCCATTGGGTTTTCCTTAAGATAAGCTAAGTTAGTTCGTTATTTGCTAGGTGATAAGCTGGAAGAGTGTGATCAGCGTGTGCGTAGGAAGTGTCCCACGGTCGTGTATATAAGCCTAGGGGACACCCTATCATATTGATCTCAATAGCACCTCTCCATACGGGAAACACCACTTGTAAACACACCACACATACAAAGCCACCCCAGGAAGTAGGGTATTACACCTCTCAAAGCGGCTCGAACCTGTAGAAAATTGCTTGACTCTCTCTCTCTCCCCCCTCTCGTGCTTCCGGCATGAACCATCGAGCTACGATCAACAACACTATCCTACCCAAAAGCACCACGAGGGTACCCCCGGGTGTGCAGTCGAACACTAGAAATCGACAGCTGGCGCGCCAGGTAGGGGGTTTGTCGTTGGTCAAAGTTAGTTCAATGGCCGTCGCCTTCAAGAACAAGATCATCTTCAGGCAGGGGCTATGGTCCCTTGCAGACCGGGATTCAGGAGCCCTTGGGAGAAGGAGGACCAATCAGTCAGGGCTTCGCTAACCTGAAAAACTTCGTTGTCCACCTCACCCACTAAGGAGTGGACACAATCACTCGGAAGAAGGAAGTAAACATCCTGAGTCAGGGAAGGAGAACACACCAAGCCACCTTTCTGATAACTCCACCCTCAAAGGAGGATGTGAAGAAGAAGACTGTCGTGCCGGCTCCTTTCTACCCTAACATCCTCTTCATCCAGGGGAGGTTGGAGTCAACGCCAATCTCCAACGATGAGCCTACCATACAAGGGGAGGAACCTCCCTAGCGTGATGCTCGGCGATGAAGAAACAGACGCCGAAACATGCGGCGACATCATGAAGCTGGGGAACGGGATCCGGCGCAGCCCGTGTCCCGGGATGAAGCCTCAGAAGTGGGAGAAACTCCCGACGAACGAGTACATCGAGAAAGACGTAACTCCCGCCATCGTGATCGCCGACAGGCTTAAGATCGGGAGCGAGAGCTAGCCGAACAAGACACTAGGCTCCAGCGAGAGAACCCTCTCCTTGCTCGAAACCTGTACCCCGATTTTGCTCGAGCACTAAACACGCCGAGTGAAGTTGGAGGAGTACTGGCACAGATAGCCGATAGACTCCCGTGAACCCCAGACGTGGAAGGTTACCGGTGAATGCTAACACAGGCGGCCAATCATCTTCTACCCCTCGCTCATCCAGCGAACGACCTGTGTCACACCATCTATAGCCGACGAGACGCACGAAGCACCATCAGCGCTTCGCGTGACTGACGACATGAAAATGAGATGAGGCACTGAGAGGAGTACGGCCGAGATCACAATGTACCGGCACGAAGTCGTGCCACCCGAATTGAGTCGTCGGCAGCTTCAACCAGTGGTCCATTCCGGGGACGGTCGAGACGGTCTACTACCGACTCCCCCTAGGACCGATGACACGAACATCGGTAGGAGGATACGTGCGGAGTTTCCGCACTTACTCCCCGTCTCCAGGCCATCCAATGGCCTCCTAACTTCAAGGTATCCAACATCGACAAGTACGAGCCTAAGCAGGACCCAGGAGGCTGGTTGGCCATCTACACAACCGCCACCGGGCTGCTGGAGCAAAGGAGGACGTCATGACGGCATACTTGCCCATTGTCCTGGAACAGGATGCGCTGCATGTAACACCCCTGGTGTTACTGTCACTAAAACTTGAGCATAACATCATAAGCATTGGCATATCATGTGTTTGTCACACCTAGAGTGCATTCACTAGGCAAAAATTTCAAACAAAGTTGTATTGATGGGACATGTCATGAGCGAAACCCTAGGGTACAGAACTTAACCCTAAACTGGGCTTAAAAGAGTAAACAAAGCCTAAATAAGAGAAAAACTTCAAAGCTTATTAGTAATAATCATAAAATGTCACCATTAATGGACTGATGTGGCATCCAAACCCTAGAAGTGCTAGAAACCCTAAATAGACCCCTCGAAAATCCTGGACTGAAACCCTAGGGGGTTATATGCAAATGTGGCACATTTTTGGACCTAAGTGCAAAAACCATGGAATTAGGGTACCTTAAGTCATATAGTTCACATGTTTGAAGAATTGCAAAAGAAACCTTGAGATTTGGGCCAAATAGCAAAAGGACCTCTCTAATAATCTTTGGTTGAGTCTGAAAAACAGTTGAGCAAGGCTAACTTTGGAGCTTTGTAAATCCAGAAATACAAAGAATTTGCCTAGGGTCAATATATCAAACTTGTAGAGCTACTATAGGAGAAAAACTTTGCTATAGGGATTAAGCCTTGGTCACATGCAAAATTTGGAGTAAAATGAGCCCAAAGTCGGGCTATTAGACTGCCCTAAGTCTGAATTCAGACTAACAGTGAGATTAGGCAATCTTTGAATTGGGATTCGACCATGATCCAGTCATTGTTTGGCTATGATTGCTATAGCAAGATTGTAGCTGGATCATTGGGCAACAACTTTGTTACAGGCAGATTAACAAGTTGTTATGTAAAAATTGGAGATCTAGGCCCTACGAATTGGTCTGTCAGGCGCTCTGAATAAGGATTCCAATGTACAGTAGCTGAAAAAGATCCTAAGATTCATCACCCTTCGCCGCCGGTGATCCGCCGTCGCAATTCGCGCTCGCCTGGGAGATTCGTGCCACATGAAGAGTGGATAACGTCGAGCGTGGTAAGAATATCCAGCGCGGGGTGAATCCGGTCGCTGGCCGGACCGGTCGCCGTGTCCCGCCGTGGTTAATCGCGCTGGCATCACCGGATTTCGCCGTTATCTGGTCAGGCTACGTGCCTCGACGCCTTACCACGTCGCAATAAGCCACTCTTGGTAGCTCGTTCATCGCCTCAACCACTGCCTCGGGAAAGGCCACGAATCACCGCGCCAGTGACTCAGTCCCTCTCTCCGGCCATCGCGCGTCTTCTTAAAACTAGCCACCACCGCCGATGGCATCTATAAATTGCCGCCCCAGTGAACTCCGCTAGGTAATTACGCATCCATCACACCGGTCCTTACCTCGGATTATCCACCAGAGCCTCCCAATTTCTCTCTTCCCCCAATTCGGTTCTCTGCGCCGCCGTGTGTAGGCTCGCCGTGGCCAACACTCTACAGGTCCGTTCACGCCTTAGTGCATATGTCAGTGAGAAAGAGAAACAGTGGAAAGGAGTCTTTACGGGTTTTTCAAACGACCAGGGACCTCTATGGAAAATGGGCACCGCGGGCACGCGCGGGCGCGTTTCGCCTGTCTTGGGCCGGCTCGGGCTTAGATTGAGCCCGTTACTATTCATACTTTCTCTTTTTCCTTTTCTACTAAGCTTAGAGAATTTCTAGAAAATTGCAGAAAATGCTAAAAATGCAAGACCAAATTTGTTAAGTTCCTAATTTTTCATAGTATTTAATAAAAATAGTTTCATGATTTTTAGTCCAAATAGGAAATTATAGAGTATTTAATATAGCCAAAACCCATACTTCTGGAGTTTTAGAGAATAATTAATAATCCCAAAATTCACCAAACTTTTTAGATAAGCTTTAAATATTATTTAGAAGCCTTGGGTAAAATTTGGTTTGATTTGGACCATGTTTGGTACCTAGAACCCAAAACCCTAATCCCCTGCCCTATCCAAAAACCCTAGTTTCCCGGAGATCCGTGAAGGAAAATTATATTCAAGACATTAGATAATATACTTTTCATGAGCATTACATGAGCATTCTTGATTATTTATGGCCATATATATAGAAAATGAGGAAGAGAAAGAGGTTGAAGAAGCGAGGACTACACCACCACCACCTGAAGAACCTCAGGCAGGAAACTGCTTTTACTTTGACATTTGTGGAACAGAGCCTGATTCACCTATCACACAAGGCAAGCACCGGTGCATTTGCCACCTCCTTGCTATTTTGAAATCTTTCTCACTTACTTGATGCATTAGGTGATAGGAGTTGTGTGCTAAACTAGTTGTTGCATTTCCTTCCTTGGATTTGATTACTTCTCCTTAATTCCCTGTTTTACAAAAAGGTTTTTCTTATGCTTAACTTTGCTCTAGAAAAACAAAATGTTTTGTTTTGACAAAAGATGATGCTTCAAAGTGGGTGGGATGTTTTCAAAAATAAAACTTGATGGTGGATCCATCATGGCCATGATGGGTTCAACATCGGAAAAGATGTACCTCTGCCACGTACGGAACTTTGGGTTTGAAATGATAAAGCTGAGACCGGGCGGGTGACTTGCATGAGAAGAGAGTCTCGATGTAGTGTCTTCGTCTGAGTTGATTAAGGACCGTCTCGATGTAGGCCTGCTGACCGAGGACCCTTTAACTGGTCACATGCCTCATCATGGGTAAGCTTTGCCTCGAGCAGACTAATACTAGAATAAGATAACACGCAATGTGAGTGGAGAGATGGTGAGAGTAGCGTGTATCCTCCGTGGCAAGAGGCTGGACGGTGGTGTATCTGTGCTCTCGGTTGGCGTGAACCTGATCTGGTCTTAAGAACCCCGGTGGCGAGTTGACATATGCAAGGGTTAAGTGCTACATATGTCATGTGATTAGAGATCCTCAGCTAAGTATTAATCGATTTGGATCGCCGTTACTTCTCGAACATGAAGACTTGGTCACTGACTTACACGTAGCATTCCAGTGAATAAGAAGGGTTGATAAGAAATTGGCTAGTATAGGTCAAGTGATTGAACTAGGGTAGAAAGAACTCTAGATGCAGGTAACTTTACTTAACCTGATAAGTAAAACTGGATTTTTAAGGATCCACTATTAGTAAGCATTTCTGCAAACAGTCTTTGATTATTGATAAGCCATACCTTGACTCCCAAAGGCCAGCATATCCTTGAGAGTCTTTTATTTTGACGGGTAAGACTTGTGAAAGTACACTTCGTACTCATGGCTTTTTCCCATGTTATTTTAGGTGAGGAAGCAGCAAATTTTTGTTGCTTTTGTTCCAAGGTGGTGCCCAAAGAAGAAAATCAGGACTGAAGCCGCGGGAGGAAGTGTCCTCCTTTATGAAAAACTTTTTACTGTTTATCGGGAGGGGTTTTTTTGGCCTCCCAAGCTATGTAATAATATTACTCCTGCACTCCTATATTCGCTCTGGTCTCTAATAATACTACTCTTTCTTACTTTAAAATAAAGTAAGTTATTGTAACTGCTTCCGCATTCTCGTACCTCCGATGTGTTGTAATGTCTGCGTGATGGGTAAAACGCTCTTGGGCAAGGTAAAGAGTACAGATACCGAACTTGTCAAGTGATCAGGGGCACCTGCAGGGTTGTCTGAGGTCCGTTGGACAAGGACAACTGTAGGTGGGCCTAATGACTTGGGAGGTTCTGTCACTGCTGGTATCGGAGCGAAGCCCATCTCTGCAGATGTTATGAGGCATTTTCAAAAAGAATTTTCAAAGACTTATCTAAGAAAATTTCTTTCCTTCTTATTTAACTACCTTCTGAAGTACTTATTTTAAAGACCAGATAGTAGAGTGCAATGTATAGAAGGTTGTGAATCAACTAAGGTTGATTCTGTAATTATGCATGCATCATTTTAAAAACTATACTAATAAGATTTCCCCCCTTATGGAGATATGCCGCCGCGCACAAGGAAAACCGTGCACAAGTCTACCGGACCAATTGGTGTGCCCCGCCATCAACTAGCTCCAAGGCAGGAAGATAGCAGTAGCGGCAGCAATGATCCCATCGGAGATCTGGAAGCTTAGGTGGAGCAGCTTCGTGCGGAGTTACGTCATAGAAACAGTGTGTGGGTCGAGGATGGTCAGCGCATAAACGAGTTAAGAAC
This sequence comes from Zea mays, assembly GCF_902167145.1. NCBI lineage: Eukaryota > Viridiplantae > Streptophyta > Magnoliopsida > Poales > Poaceae > Zea > Zea mays. Next base: position 72,368,634 of record NC_050104.1, on the reverse strand, counting down.
TGACATCCGACATCTATAAGACCAACTTGCTGAACGAGATTTAGCACTCGATTGGGCTGTTAACTCACGTTCACTTGCTTGGGCCAAGGAAGCCAAAGCTCGAGCCCTTGTGGAGGAGCTTAGCACAGCCGTGGACAACTTCGCAGGTGTACCGTAATACACTACATGAGGAAGTTCATGTATTGTATTCGTGACTGCACCCTGACGTACCTGCAGACCCTGTCGGAATAGGAGCCGGACCTTCTGGAACAACGGGTGAAGCCCTTGGTGGGGAATTGGACCTTTTCAGGCCCCCTCCTTTAATGAATCTGGTTGATGAATGGTCCCCTACACCCGACAGTGAAGCTACCAAAAGTGATAAGAAACTAGAGTAGTGTAGTTTAGATATGGTAATGTATGATAGGTAATGTGGTCCTGTTGTAAATTCGAGTCTGTATCATTACCTTTTAAGTAATGTAAAATGACGGTGTGCTTTGGCATATTATATTTTCCAAATGTTCTTTGCCTCAGATGCCATCCAGGACTCATGGACAGGATGGTGTGGGAACCTCCCGTGGTAGGGAAACTACTCCTAATCCACCACTAGTACCCCCAACCTTGGCTGAGGCTATCGCTGCCTTAGTCAATGCAACAGCCGACAACACCCGTTTCCTTCGCGAAATGGCGGGACAACAATATCAGCAGCAAGGCGGGTGAGCTTATCCGCAAGGACCCCGCGAAACTTCATATTTGGATTTCTCAGAAATGCGTCCCCCACTATTCGTCAAGGCTGAAGGTCCCCTTGAAGCGGACGAATGGATCCGGGTTATTGAGCAGAAGTTTGGACTTCTCCGATGCATGGAGACTTAGAAGCCATTATTTGCGGCGCAGCAGTTAAGAGGCCCTGCCAGCACTTGGTGGGGAAATTATGTGGCCATTCAGCCGGCTGGCCATCAAATTACCTGGGACGAATTTAAACTGGCATTTTGGGAGCACTACATTCCAGAAGGGGTGCTCCATATGAAACAAGAAGAATTCATGAAGCTTAAACAAGGTACACAATATCTCAACAAGTTCATCCATTTGTCCCAGTATGCCATTGATCAGGTCAACACTGATCTAAAGAAGAGAAATTGTTTTATGAGGGGCCTTAATGACCGACTGCAGCGGAAGATGGCCACCTGCCTCGACCTCTCCTACAACAGTGCTATTAGCACGACACTGGTAGTTGAAGCCAAGTATGCAAGCCTAGGAAAGTCAAAGGGCTATGGAGGTGATAGGTCCAACCATGGGCCCGAGAAGCGACAAAGGTTGGTGATCCGACCTTTTAATCAAAACTGTTCTTCACCTCGTCCACCCTCCTACCCCTTTAAACAACCTGTCTTTATCTGCCCTGCCACTATCCCCACCTCAACAAATCAGCCGAGTGCCCCTGGTACTCGTTTCACTGCACTCCCAAGTTCATCTACTGGCTGCTTCAATTGTGGGAAGTCTGGACACTTCATTAAAGACTGCCCATATCCGAAGCGGAACAACTCCAATAATCAGCAGAACACGGGGAGTTCCAGCCAAGGCAAGGGAAATATGGCAAACAATGCAGCGGGCAAAAATATGAAGAAAACTGGGCGAATTTATTATACACAAGTGGCCACGACGCCGGAAGGAGAGCCGGTCATGATGGGTACGTTTCTCGTGGCCAATCACCCTGCAGTCATTCTTTTTGATTTTGGTGCTTCACATACATTCATAAGCAAGAAGTTTGTGGAGAAACATTGCATTCCATACAATGAATCAAGGGAAGGGTTTATAATTCATTCGCCTGGGGGACAAATATTCACTAAAGAAGTGGCTTTCCATGTACCCATAACATTGGCTAAACGGTACTTTCCCACAAACATGATTGTTCTGAAAGGCCAAGATATAGATGTAATTCTAGGCATGAATTGGTTAGCCCAGCATAAAGCTATCCTCAACAATGATCTGAGAACCATCAGGTTGAGCTATGGCCAGGAAGATGTTCTCTTGTCCATTCCCGTAGCTACTACAGCTAAACCATTTGGCAGAGTTTATGAAGCCATCATACCGGAGATCCAAGATATTCCGGTAGTATGTGAATTCCCGGACGTCTTTCTGGAAGATCTGCCTGGATAGCCTGCAGAGAGAGATGTAGAATTTGTGATTGAGTTGAAGCCCGGTACGACTCCTGTTTCTAGAAGGTCGTACCGAATGCCTCCAAATGAGTTGGCAGAGCTCAAGACACAATTACAAGATCTGCTAGATAAGGGATTCATCCGACCAAGCTCATCACCTTGGGGTTGTCCAGCCATCTTTGTCAAGAAGAAGGACCAAACGCTTTGGATGTGCGTGGATTATAGACCCCTTAATGAGGTCACAGTTAAGAATGAGTACCCTCTTCCCCGGATTGATATCTTATTTGATTAGCTAACCAGAGCTCGGGTATTTTCCAAGATTGACCTCAGGTCGGGTTACCATCAGATCCGTATCCGACCCAAAGATATACCCATGACCGCATTCACTACGCGGTATGGATTATTTGAATATCTGGTTATGTCTTTCAGATTAACAAATGGTCCTGCCCACTTCACATATCTTATGAACTCGGTATTCATGCCCTAGTTGGATAAATTCGTAGTGGTGTTCATAGATGATATCTTAATATATTCCAAGAATGAAGAGGAGCATGCTCGACATTTGCGGATCGTATTAACGCACTTAAAGGAACATCAGTTATATGCTAAGTTCAGTAAATGCACGTTTTGGCTAGAGGAAATTCAATTTTTGGGACATGTATTGTCTGCCAAGGGGATTGCGGTTGATCCCAGTAAAGTCAAGGATATTTTGGAGTGGAAACCACCAACCACTGTACATCAAGTCCGAAGTTTCCTTGGACTGGTTGGTTATTACCGCCAATTTATTCCAGATTTTCCAAGCTTGTGAAGCCAATCACAAGTTTATTGAAGAATGATACTAAATTTAATTGGTCTTCAAGATGCAATGAAGCCTTCGAGCAGCTGAAGGTGTTATTGACCACTGCTCCGGTATTAGCTCAATCGGACATTGAAAAGCCCTTTGATGTGTATTGTGACGCATCAGGCAGTGGTTTAGGTTGTGTCTTGATGCAAGAAGGTCGAGTAATATCCTACGCTTCAAGGCAGTTACGCCGGCGTGAGGAGCATTATCCAACTCATGACCTGGAATTAGCTGCTGTGGTTCATGCCCAGAAAATATGGCGTCATTATCTGCTGGGGAATATCTGTCATATCTATACGGATCATAAAAGTTTGAAGTACACCTTTACCCAGTCAGAGCTGAATATGAGACAGAGGAGATGGCTTGAGCTTATTAAGGACTATGAGTTAGAAATTAATTATCACCCAGGCAAGGCCAACATGGTGGCAGATGCGTTAAGTCGCAAGGCTTTCTATCATTGTCTTACAATGAAGACTTCTGACATTACATTATGCCAAGAAATGAAGAAGTTGAACCTGGGAATGATTCAACATGGAACTTCAAATCACTTGAAGCTTGAGTCAGTCCTCCTGCAAAGGATAATTGATGCACAAAGAAATGATGAGGATATGAAACAAATTCATGAGAAAATGGAGGCCCATCAAGCCAAGTGCTTCAAAAAAGATGATCAAGGCGTTGTATGGTTTAACAACCGCATAGTTGTGCCCAAGAATGATGAGATTTGCTAGCAAATTCTAGATGAACCACATCTTCGTCGCTATTCTATTCATCCTGGAAGCACTAAGATGTATCATGATCTAAAACAACATTATTAGTGGACGAAGATGAAGATTGAAATTGCACGCTATGTGGTGAGATGTGACACTTGCAGACGTGTCAAGGCCATACATATGAAAACTGCTGGTCCATTGCAATCTTTACCAATCCCAACATGGAAATGGGAGGATATAAGCATGGACTTTATTGTGGGATTGCACTGGACAACAAAAGGATATGATTCTATTTGGGTTATAATTGATCGACTTACCAAGATAGCCCATTTTCTGCTAGTCAAGACAGATCATCCAGTTGTTGTCTATGCCCAATTATACATTGCTCGTATTCTTAGTCTGCATGGGGTTCCAAAGACCATAGTGTCGGATCGTGGACCGCAATTTGTAGCCAAGTTTTGGGAAGCACTTCATACATCCCTGGGTACCAAATTGCTTCACAGTTCGGCCTACCATCCCCAAACCAGTGGACAGACTAAAAGGGTAAATCAGATACTTGAAGATATGTTACGAGCATGTGTTTTGGAATTCCCACGGAAATGGGATGACTATTTACCATTAGCGGAGATTTCATATAATAACAGCTATCAAGAGAGCATCAAAATGGCACCCTTTGAAGCTTTGTATGGGCGACGGTGTCGTACTCCGTTAAACTGGTCTGATTAGGTGAAAGATGTTTCTTCAGGCCTGATATGGTAAAGGAAACAGAAGAAAAGGTTCGACGAATAATTCATAATTTGAAAGAAGCCCAAGCTCGACAGAAGAGTTATGCAGACAAGAGACGCAAACCCTTGTACTTTCAAGTTGAAGATTATGTCTACCTGAAAGTCTCTCCAATGAAGGGTGTATCACATTTCGGGGTAAAGGGGAAACTTGCACCCTGGTATATTGGCCCTTTTCCTATCCTTGATAGATATGGACCAGTGGCATACCGACTTCAGTTACCTGAAACATTGTCTGTTGTGCATAATGTGTTCCACGTGTCTCAATTGAAGAAGTGTCTTCGGGTTCCAGATTGAACCGTTGAAGTGATAGATGTTGCCTTAGAACTAGACTTGACATATTCCGAACATCCTATTCGAGTCTTGGATCAAAAGGACAGGATTACCCGAAGGAGAACTCTCAAGTTTTATAAGATACAGTGGAACCAACACACGGAAGATGAGGCTACATGGGAAACTCAAGATTTTCTAGAAAAGAATTTCCCAGACTTTTTAGCTTCATGTAAATTGTAAGATATGTACAATTGTTGTAAAGGAGGAATAAACCCCGACACCCCTGCCTTGTACGAGAAAGAAGGAAATAAAAATATGTCGTGTTTCCTTTTACACTACTTGCCCTAGGACTTTTAATCTCAGAACGAGATTCTTTTATGGGGGGAAGGATGTAACACCCCTGGTGTTACTGTCACTAAAACTTGAGCATAACATCATAAGCATTGGCATATCATGTGTTTGTCACACCTAGAGTGCATTCACTAGGCAAAAATTTCAAACAAAGTTGTATTGATGGGACATGTCATGAGTGAAACCCTAGGGTACAGAACTTAACCCTAAACTGGGCTTAAAAGAGTAAACAAAGCCTAAATAAGAGAAAAACTTCAAAGCTTATTAGTAATAATCATAAAATTTCACCATTAATGGACTGATGTGGCATCCAAACCCTAGAAGTGCAGAAACCCTAAATAGACCCCTGGAAAACCCTGGACTGAAACCCTAGGGGGTTATATGCAAATGTGACACATTTTTGGACCTAAGTGCAAAAACCATGGAATTAGGGTACCTTAAGACATATAGTGCACATGTTTGAAGAATTACAAAAGAAACCTTGAGATTTGGGCCAAATTGCAAAAGGGCCACTCTAATGATCTTTGGTTGAGTTTGAAAAACAGTTGAGCAAGGCTAACTTTGGAGCTTTGTAAATCCAGAAATACAAAGAATTTGCCTAGGGTCAATATATCAAACTTGTAGAGCTACTATAGGAGAACAACTTTGCTATAGGGATTAAGCCTTGGTCACATGCAAAATTTGGAGTAAAATGAGCCCAAAGTCGGGCTGTCAGACTGCCCTAAGTCTGAATTCAGACTAACAGTGAGATTGGGCAATCTTTGAACTGGGATTCGACCATGATCCAGTCATTGTTTGGCTATGATTGCTATAGCAAGATTGTAGCTGGATCATCAAGCAACAACTTTGTTACAGGTGGATTAACAAATTGTTATGTAAAAATTGGAGATCTAGGCCCTGCGAATTGGTCTGTCAGGCGCTCTGAATAAGGATTCCAATGTACAGTAGCTGAAAAAGATCCTAAGATTCATCACCCTTCGCCGCCGGTGATTCGCCGTTGCAATTCGCGCTCGCCTGGGAGATTCGTGCCACGGGAAGAGTGGATAACGTCGAGCGTGGTAATAATATCCAGCGCGGGTTGAATCCGGTTGCTGGCGAGACCGGTCGTCGTGTCCCACCGTGGTTAATCGCGTTGGCATCACTGGAGATCGCCGTTATCCGGCCAGGCTGCGTGCCTCGACGCCTTACCACGTCGCAATAAGCCACTCTAGGTAGCTCGTTCATCGCCTCAGCCACTGCCCTGGGAAAGGCCACGAATCACCACTCCAGTGACTCAGTCCCTCTCTCAGGCCGCCGCGCGTCTTCTTAAAATTAGCCACCACCACCGATGGCATCTATAAATTGCTGCCCCAGTGAACTCTGCTAGGTAATTACGCATCCGTCCCACCAGTCCTTACCTCGGATTATCCACCAGAGCCTCCCAATTTCTCTCTTGTCCCAATTCGGTTCTCCGCTCCGTCGTGTGTAGGCTCGCCGTGGCCAACAATCTACAGGTCCGTTCACGCCCTCTATTCCCTTGTTTTAATACCCTTGAGTGCCTTGATGCTTCTCGACCCGGCCAATTGGGCTAGAATGCGTAGGATCACCGGGAATGCCTCGGTTCATCTGAAGTTCGCGCCATCACCGTGGACAGAGAGTTCTCGACCTGGGATTGTGCAATTAGTTGAGGAATTCTTGTCGCTAGGGTTAGAATTAGGAGTCAAGCAAAGAAGGAGCACAGCCGTTACGTTTTCCGGCCGAGGTAAGCTCGCAGGAGCCGCTGCTCCACCGTCCACGGTCGGGGACCTTACCTTGCGAAGAAATAGAAAGGGAGGGGCCTTAGTGCATATGTCAGTGAGACACAGAAACAGTGGAAAAGAGTCTTTACGGGTTTTTCAAACGACCAGGGACCATTATGGAAAATGGGCACCGCGGGCGCGCACGAGAACGTGTTTCTCCTGTCTTGGGCCGACTCGGGCTTAGATTGAGCCCGTTACTATTCATACTTTCTCCTTTTCTTTTTCTACTAGACTTAGAGAATTTCTAGAAAATTGCAGAAAAATGCTAAAAATGCAAGACTAATTTTGTTAAGTTCCTAATTTTCCATAGCATTTAATAAAAATAGTTTCATGATTTTTAGTCCAAATAGGAAATTATAGAGTATTTAATATAGCCAAAACCCATACTTCTGGAATTTTAGAGAATAATTAATAATCCCAAAATTCACCAAACTTTTTAGATAAGCTTTAAATATTATTTAGAAGCCTTGGGTAAAATTTGGTTTGATTTGGACCATGTTTGGTACCTAGAACCCAAAACCCTAATCCCCTGCCCTATGAACTTCACTATAGACTCCAAAAACCCTAGTTTCCCGGAGATCCGTGAAGGAAAATTATATTCAAGACATTAGATAATATACTTTTATTATCTTTGCATTTTCATGAGCATTACATGAGCATTCATGATTATATATGGCTATATATATAGAAGACGAGGAAGAGATAGAAGTTGAAGAAGCGAGGACTACACCACCACCACCTGAAGAACGTCAGGCAGGAAACTGCTTTTACTTTGACATCTGTGGATCAGAGCCTGATTCACCTATCACACAAGGCAAGCCCCGCTGCATTTGCCACCTCCTTGCTATTTTGAAATCTTTCTCACTTACTTGATGCATTAGGTGATAGGAGTTGTGTGCTAAACCAGTTGTTGCATTTCCTTCCTTGGATTTGATTACTTCTCCTTAATTCCTTGTTTTACAAAAAAGTTTTTCTTATGCTTAACTTTGCTCTAGAAAAACAAAATGTTTTGTTTTGACAAAAGATGATGCTTCAAAGTGGGTGGGATGTTTTCAAAAATTAAACTTGATGGTGGATCCATCATGGCCATGATGGGTTCAACATCAGAAAAGATGTACTTCTGCGAGGTACCAAACTTTGGGTTTGAAATGATAAAGCTGAGACCGGGCGGGTGACTTGCATGAGAAGAGAGTCTCAGTGTAGTGTCTCCGTCTGAGTCGATTAAGGATCGTCTCGATGTAGGCCTGCTGACCGAGGACTCTTTAACTGGTCACATGCCTCATCATGGGTAAGCTTTGCCTCGGGCAGACTAATACCAAAATAAGATAACACACAATGGGAGTGGAGAGATGGCAATAGTAGCATGTACCCTCCGTGGCAAGAGGCTGGACTGTGGTGTATTTGTGCTCTCGGTTGGCGTGAACCTGATCTGGTCTTAAGAACCCCGGTGGCGAGTTGACATATGCAAGGGTTAAGTGCTACATATGTCGTGTGATTGGAGATCCTTAGCTGAGTATTAATCGATTCAGATCGCCATTACTTCTCGGACATGAAGACTTGGTCACGGACTTACACGTAGCATTCCAGTGAATAAGAAGGGTTGATAAGAAATTGGCTAGTATAGGTCAAGTGATTGAACTAGGGTAGAAAGAACTCAAGATGCAGGTAACTTTACTTAACCTGACAAGTAAAACTGGATTTTTAAGGATCCACTATTAGTAAGCATTTCTGCAAACAGAGTCTTTGATTATTGATAAGCCATACCTTGACTCCCAAAGGCCAGCATATCCTTGAGAGTCTTTTTATTTTGACGGGTAAGACTTGCGAAAGTACACTTCGTACTCAGGGCTTTGTCCTATGTTGTTTTAGGTGAGGAAGCAACAAATTTTTGTTGCTTTTGTTCCAAGGTGGTGCCCAAAGAAGAAAATCAAGACTGAAGCCGCGGGAGGAAGTGTCCTCCTTTAAGAAAAACTTTTTACTGTTTATCGGGAGGGGTTTTTTTGGCCTCCCAAGCTACATAATAATATTACTCCTGCACTCCTATATTCGCTCTGGTCTGTAATAATACTACTCTTTCTTACTTTAAAATAAAGTAAGTTATTATAACTACTTCCGCATTCTCGTACCTCCGATGTGTTGTAATGTCTATGTGACGGGTAAAACGCTCTTGGGCAAGGTAAAGAGTACAGATACCGAACTTGTCTAGTGATCAGCGGCACCTGTAGGGTTATCTGAGGTCCGTTGGATAAGGACAACTATAGGTGGGCCTAATGACTTGGGAGGTTCTGTCACACTGCAGTGGCTCCAACACCTGCCCCCGACACTGCATCAACGTTTGGGGTGACTTCAGTCGTCGGTTTATCGCGAACTTTCAGTCTCTCTCCGATAAACCGGCGCTGCCATGGGACCTCAAATCCATTAGGTGCCAGAATGATGAGACCCTCCGATCGTTTCTCAAAAGATTTCAAACGATGAGGAACCGCATCCCCGAAGTTGTTGAGGCAGCTGTGATCGAAGACTTCTATCAAGGATCCAACGACTCGGCCTTCGTTCGAGCCATACTCCAAAAGGCGCCGACCACCTCCGAACAATTGTTCAGGGAGGTGGACATATACATCACCACGGATGAGCGGGCCTTGGACCTCATCGAAGGCACAAAATCCGCGCTACCCGTACCACGGACAAGCGCTGGGAAAAAAGGCCCCATGAGGAGGTGCACACTGTCAGGCCACCTGCCGCTCGAGCCCGCGGTGCACCTCGTGGAGGAGTGCGGACACTGGATGAAATCCTCGACTCCCAGTGTCTGTATCACAAGGACATGCGCCACACCCTACAGAACTGCAGAGACTTCAAACACTCCATCGGCTATGGTCGACCATTCCAGCCACTACCACCTCCCCCGCCACGAGGAGAGCCTAGCGAGCCTAGGCAGCCTCAGCAACAGGAAGAGGGGAGGGGTGGATCTTTCCCACGCGTTGACAAGAAGGTCAACGTCATATTTGGAGGCCATGGGACACAAGAAAACAGGAGGCAACAAAAGCTCAACGATTGACAGGTCCTGGTGGCCACGACCAGTGCTCCGGCCCCTTACCGATGGTCGGAACACACGATAACCTTCAGCCGAGCTGATCAATGGCTTAACTTTGATCACCCCAGCAAATATCCACTACTCGTTGATCCGGTGATCCAAGAAAGTCAGGTAAAGAAAGTGTTGGTGAACAGGGAAGCAGCATCAACGTCACCTTCCCCTGGACGCTCCAGGCAGTAGGTGTGACAGAACCTCCCAAGACATTAGGCCCACCTACAGTTGTCCTTGTCCATCGGACCTGGGACAACCCTGCAGGTGCATCTGATCACTTCACAAGTTCGGTATCTGAATTCTTTACCTTGCCCAAGAGCGTTTTACCCGTCACGCAGACATTACAACACATCGGAGGTACAAGAATGCGGAAGCAGTTACAATAACTTACTTTATTTTAAAGTAAGAAAGCATAGTATTATGACAGACCAGAGCGAATATAGGAGTGCATGAGTAATATTATTACATAACCTGGTTGGCAACAACCCCTCCCGATAAACAGTAAAAAGTTTTTCTTAAAGGAGGACACTTCCTCCCGCGGCTTCAATCTTGATTTTCTTCTTTAGGCACCACCTTGGAACAGAAGCAACAAAAATTTGCTCCTTCATCACCTAAAACAACATGGGACAAAGCCCTGAGTACGAAGTGTACTTTCGCAAGTCTTACCTGTCAAAATAAAAGACTCTCAAGGATATGCTGGCTTTAAGGGAGTCAAGGTAAGGCTTATCGAGGATCAAAGACTCTGTTTGCAGAAATGCATACTAGTAGTGGATCCTTAAAAATCCAGTTTTAATTGTCAAGTTAAGTAAAGTTACATGTATCTAGAGTTCTTTCTATCCTAGTTCAAGCATTTGACCTATACTAGCCAATTTCTTATCAACCCTTCTTATTCACTGGAATGCTACGTGTAGGTCAGTGACCAAGTCTTCATGTCCGCGAAGTTACGGTGATCCGAATCGATTATACTCAGCTGAGGATCTCCAATCACACGACAAATGTAGCACTTAACCCTTGCATATGTCAACTCGCCACCGGGGTTCTTAAGACCAGATCAGATTCACGCCAACCGAGAGCATAGATACACCACTGTCCAGCCTCTTTCCACGGAGGGTACACGCTACTCTTGCCATCTCTCCACTCCCATTGCGTGTTATCTTATTCTGGTATTAGTCTGCCCGAGGCAAAGCTTACCCATGATGAGGCATGTGACCAGTTAAAGGGTCCTCGATCATCAAGCCTACATTGACAAGGTCCTTAATCGACTCAGACAGAGACACTACACCGAGACTCTCTTCTCGTGCAAGTCACCCTCCCGGTCTCAGATTTATCATTTCAAACCCAAAGTTTGGTACCTGGCAGAGGTACATCTTTTCCGATGTTGAACCCATCATGGCCATAATGGATCCACCATCAAGTTTTATTTTTGAAAACATCCCACCCACTTTGAAGCATCTTTTTTCAAAACAAAACATTTTGTTTTTCTAGAGCAAAACTAAGCATAAGAAAAACCTTTTTGTAAATCAGGGGATTAAGGAGAAGTAATCAAATCCAAGGAAGGAAATGCAGTAACTGGTTTAGCACACAACTCCTATCACCTAATGCATCAAGTAAGTGAGAAAGATTTCAAAATAACAAGGAGGTGGCAAATGCACCGGGGCTTGCCTTGTGTGATAGGTGAGTCAGGCTCTGTTCTGCAGATGTCAAAGTAAAAGCAGCTTCCTGCCTGAGGTTCTTCAGGTGGTGGTGGTGTAGTCCTCGCTTCTTCAACTTCTATCTCTTCCTCGTTTTCTATATATAGCCATATATAATCATGAATGCTCATGTAATGCTCATGAAAATGCAAAGATAAAAGTATATCATCTAATGTCTTGAATATAACTTTCCTTCACGGATCTCCGGGAAACTAGGGTTTTTGGAGTCTATAGTGAAGTTCATAGGGCAGGGGTTAGGGTTTTGGGCTCTAGGTACAAAACATGGTCCAAATCATGCCAAATTTTACCCAAGGATTCTAAATAATATTTAAAGCTTATCTAAAAAGTTTGGTGATTTTTGGGTTTATTAATTACTCTTTAAACTTCCAGAAGTATGAATTTTGGCTATTTTAAATACCCAATATTTCCCTATTTGAACTAAAAATAATGAAACTATTTTTGTTAAATACTATAGAAAATTAGAAGCCTAACAAAATCGGTCTGGTATTTTTAGCATTTTTCTGTAATTTTCTAGAAATTATTTAGTCTTGTCAGAAAAGGAAAAGAAGAAAGATGCTACAGTTTTGGGCTAAATCGGGCCCGAGTCGGCCCATACAGAGGCGAAAGCGCCCCCGCGCGCGCCCGCGGTGCCCATTTTCCATAGAGGTCCCTGGTCATTTGAAAAACCCATAAGGACTCCTCTCCACTGTTTCTCTGTCTCACTGACATATGCACTAAGGCCCCTCCCTTTCTATTTCTTCGCAAGGTGAGGTCCCCGACCGTGGACGGCGGAGCAGCGGCTCCTGCGAGCCCATACCGACCGGAAAACGCAACGGCTAGGCTTCCCCGTTGCATAGTACCTAATTCTACCCCTAACAACCATTTCCCCTCACTGAATTTCACTAGCGAGGCTCTAAATCATTCGGTCCACGGAGATAACGCAGACAACGGAGGAACAGACGTGCTCCCAGTGATCTAGGGCAACTTAATTCAATCGAACTGGTCAAGAAGCATCAGGAGAAGCTAAGGATGCTGAAACAAGAGAGCAGGGAGCACGAATAGACCTGGAGCACGTTGACCACGGTGAGATCACTTTGCGCGATGCTGGGGATTGATTTGGGGGAAAACCGAAATTGGGGCTTGCTGGTGAGTAATTGGGGGCACGACTTGGTGGATCCGTGCTTGATTACCCTACGGACCCGTCGGTGTGCTCAATTTATAGTGTGCTTGAGCGGTGGTGTTCAATTTGGACGAATTGCGCTGACGGCCAAGAGGGAAATGAGTCACGACGGCGATCTACCGTGGCAACCGCAGAGCGACTGAACTACGACGGTCACTGGATGGTCACTATGGCTCATACCGACGCGATAAACTTCCTAAGGCATGGCGCCCTCATGGTGAATGGCGAACACGCCGGTGATAGCCGCTCGGTCACGTCACCGGTGTGCAGTGATGAGCCATCAAGCACATAGTACATCCCAGCTCACCCGCGGCAAGATCTTTCACCCCGTGATCGTTATCCGCGTTTAATTCGGCGTGAATCACGGCGATAGCACGAATCTGCGCGAGTGGTCGCCGGCGGTGAGGTCTCTGAGCTGGCGATCTGATCAGTATATTGTACCATCGCAAAGCTTCATCAGTTGGCCTTAAAGAGCATGCTTGGGATCAATTTTGCTCCATATTTTATGTGGTGACTCAACCAATACTCTGCATCAAAGTCGAAGCCTGATAAACTAGCTCTAACTTTGTTACATTATGCACCCACAAAAAGTCACAGAATCTTACTTAAAATTGAGCCCTAAGTTCATCCGATTTCACTGTCATTGAAAGTTTAGACTTAAAGTGACCTGACAGCCCGACTTTGGATCAAATTTTCTCATGGCACCAAGGCATAATCCCTATAGCAAAGTTGTTCTCCTATAGTAGCTCTACAAACTTGATGTGTTGACCCTAGACAAATTCCTCATAATTTGGAAGATACAAAGTTCTAAAGTTGGTTCAAATGCACTGATTTTCAGACTTAGCTATATGATCACAAAAGTGGCCTTCTTGCATTTAGGCCCAAATCTCATGGGTTCTTTTGCAAATCTCCAAATATGTGAACCATATGACTTAAGGTACCCTAACTCCATGGTTTTTGCACTTAGGTCCAAAGTGTGCACCTTTTTACAGTTAATCCCCTAGGGTTTCAGTCCAGGGTTTTTCAGGGGTCTATTTAGGGTTTCTGGCACTTCTAGGGTTTGGATGCAACTTAAGTCTATTCATGGTGACATTTTATGACCATTACTAATGAGTTTTCAAGTTTTCTCTTATTAGACTTTGTTTACTCTTTTAAGCCTCCAGTTTAGGGTTAAATACTGTACCCTAGGGTTTCACTTATGACATGTCCCATCAAGACAACTTTGTTTGAAATCTTTGCCTAGTGAATGCATTCTAAGTGTAACAATCACATGATATGCTGATGCTCATGATGTTATGCTCAAGTTTTAGTGGCAGTAACACCAGGGGTGTTACATCCTTCCCCCCATAAAAGAATCTCGTCCCGAGATTAGAAGTCGTAGGGCAAGTAGTGGAAAAGGAAATGTGACATATTTTTATTTCCTTCTTTCTTGTACAAGGCAGGGGTGTCGGGGTTTATTCCTCCTTTACAACAATTGTACATATCTCATAATTTACATGAAGCTAAAAAGTCTGGGAAATTCTTTTCTAGAAAATCTTGAGTTTCCCAAGTAGACTCATCTTTCGTGTGTTGATTCCACTGTATCTTATAAAACTTGAGAGTTCTCCTTCGGGTAATCCTGTCCTTTTGATCCAAGACTCGAATTGGATGTTCGAAATATGTCAAGTCTGGTTCTAAGGTAACATCTGTCACTTCAACTGTTCGATCTAGAACCCGAAGACACTTCTTCAATTGAGACACATGGAACACATTGTGCACAGCAGACAATGTTTCGGGTAATTGTAGTTGGTATGCTACTGGTCCACATTGTTCAAGAACAGGGAAAGGACTAATGTACCGGGGTGCAAGCTTCCCTTTTACCCCGAAACGTGATACACCCTTCATTGGTGAGACTTTCAGGTAGACGTAATCATTAACTTGAAAGTACAAGGGTTTGCGTCGCTTGTCTGCATTACTCTTTTGGCGAGCTTGGGCTTCTTTCAAATTATGTATTATTCGCTGAACTTTTTCTTCTGTTTCTTTTACCATATCAGGCCTGAAAAACCATCGCTCTCCTGGTTCAGACCAGTTTAACGGAGTACGACACCGTCGTCCATACAAAGCTTCAAAGGGTGCCATTTTGATGCTCTCTTGATAGCTATTATTGTATGAGAACTCCGCTAATGGTAAACAATCATCCCATTTTTGTCGGAATTCTAGAACACATGCTCACAACATATCTTCAAGTATCTGATTTACCCTCTCAGTTTGCCCACTAGTTTGAGGATCATAGGCCGAACTGTGGAGCAACTTAGTACCCAAGGATTTGTGAAGTTCTTCCCAGAATTTGGATACAAATTGAGGTCCACGATCCGACACTATTGTCTTCGGAACACCGTGCAAACTGAGGATGTGAGCAATATACAGCTGGCATAAGTGAGGACCGGGTAATATGTCTTGACTGGTAGAAAATGAGCAATTTTCATAAGCCGTTCAATTATAACCCAAATAGAATCATACCCTTTTGCTGTCCTGGGTAGTCCCACAATAAAGTCCATGCTTATATCCTCCCATTTCCATGTTGGGATAGGTAAAGATTGTAATGGACCAGTAGTTTTCATATGTATGGCCTTGACACGTCTGCAAGTGTCGCATTTCGCCATGTAGCGTGCAATTTCAATCTTCATCTTTGTCCACCAATAATGCTGTTTTAGATCATGATACATCTTAGTGCTTACGGGATGAATAGAATAGCGACTAAGATGTGCTTCATCTAGAATTTGCTGGCAGATCTCATCATTCTTGGGCACAACTATGCGGTTGTTAAACCATACAACACCTTGATCATCTCTTCTGGAGCAGTTGGCTTTACCGGCCTTTATTTTCTCATGAATGTGTTTCATACCGTCATCATTTCTTTGTGCATAAATTATTCTTTGCAGAAGAACTGACTCAAGCTTTAGGTGATTGAAAGTTCCATGTTGAATCATTCCCAAGTTCAACTTCTCCATTTCTTAGCATAATGTAATGTCCGAAGTCTTCATCGTAAGACAATGACAGGAAGCATTGCGACTTAGTGCATCTGCCACTACATTGGCCTTGCCTGGGTGATAGTGAATCTCCAATTCATAATCTTTAATCAGCTCAAGCCATCTCCTCTGTCACATATTAAGCTCTAACTGGGTAAAGATATACTTCAAGCTTTTATGATCTATATAGATATGACAGATATTCCTCAGCAGATAATGACGCTGTATTTTCAGGGCATGAACCACAACAGCTAATTCCAGGTCATGAGTTGGATAATGCTTCTCATGCCGGTGTAACTGCCTTGAAGCGTATGCTACCACTCGGCCTTCTTGCATCAAGACACAACCTAAACCACTGCCTGATGCGTCACAATATACATCAAATGACTTTTCAATGTCCGGTTCAGCTAATACCGGAGCAGTGGTTAATAACACCTTCAACTGCTCGAAGGCTGCATTGCATCTTGAAGACCAATTAAATTTGGTATCATTCTTTAATAAACTTGTGATTGGCTTCACAAGCTTGGAAAAATCTAGAATAAATTGGCGGTAATAACCAGCCAGTCCAAGGAAACTTTGGACTTGATGTACAGTGGTTGGTGGTTTCCACTCCAAAATATCCTTGACTTTGCTGGGATCCACCGTAATCCCCTTGGCAGATAATACATGTCCCAGAAATTGAATTTCCTCCGGCCAGAACGCGCATTTACTAAATTTGGCATATAGTTGATGCTCCCTTAAGCGCGTTAATATGATCCGCAAATGCCGAGCATGCTCCTCTTCATTCTTGGAATATATCAAAATGTCATCAATGAAGACCACCACAAATGTATCCAACTCGGGCATGAATACCGAGTTCATTAGATATGTGAAGTGGGCAGGAGCATTTGTTAGTCCGAAAGACATAACCAGATATTCAAATAATCCATACCGCGTAGTGAATGCGGTCTTGGGTATATCTTCGGGTCGGATACGGATTTAATGGTAACCCGACCTGAGGTCAATCTTGGAAAATACCCGAGCTCCGGTCAGCTGATCAAATAGGATGTCAATTCGGGGAAGAGGGTACTTATTCTTGATTGTGACCTCATTAAGGGGTCTATAATCCACGCACATCCGAAGTGTTTGGTCCTTCTTTTTGACAAAGATGGCTGGACAACCCCAAGGTGATGAACTTGGTCAGATGAATCCTTTTTCTAGCAGATCTTGTAATTGTGTCTTGAGCTCTGCCAATTCATTCGGAGGCATTCGATACAACCTTCTAGAAATAGGAGCCGTATCGGGCTTCAACTGAATTACAAATTCTACATCTCTTTCTGGAGGCAATCCAGGCAGATCTTCCGGAAAGACGTCCGGAAATTCACATACTACCGGAATATCTTGGATCTCCGGTATGATGGCTTCATAGACTCTTCCAAATGGTTTAGCTGGAATAGCTACAGGGATGGACAAGAGAACCTCTTCCTGGCCATAGCTCAACCTGATGGTTCTCAGATCAGTGTTGAGGATAACTTTGTGTTGGGCTAACCAATTCATGCCCAGAATTACATCTATATCTTGGCCTTTTAGAACAATCATGGTTGTGGGAAAGTCCCGTTCAACCAATGTTACGGGCACATGGAAAGCCACTTCTTTAGTGAATATTTGTCCCCCCAGGCGAATGAATTATAAACCCTTCCCTTGATTCATTGTATGAAATGCAATGTTTCTCCACAAACTTCTTGCTTATGAATGTATGTGAAGCACCAGAATAAAAAAGAATGACTGCAGGGTGATTGGCCACGAGAAACGTACCCATCATGACCGGCTCTCCTTCCGGCGTCGTGGCCACTTGCATATAATAAATTCGCCTAGTTTTCTTCATATTTTTGCCCGCTGTATTATTCGTCGTATTTCCCTTGCCTTGATTGGAACTTCTCGGGTTCTGCTGATTATTGGAGTTGTTCCGCTTCGGATATGGGCAGTCTTTTATGAAGTGTCCAGACTTCCCACAATTAAAGCAACCAGTAGATGAACTCGAGAGTGCAGGGAAACGAGTACCAGGGGCACCCGGCTGATTTGTTGAGGTGGGGGCAGTGGCAGGACGGATAAAGATAGGTTGTTTAAAGGGGTAGGAGGGTGGACGTGGTGAATAACAGTTTTGATTAAAAGGTCGGATCACCAACCTTTGTCGCTTCTCAGGCCCCTGGTTGGGCCTGTCACCTCCATAGCCCTTTGACTTCCCTGGGCCTGCATACTTGGCTTCAACTACCAGCGCCGTGCTGACAGCCCTGCTGTAGGAGAGGTCGAGGCAGGTGGCCATTTTCCGTTGCAGCCGATCATTAAGGCCCCTCATAAAACAATTTCTCTTCTTCAGATCAGTGTTGACCTGATCAATGGCATACTGGGACAAATGGTTGAACTTGTTGAGATATTGTGTAACAGTATCTCCACCTTGTTTAAGCTTCATGAATTCCTCTTGTTTCATATGGAGCACTCCTTCTAGAATGTAGTGCTCCCAAAATGCCAGTTTAAACTCGTCTGAGGTAAATTGATGACCAGCAGGTTGGATAGCCACATAATTTCCCCACCAGGTGCTGGCAGGGCCTCGCAACTGCTGCGCTGCAAATAAGGGCTTCTGAGTCTCTGTGCATCGGAGAAGCCCAAATTTCTACTCGATAACCCAAATCCATTCATCCGCTTCAAGGGAATCTTCAGCCTTGACGAATAGTGGGGGACTCGTTTCTGAGAAATCCAAATATGAAGTTTCACGGGGTCCTTGCGGATAAGCTCGCCTGCCTTGCTGCTGATATTGTTGTCCCGCCATTTCGTGAAGGAAACGGGTGTTATCGGCTGTTGCATTGACTAAGGCAGCGATAGCCTCAGCCAAGCTTGGGGGTACTGGTGGCGGATTAGGAGTAGTTTCCCTCCCACGGGAGGTTCCCGCACTATCCTGCCCACGAGTCCTGGACAACATCTGAGGCAAAGAACATTTGGAAAATATAATATGACAAAGCACACCATCATTTTACATTACTTAAAAGGTAATGATACAGACTCGAATTTACAACAGGACCACACTACTTATTATACATCATCATATCTAAACTACACTACTCTAAATTCTTATCACTATTGGTAGCTTCACTGTCGGGCGTAGGGGACCATTCATCAGCAATATTCATTGAAAGAGGGGGCCTGAAAAGGTACAGTTCCCCACCAAGGGCTTCACCCGCTGTTCTAGAAGGTCCGGCTCCCATTTCGACAGAATCTGCAGGTACATCAGGGTGTAGTCGCGAATACAATACATGAACTTCCTCATGTAGTGTATTACAGTACACCTGTAAATTGTCCACGGCTGTGATAAGCTCCTCCACACGGGCTCGAGCTTTGGCTTCCTTGGCCCAAGCAAGTGAACGTGAGTTAACAACCTAATCGAGCGCTAAATCTCGTTCAACAAGTTGGTCTTGAAGATGTCGGATGTCAGTTCTTAACTCGTTTATTCGCTGACCATCCTCGACCCACACATTGTTCCTGTGACGGAGCTTCGTTCGAAGCTGCTCTACCTGAGCTTCCAGATCTCCGATGGGATCATTGCTACCACTACTACTATCCTCATGCCTTGGAGCTAGTTGATGGCGAGGCACGCCAATTGGTCCGGTAGACTTGCGCGCGGTTTCCCTTGTGCGCGGTGGCATATCTCCATAAGGGGGAAAATCTTATTAGTATAGTTTTTAGTATGATGCATGCATAAATACAGAATCAACCTTAGTCGATTCACAACCTTCTATACATTGCACTCTACTATCTGGTCTTAAAATTAAGCACTTCAGAAGGTAGTTAGATAAGAAGGAAAGAAAATTTTCTTCGATAAGTCTTTGAAAATTATTTTTGAAAATGCCTCATAACATCTGCAGAGATGGGCTTCGCTCTGATACCAGCTGTGACAGAACCTCCCAAGTCATTAGGCCCACCTACAGTTGTCCTTGTCCATCGGACCTCGGACAACCCTGCACGTGCATCTGATCACTTGACAAAGTTCGGTATCTGAATTCTTTACTTTGCCCAAGAGTGTTTCACCCATCAAGCAGACATTACAACACATCGGAGGTACGAGAATGCGAAAGCAGTTACAATAACTTACTTTATTTTAAAGTAAGAAAGCGTAGTATTATTACAGACCAGAGCGAATATAGGAGTGCAGGAGTAATATTATTACATAACCTGGGAGGCAAAAACCCCTCCTGATAAACAGTAAAAAGTTTTTCTTAAAGGAGGACACTTCCTTCGACAGCTTCAGTCTTGATTTTCTTCTTTAGGCACCACCTTGGAACAGAAGCAACAAAAATTTGCTGCTTCATCACCTAAAACAACATGGGACAAAGCCCTGAGTACGAAGTGTACTTTCGCAAGTCTTACCCGTCAAAATAAAAGACTCTCAAGGATATGCTGGCTTTAAGGGAGTCAAGGTAAGGCTTATCGAGGATCAAAGACTCTGTTTGCATAAATGCTTACTAGTAGTGGATCCTTAAAAATCCAGTTTTAATTGTCAGGTTAAGTAAAGTTACCTGTATCTAGAGTTCTTTCAATCCTAGTTCAAGCACTTGACCTATACTAGCCAATTTCTTATCAACCCTTCTTATTCACTGGAATGCTACGTGTAGGTCAGTGAACAAGTCTTCATGTCCGCGAAGTTACTGCGATCCGAATCGATTATACTCAGCTGAGGATCTCCAATCACACGACATATGTAGCACTTAACCCTTGCATATGTCAACTCGCCACCGGGGTTCATAAGACCAGATCAGGTTCACGCCAACCGAGAGCACAGATACACCACCGTCCAGCCTCTTGCCACGGAGGGTACACGCTACTCACGCCATCTCTCCACTCCCATTGCGTGTTATCTTATTCTGGTATTAGTCTGCCCGAGGCAAAGCTTACCCATGATGAGGCATGTGACCAGTTAAAGGGTCCTCGATCATCAATCCTACATCGACAAGGTCCTTAATCGACTAAGACAGAGACACTAGACCGAGACTCTCTTCTCGTGCAAGTCACCCGCCCGGTCTCAGCTTTATCATTTCAAACCCAAAGTTTGGTACCTGGCAGAGGTACATCTTTTCCGATGTTGAACCCATCATGGCCATGATGGATCCACCATCAAGTTTTATTTTTGAAAACATCCCACCCACTTTGAAGCATCATCTTTTGTCAAAACAAAACATTTTGTTTTTCTAGAGCAAATCTAAGCATAAGAAAAACCTTTTTGTAAATCATAGGATTAAGGAGAAGCAATTAAATCCAAGGAAGGAAATGCAGTAACTGGTTTAGCACACAACTCCTATCACCTAATGCATCAAGTAAGTGAGAAAGATTTCAAAATAACAAGGAGGTGGCAAATGCACCAGGGCTTGCCTTGTGTGATAGGTGAGTCAGGCTCTGTTCCGCAGATGTCAAAGTAAAAGCAGTTTCCTACCTGAGGTTCTTCAGGTGGTGGTGGTGTAGTCCTCGCTTCTTCAAATTCTATCTCTTCCTTGTTTTCTATATATAGCCATATATAATCATGAATGCTCATGTAATGCTCATGAAAATGCAAAGATAAAAGTATATTATCAAATGTCATGAATATAACTTTCCTTCACGGATCTCCGAGAAACTAGGGTTTTTGGAGTCTATAGTGAAGTTCATAGGGCAGGGGTTAGGGTTTTGGGCTCTATGTACCAAACATGGTCCAAATCATGCCAAATTTTACCCAAGGCTTCTAAATAATATTTAAAGCTTATCTAAAAAGTTTGGTGATTTTTGGGTTTATTAATTACTCTCTACAATTCCAGAAATATGGATTTTGGCTATTTTAAATACCCAATAATTCCCTATTTGAACTAAAAATCATGAAACTATTTTCGTTAAATACTATAGAAAATTAGGAGCCTAACAAAATTGGTCTGGTATTTTTAGCATTTTTCTGTAATTTTCTAGAAATTATTTAGTCTTGTTAGAAAAGGAAAAGAAGAATGCTGCTACAGTTTTGGGCTAAATCGGGCCCGACTCGGCCCATACACAGGCAAAAGCGCCCCCGCGCTCCCGCCGTGCCCATTTTCCATAGAGGTCCCTGGTCGTTTGAAAACCCATAAGGACTCCTCTCCACTGTTCCTCTGTCTCACTGACATATGCACTAAGGCCCCTCCCTTTCTATTTCTTCGCAAGGTAAGGTCCCCGATCGTGGACGGCGAAGCAGCGGCTCCGGCGAGCCCATTCCTGCCGGAAAACGCAACGGCTAGGCTTCCCCGTTGCACAGTACCTAATTCTACCCCTAACAACCATTTCCCATCACTCAATTTCACTAGCGAGGCTCTAAATCATTCGGTCCACGAAGATAGCGCAGACAACGGAGGAACAGGCATGTTCCCAGTGATCTAGGGCAACTTAATTCTATCGAACTGGTCAAGAAGCATCAGGAGAACCTAAGGATGCTGAAACAAGAGAGCAGGGAGCACGAATAGACCAGGAGCACGCTGACCACGGTGAGATCACTTTGCGTGGTGCTCGAGATTGATTTGGGGGAAAACCGAAATTGGGGCTTGCTGGTGAGTAATTGGGGGCACGACTTGGTGGATCAGTGCTTGATTACCCTACGGACCTGTCGGTGTGCTCAATTTATAGTGTGCTTGAGCGGTGGTGTTCAATTTGGACGAATTGCGCTGACGGCCAAGAGGGGAATGAGTCACGACGGCGATATACCATGGCAACCGCAGAGCGACTGAACTACGACGGTTACTGGATGGTCACTACGGCTCATACCGACGCGATAAACTTCCTAAGGCGTGGCGCCCTCACGGTGAATGGCGAACACGCCGGTGATAGCCGCTCGGCCACGTCGCCGGTGTGCACTGATGAACGATCAAGCACATAGTACATCCCAGCTCACCCGCGGCAAGATCTTTCACCCCGTGATCGTTATCCACGCTTAATTCGGCGTGAATCACGGTGATAGCTTGAATCCGCGTGCGTGCTCGCCGGCGGTGAGGTCTCTGAGCTGGCGATCTAATCAGTATACTGTACCATCGCAAAGCTTCATCAGTTGGCCTGACAGAGCATGCTTGGGATCAATTTTGCTCCATATTTTATGTGGTTACTCAACCAATACTCTGCATCAAAGTCGAAGCCTGATAAACCAGCTCTAACTTTGTTACATTGTGCACCCACAAAAAGTCACAGAATCATACTTAAATTGATTCATCCAATCTCACTGTCTCTGAAAGTTCAGACTTCAAGTGACCTGACAGCCCGACTTTGGATCAAATTTCTCAAAACTTCTCATGGCACTAAGGCATAATCCCTATAGCAAAGTTGTTCTCCTATAGTAGCTCTAGAAACCTGATGTGTTGACCCTAGGCAAATTCCTCATAATTTGGAAGATACAGAGTTCTAAAGTTGGTCCAAATATGATCACAAAAGTGGCCTTTTTGCATTTAGGCCCAAATCTCATGGGTTCTTTTGCAAATCTCCAAATATGTGAACCATATGACTTAAGGTACCCTAACTCCATGGTTTTTGCACTTAGGTCCAAAGTGTCCACCTTTTTATAGATAACCCTCTAGGGTTTCAGTCCAGGGTTTTTCAGGGGTCTATTTAGGGTTTCTGGCACTTCTAGGGTTTGGATGCCACTTAAGTCTATTCATGGTGACATTTTATGACCATTACTAATGAGTTTTGAAGTTTTCTCTTATTAGACTTTGTTTACTCTTTTAAGCCCCAGTTTAGGGTTAAGTATTGTACCCTAGGGTTTCACTTATGACATGTCCCATCAATACAACTTTGTTTGAAATCTTTGCCTAGTGAATGCATTCTAAGTGTAACAATCACATGATATGCTGATGCTCATGATGTTATGCTCAAGTTTTAGTGGTAGTAACACCAGGGGTGTTACACTAGGGGTTGCCATCGAGGACCTCGCTGATTCAGATACTCCCTTCTTCGGCTTCGTGCCGACCGAGGGGGAGTAATCGCTTGGGAACATCTACCTGTCCGTCACCTTTGGCACCCTAGAGAACTACAAAACCGAGTTCTTGAGGTTTGAGGTGGCTCTTCGACTGCGGGTACAACGCCATCATTGGAAGACCAGGACTGACAAAATTCATGGCTATCCCACACTACCTGTACATGATACTCAAGATACCAGGACCTCAGGTGATTATCACCATGCGCGTCGACTTCCAAGGTGCCGTGGAATGCTTTCAGGGTGCCATCCAAGCGACTGTCACTGCCGGGCCCCCGGTAGCCCTTCCCACATAGGCTGGCAGCGGACTGGAAGATGAAAATTTCACGATCCCTTCGAACGAAGCTCAGGCGGCAACCTCTATGCGGCCGATTGAAGAAACTAAAAGGGTCAATCTGGGATTCTCTGATGAACGCAAGACTGCAATCATCAGCTCTAGCCTTGACGACAAATAGGAAAGTGCGCTCGTCCAGTTCCTGCAAGACAATCGGGATGTATTCGCATGGCAACTTGCGGACATGCTAGGAGTCCCGAGAGAACTAGCCAAGCACAAACTTAAATTTTATCCTTAGGCAAGACCAATCCGATAGAAGCTGCGTCGTTTCACGCCTGACAAAAGAGAAGCCATTCACGCAGAGTTAGCTCGCCTAGTGTCGGCAGGGTTCATTAGAAAAGTACTGCATCCTGAGTGGCTGGCAAACCCCGTTCTTGTACTAAAAAGAATAAAATTGATTGGCACATGTGCTTCGACTATAACGATATCAATAAGCACTGCCTGAAGGATCCTTTTGGACTCCCAAGGATAGATTAGGTAGTTGACTCGACTGCTGACTGCTTTATGCTGTCCTTCCTAGACTGCTACTCCGGGTATCATCAGATCAGTCTAGCGAAGGAAGACGAGAAGAAGACCACATTCATCACACCGCTCGGAGCTTTTTGCTATACCTCCATGCCGTTCGGCCTCAAGAACGCTGGAGCGACTTACCAAAGGGCCATCCAGACATGCTTAGCCGACCACTGGGCAAGTGAGTGGAGGCTTATGTTGATGATGTGGTCATCAAGACAGAAAACTCAGAGAACTTCATCGAGGATCTGCAACAAGTTTTCAACAGCTTGAGATGCTACCGATGGAAGCTAAACCCAGAGAAATGTGTATTCAGAGTACCGACTGGAAAGCTACTTGGATTTATCGTTAGTCATCAGGGAATAGAAGCAAATCTAGAAAAGATTGAGGCCATTATGAGGATGGAGCCACCATGATCACAGAAAAAGTTACAAAGGCTCACTCGATGCATGGCAGCGCTGAGCAGATTCATATCAAGGCTAGGCGAGAAAGGAATATCATTCTATAAATTGCTCAAGAAGGTGGACAAATTTCAGTGGACCATGGAAGCGCAAGAAGCCTTGGATGCACTGAATAAGTTCCTGGCCACATCACCAGTACTCAAGCCACCACGCCGAGCTACGTCCGATCAGCCGACTAAAGATCTACTGCTATATATTTCATGCACGACTCACGTGGTAAGCACCGCGTTAGTAGTCAAGCGGATGGAAAAAGGACATGCATACCCAGTGCAACATCCGATAGTTTTCAATAGCTTGAGACACTACCGATGGAAGCTAAACCTAGAGAAATGTGTATTCAGAGTACCGGCTGGAAAGCTACATGGGTTTATCGTCAGTCATCAGGGAATAGAAGCAAATCTAGAAAAGATTAAGGCCATTATGAGGATTGTTGGGGGCCTTCGGCTTCCGAAGTTCCTCAAAAACATAATTGACTATGTTCTCCAAAAGAAATATGTGAACAGGTACCTTCGAAGTCAAGTTGCAAGTATACAAAAGCATGGTTAAGACGAAGCTTAACTGAGCCGGCAATCACGATGAAGGATAAGACGATCACGATGCTATGCGTAGAAGAGCTTCGGCATAATGGCGGAAAGGGAAACCGACTTAAAGATGAAAAGCCAGATTAGACCTCGAAGAATTACTATAGAGTTATTGATAAATGTAAAGGGCATTAATGTAATCTTGCATGGGCTGCGACCCGTGCCTATAAATAGGTGAACAGTATTCCCGTACTGTTCACGCTGACTTGACATTCACTTTTGCGCCACGCCTGTATTTTCTTTCCTTCAAGTCGAAGGTACATTTGTAATTTATCTTTGTTTACACAAGTAATACAAATATAAAGAGATTAATAATAATGTTTACAGAAATTATGTTACTTTCTGTATTTTGTTTGAATATTCTCCATTTTTTATCATGATCATGAAGGTACGTCCTTCATGACCTTCGTCCTAAATTCATTATATCCGAAGGGAAATAATGATTTGAAGGATGAAGGGGTTTTGATATTTAACATTTTTATGTTGCCTTGTTCTTGATTCATAGCATTTGAGAACAAGTCCCCAACAAGGATGGAGCCACCACGATCATAGAAAAAGGTACAAAGGCTCAATGAATGCATGGCAGCGCTGAGCAGATTCATATCAAGGCTAGGCGAGAAAGGAATACCATTCTATAAATTGCTCAAGAAGGTGGACAAATTTCAGTGGACCATGGAAGCGCAAGAAGCCTTGGATGCACTGAATAAGTTCATGACCACACCACCAGTACTCAAGCCACCACACCGAGCTACGTTCGATCAGCCGACTGAAGATCTACTGCTATATATTTCGTGCACGACTCACGTGGTAAGCACCGCGTTAGTAGTCGAGTGGACGGGAAAAGGACATGCATACCCAGTGCAACATTCGGTTTACTTTATCAGCAAAGTCCTCAGTCCCTCAAAGATAAGGTACCCTCAAGTTCAGAAGCTATTATACGTAGTACTTCTAACTGCTCGCAAGATCCGACACTACTTTGATGACCACAAAGTCATAGTAGTCACAGGATTTCCAATAGGCGATATTCTTCACAATAAGGAAGCTGTTGGGAGAACAACCAAGTGGGTGTGTGAACTCGGAGCTCATGATATAGAGTTCTGACCTTGCACCGCGATAAAGACCCAGGCACTAGTCGACTTCATATCAGAGTGGACTGAGCACCAGGTCCCGGAAAGCCCAGAAGTTGCTAAAATATGGAGAATGTACTTCGATGGCTCACTGAGACTGCAAGGAGGAGGGGCATGGATACTCTTTATCGCTCCTAGAGGTGAACAACTCAAGTATGCACTCTAGCTCTTGTTTCCAGCATCCAATAATGCCATAGAGTACGAGGCGCTGGTCCATGGACTAAGCGTCACTATTTCACTCGGCATCAAGAGATTAATGGTGTACGACAACTCACTGGTGGTCATAAGCAAAGTAAACAAAGACTGGGATTGCTCGACCGACTCAATGAACAAATATTGCGTAGCGATACGGAAGCTGGAGGACAAATTCAAAGGATTAGATATCCACCATGTGGAAAGGGATCGTAATGCAGCGGCTGACACACTATCGAAGTTGGGGTCCAGTCGGACTCAAGTTCCACCTAGGGTTTTCGTCCAAGAAATACAGCAACTGAGTGTCGCCACAGATCAGATGGAGGAATGCCAGTTTCTGAGTCAGGCAGAGGTAGATCCCAATGACTAGAGAGAGCCAATCATCAGATACATAAGAAACAAGGAAGAACCGGATGACAAGGCTGTGGTGGAGCGCATTGCAAGATAGTCAGCCCACTACACCATTATAGGGGGCTTACTATACAGAAGAGGTGCAGGGGAGTCCTCAAGAAGTGTATTCACTTGGCCAGCGGGAAGTAGCTGTTAGATGAAATCCATGCTAGGCAATGTGGCGTGCATGCGGCGTCACAGACTCTTGTAGGAAAAGCTTTCAGGTCCGGGTTCTACTGGCCAATAGCAAAGAATGATGCTGCCAAGTTAGCCCAGAAGTGCGAGGCATGCCAATTCTTACCAAAGCAGCAACATTTATTCGCGCAATAGTTGCAAACTATTCCTGTGACCCGACCATTTGCATGCTGGGGACTGGACATGATTGGGCCCTTCAAGAAAGCTCAAGGGGTATATACACACGTACTAGTTTCCATTGATAAATTCACAAAGTGGATAGAATACAAACCCATCGCCTCTTTAACTTGAGCAAAGGCAGTGGAGTTCATTCAAGAAATATTGTTCAGGTTTAGAATACCCAACAACATCATTACAGACCTGGGATCTAACTTCACTAGCTCAGAGCTCTTTGACTTTTGCGAGCAGAGGAGCATTCAGATCAAGTATGCATTAGTAGCACACCCAAGAGCTAATGGGCAGGTGAAAAGAGCTAACGTGATGATACTCGATGCACTTAGAAAAAAGGTGTTTGACAAAAGCGAGAAGCTCGCAGGAAAAAGGATCAGGGAACTACCATATGTAGTCTAGAGCCTACGAACCCAGCCGAGTCGAGCTTTACATGGAAACACCTCATTCTTCATGGTGTATGGGTCGAAGGCAGTGTCACCAGCAGATCTGATCTTTGGAGCACCCATATTAAAATTCGAAAGCATAGCCGAAGCAGAAGCAACTAGGCTAGAGGACATCAACGTACTAGAGGAAGAACGGCCAAATGTGGTCATTCAGTTGGCCACATACTAGCAAACCCTCAGGTGCTATCACGACAAAGCAGTGTGGTATCGATCCTTCGCAGTAGGAGATTTGGTCCTCCGCCGAGTATTAACGGGAGAAGGACGACACAAATTGTCACCACCATGGGAAGGGCCATTCATCGTTGTAAAGGCTACTCGGCCAGGATCCTACCGGCTCACTCAAATGGATGGCACCTGTTGGGGGCCATTGTCTTCCGAAGGTCCTCAAAAACATGATTTAACAATGTTTTCCAAGTGTAACATATGAGCAGGTACCTTCGGACTCTGGTTAAAAGCATACACGATATGAAAACCATGGTTGTGACGAAGGCTGATGTTGCTCCGAAGCTACACGCAAGGGAGCTTCGACTTAATGGTAGAAAAAGGAACCGACTTAAAGGGGAAAAGGCTATCTAGTCCTCGTCGGGTTGTCCATAAGTCAATAGTAAATATGAAGGGCATGAATGTAAATTTACACAGGCTACGCCCTGTGCCTATAAATAGATGAACAATACCTCTGTACTGTTCACGCTGACTTGTACTCGCTTGTGCGTCACGCTTGAACTTTCACCTTCTATCAAGCCGAAGGTACAAATGTAATTCAATATTGTTTCTATTTTTCCATGATAATATAATGAAGATGAATTAATAATGTTATATGAATGTTCATGTTGTCTCTTATATTTCATATGCTTCTTCTTTTGTTAACATATACCATGATGATGAAGGTATGTCCTTCATGACCTTCGTCTAAAGATCATTATATCCTAAGGGAAATAATTCTTCGAAGGACGAAGGGCATTAACCTTTAACATTTTGTGTTGCCTTGTTCTTAATTAATAGCATTTGAGAACAAGTCCCCAATATTGGCGCCCACCTCCGGTGAACTCATTCGACCACCTTCGGCAAACACTGACCTTCGTCATGCCGCCGAAGAAGATAACAGCGCCAGGGGCTGCTGCACTGCAGCCATTAGACACGAACCAGGAGACTCTATCTCCGAGAGGCTCGAAGCCAGAAGAGAAAGGCCACCAGTCCAACATTCCAGGAGGAGGAGTTGGACCAAGAAATCAGGGACATGGAAATCATCCATCAACAAGTGCAAAGGAAAAAGGAGAAGATGGCTCGACTGGCCGATCTTCAAAGGAAGATCGATGAAGCTACTGAGGAAGTGCGTCAGCTTGCTCAAGATGACCAAGACCGAAGGCCCCAACATAGGGAGCTTCGTCAAGAGGGCCTATTCAATGAAGATGGATGCTATGACGATTTCAGTCATGATACCTTTACTTTTGATGATGCTTCTCCCTTGGCAGCAGAACTGCAGGCCACCCCATGGCCTCCATCATACAAACCACCTTAGCTCCCCATGTATGATGGGCACTCAGATCCAAAGCAGTTTCTGATGAGCTATGAAGCAACTATATCTTCGTACGGGGGCAATACCGCAGTCATGGCAAAGTCCTTCGTCATGGTAGTCCGGAATGTAGCCCAGACATGGTATTCTTCTCATCGGCCAGGGACAATCACGTCGTGGAAGAAGCTCAAGGATATGCTGGTTACCAGTTTCCAGGGTTTTCAAACGAAGCCAGTCACAACTCAGGCCATGTTCCAGTGCACGCAAGACCATGAGGAATACCTTCAGGCGTATGTCCGAAGGTTCTTGCGACTAAGGGCACAAGCGCCCACAATGCCCAATGAAATTGTCATTGAGGCCATGATCAAGGGTCTTCGGCCAGGACCTATGGCTCAATACTTCGCCAGAAAGCCCCCACAAACTCTGGAGAAGCTGCTTCAGAAGATGGATGAGTACATCTGGGCTGACAACGACTTCCGCCAAAGAAGGGAGGAAGCTTACAGAATCTCTGAGATGACCAGGGGCTTCGGAGGATGAATCCACCCAAGGCATGTCAGGTGATCCACAGCTCCAATCAGAACGACGACAAAGGAAGCCAGCCTCAGAGGTCACAATACACCTTACAATCATCGGGGCAACAACAAAGCTCTTTCAGGCCGCCAACTCCAAGGGCCAGAGGCGTCAGGGGCTTCAGAGGAAGATATGGGGATCAACCTAGGAAGATCTATTGTTTATTCTGTGGTGAGGATAAGGGTCATACTACAAGAATGTGTCAAATCACCATTCAGAAGCAAAAGAAGATTGCAGAAGCCGAAGCTCGGCAGAATCAGCCGAAGCAGGTCTTGCACACTGCTTCGTGCCACTCTCCCTACATACCAGAATATGTGGGCAATCATCCTGCAGCTTCTGTTGCTTCGGCTAGCGATTCACAAGCTTCCTGGCCACAACTCCCACCCCCACCACCACTACAACCGACCTATTCCCGAAGTCAGCAGCCAGAAGGGCGCCAACACTCCCAACAGCAACGTGAATTCAGGGAGGAATCTGAAGCTCGCACAGTCAACAGTATTGTGCCAGAATCAAAGCACATTTATTGAGCGATATCCTACCTCTGAAATACTTTTATGTTTTATGTCATTTTGTTTTTCAATAAGGAACAAGCACTATAAATCTAGTTTTAAATTCTTGTAATGATTTTGTTTCTATTGAGATGGAATATATCTTCTTCACAGATTTACGAAGCTAAAAAATCGTTGAAGTTCAAAAGTCGTTCCTAAGGGAGCGCAACATAAGTTTTGCCGAAGCTACAACAAAATCGTTCCTAAGGGAGCGCAGTGTAAGTTTTCTACTCAAAAGTCGTTCCAAAAGGAATGCAGAGCCAAATACCGCCGAAATATAAGGCGAAGAAGTTCAAAATATGTTCCTAAGGGGATGCAGAACTTAAACCGCCGAAATAGAAGGCGAAGAAGTTCAAAAGATGTTCCTAAGGGGATGCAGAACTTACACCGAAAAATAAACGGTGAAGCCGAAAAATAAACGGCAAAGAGATTCCAATCGTTCCTAAGGCGACGCAGAGATTGTGTGTTTCAGTGTGGGCGTGTGAGTGTGGGTCTTCGGCATTAGCATCATTTTTTGCATCATATCATCATATCATCCCGCATAGCATCACATCATACATCATATCACACCAATGACATGAATTGAATACGAAGTCGATCTTCGGAGAATGCTTTGAAAAAATGAAAATGTGCTAAAGCACAAAGTAAGCTGAGAAATACAGCTTCATCAGCTCTGTTGCAAAAGAAGGGATCCCTTGTTCACGAAGCATGGATGTTTCTACGAAGCATGGATGTTTTTACGAAGCATGGATATTTTCATGAAGCACGGATCTTTTTCTTTACGAAGCATGAAAAGAAGGGAAGGTGTTTTTTTGCCGAAGGCTCAAAAACGGTAAGTATATAAAGTTTCATGCATCGCAAAGAAGTGAATTATGAATAATTTACATATTAGATTCAAAGATTTACACATCAAATACTACAGTCTTTTTACAACAAAGCTACATCGACCATCTAAAAATGTTTTTATAATAAGTGCTAGTCTTCTTTTAGGATCTTCTCCGCAACTTCATTTAGCAATTTGTTAATGACTTCGTCAACAATAGATTCAGCCATATTAATGACCTCCAGTGCTTCCTTCGTTTCTGGATCGGCCAGGGGATCGAACAGTTCTGGTGGCGGAGATAGTTCAGCTGCAGTGGAAAAATCAATCAGTCCGAAGCCACAAAAACAAATTCCGAAGCTGAACATCAAAAGATATTACCTATACGTTTTCACGCTCAACAGCTTCTTTAGCTCGCCTTGCTTCGGCTCGGGCGTCATGGATGTCTTTTTCACTTTTCTTCATAATTTCATGAGCTATTTCTCGTCCACTATTCACCCACACATCATTATAAAATTTTCCTCCATCAAAGTGGCTTCAGCTGAAGGATCCTTCGTGACATCTACGGAGAAGGCAGCTTCGGCCTAGGCCATGGTTTTGATGTGATCGCATCCCGCATTCTCCAAGATAGCTGAAATCCCACGCGCACCGGAAAATGCACAGACATCCCGCGATCACTTAAGATTTCTTTGAAGCTCTCTGCCTCCCCACTTATCCATTCGATAACACCTTCAGGGTCGCCTCGTATGAAGTTTTCTTCGGTAGAATAGGCACCCACGTTGGCGAAGCTAGTTATTATTTTTTTACACTGTCCAAGGATTTTTCAAAGCATCTTTCCTTGGATGTGCGAAGTTCTTCAATTGTTTTCTCTAAATAGTTTTCCAATATTCGCTGATCTCTCGGTTAGCTTCTGCGAGTGTGCATTTTTCTTTGGCTTCTGCCAGCTGTTTCCGAAGGTCTTCAGTTTCATTCTTTTGGATTTTGGCTTGAGCCTTGAAACTCTCTTCATCTTCTTTCACTTTGTTTACCAATGAAATCAAGATTTTGTCTTTTTCAAGACCTTCGTTTCTTAATTCGATTACCTCTGAACATAGGTTGTTCAGAGCCATCGTATATCCTTCATCTTTAATGTTTTTCTGAGCCCTAAGCGCATTGCTAAGAATTAAGCCCTGCAAGAAGAGGATAGAATTGAGTATAGCAAATAAAATATTTCATTTTCAAATACAAAATTAGTTTTTATACCTTTATGCTATTGTACGCTAGACTGTCAGCAAGTTTGTCCTTCGAGAAAATTGAAAGACCATCTTCTAGCTTCGGGAATCCGATGCTTCTACCTATCTCCCGGCAAACGGATATTTCTTTATTATTCGGGAGACAGTACAAAAAATCTTCTTCGCCACTGCCATTGAACAATAGCGCCCCCTTCGGATATTTCAATTTTTGGGCATAATGTTGTGCTTCTAGCTTTTCTTCTTGGGATAGTTCTTTTCTCGAAGCATGACGAATGATATAGTCAATATCTTTATCCGAAGCTTCGGGAGCAGAAGCTTGCATCTTTGATGATGCTATTTGTTCTGTCGCCTTTTCTTCAGATGCGGCAGGCATTGTTGCAATAGGCACTGAAGGCCTAGCTTCGGTTTCAGCTTGAATTTGCGTAGCTTCAGTTTTAGCTTTGGCTTGCCTAGTTTTGGTTTCAGCCACTTAATTTCTGTTGGAATGACTTTCTTTACAAGAGCAGGGCTCAAAACTTTCGTCATTTCCAACACAACATCCAGCACGTTTCCCATCCTTCTCCTCTTAGGAGTGGCAGTAGAAGTCTTTTGTATCTTTGGCAGATCTTCCTCTATCGGAAGTCTCAGAAACTTTGGCGTTTTTGTTATCTCATCAACCTTTGGCTCCTCATCCTTTTTAGCTCTATCTTCGGCTGACCTGCTACATGCATCTTCAGCATTACAGCGGGCTCTTCAGTCCTCTATGCAGGAGGAACATTTTCTTTTGTTTTGACAGCCGAAGAGGCCCCTTCGCCAAATTCAGGTATCACGGCCGGTTCGATGTAACGAGACCGGTGAGTTAGAACCTTCAACTTTTTTTCCTTCGGCACAGGCTGAACTGGGGTGGCTGAAGTAGCAGCTTTCCTCTTTTTCCCTTGTCCCCGCAGCGGATAGCGGTAATCGGGGTAAACGAAGCCAATGGCGTCAAAAACTCTGTTTAGTCTCTTCTTTCCCCGACCTCCGAAGGCTGCGGACAATGCATTATCTTCTGCCTTGGAATATGCTCCAAGCAGTTCATCACTTGTAGCTTCGATACACTTCAGCGAGTCATTGTTTGGTTCATCAAACTTATCCCCAAACCTGAATGTATACTTCAGCCGGACCAAATCACCTTCGCTAGAGTTAGTAATGGTCTCCTTCGGCATTTCCCAGCTTTCTACAAGCGGCCATACTCTGAAGGCTATATGTTCTTGAATTAAATCTCTTGTGCCAATGAAGGAGCAAACAGTACTGAAGGCCTTCTGACACGCTTCGGTGACATCATCAATTTCGACCTTCGGCCTTCGGAGGCCGAAGCAGGACTAGATGGGGCGCATAATGACTTCCTTAATGTCTTCCCTCGCTTTCAAATCATTCTTCACATAAAACCATTCTTCCATCCAAGCTTCGGGCCATCTCTTCCAAAATGTTGGCACCGGGTGGCTTGTGTTGGGGCGAGTGATAAATCCATAACAACTGAAGTTGTTGTGGTACTGTTCTTTACCCATGGCCTTCGTCTCATATAGAAGTTCGGGCATACTGCAGAAGCACTTGGCGCTTGGCTCTAGCCCTTGACTCTTTACTGCCCAGACAAAAATCTCCATCCAGGAAGATCTGGTAGGTTTTCAACACTTCAACTACAAACTTGCTCAAAGGGAACCGAAGCCCAGCCTTGAATAAGCTTCAGTAAATTACAACTTTGTTTTCTTCAGGGGCAGGGACGTTATTGTCTCCACCAGCCCTCACAATAGACATATCCCAAAAGTACCTTCCTCTCATGTTCTCAAGATGACTCTGTTTGATGGTCGATTTTCCGAAAATTGAATGACTTGGCCTCCAGGGCCGATCCTCAGAATCTTCGTCCCCGCTTTCCACATCATAGCTATCGTTGTCACCAGTATCTTCAGATAAGCCTTCCAGTATCTCTTTAGTAATTTTCTCTTTGTTTGTTTTTGCCATCGACTCGACAAATCCAGCAATATAAGGATCCACAGTCTTCTTCTCCTCAAATAGCTTCTCCTCTTCAGTCAGCTTCATCTCAGTAGCAACCTTCTTTTCCTGAGACATTTTTTCTTCAGAAATGGTGAAAACGCGTCTTTTAAACCGAAGCTCAGAGAGCTTAAAATCTAGCAAACCCTAGTGAGCAAGAGCTATAAAATTGAGGAAAAATGCAAATGGCAGCAGCAGCGTATCAAATGCAGCTGGTGTGAGTTCCTATTTATACGCCCAGTGCGCTACAAAATGGAGGGCCCCATCTGTCATTATTTATTGCTATTCTAGCAAAGGGAAGGTGTTTTTTCGGACCTTCGGCTCAAGGCCTTCGTCCATGTCGCAGTTTGAATTTGTTATCTTAACAAATTAATACTACAAGGGGCTACTGTTGGGGGCTTTCGTCTTCCGAAGGTCCTCAAAAACATGATTTAACAATGTTTTCCAAGTGTAACATATGAGCAGGTACACGATATGAAAAGCATGGTCGTGACGAAGGCTGATGTTGCTCCGAAGCTACGCGCAAGGGAGCTTCGGCTTAATGGCGGAAAAAGGAACTGACATAAAGGGGAAAAGGCTATCTAGTCCCCGTCGGGTTGTCCATAAGTCAATAGTAAATATGAAGGGCATGAATGTAAATTTACACAGGCTGCGCCCTGTGCCTATAAATAGATGAATAGTACCCCGTACTGTTCACGCTGACTTGTACTCGCTTGTGCGTCACGCTTGAACTTTCACCTTCTGTCAAGCCGAAGGTACAAATGTAATTCAATATTGTTTCTGTTTTTCCATGATAATATAATGAAGATCAATTAAAATGTTATATGAATGTTCATGTTGTCTCTTATATTTCATATGCTTCTTCTTTTGTTAACATATACCGTGATGATGAAGGTATGTCCTTCATGACCTTCGTCTGAAGATCATTATATCCTAAGGGAAATAATGCTTCAAAGGACAAAGGGCATTAACCTTTAATATTTTGTGTTGCCTTGTTCTTAATTCATAGCATTTGAGAACATGTCCCCAACAACACCAAAGTGGGAAATTCATGGAATATTGAGCACCTCAGGAAATTCTATCTATAGTAATGCCTCAAAGCTCTTGGGGCGAGTTGTACTTTGTAACCAGAAGATTTCATTATCAATAAAGCTTCCATGTTCCAAGGCATACGAGTTCTTAATCAACAACTGACCTAGGTTAAGCTCAACTTAAAAACGACGCGGCACTCTTACATGACTTAGGGTGATCACTATACCCTACTAACGGAGCAATTGGCTTAAGTCGGAAACGCCTTAAGTCGGTGTGACATGCTCACACGACTCAGGGTGATCACTATACCCTGCTAGCGGAGCAATATGCTTAAGCCAGAAACGCCTTAAGTCGGTGTGACATGCTCACTCTTACACGACTTAGGGTGATCACTATACCCTACTAACGGAGCAATCGACTTAAGTCGGAAACGCCTTAAGTCGGTGCGACATGCTCACCCTTACGCGACTCAGGGTGATCACTATACCCTGCTAACAGAGCAATCGGCTTAAGTCGGAAATGCCTTAAGTCGGTGCGACATGCTCACGCTTACGCGACTTAGGGTGATCACTATACCCTACTAACGGAGCAATCGGCATAAGTCAGAAACGCCTTAAGCCGATGCGACATGCTCACGCTTACACGACTCAGGGTGATCACTATACCCTGTTGACGGAGCAATTGACTTAAGTCGGAAACGCCTTAAGCGGTGCGACATGCTCACGCTTACATGACTTAGGGTGATTACTATACCCTGCTAACAGGAGCAATTGGCTTAAGTTGGAAAAGCCTTAAGTCGACGCGACATGCTCATGCTTTCACGAAAAGGGGTGATTACTATACCCTACTAACGAAATAGTCAGCCCAAAACAACATGCTCACATACTCGAGGGTGGTCTCAGCGCCCTACTAATAGAATAATCAGTTCAAGCGTAACGTAGTTACAATCACATGAAATCCATGATGCACTGTCTCGCTAAAGAATACTAAGTGAATAAAAAAGTATTTTCTCATCCGAATGAATCATTGTGCAGGAGCATTTTTGCAGGAAGCCTCGCCAGCTGGAGTAGCAGAGGAAGAAGGTTTGCTCACGACAATAGGTGCAGCGAGAACATCGGCAACAATGTCTTCAGGTACCACAACACTAGACCTTCTCATCAGGATTCGCCCAGCGCAAATAGCCTTGTCCATGGCTTTGTCGCACATTGCCTTCATAACAACACAGTCATCCTCTAAGGCCTTGATGTTGTGAAGAGCGGCCTCCAGCTCTTGCGTGACAAGTTTCTTTGAGGAGCGCAACTCCTTAATAATGGAATCCTTCGAAGACAGCAACCTACCAAGTCATGACACTTCAGTCTGGGATGCCCTCAATTCATCCCTATGATGGTCCAAGTCCGACATAGTGAAGCGATGGCTCCTCTCCAAGCTGGTTAGGGAATTGCTAGCATCATGATATAATCTATCTAGATTGTCATGAGAAGCAAGAAGCGTTCGCCTCTCCTCCTACAGACAAGAACAACACTGAGCAACAAAGCAAAGGGGGCAAAGCAGAAGCAGTCAGGAAAATCTACCTCATGAGCCATATTTTTTGAATCAAATTGGGCATTCAAAGAAGAGTTCAAGGTCCAAGCGTTGTCCAAGAATGTAGAAACCTGGTTCAGATCAGCTTGGCTTTGGGTATACCTCTCCTCAGCATCAGAGCACCGCTGAATCAGAGTTGGTGAACAGTAGGAAAAGAATACAAGATATGAAACAAGAGAAGCAATAAACAACAAGAAGGAAACCGCAGACCCACTTACCAAAGTTTGAGGCCTTCAGATCATCTATTGCCTCTGAAGCAGTAGAGGATTCCACTACATCAAAGACAAGACTTGGTCGGGGACAGGGGCACCGCAAGATTTCAATTGGGCAGATACAGAGTTGAAGACAGTCTGCAAGCTCGAAAGTTAGCAAGAGAACCCGTTTGTCAACATAAATAATAAAAGGCAAAGATTGGCTCACCTGGAGGTTAGAAAGAAATAAAGGAAGTCCTAGAGCTGGAAGCATCGAGGTATTGTCTGTCGATGGAGCATTGACAGGG
The DNA here is from genome assembly GCF_902167145.1 of Zea mays. Taxonomy (NCBI): domain Eukaryota; kingdom Viridiplantae; phylum Streptophyta; class Magnoliopsida; order Poales; family Poaceae; genus Zea; species Zea mays. The sequence goes on along the minus strand of NC_050104.1, from coordinate 72,330,625 downwards.
ACAATGTTGAGAGCATCACTTAGGGAGACCTCAGCTCCAACAACAGGCAGCGGATTCCCACCATCCGGGTCACTAGCCTCTAAGGTGACCGGACCAGCGAGAGCAGTGGGTAAATTCATCACCACGGGTTCCTCAGATTGAACCAGTGGCGATCCGACGTGAACATCCATGGAGGAAAATGATGAGGAACCAAGCTTGGCTCTCTTGGGGGCTGGGTCATCCTCAGCGCCACCCTTGGATCTGGGTCGCCCTCAGCACCACCCTCAGGGGCTGGATTATCCTTAGCGGCACCCTTGGAAGCTGAAGCACCCTCGGTCGTACCGAAAGGAGCCGGGTGACCTTGGCCCGCAACGTCAAGGGTCAGTATGTCCTCGTGAACTAGACCACGTTCCAAGGTCGACGAAGCGTGAGAAACTGTTCGGGTTATCTCTTGCCCGATAGGATTACTAGCCAAAGGGACATCATCCGGAACCTCTAAACGAACGATAGAACTTTCAACCTCAGGAGGCTCTAATAAAAGGTCTTTAGGGATAATTTCTTCTAATGCATGGTCAATGGCAGACATTGTCAACCCCTAGAGGCTAACAAGTCCTGATAAAGCATGCATTGGGATATCACTGCTCCTGCTGCTGTGGCTGTTCTTGCGAATCAAGGGGACCTCTTCCTCCTCCTCTTCATCATCATCAAGCACACGACTGCCAACTCTGACATCATCACAACCTTCAGTGTCGTCCTCGAGATTGGTGCTCGTCGGGCCACCGCCGAGGAGTGAGGTCGTGGGATCAGCATCCTGTTCCAAGCCCGATGACCGCCGAAGTCTCTTCTTTTGTTTCTTCCCCTCGACAGGCGTGACTGGATGGATCGCCCGGCGCGATCGTTTGCGACAAACACTTCCAGGGCTCTAAACTCCTTCATCCTCACTAAGGTCATGCCCAGTTGCAATGGTCATCGACTCAATATGGGCAGAGTCAGACGATTTGCCTGCCAGCATACTGAGAACAGTGTTCACCTCAACCTCGTCAGCGCTTGTCGGCATCTAGAAATGAGTTTGTCTCTCCTCTTCAGGGAGATTCCAGAATGGAGCAATGAAAGCCTCGATATCCTCTGGGGAGGGTCGCACTCTATGACCCGGATTGTCGTCTTGAGCAGGAGGATTAGAGACGAACTCAGAAAAGGGGCTCCGTGGAGGAAGATTCCAGGCAGAATAAGGTAAAGGAGCACCAGCATTCGAAATCTTGCCGCTCAGCATCAAGTCAATTCAGCTCAGTAGGTCCTCGTCAGGAATCCATCTATTGGTAATTCAGGTAGGGTCATTGACCCCAATATGCAGATAAGCCGGGTAAACTCTATCTTTCAGAGGTTTGATATTTTTGAAGACAAAATCAGCAACAACATCTTCGATAGTTAGGCCTCTATCTTTCAATGCACATATTTCAGCAAGCAGCACTCGGGACTCGGCTAGTTCTAAATCTATAGGGGCCTCTGTCCAGCTGGGCGTTTGGATGTCAGGCTGCCTCCCCGATCAGGGAGGGAGGGACTTGTTGTGTTTCTCCATGGTAAACCACTCAAGGCACCATCCCTTGATACTGTCCTTCAGAGGGATATCGAGATATTCATCCTTCCTTCCACGGCAAAGCTCCAGGCTAGCACCGCCAACAAGCTGATGTTGTCCTTCAGCCATCCCGGGTCGACAGTGGTAGAGATACTTCCAAAGCCCGAAATGAGGAAGAATTCCAAGGAAAGCTTCATAGAGGTGAACAAAAATGGCAATTTGAAGAACAGAATTGGGGTTTAAGTGGGTAAGATTCAGAGCATAAAAGTCGAGAAGGCCGCAGAAGAAAGGAGAAGTTGGCAGGGCCAGTACTCGGATGAGAAATGGCACGAAGATGACAGCTTCGTGGGTGTCCTCTGTCGAAATGGTAACCCCACGCCAGATTCGCTAGGAATACAACTCTTTTGGCAGAAGAACACCAGTTTCGACAAGGTGCAGAAGGTCAGCCTCAGAAACAACAGACACGTGGTTGCTGGCAAATGAAAGTTGGCTGTTGGGATCGATTAGCGAGATGATCAGAACAACAACACTCAGTCTCTTCCTCTTGGGAGCCATCGTGGTCTCTCAAGCGAGGCGGGTGGACTCAAGAGCTCAGGAAACAGGAAAGCGGCAGAGGAAAAATCAAGAACTAGGGTTCGGAATTCATGCGAATACGTCAGCAGAAGTATGGGTAGGCTCGATAAGTCAGGCACAAAGCGCCAGACCGTAACTCAGAAAAGTGGAGATCGCAAGCATCACTCGGGCATTACCTCTAAAATGCCAACGAGCCGCCAAATGCACAAACAAAACATGCAACAATGGATCAGCAAGGAACTGCATTTTCATTCATAGGGGGAGATCATTACAAACGTGAGACCGACTCATCCTGAGTCGGCCTCCTCACCCCTCAGTCATCACATTACACTACACTACATTACTACTTACACTACACTACACTACTAACTAACACTACCTTATTCTACTACTACCTACTACTACTACTACTACTACTACTACTACTACTACTACTACTACTACTACTACTACAGCTACTACTACTACTGCTGCTGCTGCTGCTACCTATACTAATATTTAAGCCAGCAGCATTATGCCACCGGCCTCACCGTCGCCCTTGCCGTCGTCATCTCCCTTGCCATCGCCTTCACCCTTGCCATCACCACTGTCACCCTTGTCGTCACCTTTGTCGCTGCCGTCGCCCCTGCTGTCGCCATCGCCCTCGCCGTCGCCATCGCCCTCGTCGTCGCCATCTTCGTCATCACCGTCGCCACTGCCCTTGCCGTCATCATTGTCGCTGCTTCCGTCGTCCTTGACGTCATCGCCCTCGCCGCCGCTCCACTCCTCGGAATCAGAGGAGTCTTCCACCTCCTCCGAGGAGGTCTCCTCAAAGTCATCCGACCCACCGAGCCCGCGCACGCTCGATGGAGGGCTAGTACGCTCGGGCCGTGGTGGACAGCCCCATGGAGTGGTCCAAGTCCTCGCACGACGCCATTGGGGACGCAGGAGCGGGCGACCAGTCATACTCAGAGGAAACCTCCTCCAAGTACTCCGAGTTACCAAAATCCTCCGAGGGTGGACTTGGAGGACGCTTGTGCTTGCCGTCAGCGCGGCGAGGCCATCCCTTGCCCCTCTTGCCCCTGCCCATGGTCATGCAGAAAGTGGAGAAGTGATGAAGAAGAAGATAGCAAGTGATCAAGGGCGAGTGAAGAAAACAGCAAGGGCAAGAGAGCTATTTAAAGAGGCCGAGGGGTGACCATCCACTTCCTACCTCGCTCGTCGAATAGTCACAAGAATTCCAATAAGCAATTCAAGCCGCCTAAAAATGAGTTAGGCAACTAGCGCCGTTTCGCGTAACACGACACCAGTTGACTTAAGTAAACTTCTCAGGCAAATGATTACACCTATCCATCACATCAAATTACTACTTCAGGACAACGCGATAAACACTCTACGTGAGACAGACACCCCTTGGGCACACCCATTGGGTGTATTGCCCGGAATTTTCAAGATTTTCTAAAGAGGTGATACCCACAAAATATACGTAATGAATGTACTGCGACAAAAAGAGGAGATCGGCAGAAACGGGAGGAAGCCCAAATGTGGTTACTGAAGCGCAAGTCCAATTAACAGAATCATTAAAGTATAGTGCAGACTGGTGTCTAGTTGAAGGCCCTCTGTCTCAACCAGCCAGATGTCCAACTTGTCACCGATCAAATTGATTCTAGACCTAACAAGGCATGGACAGATGGCATCGCCTGGTTATTCTGAAAATGATTTCAAAAGCATAAAGATGAAGACCTTTGAATGGATTATTTCTAAAATCCACTCAAAGCTCGGGGGCTACACCCATTTCGGTGCACCCAACAAATTCACAATAACTTGGGGCCAAAAAGCTGATTTCAAAAGCATAAAGATGAAGACCTTTGAATGGATTACTTCTAAAATCCACTCAAAGCTCGGGGGCTACACCCATTGGGTGCACCCCGCAACAGATTCACAACACCTTGGGGCCAAAATGCTGATTTCAAAAGCATAAAGATGAAGACCTTTGAATGGATTACTTCTAAAATCCACTCAAAGCTCGGGGGCTACACCCAATGGGTGCACCTTCGGTGCACCCAACAGCAGTACAAAAAATCGAGCCATGCAACGAACCCACAGGTAGGACCAGGAACCTTTGAGTTGATTTTGAAGAATGGGGGCTTGTGGGGGACAGATATCCCCCGAGTCCACTAGAAGGTGCAAACCCTTGCATGGGGCCACGGACCAGTCACCCCACAAGGTCACCTCGTCGTTGGCCGGGCAAAGACTACAATTGAAATGGAACGACCCAAGAAAGCAATGGGCTCGTGCCCGGATCGCCCATGGATTATGCGAATCTTAAGGGAGCCGTCCGTTTTTATCGCGCCCAGCGCCCTCTAACGCCGGAGATGGATCGGGATGAAGCCGTCGGGTTTTCCTTAAGATAAGCTAAGTTAGTTCGCTATTTGCTAGGAGACAGACTAGAAGAGTGTGATCAGCGTGTGCGTAGGAAGTGTCCCACGGTCGTGTATATAAGGCCTACGGGGGACCCCCATCATTTTGATCTCACTAGCACCTCTCCATACGAGAAACACCACTTGTAAACACACCACACATATAAAGCCACCCCAGGAAGTAGGGTATTACACCTCTCAAAGCGACCCGAACCTGTAGAAAATCACCTGACTCTGTCTCTCTCTCTTTCTCTCTCTCCCTCTCGTGCTTCTGGCACGAAGCATCGAGCTATGATCAACAACATCGTCCTACCCAAAAGCACCATGAGGGTACCCTGGGTGTGCGGTCGGACACTAGACACTGACAACCCCCTCGGCTTTAGAAATAATACATGTTGTGAGTGCCGAAGTTACTGTCGCTCAAGTAGAAAAAATAGAACCAAAGAGTTCAAAGATAGAGCAGCAATCGAAATTGCAGAGTCCCCTAGCTATGATGGGGTTGTCAAAGTCAGCAACTGCTCCAGTGGTAACTCCTAGGAAAGGGAGGAGAACGGCCAGCGTTCTTGATGCTGTTCTGAAATCTTCAAAGGTGCTAATTCCTGTTTCTACTAAGGCTTGTCATGACAAGGTTGAAGAATTGGGAGAAGCAGCTGTTGAAAGCACTTCTCCTACCTTCGTTGAAGCCGGGCCTTCGAGGATTAACCCAGCGGAGCAAGTAAAGGAAGGTCTTCCGGAGAAGCTAACAACGCCAATACCCGACGCGTCTTCTCGTGAAGATTTTGGATACATTGTTCGCCATGCTTCATGGAAACAATTATCGGAAGAGAAAATTGCCGAAGTGCAATACTATGCAAAGGACCTGAAATATCCTCAAGGATCCTTATATGGAGGAAAGGACAAAGATGATTACCTTTATTGCCTGCTGGACAACAAAGAGATAGATGTTTGTCGGGAAATAATAGATCATATGGGCTATCCGAAGCTTGAACTTGGGTTATCTGCAATTCTGAATGATCAATTTGCAGACAGCCTTCCTTACATCGGCTTGAAGGTTTTCATATTGCATTTTTGTATTTGTTAATTTATGTTAAGAAGGTTTGTGGTAATCGATTTGTGGTAATGCTTATTATTATTTATTTGTATGTTCTTTGCTTACCAGGGTCTTATTCTTAGCAAGGCTTCGAAAGCTCAAAAAGATGTTGAAGATGAAGGCACCCGGATAGCCTTCAGAAAGATGTGTTCAGAAGTTATATCTCTTTGGAATGAAGGCCTTGAGAAAGACAAGATCCTGCTTTCTTTAGTCGAAAGGCTAAAGACTAGCGAAGCAAAATTATCTGCATTCTCTGAAGTGGAACAAAAAAATTGAAATTTGAGAAGGAGAAAGAAGCATATGCCAAGCGTATTGCAGATTTATAATATGATTTATCTATCCAAGTGGGATTACACAAATCCGAATTAGAAGGGTTGGAGAAGAAGCTTGATGAAATCACTGAAAATTTCAACGACGAACAATCAAAACGTGAGATATCTGATACCGAACCGCTGAGGGTTCAGAAGAATGTTGAGGAGCTTCACCAGGCGAAAGAGGAGTGCCTCAACATTTCAATGCAGTGCTGCAATAAGCTAAAATGTAGTTTTGCTAAGGTTGGCGCATTCTGTACTGAACAAAATTTTATTCGTGGTGATCCTGACGGAGTTATCAGATGGATTGAAGGCGAAGCCGAAGCTTTCGATGAGATTCTTAGCGATAGAGGGGATTTTTGTGCCTGCATCGGCGCTCGAGGAGTTGTGTCTCTGCTTGAAAAAGTTGGCTGCGAGCACGCGAAAGCTGTAATTCAACCATAATTCTCAGCTTCAGCTAATGACGTCAAGGATCTTTTAGCCGAAGCCAACACCTTTAGTGGAAAATTGTATTCTAAAGTATGGGTGAATGGTGGCCGAAAAATAGCATATGAGGCTATTAGACAAAATGAAAAGGAATCCCATACTGCTTTAGAAGAAGCGAGGAAAGCTAAAGAAGCCATAGAACATGAAAGGCTTATAGGTATGTTTGTAATGACTTAGCTTCGTAAATACTTGTAGCTTCGTAATTAACAAAAACTTATACTTTGGTGCAACTGAACTTTCTCCACTTCCGGAGCTGTACAATCCTGAGGCCGATCTAGCCCTAAAGGGCACTCTTGATGTGATCAGGATAGCAAATGAAGTTGTGAATAGACTCCTGAACGAAGCTGCTGATAAAATCTTGAAGGAGGTTGATTAGACTTTGTATATAAAAACACTTGTAAAATTTTTGTGTGTTGTTCTATTAAAAAACAATTGCCAACTATATACCTCATGATGTAATATATTTCTTTATGGAGCGTGAAACCTTCATACGTACTATTTTTGAGCCAAAGGCGAAAAAACACATTCCCTTCTTTTCACACTTCATAAAGAAAAATCCTCTTTCGGCCGAAGCAACATTATTAGACTCGAATATCTTTGTCGTATACCTTGCATAAGAAATATCCTTTTCATAATTCTTTGCCGAAGATAGACCTCATGAGTTAGCAATCATGGATGAAGGAGCAATTTCCCTTCTTTTTCCACTATTTCGGATGATGCGATGCTATGCAGTATGATACGATGATATGATGCAACAAATGTCAATGATCAAACGCTTCGTAAAAATAAGACTGCAATCCCTTGGGAACGACTTTGGAGTCTCTTCACCTTTTACTTAGGTAGTATTTGAGCTTTGGATCCCTGTAGGAACGACTTTGGAGCTAATCTCTGCATCCCCTTAGGAACGGCTTTGGAGCTTCTTCACCTTTTACTTAGGTGATATTTTAGCTCTACATCCCCATAGGAATGACTTTGGAGCTTCTTTACCTTTTACTTAGGTGGTATTTTAGCCCTGCATCCCCGTAGGAACAACTTTGGAGCTTCTTCACCTTTTACTTAGGTGGTATTTTAGCTCTGCATCCCCGTAGGAACGTCTTTGGAGCTTTTTCACTCTTTTGATGGTGTAACTCCAGATTTATTACAATAGGCTAAAGGTTGTACCTTCTCGAATTGTCTTTGAGGTAGAAACATAAAAGCGAGAGAAATGAAAATTACATTAAGTGCCTATGAATTTTTTCATTGAGCCCCTCTGTTGCTTCAGTAATATGTCTTCATTCTAGTACAGTGTTGTTGACTGTCCGAGTTTCAGACTCTTCGCGTGCGCCGCGTTGTTGCTGAATTTGGTGGTGCCCTTCTGGCTGTTGATTGTGAGACGAAGTAGGAGCCATGACTGGTGGTGGTGGTGGCAGGGCCCATGCAGCTGGGGAGTGGCTTGCCGAAGCTACTGATACTGTGGGTTGTCAAAATGGTTGTTGATTGCCCACATACTCAGGAATGTATGGGGAATAGCAGGAAACAGTATGCAGGACTTGCTTCGACTGATTCTGTCGTGCCTCAGCCTCAACTATTTTCTTTTGCTTCTGTATCGTGACTTGGCATGTCCTAGTTGTATGCCCCTTATCTTCTCCACAGAACAAGCAAAACAACCTTCTTGGTTAAGAGCTGAATCTTCCTCCGAAGCTTTGCCCTCCTCTGCCTCTTGGGGCTGGTGGCCTGAAGGAGCTTTGTTGTGTCCCTGATGATTGGGAGCTGTGTTGATGCCCTTGAGTGTGATTTCCTATGTCTTCGCTTGAGATGGGATTGTGGATCGTCCTGACATGCCTTGGTTGGAGCCTTCTTCCAAAGCCCCTGGTCATCTCAGAGTATCTGTAGGCTTCTTCCCTTCATTGCCGAAAATCATTGTCGGCTCTGATGTACTCGTCCATCTTCTGTAGAAGCTTCTCCAGAGTTTGTGGGGGCTTCTTGGCGAAATATAGCATTGTTGGTCCTACACGAAGTCCTTTGATCATTGCTTCAATAACAATCTCATTCGGCACCGTTGGTGCCTGAGCTCTGAGACGTAGAAACCTTCGGACATACACCTGCAAGTACTCCTCGTGGTCTTGCTTGCACTGGAATAGAGCTTGAGCGGTCATTGGCTTCGTCTAAAAGCCCTAGAAGCTGGTGACTACCATATCCTTTAGCTTCTGCCATGATGTGATTGTTCCCGGCCAAAGAGAAGAATACCATGTTTGATCCACGCTCCTGAATGCCATCACGAAGGATTTCACCATGACAGCAGTGTTGCCACCATATGATGATATGGTTGCTTCGTAACTCATGAGGAACCGCTTTGGGTCAAGATGCCCGTCATACATGGGAAGTTGTGGCGGTTTGTACAAAGGTGGCCATGGGGTAGCCTGCAACTCTACTGCTAGGGGGAAGCATCATCAAAAGCAAAGTTACCATGATTGAAATCGTCATACCATGCATCATCATAACTTGGGCTTTCCTGACGAAACATTTTCTCCCTTCTTCTCTCCACTTGTTGGTGGATAGCCTCTAGTTCTCTGATCTCTTGATCCAGCTCTTCTTCATGTGGTGTTGGGTTGATGGCCTTCCTTTTTCTAGTTTCGGGCCCCCTTAGAGGGAGCCCCTCTTGGGTGATGTCCAACGGTGCAAGGGCATCCCCTAGCGCTATTGCCTTCTTCGGCGGCATGGCGAAGGTAGTTGTTCGAGTTCTTGGTGTCGAAGGTGGTCGTTTGATTTCACCGGAGGTGGGCGCCAATGTTGGTCACTTGTTCTCAAATGTTGTGAATCAAGAACAAGGCAACACAATTGTTAAACATTAAGGACCTTCATCCTTCGAAGCATTATCTCCTTTCGGATATAACGATCTTCAGACGAAGGTCATGAAGGACACACCTTCATCATTCATAAAAATAAGAGTTTATACACACAAGATGTGTTATCCATTCATATATTTATTCCATGATAAACATATAAACATTATTAGAATTTATATTACATTGATACCTTCGACTTGTTTGAAGGTGATGACGCGAGAGCAATTACAATACAGCGTGAACAGTACGGGGGTACTGTTCATCTATTTATAGGCGACCATAAGGATTCATGCGTTATTACATTTATGCCGTCAACAATTACATACAGAGTTTACAAGATGTCATAAGGACAATATCGCCATTTGTATTTAATAACTTAAGCAACACCTTCTCCTTGTATCGTCTCATTGTTTCGCCGTAATGAAGCCTTCTTGATGAAGCGTGCTTCATTGTACTTCTCTTGAGTTATGACGAAGCTCTTCTGGTGACGAAGCTCATGTAGTATTAAGTAATATGCTAAAAGCAAATAGTTAGCTGTGTTTTTTAGGACCTTTGGAATAGGAAGGCCCCAACAATGCTTTTGAAACTGAAACTTGCATTCAGATATAGAAGATAATATTTCAGAATCCATGCACTTTGTTGAACACAAAATGTGACATGCGGACTATCCGCTCCTGGGGCCAGACAGTCCGTGGTCTGGACTTTCCATGGTGGTGACCGAACGATCCGCACGTGTGTAGAATCAGTTAGGGTTCAAGATTTCTAGCAGGATTTGTTAGCTAAACCTACGCGATTAACTTGAGAACCGACTTGTAACAGGTCTAGACCTCCCCCTTTATATAGATGAAGGGCTATGGTCGATTGAACCCCCCACAATTGATACAATCAATTCTATTTATCAATTTTACCTTATTTGCATCTTTCTTCCAATTCCTAGGAGTAGGAGTAATTTAGCCATAGGTTTAGATCTAATTTATTCTTCCACAACAATCTCTCTTTGACTCTATCCCGATTAGAGGAGCAACGGGCGGCCTGCCGACCGGAGCAATGCCTTGGAACTCTCCCCCTCGATAGGATCTCTCCTGGGGTGAGTTCTAGGGTTCTTCACAGAGAAGAAGACCCTCTGCGCTATCGCAGACCATCCGGCCTCAGGCGCAGACCGTCCAAAAGCGTGCAGAGGAGGATCCACTCCTGCGCCCAGGTCGTGGATCGTCCGGTCCTGTGCCGTGGACCGTCCCCACCTCCGCAGAGAGCACCGCCAGGTGGTTCGTTCCCGTGTTTGGAGCCAGATCGACGCCAACATACTTTTTGGTGACTTCGCTAGAGACGAAGGTGTTTAGATCTATAAAGAATCGCCCCCATATGGTCGGTTCCAAAGATCACACCGACGACTCCACCACCAACATCATCAAGCCGACCATGGAGGCACTCTCGGCTAATGACCAACATCACTTTGATGACCTCACAAAATGCGAGGAGGAGGAGGTGCTGCTACAACTCGTCGAATGGAGCAACAAAGAGGAGGAGGAGGAGGTGCTGCGACAACTCAAGGAGCGACGAGAAAAGGCGACAGAAAAGTACCTATCATACTTCACAGTGGATCGCCACCAGAAGATCATCCGTTAAAGGGAGATCGATATGACATCTCTCCTACCTCCACCTCAAGCTACCATTGTAAGTATCACAGATCCATCTCTTGTGGCTTTCATGGAACAACGAGGGGAACTATTAAAAGGATACATAATCTATTAAAAAATGGGCTCTTTCATATAAGAAACCTACTGCCCCTAGGTTTCCCTATCGTGAATCCAATACGGAACCACTCGCGCCAAACACATCGGCTACAAATGGGTTTCCATTGGCCCAACCACCATATGGTATTCGAATGCACACGTTCGTGTCACCATCACAACTGCCACCGCTAGGCAGGCAACCGACTTTGGACACAATTGAACCATATGTGAGTCATCTCGGACTGTCGAACCCTACACAAGCTCGCGCGCAGATCACTAAGGTAGCGCCATACACGACCGGACCATCTAGGTGTACCCCCAGATCGTTCGACCCGGTCACGGACCGTCCGACCCCTTATGCCAGACCGTCTGGATACATCACGGACCGTCCGACTTGTTTTATCAGACCGTATGACCCTACGCGAATCCACGCACATACCACCCATGTCACACCGCACATGGCCGAACTATCCGGGTACAACCCCAAACAATTCGGCCAGGTCGTGGACCATCCGACCCCTCATGCGTGGACCATTTGGGTATGGAACTACGCAGGCAACGCCATATATGGCCAGACAGTCCAGATACACACTCGGACCGTTCGTCCTAGTCGCGGACTGTTCGGCCCTTATGTCGGACCATCCGGGTATGCGTACACAGAACCAGGAGCTGCACAATATGCACATTTCCCACACTCATCACAACAACACTATGGTGCCCCACTAGCAACATATTATAACCATGCCATGCCACCTCATGTACACAGGGCTAAATATTCTTCGGCCACCAGAGAACCCGAGAGATATAGAGCAGGAGGTGGTGGCATTAATAGGACACCTAACGTACATCTCGGACATCCCTGGGAGGAAAGTCGACAAAATGATGTCAAGCAACCTGAGATTTCCACCCAAAAACTTAATGAATGGTCGCCAGACGTGGTGGAAAAATTTAGGGACGAGGTAGTTGGGTTGTTCAGAGACAAACTCGGTGTTAGTGTGTCAGGCATAGGGCAGTCGTATCGGAAACCTTATAGTCACCGATTTGATGTCGTACCGTATCTGCAAGGGACTAGGATACCGAATTTCTCCAAATTTTCTAGTAAAGGCAGGAAAAGCACACATGAGCACATAAGCCAGTTCTTAGCACACCTAGGAGAATTGGCTGTTAGGGAAGCCTACTGTGTTCGTTTCTTCTCGCTATCTCTAACTGGTACCGCATTCGCATGGTACACAACCCTGCCACCTAATTCTATCAATTTTTGGGAGGAATTAGAATAGAAATTTTATGAACACTTCTTCTCAGGAGAATATGAGTTAGAATTAGCTGATTTAGGTTTAGTCTGACAAGGACCCGAGGAATCGGTTAATGACTATATCTGGAGGTTCCGGGACATTAGAAACCGATGTTTTTAGATCCATGTCGCGGAAAAATAGCTAGCATGACTGGCTTTTAATGGGTTGTGACCTAACTTAAAAGATAAATTAGATGGCGCCCAGTTCTTTTCGTTAGTACACTTGCACCAGTGGGCTTTGGCATGTGAAAGTCGAAGTAAAGAGGCATCAAAATCGGCTGGCAATAAGATGCATCTAGTGGGGTGCTATAATTCAGATGATGAATCCACAGATGTATATACCGCCAAACTTGTTTGGCCAGCACATGCTAAACCTTCTACATGTTCTTCTTTGCAGTCGGTTCATAAGAATCGACAAGAAGTTAAATTTACTTTTAATGTTGCCAAATGCGATAAAATATTTGATGAGCTGTTAAAAATGGCAACATTAAATTAACACATACTATTCCTCCTCATGATGAATTGAAAAGACGTGCTTACTGCAAATGGGATAATTCTTTTTCCCATGCTACCAATGATTGTAATGTTTCTCGTCAACAGATACAATCAGCCATAAATGAGGGCCGATTGAGTTTTCAGGAGATACAAGTGGACACAAAACCATTTGCTATAAATATAATAGAGCTAGCAAGCAAAAAGGTCTTGGTTTGGCCGGAAGTGGCCGATAAAGGCAAAGGAAAAACATCATCATTGGTGATCCTTGCACGTCGAATATATCACATCGAGGGATTATTCGAAAAGCTCCAGACAGAAAAACTAACAAGTCTGGAGGCGCCAAGGGGCAGGCTCAATCGAGCACTCGAGCAAAGGTCCCTGACTTGAGCATCGCAGACTGTCCAGCACCTGCGCGCGAACGGTCCAATGCTCATACAGACGGTCCGGCCGACCTAGCCAGACAGTCCGTCCATGGCCAGAGGTATCGTCCTCCACATAAAGCAAAGGAGGGGATGCAAGGGCAAAGCACATGTAATGCACATGGTTGGTTGGTCATAGCCGTCCTTACTTTTGATTAATCGCTCTCCAAATACTCTAGCAAGAAGGTTGTTATACTCGATCGGCCAACAAAGAAACCCCGATCACCCGCTAAAACAAAACGACCGAATAAAATGGGCCGAAAGGCATCACAAAAAGTATTGCCTATTCATTCATCTCCAGTAATGCCAGGATACTTTCCGCCTGCATCGTTGATATATTATCATGTTTAAATGTGGAATGGTACAACGATGAACCCATGGTACATACATAGTCCCTCTGCCTATTCTAGCTGGGGGACACCTCCATTCCATACCTTTTGATCCATTGATCGGATGGTCATGGCTGAGAAAGATGTAATCCAAAACGACCTTTATACATTAGAGCTATATTTAATGATCACCCTATTGGATTGAAAAGCGGGTGACTCGCAACAGGCTTAGTGCATATGCTTTTGGTTCGTCGACCTTCACCAAAAGACAGGGGGCATATGTTGAACACAAAATGTGACATGCGGACTGTCCGCCCTTTGGGCCGGACGATCTACAGTCCGGACTGTCCGCGGTGGCGACGCGGATGATTCGCGCGTGTGTAGAATCAATTTGGGTTCCGGATTTCTAGCGGGATTTGTTAGCTAAACCTGCAGGATTATCTCAAGAATCGACTTGTAATAGGTCCAGAAATCCCACTTTATATAGATGAAGGGCTACGACCGATTGAACCTCCCACAATCGATACAATCAAATCTACTTATCAATTTTACCTTATTTGCATCGTTCTTCCAATTCCTAGGAGTAGGAGTAATTTAGCCTTAGGTTTAGATCTAATTTAGTCTTCCACAACAATCTCTCTTCGACTCTACGCCGATTAGAGGAGCATTGGGCGGGCTACCGACCCAGAGCAACGCCTTGGAACTCTCCCCCTCGATAAGATCTTTCTCGGGGCGAGTTCTAGGTTTCTTCGTGGAGTAGAAGACCCTCTGCGCTATCGTGGACCGTCCGGCCTCTAACGCAGGCCGTTCAAAAGCGTGCAGAGGAGGATTAGCTCCTGCACCCAAGTCGCGGACCATCCGGCCCTGCGCCACGGACCGTTCGTGACTCCACAGAGAGCACCACCAGGTGGTTCATACCCGTGTTTGGCGCCCAGATCGGCACTAACACACTTGCATAAAATGGGATAATATTTCAGATACAAAACAGAGAATAATATGTGGCAACTAGAGAAGAAATGCACTAGCAAAAATCTAAATGCACTAGCAATCATAGAAGAAAGAAAACTATAGAACCATCCTTTAATTCATATTGACAGTTTACTTGAAATATAGAACGAACAATCCATAAACTTTTAAGTATCGATGACTACATAGCACCACAAAACTAAGTCCCATCTCAAAATAATATTTTCCTCAAAGACTCTAAGGCAACGACATGTTCAAATCTAACATCCTCAGGCACTGTCGAAACATCTTTTTGGAGAAGGCATTTGTCGGGTACCTGATAACAGGGTACCCAAAGAAGGCCCGAAGGCCTCCCAAAGACGACCCACGAACTGGCCGGCCCACCTACCAAGTAGCTCGACGTAAAGGTCCAAAAGGCCTCCCGATGACGGCTGCCAAGCCGACCAGCCCATTGAACAAATACCGCCGAGCAACCCAGCGAGGCGAGGTTGCCGACCATCCTGCCCCGCCGAGCAAGCCAGTGAGGCGAGGCTGTCGAGCAACCTACCCACCGAGCAACCTAGCAAAGCGGTGTTGTTGAGCAACCTACCCGTCGAGCAACCCAGCGCGGTGGGACTACCGACCAACCTACCCTCCAATCAACCCAGCGAGGCGGGGCTATCGACCAACCTGCCCACCAAGCTGCCTAGTAAGACGACAGTCAGCTCTCAGATGAACACCCCTATTGAAAGGAAGAGCCGACCTAGTATTATTGAGCCATGTCTGCACGATGGGACATCACCGATCCATGCCTAGACCGTAGAAGTAGTAGCAAAGGGTCTCTGTCAAGCACGACGCCCGATACGTATCCCTGCTAACCAATGGGACCGAACAACCCAAGCCGCAGGGACCTCAACTTTGGGGTCTCTACAGTGACCCACACACCGGAGGGGATGGGGCAATACACTGTACCAGGCATGTTCCTATGCTTGATGAAAGGTGACACTAAGGGGATGATGGAAGATGAAGCTATACCGAGGACATCCTAAACCACACCTTGAGCAGACTCAATAGAACCCACCAAGCATCGCCACGTCCAAATCAGAGTAGCTAAAAGAGCCCATCGGAAGGCGGATGGGAAGCTACGCCATACCAAAAGTACGACGCACAACCCGGCAGACGGATCCATAGGGGCTACGAGGCCTAGAAGCACGACCCAGCAGACGAGACCATAGGGGCTACGAGGCCTAGAAGCAGGAAGCCAAACTCCATCCTAGTAGAATACAAGTTCTCATTGTAACATCTACCCTTGAGCTATAAAAGGGTAAGAGAACCCCCATCCAGAGATATCCCAAAGCTTCACACAAGCACCCAACTATAACATGCTCCAAGCAATACCACTATCAGCACCGCACTGGACTAGGGCTCCAGCCTGAACCAGTATAACACATTTGTATCAGATCCACCTTTGAGCACCCATAGCTCACCATTCAGTGTGAGCCGCGCTAACACCCCTGCCGAGGACGTGGCAGAGCGCGTCATGTTGCTGACACAGTTGAGAACTGGTGGGACACGTGTCTAGGACGTGGGGACGCACACATGGTGCGATACTCACGGTAGTTTGGTAGTTCAGCCTCAAAACCACCCTGCACTACAGATGATAGGTTTTGCTGAATTTGGGCCTCAAAACACGATGGCGGTGGTTCTAGAGGCAATCTGTCACACCCGAATTTAAGGGACAAAGTCGGGTGCATCTCATATATGCACCAAAGAAGACAACACATATAATAACGGAGTGTATAGAGATAAATGTCACAATATAATCAGAGTACATATTACATAGCGGAAGTCTTACAAAATAAATATAAAACGAACTAAAGTCCATCCTTGACGCCATAAAGTCAACTGGGAGACGCCACCTAGATCAAATCGAACTCCTCGTTGTGTGGCTCCTCTTGAACCACCTGTTCTTCTCCTGTGGGGGGTGTGAGACAGCAAGGGTGAGCTCACACATGTTCATCGCTCAACAAGTTGTGGGGAATAATGTGCATGAACTCACCAAAGGTGGGAGTTCATGTGATGTGTAAGGCTTACCAAAGAGAATGGTTAAAGTTGAGCATTGCTTTTAAAGTTGGCCAAAATTTTATTAGCAATTACTAGATGTAAGTAAATACCAAACCATAATAATAACAATAATAGAATAAAATTAATAATAAATCCCATGCAATGCAAATGACAAATTGAATTTAGTTCCATAATTTAATCATGCGAGAGTCCTGAGCTGCTCTTGACCATGAGCTCGAATAGTATACCAGTTTTACACTCTGCAGAGGTTGTACCCTGTACCCACAAGTCATGTTACCCATCTACCAAGGGGTCATGAATCCCATACACCTCTACCAAGGAAGCGAGGCATGGTAACACTACGAGGCCTTTACAAAGTTCCACTAGCTTCCGAAAACCCGCTACAGTTTATGGGAAGAGCACTTGCAAGAATCCCTCGTCTGATTGCCATCGCAGCAAAATCAACCCGAGAACCTCCCTGCATGCAACTCCCCTACTGCCCTTGCCTCTTTCGGGTAAGGTAGTCTTCCACTAGCTTTCCTAATTAGTCAGCCAAGGGTGTCCCATTCCACCCTTGTGGTGGCACGTGTTTCTCAAGTTAAGCTCCATGTTCCAATTAAAGATAATGATGATCTTGACATGAACATAAATAAAATAACAGAATAATTGGAACATGGACATAATGAAATATTAACCCAAAACCATATGAAGCAATAACAAAACTACCCAAGTGATTCAGGGGTAAACAAGGTAAAAGATAATCAGACTAGGGTGACCTATTTGGTCCCATCAAAATTAAACCTATGCATGAATATGTGACATTAAAGAACATGATTGGGTAATAAATGTGGTCAAGGGCACAACTTGCCTGGCACTTGAGATTCCAGGTACCAGGATGATTCTTCAGATCCTCGTGATCTCACTGCTAGTCGTAGCAATACAAACAAACATGGTATAGAAAAAATTAACATCACACCAAACATAAGTACAAACTGAATAATAATAATCTACGCATTGCTACGAGATCACCGGATCGAGAACCACTCAAATTGGAGTTACGGTCATCAAGTTATGATGTGATTAAATGATTAACACTAGGTTCTATGTTATTTTATAATTCCAGAGAAAAAATAACCTAAAGTAATAATTAATTCAACTTTAATACAAATTATAAATTGACCCTAGATCATATTTTAGTAGATTATAATGATAAGCAGATTAACAAGACTAACCAACATACGTTAAATTAAGATCTAATTAGAAAAGGACGAGACATGGTATAATAAATGTTGTTATTGCATAGTAAATATTTATACGAAGCCAACGCAATTGGAATGGGTCAATTCAGAGTTACGATTATTTAATTATGAATTTCTGAAGTTATCAAGTACTTGGAGTAGCATAACTCATGTGGATAATTTAAGTTCAAGTATCATGGGTAAACAGAGTTACTAGGTGATAAACAATATTAAAACAAAATTATTGCCACTGGAATGGATCAATTTGGAATTAAAATGGGAAAGTTATGAATTTCCAAAGGGTTTATGTATTTGATACAAGATTCATTAAGAGATAATTTTTAATATAGTTTTCATGTCAAAACAGAGACAATATGTGATGAACAATATTATTACAAAATTATAGGGACTGGAATGGACTAAAAAGAAGTTAGTATGAATTTTCTATGAATAAAATGAGTTTATGGGATTATTTATATACTAAAAATCATTTTCTATAATTAATTATTTATTTTCTCTGCTCCCTGGATCGTGCGCACAAAAACAGAGAACAGCAGGGGCCTCTACGCAACATTTCTCAGACACAGAGTACAGTTGCTACGGACTGCAGGTTATTTTTAGTAATTCCTAGCCGATCAGAGTACAGTTGCTACGGCTCTTTAGTAAAACGTACCCGCGAAAGGGGTATGAGGGCATCCGAGCCGATCAAATTAGATCCATCGGTCAAGATTAGATCTGAGCCCCCGCAGGCATGTGAGCCATAGGATCAGTAATCTACGGTGAGGATTCTCTTAACGCGGGATCTGATCTCCGCCCCACGATCCCTAATTAACGACCCAGATTCAATCTCACGAATGGTTACACAGTCCTCTAATCACAGCCACACGCCGCAGATCCGATAGCGACCGACCCATCTTCTACCTCAGGCGACGCAGCCAGTGCTACACGCCGAAGCCTGCGGGGCAACTCCCTCGCCGGAGCAACACGATCTAGCGCCCAGGTGACCCAATCCCGAACCTAACCAGTGATAGTGCATGAGTAAGGGTGACAGTACGAAGGGGGTCACTTACAGGTGAAGATGTCGTGAGGAACACCTTCCACGGTGAGGTATGGGCCCACGGTGAATCCATAGAGTCCGGTGAGGGCTTCCGTTGTCCTCCACGCCAAGTCGCTGCATAGTTCGGCCACGGAAATCTTTAGCACCCTCAAGCAATGCCTTCAATGCCGGTTCCGAGGGTAGGACGACCGTGTGGCCGGTTCTTCACCCTCGCGATGATGTGGCGTTTCTCTCTCCTTCTTATGACTATGGCGACTATATCGGTAAGTCCAGGCCTCCACAGGGAAGGGGACGACACCGACTTATACGTGAGCGAGGACAGGGCAGCTGGCGGCTCTAGGTTTGTTGGTTGCATCGGCCTTTCCCCCGGATCACGACAAGGTGGTTTTGGCACAGCCGGCGGTCCCGAGCGAACGCAACACGCAAACAAACTAGGGTGGCTGACAGCGGACCCACGGTGTCATTGGAGACCTTAGCGCTAGCGGGGCTTGGGTCGCGCCATGCACGGAAGCCGTTGGACGGTTTACCAGGGCGAGCTTGTAGTGGGCGAGCGAGATCTCCGTGGGGATGTTGCGCCGTCGTGCCCGGGAAGAGGAACATGGTTGTCTGATGTGTGGGCCCGTGCGCCAGTCAGTGGTGGTCTCATGCGCACGACGATAGCTGGCCAGCGGACCCCATAGCACAGCGACCCTAGGCGAGCCAAGGAAGGCACGTAGAGCTGATGCGTCCGGTCAGCGGGCCCCCGGTGTAAGCGTGCGCGATAAAGTTGAGGCGAAGCCAACGCGAGGGCCCACCCAGTCGGCGTGATGGAACATCCAGGCGCGCGCGCCACAGTGGCTGATAGCACGGACCCCATCTGTTGGTGTGGGGGCGGCGCAGTGGGAGCCAATGGGCCTCGCGGAGATAGTGGGGATGGGCCGAGGCAGAGAAGAATAGGCCCAGACACTGGTTTCCTTTATTCTCTTCCATTTTCCATTTTATTTTTAGTTTTCTTTTCTATATAAATTCCTATTTTGAGTTCATGTTTAAGTTGAGGTTCAAATCTTTAATTTGCACAAACAAGGATTCAACACGATGCAAGTTTATTCACTCTTTATCTCTAAAAATATAGTGCTTTTAAATATGAAATGCACACTCACATGATTACATTTAAGAAAAGGTTATTATGAATGGGTAATCAGAGGTATGTATATATAGATATTCAAAGGTTAATACTTATTTACTAAAGGAGAGGTTAAGGTATAATCCTTATCATGAATTATTTTAATTCAACCATATGTATATTTTTGTAGAGGGTGCTTCAAGGGAATAATTTGAAACCCTCCTTCCATTTATTGTTCCAAGTTTTGTTCTACCAAACTTATAATATTGTCATTTATTTAATTTAGAGAGGCAAAACTTTTATAAACAAAATATGTCATTATTGAAAATCATTTTTTTGAAAATGTTATTAATCTCAAAATAAGATTTCAGGTGTTACACAATCGATGGCAGCACATGGCGTCACAGCGAAGGGTGCATCAAGGCAAAGCAACTTCGTGTGGAGCGCGTGCCCGTCAGATCGAAATCTAGGAGTTGGTCTATTTTGCCCCTGGTTTAGTGGATAGACTCTAAGTAAACAGGGGTAGTTTAGGAAATAGAAATAATCCTCTATAAATAGAGGGGAGGGCTAGTTAGTTCGACATCTCTTTGGCTTAGTTTCATTTGGCTCTTGGTTTAGAACTCCTAGTTTCCCTCACTAGGTTTTCACCAGTTTAGCTGAGAGATCCGCAGCGATTTTGTTCTGTCGACTGTGCCATGTAATCTGCAACGATTAATCTGAGGAAGGCTCACCGGTTTGACCCACAGGTTTTGGTTAGCTTCAATCTCAGTTTGTTCCCTTGCTGAATTTTTGAAGTCTTGTGTTCTTGAGTTCTTCCCTTCTCTTCTCTTGAGGATTTTTGGAGAACCTTCAAGTTCTAGTGTTGCAGGTGCTGTTGGGATTCGTTGGTGGGTGAGACATACTCCTAGGATCAGTTCTTATGCTCTGTTGATGCGGTTTGTGGTTGTGATCTTAGCTGATCTTGTTTTGAGTTCGTTCTAAAAAAACCCAACAAAACCCCAATTTTGTTAGTATATTCAAATATGCGGTTGATTCACAAGTTTGATTGAGCTTCAAATTTGTGGATACCTTGGAAACATATTTGTCTAGGTTTGTGCAAAATTTCATTTCAATCAGAGTTCATTTTTTTCAGTTTCGCATCCGAGAACATAACTTCGTGATGCTGAAATCAATACTTGTTCGCAACAAGGTTTTGGACTGATTCGGACTTTTCGGTGTTAATTTGTGTTCTGTTTGTTTTGTTGGTCTCATGTGTGTATTAGGAACATTTCGAAATCATGAGATCATTGGTTTGCTGATATAATTTTGGTTTGAGCGATTTCTTCATCTCGATTAAAGTGCTCAAATTCAGTTTTTAGCAAAAAAAAATTGATTGGCTCTCATTCACCCCTCTTGTCGCCACACCGGTCGTTCACGTTGTTAGCTGAATTAGCAAGCTAACGAACCCGAATGAAACTAATATATTGTTCTGTTAAGCTAGATATCCTTATTAGCCCTTTCTCGTTTTCTTTTGAGTCATATTTCTCGCTAGTATGCTACTCTTGGTATTGAATTTTTTTCTAAAAATAAAAAAATACAAATACAAATTTCAAATATTATAAATAGCATAGAAATTTCAACTGGGGAAAAAATCAAGCGAACAGGTAAAAAGGGTGAGGGGTAATTTGATCATGCATCAAGCACTTATTAGTTGGTCTTAGCTTGGTTTAGCTTGGTTGGGGTAGCTAACGACTAATTATATTTGGATGTATAGCTAATAATTAGTTGGTTCATTGACTCATTCCAAATCGCTCAGCTAATTTTAACTACTAATTATTAGTTTTATAGGTTTCACTACAAGAATTTGGCTCTTTGGCGAGTGCCAAATGATTTGTCGAGTGTTTTCTTTCAGGCACTCAGCAAAGAAGCTCTTTGCCGAGTGCCAAGTATAAAACCCTCGGTAAAAAATACTCGGCAAAGAAACTCTTTGCCGAGTGTTTTATTTTTGACACCCGACAAAAAGAGTTTCTTTGTCGAGTGTTTTTTTAACGATCGGCACAAAGAGCTTATTTGCCAAGTGTTTTTGGACACTCGGCAAAGAGCTTCTTTGCCGAGTTTTTTTTCAACGCTAGGCAAAGCAATTTAAAAATCCCATTTTGAAGCAGTAAATTAATTCGAATAAAAAAGTTTTCAACTACAAATTTGTAAAACTCATTAAGATGTACAATTTATATTTTGATCATTTCTTCAAATGACAAAATAAAAATAAATTTGTTCATAAAACCTATATCTCTCTCGTAGTATATGAAACTATAAGAGAGATGTACAAGATTTATGAATAATATTAGAACCATCAAGTGAGATGAACAAATGACCAAACAACCAAAATAAACTTTGTAGATCTTGAGAAGTTATAGACTTTTGTAGTTGGCAACCTTTTCATTTGAAGTCATCTTGTCAACGAAAACTATGTCTAAATTTAAAAAAAAATGAATTTTGAAAACGAACTCGAATGGAAAAACCACCAACATGAAAGTTGTAGGTCTTAAAAAGTTATGAAACTTTGTAGTTTATAATGTTTTAGTTTAAAATTATCTTTTCATGCAAAATTATGTTTGAATTTTTCAAACTAACTCAGATGGAAAAAAAACACCAAATTAAAAGTTGTAGGTCTTGAAATGTAATGAAATATTGTAATTGACAATTTTTTATTTGAAATCATCTTATCATAGAAAAATTTGTGTGAACTTTTCAAATTTGAAATTCAAATTTTGTAAACGGCCTCGGATATAGAAACTATCAAAATAGAACTTGTAGACCTTGAAATGTTATGCAACTTTATAGTTGAAACATTTTCAATTGAATTCATTTAGTACCTCAAATAATCGAATTACTCTGGGTTTGTTATAATACATGAGAAATAAAAACGTAATATAGACACAATTGATGTAGTGGTGTAGTGGTAGAGGAGGTTATACATGAGAGAGATGTTGCGAGTTTGAATTAGTATTCATAAAACATGTAAATTTGATTCAAAAATTTATGAAAAATGATAGGGCCATGAGCATGTCAATGAAAGTGGTTAGGGAGTTGTTCCATAATTTAAAAAAAAATATTTTGATGTTTTCTTGGGTTTGAATCTCAGTATTCACAAAACATGTAAATTTGATTCAGAAAATTGTGAAAAATGATAGGACCATGAGTATGGCAATGAAAGTAGTTAGGGAGTTGTTCCCATAATTTAAGAAAAATGTTTTGCTGTTTTCTTGGGTTTTTTGTGATTCTTAATTTGCCGAGTGTTTTTCGACACTCGTTAAAGTCTTTACCGAGTGTCGAAAAAAAGTACTCGGCAAAAAACCTTTGCCGATAAAATGTTTGTCGAGTGTGACACTCGATAATGGTTTTAACAAGAGTAAAATGGCCTTTGTCGAGTGTCTAGAACATTCGGCAAAGAACTTCTGTCTGGTAGTATTTAGATCTAAGTCTAAGGCTTCGTTTGGCAACACAGGTAACATCCACCCAGGTTAGATACCACCGATGGGGGCAAAACTTGCTATACTTCTTCCCCGTATGGTGCTGCCCGGTGGGGTTTGAGCGCCCTGTGATCGTTTGGTTATCGGTTATCAGGGTGTCCAGTGACTCTTCTAACACATCTCTCTTCAAATGTATAAATGAACAAATGTATAAATGAACGTATAAATAAAATAGCAGACTAGTAATAAAAAGAAAGTAGAGTTGGACGTTTGAACACATATGTATTCTAAATTTTTATGAACCAGTGAATTATGAGAGTGTGTACATATGTATCAGATCCACAATATGTATTAGAACCTGCATACATATTGATGGAACAAGCAGAACAGTTCTTAACTCCATACAAATTGTGGTTCGAGTAAAAATTCCAGAGAACTTGAAAATTCAGAATAGCGCCTACTAGCAGAACAAATTAATAGCTTGGTTTCATCCAAAAGACAGTAGATAGCACCCAATAGCAATGCTAATACTACTTAACCAGCTAGCACATAGTGAGAGAGCAAATAAAGCCAATATTCCTATATGCTTAACATGAAGCACCTCTGACTGATGCTCCTGTGGCAAACCTCGATTTTCTGCAAGGAATAAAAACAACAAACTTAGAACTTTCCTTAGCATGAAGCACAATTGAGCTACTTGTGATACAAAAATGTTCTATTTGTGCAAGGAATAAAATTGTTCTATTTGTGATACAAATATGTTCAGAGCAACAACATAATGATGAAGTCTGGCTTATTTACCACTACTAGTTTTAACAACCACAGTTTTGGAGACAAGTTAACTCATACTATCAGTTTTAGAACAAGAACTTCACTGGTCAAAATAGAGTAAATGAATCATTTTTCAAGTTTAGTACAGTATTTCCATGAATCAAAAAATAATTGAAGAGATCTTGTTGGAAAAAACATTGCAGAGACCATATTGCAGAAGCCATCCGTCACACCTTCTCCATCTATCAGGTAGATGTAATCCTACTGAAATTAGAAAGGAAGTAAATACACAAGTTTCTTTAGAATTTACAATTGTTTTCAGAGAGGAAGGAAGGGCATATATATACACATACCTTATCTTCCTCCTAAGCCAAATCAGCCGCACGTTGTGAATTGTTAGCTTCAGAAACATCTCCCGATACAATTCATTTTCGAACACCTCTGCTGCAATGGCCTTCTCCTCATCTGTCAAGTCCTCCATAGCTTCAAATATGTGGATACACCTATCGATAGACTCCTCTCCACGAGTCTTCTTCTCAAGGAACGCATCCATAGTCTTATCTGTTTGGTTCTTCTTGTGCTCCAAATAGTCATCCAAAACACTTGCAACTTGACTTTTCTTCCTCTTTTTTCCACTTCCATGTACTGACGTACCAGAAGGTGGTGACTGAACTTCACAAGCCTCTCGATCCAAAGTTAGTCCAGCAACATTAGTCTCACTGCCCACACTTGGTCTAGCAACATTGATCTCGCTGCCCGCTCGTGGTACATGTAGCACTGGTTCATCAACAGATGCTACATGTAGCACCGGTTCAGTAGAAGTGAAACTCATGTCACCTCTAGCAATGCTCCATATAAAAAAGTCAAAGTGTTTCTTCATAAAAACTCATATCTGTTTAGTAGAAGTCAGAAAGATATATAACTACGTTCATACAAGGCCTCGCAGCTCCTAAACAGAGGAAGCCCATTCTTGCGATGTTTCTTTAATTTGGGGAATTTCTATTGAATACAACATATATTAGTACAAAGGCATGTTTTGGAATGATACTACTTTATCAAAAGAGAGAGAATAACTTACACATGCACACTTCTCCCACAAATCTAGTTCAGCTAATATCATGCCCATAGTCTCATTCCATCTTATACCACTCTCATTCTTTGTGTTGCTTATGGCCTTGTAGCTTGCTTTCAAATCTTTCTCCTTGTCTTGAAGTTGTTGCTTTGTGAAATGTGCTGAGGGGAATTTCTCATTGAACTTACAAGTGATGCTTCTCCAACCATCTGAGTTCCAACCATTCTGTCCCTTAAATCTGGCATCAACCTTGTGCTCAATTAATACTTCAATTAAACCCTTCTCACATAAGAAGTTCCAATTCGCCCTAGATGCTTCATCTGCCATTACTATTTTAAATTACACATAAAAATTAAATTGTGTGCAAGAAGTACATAAATAAGATACAAATATTAGGTGCATCAAGTACATAAATAACGATACAAGTGCTATCACATCAACTAAACATTGTGTGCAACCCACATCTACATCGCAATGTCATCCCTTAAATTGTTTCCAGCAACAGACTCCGAGCCGGTAGGGTAGTTGACTTCTCCCTCTGGGACATCGATATATTGAGACGGTTCAATGTTGCTTGGGAGGTGATCTAGCCACCCTTCCTGGCCATTATGCTGTTTAATTACATTATGAAAGACAACTGCTATCGCTGGAACCTTAACCTGAGACTGAATAGGATAGAAAGTTCTGACTTTTAGAATAGGAAACCTCTTCTTCAAGACACCTATAGCCCTCTCTATATGGTTCCGAAGGATTGCGTGGCGATGGTTAAAGAGCTCTTTGTAGTTGGCATAGGAACGTCGACTCCTAAACTCGCTTAAGTGGTACCAAACTCCTCGATAAGGGGCAATGAATGATGGTGTATTTGCATATCCACCATCGACAAGATAAAACTTTCCTTCTAGCACATGGAATCCTCTATCAAGTGCTGAACGAAGAACCCCAGCATCTGATGCGGATCCTTCCCATCCACACGAAATGAAGGTAAAGTTTAGATTAAAATCGCAAGCTACCATAACATTATGGGATAAAGACCCTTTCCTATTTCTGTATGGAGCAGCCTTGTCTTCTGAAATAGTGATAGGAATAAGAGTACCGTCTATGGCACTAATGCAATTCTGCATGTTAGGAAAGAGATTATTAGAGGCACACAAACCTAAGAAGAATTAGAAATTCTTGGGTTTTATGTCTACCTGGAAAAAAGGCATGAAACGAGAGTCAGTTGCAATTTTGATGTGAGTTTGTACTGAACTTGGAAGCTTTACAAACCTACTTGTCAAGGCTGGAATTATATCAAAGACTTCATTTATCTTCCTGTGAATGGTTTCACCACTGTGTTGAAACCATTTTTGCATATCTTGATTAGTACCATTATGCGAGATCATGTACATAAACATGCCAAACTGTTCTTCAACAGTAACACCTCGTGTGTCACGTAGAAGATCCTCGGCTCTAAGGAAAGCTACTATCGCTCTGAAAATATCTTGCTCCATCCTAAACTCAACTTTGCTCCAAATTTCATGCCCTTCTAGAACTTCCTTAATCTTCATAGCACCAGTAAGAGAAGAAGTATGGACTGCCCTTTTCTCTTCTTGCATAGCCGCGAGAACAACAGGTACAATTACTAAGAAGAGTTCATCATCATCTTCTTCCTGGTCTAAAAGAAATTGTCTAGCATCCTCCTCCCAAGAACTCATTATCTATTATATAGAGAGAGATACAATTATCATGACTAGCTTGGCATTCAGTTATATAATTCAAACACAAGAAATGCTAACTGATGACCTGAACATAGTATGTACGACATATAGTTGGATAAGCAATGCTAACTAACACCAAGATGGATAAGCAATGCTAACTAACTAGCACTAGTAGAACATCAAGATACTGTGAAACTAAAAACATATAAACAAAAACTTTAAAATTATCTAGTGAATTTCATCGTAAAATAAATCCATTTCAGGTACACAAAAACACAACTACCACTCAATCTAGAATGAAAACTAATCAGAACATATTTAGAGAAAAATAAGGAGAAACGTAACATACTCTACAACTTGTACAGCTCAGGGTGGTTGAGTGCCCAACCCAACCAGATTTTCAGCCTATAGAATTATAGATGGATAAATCTGGTGGAGGATGCTAGAGGCTCAATGTCCACTGACCATAAATCGGAAGGGAGAAAACTTGCCATCGTCCACTGACCATGAACTGCAACTAAACAAAAATCGGAAGGGAGAAAATAAGCGAAGTGCTCACCAGATCGAAGACGTCCTGGAAGCTCCACGTCTTCTTGCCGTCGCCGTACACCGTTCAAGGGCAAGTTCTTCAGCGTCTGCAACCTGGCGGTGGAGGATGAGAGAGATGGCGATGGCACGGACAGCGGGTGAGAAAGCAGAGGTGAGGTCGAGAGAAACAACAACCTGGGGCCGTGAATGAGAGATGTGGCGACGGCTGGACGGTGGCTGACGACGGCGGCGGCGGCGTGTGAGGGAGGCGGCGCAAAGTTAGGACGTCGCGGGGCACACAAAACCAGCCGCCGGAGGAGTAGAACCCTACCCCCGTCAAAACTGCCGGTACACGGGCTTAGCAATCCTACGAACAGGCATCCCAAACACGCATACGAAGAGCTCGTGTTGTCTATGACCGTGGGCTGCCTATCCCAAACGAGGCCTAACACAACTTATTTTAGAATGTATCTAGGGCAAGGGACCAGCGTTCGCTCTGCTGCACAAACATAATTCCAGGGCTTCTACGTAGTCGGACAATCACCATGCATATGAACACAACTGCGTTCATGTAAAAAAATGTTTTTTCAAAATATATTTTCATGATTTTGGATATTTTTTAAATAATATTCTGGTGTGATTTACCTGCTTAAACTTTAAACTTATTCCAATTAACCATCTCTGACGTGGTGCTACATCATCAAAGTCACAGTTAAAAAGTTGATGAGGTTAAAGAACTGGTTTAATTAGGGAGAAAAATCGGACGACGAAAGTGGATCGAAGCAAATTGAATTCTCTACACGTATTCAGTTCAAGAACTGGGCGAGCGGCGGGCACATAAAGCCTGAGGCACAACCCCTGCAGATTTTTGGCCCAATGCAAATACTTCCAGTTTGTCTCGTTCTTTCCAGTTGAGAACACGTGACACGACTAGCTACTAGCTAGAGGCTTGAAGTACAGCAACAGTCTAGCCGAGATGCTACAATATGAGCGATGTGCCTTCACTGCTTTCGAACACATGACTGAGACCAGAGTAAACATGGATGGTGTCTATATATATAGTTGCGTTCAAAATCCAATACGAAAATGTCAGATGAATCATTTCGGTAACCAAGTGACACTGCTTCGATCACTCTTGTCGTTGCGTGGTCGTTCACCACTTATTCTACTGGTATTGATGACGTGTTCAATCTATAGCTATATCTATGTATATATACTAGAGAGTACACGTACTGGGGTTCATCAGAAGCGAGCTCTGTGTCGGTCGATCCATCAATGGGCGCTCGGTCGACGAGCAAGCTAGCTATAGCTACAAGTATATCGATCGAATCCGATGCGTATCTCTAGCTGTTGACGACCCGGCAGTTGCGCCTGATCTGTCCAGCGGTGCCGGTGAGCACCCCAACGTTGCCCATCCTAATCATGGCTGCCACGAAGTCGGCGTTGAAGAGCGAGGCGCTGGCGCTGTACTGCCTCACCAGCGCGTCCTGCGACCCGCCGTTGAAGAGCTCCTGGTCCGAGTGGAACAGGCCCCTCCGCGACAGCAGGTTGGTGAAGTAGGCCGTGTCGAACCTCACCGGCGTCTGCACGTCGATGGGCGCCAGGTTGCCGTCGCCGCCGGACCGCGGGCACGTCTGCTGCCGCAGCGCCGCGAAGGAGGCGTTGATGTCGGTGTCGCCGTAGATGCGGCCGCGGAAGGTGGTGCACCGGGCCTGCCCGATGGTGTGCGCGCCCGACAGCGCCGTCATGTCGCGCGGCGACAGGCCCTGCCTGCCGAACAGGGAGATGAGCGTGCCGAGGCTGGCCGTCGGGGGCGGGAGGTTGCTGTTGGCGAGCGAGGCGCTGGCCGTCGTCGAGTCCCGCCGCCCGAGCGGCACGCTCCAGGTCGGCCCGCCGAGCTATACGTAACGTACGGAGATGCACAACGAAGCAAAGGAAAAGTGTCAGACGATCGACGACGCGAGCGGTTTGACCGTCCATGCAAACTAGCTAGAAGGCGCGCGCGTGCGTACAAGGTTGGTTCCGTCGCGCGCGGCAAGCGCGAGGATGTCGGCGCACGACACGACGCCGGGGCACGCGGCCTCGACGTTCCGCTTGATGGTGTCGATGACCTCAAAGCCGCGCACCGAGTTCAGGTTCGGCCCGGCGGTCTTCTCCCCTCCGGCGTCGAGAAGGATCGATCCGTCGCAGCCCTGTCATCATGCATCACCGTCGCATACACATGTCATGATGCATCGCAGTCAAATTATTGAGCTGTGTGTTGTTAGCTAGCTGTTATAAGAATATATAATAGTGTGAGGATTCTAGCTAGTATACTTGAACGAAGCAGTCGTGGAAGAAGAGCCTGAGCAGAGAGGCGCCCATCCTCTGCTCACTTGCGACGGCCTGGGTCATCGCCGCCCGAACGATGCTCTGCAGGTTGGGGCAGGAGGACGCATAGAACGTGGGCGAGAGCTGTGCGTGGGCGACACAGGAGAGGAGGGAAACGGCGACCAGGCATTGCATCAAGGTGGGAGACGCCATGGCAAGCTGCTGCCTGTGCCTGCACGCTCGGTGAATGAAGCTACTTGCTTAAGCCGTAAGGTCTCTCTGCGCGGCAGCTTCGATTTGAGTCCCTATTTATAGTGCTTCGAGGTAGAGTTGCATGGATCCCAATCTGTGTCCTGCGTGCGTCTGCAGTCAACCATGGCTGCCGGGAAGTGGAAATTTGGGACCAATTCTTGCATCATCTTGTGTGCATGATCCAAGTGAGGGGAAGACCGCAAGAGTTGCATACTCCTGGTCCTGGCCTACCCGAAAGACGCTGTTTCTTTCAGAGTATATGAATGGCCGCATGTGTCTCTATAGGGAAATCGATAATGTTTGTCTTATATATATCCCATATATATTCCCATTTGGCCATTTGGGCCACAACCAGCGTGCTCGATTTGTATTCTTCCAGCACGCACCGAGCTCTGTACTACACTGTGGCGTAGGCTCCACTCTTGGTACCTATGACGTACGTTATTTTAATTTGGCATGCACACCCTTAAAATGACGAGTTCATTTATCCTTGCTCTTCAGAAGAGCTCTCCAATAAACCCCTAGACTAAAATTTAAAGTAAAACACTAAGGATGTATTTGTTTTCCCCCTAGATTATATAAGTTGGATTATGGTGAAAAGTTAGTAGGGTAAAATATCACTTTGGAACTATAAATAACATGAAATAAGCTAATATTGGGTAGCTTATTTGTAATCTCAAAGTCATATTTTACCCTCCTACTCTTCCACCATAATCTTACCTAAGTAATTTAAGAGGGAAATAAACAGATCCTAAACCAAGTAAATCCTTAAAAACATAGGTCTAAATGGCGGGCCCCTAAAAACAAAAGGCTCTTAAATTCCTTCCTTAGTTTATCATTCCTAGATAAAAGTATCCAGGCTCCCAGTTGGATTTTGGTGCCTAATAACTACACACGATTATTTTAACTAACATATATTTCATAGAGGTATTATCAGTTAGGTCATAATTATAATAATTGTTTGTATAACTAACAGTGATGAAATTCATTTTCAGTTTTCAAATGATGGACGACAAGGTCAAAAAGATATAGTTCTTAGCACATTTGGAGTTAGGAGACACCTAGAGCAATTTAGAATTTTGTTTTTTTTGGCCAACCATAAAAGAGGTATGGACTAATAGCTTGACCTAGATAAGCCTACCGAGTTAGTATGATGCACTGTTCTGAAATTTAGCACTCGATAGCTTAGAGGAAGTCTAAGAATCAAGTTTGACGGATGCCATTCACATTAATGGTTGAAATGGATGTGAATGGATAGTATGTAGTAACACCGTATTAATCCATTGCTTAGGCTAGACAACCACAAGATTATGTGTTGTGTATCTCCTAGGGTTTGCTAAAACTAATCAACAAATTAGTCCAGTGTGAAAGGATCACAATGCCCAAGAAGAGAGAGATGAATTGGGCTGCTCTAAAATTTCTTGCATAAATTAAATTCTAATTACAAGCCCAACTTCACCCAACTGCCTTATATATATGTGACAAGACTTTTACAACCTAGTTTTTAACCCTATACTAACATGGCTATTTCTAGGAAAGTAAGCACTTGAAGCAATTTGCTCAAATGTAAATGCATATAATAAAGCAAGGTTAAAAGATTCCTTGATATTTTACCGAGGTCTCAGAGAGTCAGCACTCAATATTACTTCTCATTGGAGCACCTGTACAAGTGGGTCACTCTCCTTTGGTATGTGCAAGGACCATGTGCTTGCTTCGAGCTGCTTCTTCACAATTGTGTACAAGTCATGAGTCGAGTCACCCATAAACTCTCCTGGTGATCATCACACTCCGGATCGCCACTAGACATCTTGGTGATGTCAATCACCAAGAGTAACAGACTCTCCCTTGACTATGCCAAGTCTTATGAGGGTGGTGGATGTACACAAGTCAGAGGTCGATAATTATGTGATTATCACTTCTCTAATCTCCTCATTATGCAAAGCGACTTTCTCACACTCAAGTGGATGCTTCAACTACTAGAAAGGGCAAGACACCTCAATAAACTGACTTGGGAAGGGTATAAATAGTCCCAAGGGGTGGTACTAGTCGTTGCAACCCCACTTTAAATTTTTTGGGGGAACCAAATGTATCTTATGGTCACTTACCAATGCATTGGACATTCTAGTGCCCCTCTAACATCTAGTTTCTAAACTATTTGTTATTTTATGTGGCATATGGTGCCAGCACTGGTGCCACACCACACACGACTGCTGGGTATGATCCTTAAATGCACAATTACATACCTCTGTGAGTATCATGTACGATGTCATATCCGGTGAAAAACTAGATACATCAGTAAGTATAAGCTATTTGGGAGCACATTTGCAAGCTCTTTGGGTGCTCTATCTAGTGCACCATATCTGATGCACATTGAGCATGCTAGTGCAATTCTGAACCACTATAAGGCACTCTACCGTATAGTGTTCTATTCGATGAAGCAACTAACCCATCCAATGCTACTGCAAACAATCCAAGTCACTTATTTCAATCATTTTTCAAGTTTGGTTTTCTTTGAAACTTCTTATGGGCTCTCTTAGGTTTACCTAGCACAAGTTTTTACAAGTGTGCACCACCACACCTAACTAGACATAACAAGGTCAAGTTAGCCATCTTATGCCCCCATTAAGGTATGGCTAACAAAAAAATAAAGGTCCTATCACTACTCTAAGAGTACAACAACTCAATTGGAACTTAGAACTAGCTGATTCTTAACCTTTTGTCCATTCCTTTAAAAACTAATTATCATTCTCCATCAACAAAGCAATGAATACCTCATAAGTTCAATCATCTTGCATTATTGTGACCTAGATTATCTTGTTGATGCAAAACACATGTTAGTCACAATAATCTTATGTTTTCATTAATCACCAAAACCAAACTAGGTCCTACATTCTTTTAATCTCCTCTTTTTGGTGATTGATGACAACCTATCTCAAGTATTTGTGAAAAATTGAAGTTTTTCAAAAGGAACCTTTCTATATGAACTTTTACACTAAAACAAGAGACGTTAGATGTAATTTTATGTAATCAAAGTTGAAAATCATGTACCATGTGAGAGCAAGGTTAAGATCATGTAATTGAAAGAGTAAGCTTATTTATAATGGATATGAAATAAGAAAACATAAACACACATGTGATACATGTTATTGAATACAAAGTAAAACAAGACATGGCACAACATCACAACCACATCATACATATGCAACAACATAAAGTGTAAAATACAATGTATGAGGATACGAAAGAAACTGCATATGAGAGTAATAGAAATAAAATATCTGTTAGATAAGAATCGTGTGTCTCTCCCACTCATAAATCACTGTATCTCTTGCACTCCACCTATCTACAAATGTACATGCTCCCCTCACACATATCTCTCTCCCCCTTTGGTGTCAAGTACCAAAAATAGCCAAAAGGTCCTAAGGAGGAGAAGATGTAGTCATGCCAGTTACTAGAGGGTGAGGAGTGAATTCAAACTATATCAAGAGGGTATCCTCATTTGAATATGAAGAAGCAGTCATCTGCCCTAAAGGAGTGGTGTCTATCTCAGGTGTTAACTAACTAGCTAGTAGAATAGAAGGGATCCACGGGCAATCTGATGATGCTATTGAGGAAGGAATGCCTTGGCAATTTTGATCATTGGTGCTATTCAAGCTAGTTACTTTGGCACTAAAGGTATGGCAACCATAGGTGGAGCCCTAGTGACCGTACTAGCAGACATTGTCCACGTAGGTGGAGCATCTCCAATATCATCAACTGTGGATAGATTTGGTTGATCAAAATTTCCTCACCTTAAGAGATCATAGAACACATGTCATTACCTTTGTTTACCTTTTTAGCGCATGGTGTCACGTGTGAGAAAGAAGCTAACTTATGCTCATTCTCTTCTAGCATGTTATTTCTTTCATTCTTGTTCTTAACATCATATGTAAAGTTAGTGGCAAATAGAACCTCCACAATATGTGTATCAATATGTTCAATTTTAGCAAGGCATGCCTCTATTTCAATTTTAGCAAGTCGCTGTCTCTCATATTTAATTTTACTCTCAACCTCACAAAGTAGGACTAAATAAACTATAAACCTTGGATCGAGTGACGGTGACTCTGCCCATGACGGACAACGGCTCAGCTGTAATCACCCAAGTCCGTTGAGCAATCTGACGATCCCTGGTCGATCCCTGTATCCCGAAGCTTCACCAACCGATTCCCCAAGGTGTGGCGAACTCTTAGGGCTACTTCCTTAGATGTAGATAGACAATGTGGATAGGTTATGGCGGCGGTGGATCCCTCTTTCCTCTTGTTGTTCTTCACTTCTGTGGTCACGGTATGCTTGGATAGATGTGCGGGTCGATCATGGGGCTCAGGATTTATACCTAAAGTCAAGGACCCAGGCCAGATAAGATTGAGCAGGTAGCATAGAGTTTGTTATGATCCATAACGGTTTGTTGCGATCTGGTGAGGAGGACAGCCCTGGCCTCACGGTTCCACCTGCTAGCATTGAGAAGAGGAGGGCATGGATCGACGGGCTGAGGAGCGGCCCCCATCTATCAGTGGAACGGAACCACGATGTCATTGATCCGATGCATGAGGGCAAGCGTTCGTGAGAGGTAGTTCGGCTAACAGGGTGGGGCCCATTTGTGTGTGTGCGAATGAGCAGCGTGCGACAGGATGTTGTGATGGGCAGATATGAAGGTGTTGGGCTGGTAGAGGAATGGGCTACGCGCGGTGTGAGAAGGGGGAAAAGAAATAGGCCAGCAGCGAGGTTCGACTGAGATGGATCTTTCTCATTTCTATTTTTGTTTTCTTTTTTAATCCAATTTCAAACCTATGTCAAATTTAGATTTAGCCATTCAAATGCAACAAAGAAATGATTCCAGCATGAGATGCAAAATAATATTTGTCTATTTATTTATTTTAAAGGAATATGTCTCAAAAATAGAACACTTATTCAAATAAATTCTAATATTATTATTCCTCAAATGATAAAAGGACTAACTAATTTCCTTAATGCCATATTTAGGGTTTACAGCAGAAGCAATATATACATGACACATGCACAAAATCACTAACTAGAAGAAATGACACATGTGAGTGAGCATCAAAACATGAATTGAAGAATAATTAATAGCCAAAGACAAAAAATTCACCATAGTAGGAGGATATGAGGGCCAATTATTGAGCTAAATCATTGAATGGTAAAAGAGCAGATTTGGGACACAAGAGAGTGTTAGGGTTTGTAAATGGTGTAATCATGTGGAAGCAAAAACCTTAACATTGTTTTGGAAATCCTAAAGACAACTCTTTCACATAATTTGACTGTGGAAAATAATTTACATTTGTGGTTGTTTTAACCAAAAGCCAATCGCCTCTGTAAATGTGCTTACATGGTGGTTGACTTCAGTGAACCACAAGTATATATTTTATACTAACTATTGGTTTAAGCCTAACCACCGATGTAAATGGAATAACGATGATGCCTCATAAGAAGACATTTGTGAAATTTGTGGTTTTCACTAGCCTCTTTGATTATCAATAGTTATGTTTTGGTATTTGATTATCAACATAACTATTTGGACTAACATTATTTGCTAGTATTTTAAATATAGTTCAAAGGTTGCAATTGGACTGGGATGAAGGCAAAGTGGTGATCTATAAAATCAACACCAAAATCAAGACATTAAAAGACTCATTGAAGACCTGCAAATATCATGCAAGAGTCCAAGACACAAGATGGAAGAAGCCTAGATGAAGATACGCGAAGAAACATAGAAAAATGGACCACTCTGACTGTTGGGGGCCTTCCTCTTCCGAAGGTCCTCAAAAACATAATTAACCAGTTGTTTTTAGCATAAGCTATTATAGGGAGCTTTGTCTTCAGGATGCAAGTCTTTTCCTCATGATGAAGGCATACGAGATGAAGATATGATCTATGGATGTTAAGAATAAACGCCGAAGCTATCGCCAAATTGACAGCTTCGGCTCGTGATGAAGATGAAGTATGATGACGATGCTGACCGAAGGGGGAAAAGACTACTTAGTCCTTAATGACTTATATTATAATCATAAGTGAACATTAGGGCCATAAATGTAATTTTACCTGGGTTGCGTCCCGTGCCTATAAATAGATGAACAGTAGCACCATAATGTTCACGCTGATTTGTAATCTTCCTCGCATCAACACCTTCGAGCAAGCCGAAGGTATCATTGCAATATAAATTTTGTTAATATTCAGGCATGATTCTGTGAGATGCAAATACAAATGAATTAATGGGATACACTTGTTGTTTTTGTCTCTTTGCATTCTTGCTTATATGCAAAATGGTGAAGGCATGTCCTTCATAACCTTCGTCTGATGATCATTATGTTCGTGAGGAGATGATGCTTTGGAAGACGAAGGTCTTTAATGCTTAACAATTGTGTTGCCTTATTCTTCATTCACAGCATTCGAGAACAAGTGACCAATATTGGCGCCCACCTCCGGTGAACTCACTTCCACAACCTTCGGCAAACGTTAGCCTCTGTCATGCCGCCGAAGAAGACAACAGCGCCAGGGGCTGCTCTGCAACCACTGGACACCAATCAGGAGACGCTCTCACTGAGAGAAGCTAGGAGCTAGAAGAGAAAGGCTACCAACCCAACACCTCAGGAGGAAGAGTTGGACCAGGAGATCAGGATTTAGAAGCTATACATCACCAGGTGCAGAGGAAAAGGGAAAAGATACTTTGGTTAGCCGAACTTCAAAGGAAGATCGACGAAGCAGCTGAAGAAATGCGACACATCGCATAGGACGATCAGGGACGAGGGCCTCAACATAGAGAGCTTCGTCAAGAAACTCCAATCAATGATGATGGATGGTATGATGATCTGTACCATGGTAATTTTGCTTTTGATGATGCTTCTCCCCTGGCAGCAGAGTTGCAGGCTACCCCATGGCCACCTTCATTCAAGCCGCCACAGCTCCCCATGTATGATGGGCACTCCAACCCGAAGCAATTCCTCATGAGCTACGAAGCAACCATATCATCATATGGTGGAAACACTGCTGTCATGGCAAAGTCCTTTGTCATGGCAGTCAGGAGTGTGGCTCAAACTTGGTATTTCTTCTCTTCGGCCGGGAACAATTACATCATGGCAGAAGTTGAAGGATATGCTAGTCACAAACTTCCAGGGCTTCCAAACGAAGCCATTGACCGCTCAAGCTCTACTCCAGTGCACGCAAGACCATGAGGAGTACTTGCAGGCATATGTCCGAAGGTTCTTGTGACTAAGAGCCCAGGCGCCAATGGTGCCTAATGAAATCGTCATCGAAGCCATGATCAAGGGGCTCTGACCAGGACCGACAGCACAATATTTTGCAAGGAAGCCACCACAAACCTTAGAGAAGCTTCTCCAGAAGATGGATGAATACATCCACGCTGACAATGATTTCCGCCAGAGAAGGGAGGAAGCCTACATGTATTCTGAGTTGACTAGGGGCTTCGGAGGAAGACTCCACCCTAGGCATGTTAGAACGATCCACAATCCCAACATAAATGATGATAAGACCAATCACACTTAGAACAGCTAGCAAAGCTCATAGTCTTCGGGAATGCAGCAAACTTCCTACAGGCCACTAGCCCCGAGAGGCAGAGGGGGGAGGAACTTCGGAGGAAGGTATGGTAATCAACCTAGGAGACTGTTCTACTTATTCTATGGGGAAGATAAGGGACACACGACAAGGACGTGCCAAGTCACGATCCAAAAGCAGAAGGAAATTGCTGAAGCCAAAGTATGGCAGAACCAACCGAAACAGGTCTTGCATACTGCTTCATGCTATTCTCCATATATTCCTGAGTATGTGGGCAATCAGCAACCTACGACGTCCGTTGCTTCGGTGAGTCACTCTGAAGCCTCTTGGGCTCAGTTGCCACCACCACCACGACTGGCGCCTACCTTGGTCCATAACCAACAGCCAGAAGGGCATCGCCAGGCGTAGCAACAGCGCGATACTCAGGAGGAGTCCGAAGCTCGCACAGTCAACAACAATGTGCCCGAGTCAAGGCAC
Organism: Zea mays; assembly: GCF_902167145.1. NCBI lineage: Eukaryota > Viridiplantae > Streptophyta > Magnoliopsida > Poales > Poaceae > Zea > Zea mays. The sequence goes on along the minus strand of NC_050104.1, from coordinate 72,292,591 downwards.
ATCTACTAAAGGTAGCACAACGCTTCGACTAGAGAGTGACCTAATCCAATGTATTTTTACCTTTTTGCCTTTATATTTTCTCCTCAAAAGACAATATAAAGATGTTTAACCTTCAGCTCAATGTAATAAGTCTGTGGTTACACCATCGAGTGTAACAAAAAAGGATCAAGAAGCTCCAAAGTCGTTCCTAAGGGAATGCAGAGCTAAGTTACCACCTAAGTGAAAGGTGAAGAAGCTCCAAAGTCATTCCTAAGGGGATGCAGAGCTTAAATGTCACCTAAGTGAAAGGTGAAGAAGCTCCAAATTCGTTCCTAAGGAGATGCGAAGCTTAGCTCCGAAGTCGTTCCTATGGGAATGCAGAGCTGAAATACCACATAAGAAAAAGGTGAAGAGACTCCAAAGTCATTCCTAAGGGGATGCAGAGTCTTATCTTTTATGTTTCGTGTGCCAACATCATTTGCATCATGCCATCACATCATATTGCATCATGGCATCGCATCATCCATCTTTTTGCACCAACAAAAGTAGTGAAAAAATGGGGATTCCTCCTTCAGCTTCGACAAAGATTCATGAAAGAGTATTAAAGATGCACAGTCATGTTTCTGACAATACTATTCCTACGCAATGTCTACAGCAAGAAGCAAATGTCACACAGTAGCTTCGGCAAAGAAGGGGGATTTCTTTTTGAAGCGTGAAAAGAAGGGAATGTGTTTTTTTCGCCGCTGGCTCAAAAACGGTATGTACGAAGGTTCCACGCTTCATAAAGAAATATATTACATCAATATACATAAAAATTGTTTACAAGTGTTTCTTACAAAACCAGGAATCATGTTCAAGGACATTAAACTAGCAAAAATACAAAGTTTTAGTCTTCCCTAAGAACTTTATCGGTAGCTTCATTCAGAAGCCTGTCGACAGCTTCGTCAATAGCGTCATTAGCAATTCTAATTACATCAAGAGCCCCCTTCAGAGATGGATCGACTTCAGGGTCATATGGCTCCGGAGGGGGAGAGAGTTCAGCTGCACCATAGAACAAATATATGTCAGTGTCGAAGCTAAAAAACTTATGAAAATGAGTTAAAAAGTGCATACCTAAGTCTAGCCCGCTCGACAACTTCTTTATCTCTTTTTGCTTCTTCTGAAGCATCATGAGATTCCTTCTCGTTTCTTTTGATGGCTTCATCAGTGATTTCTCGTCCACCCTTTAGCCATACTTCAGAATAAAATTTCCCACCTAGGGTAGTAGCTTTGGCTGAAGGGTTTCTAATATGATCAGCTGAGAAGGCGAAGTCTGGTTGAGCTACAGCCTTAGCGTGATCGCAGCCAACCTTGTCCAAGATGGACGTAGCCCCACGGGCACCGACGAAGGCACAAAAGTCCTCTCTGTCGCTAAGAACTTCCTCAAAATCTTCGACTTCGCCATTTATCCATTGGATGACTTCATCAGGATTTCCACGAATAAATTTCTGCTCTAAAGAATATGCTCTAATTTTAGAAAAGTTGTTCTTTAAATTTCTAGCGCATTCCATGGATACTTCATAACATTTTTCCTTGGCGGCATGAAGCTCATCGACATTCTTTTGCGCTCTTGATCTTTGAATTTCACATATTTCATGCTTCACCACTTCCACATTGAAGTTCTTAGATGCTTCAGCATCTTCCTTCTTTAGCTTTTGCACTTCGGCTTCATGAGCTTTGGCTTGAGCAGTAAGCTTGGCTTCACTAGATTTCAATATTTCCACTAAAGAGAGTAGAATCTTATCCTTCTCAAGAGCTTCAATTCTTAATGTAATAACCTCTGAACGAAGGTTTCCAAGCACTATTCGACAGCTTCCATCCTCTGCATCTTTCTGGGCTTTCAAAGCTTTTCTTAAAATCAAGCCCTGGAAAACAAAGATTGAACATGTAACGACGATAAGAATTACCACAAAAATAGTTTATCGTAACATAAATTGCAAAATGACAAATTAAAGTATACACAGCTTCAGGCTGTTGTAACCTAGGCTATCTGCAAGTTGATCCTCGGTCATCGCAGACAAGTCGAGTTCAAGCTTCGGATACCCCATGTTATCCATCATTTTCGGCAAACATTGATTTCCTTACCGTCAAGTAGACAGTAGAGGAAATCATCATCGTTATCTCCTCCATATACCAAGGATCCCTGGGGGGTCTTCAGCTCTTTAGCATAATGTTCTGTTTCGGTGACTTGTTCTGCTGATAATTGTTTTCCCCAAGCATGTCTAATAATAAAATTCAAATCACTCCTGGAAGGTGCTTCAGGAGCGGGTGCTGAGGGTTTTTCTGGAAGGCTTTCCTTCACAAGATTTTCTGGTGCAGTTTCCGAAGGTCCCGCCTCGGCATGAGTAGAAGTACTGGCAGTGATTATCTCTGTGACATCTTCAGTTTTGCTTCCAGAAGCTTCGACAGAAGGAGGCAGTGTTTTCACAGATTCTAGAATAGCTTCCAAGACACTCGCCATCCTCCTCTTCCTTGGAGTTCCTGTGGTAGCTAGCAGCTTCGACAGTGCTGTCACCATCATCTTAGGCTGCTCTGGAACTTTTTCTGCTACCTTTTCTGGCTTCGGCTTTCTGGTCGGGTCTGCAATGGCTTTAATAGGCATAGCAGGAATAGTCTCTCTAACTAGGGGGGTTGTTTCTACCCTTTCGATTAACTTCGGCACATCGGCCGTCTCGATGCGCCTGGGTCTACGTGTCAAAACCTTTATTTTCTTTGGCTTCGACACACCAGTAGATGTTGAGGCAGCGGTCTTCCTTTTTCTCCCTTGCTTTTGGGCGGGATAGCAGTAGTCTGGGTAAACGAACCCAATAACATCAAATACTCTATTCAACCTCTTTTTGACACGAGCGCCGAAAGCAGCCGTCATAGCTTCGTCTTCTACCCTCGAGTATGCTCCAAGAAGCTCATCACTTGTCGCCTCAATAGCATCCAACCAATCATCATTTGGCTCATAAAATTGGTTTCTGAACCAAAAAGTATATTTCAGATAAACCAGGCCACCCTGGCTGGAGCCAGCGGCGGTTTCCTTCGGCATTTCCCATTCGCTTGCAAGAGGTTGGAGACATTTGATAAGCTGAAGGACAACGATATTAAATTGAATCCAGAAAAGTGTGTCTTCTGTGTTCAAGGGGGCATGCTGCTCGGTTTCCTAGTCTCCGAGCGGGGTACCGAGGCCAACCCAGAGAAAGTTTCGGCCATCACGAATATGGGACCATACAGGATCTCCAAGGTGTTCAGCGAGTCATGGGGTGCTTGGCTTCCCTCAGTCGTTTTGTATCACTCCTTGAGGAGCTCAAGTTATCGCTTTATAAACTATTGTGGAAGACCGACCACTTCGAGTGGACGATTGTGAATCATCTAGGCCCCTTTGGTGATGTTTTGGTAATTAATGACAACCGCTTGTGGACTAACGATTCTTGGAGAAATAAGAATGCAGGGTTGGACCACATAGAACAGTAAATGTTGGAGAATCATAAGCATTGGTTGTGGATCAGAAGAAGGCAAAGGTATAATATAGGTTTTGTTTTTGCCGGTCTTGAGGAGTTTAGAGAAGATATCTGACCGGATTAGTAGGCTAGATAGCCGTACTATTAAGAGGGGTCAATGTCTTTTATCTGTGTAAAGCTTAGTGCCTCATAGAGCATCAAGTAGTTTCATTTGCATGAGGACTAACAGCGCTTCAAATTTCGTGAGTTAAAAGTTCTTTCAAAAGCAAGTTTGAAAAATGCAAAGTCTTGGATGGGCGGACCGTCCGCGATCCACCAGAGGGGTCCGTAGTCTAACCACTTAGGCAGCCACTTTGTTCTATTGTACTGCGGACCGTCCGGGCCTCTGGGCCGGACTGTCCGCAGTCATGACCAGAGAAGGCTGGTTTCGGGCCAGTCCCTGAATTATAGCGCGGACCGTCCGGCTGTGATGGGCGGACAGTCCGCAAGTGTCAAACATGTTTTGGATAGGGACTGTGTGATTTTGTAGATTTGTATTACGGACTGTCCGGGGGACTAGTCCGGACAGTACTATCTCAGGTCTCGGACCGTCCGGATTTATAGGCGGACGGTCCGCTCGTGTTAACTATTCTTGGTCCGAGGCTCGGGTGCCTCTTGCTGCTAGGTCGCGGACGGTCCAGCCTTGGAGGGCGGACTGTCCGGACCCACCTTTTCTAATAGCTCTGACAGTTTTCAAACAGGAATTATAGCCGTTATATGTACGGCGGACCGCCCGGCCCTAGGGCGCGGACCGTCCGCGTGTGCGCAGAACATGTGCCTTTTGCACATAACGGTTGGATTTTGATGGAGGGGTATAAATAGAAGGGTAGCTCGTGTGAGAGAGCTCTCTTGGCCATTCCTTGCACACATTGAGCTCATTTGTGATCCTCCATCTCACTCTCTCACACTCTTTGCTTGAGATTGCATTCTAGTGAGAGATTGAGGGTTCCTAGTGCATTTGCATCATTTGGTGATTCTTGAGGCACTAGGTGGTACACCGAGCAAGCGTCATTGGCTTGTTACTCTTGGAGGTTGCCGCCTCCTAGACGGCTCGGGTGATTGTCTCCGTCGAGCTCTCCAAGAAGATTGTGGAGAAGCCGCGGTGTTGATTGTGGGGGGGTTCGCGCCTACCTCGCCGGAGCGGCAAAGGTGACATTAGTGGAATCGAGGTATTGAGTGATTTCTTGTCCACATGGCTCAAAGATCAAGTCGTGACTTGATAGAGGAGCAAGTGAGAGCTTGAAGTCCACCTCAACATGGATTAGGGGTGATCGGCAAATCACCGATACCACGGGATAAATTTCGGTGTCTCTACCTTCTTGCATTACTTATTGCCTTACAAGTAATTAGTGTTTTGCATATTGTTCCTCAAATATTCAATCACAGTAGTTGTTTCTCATACACTGCTTACTTATTGTCACTAGAGAATTTATTCCTCTTGTTATATTGATTAAATTTACCTAGTGTTTTTGATTTTAGTCAAAACTGCCTATTCACCCCCCCCCCCCCTCTAGCCGGTGTCCTAGATCCTACAAGTGGTATCAGAGCTGAGGACTCCATTGTTTGTGGATCTAATCATCCCGGAGTGGGACAAAATGGCTAGTAACAACAATGTGCACATTGGGAAGCCACCGCATTTTGATGGGAATAATTATGACTATTGGAAAATAAGAATGTCAATGCATCTTAGAGCAATGGGTGGAAAAATTTGGCCAATTGTCAGGGATGGATTTGTTGTGTTGAAAGAAGATGAACCATCCGTTAGTGATAATGAGAATATCCTCACAAATGATCAAGCCATGAATGTCTTTTATGATGCTCTTGATATAAATGAGTTCAATCGTATCAAGAATCTCACAACCGCTCATGAGATTTGGATTAAGCTAATGGAAATTCATGAAGGAACTACAATTGTGAAGAGTGCCAAACTATATGTGTGCAAAGGGAAGTTTGAGCAATTCATTATGAAAGAAGATGAGAGTGTTTCCGATATGTTCAATTGATTAAATGAGATAGTAAATGAACTCAAGGGACTTGGTTTTAATGTACCAGATGTGGATTTCACTCACAAGTTCCTTAGATCACTTCCGGAGAAATATGAGACCATTGTGACAATGTTAGTAAGGAGTGATCTATCTACAACTTCTCCAACCGAAGTATTGGGAGAAATTCTCACTCAAGATATATTTAAGAAGTCACAAGCCGATGCTTTAAGTTTGGCAAAGAAGGTGAAAAATGAATCAATTGCTCTCAAAGCTAAGGCCTCAAAGGCAATTGAAAAGGAAGATAGTAATGATGAAGAAAATGAAAGTGAGAGTGATGGTGACATGGCTCTATTTGTAAGGAAATTCAATAAATTCATGAAGATGAAGAGAGGTCTACCTAGAAGAGATCAAACATCTAGAAGAAACGCTTTCAATGATAGAAAGTGTTTTGAGTGTGGGGAACCCGGTCACATTGCCATGAATTGCCCAAGCAAGAAGAAGAAGGGCAAAGCTGAAAGTGACAAGAAGAAAAGAAATACTATAACAAGAAGAAAGATGGCAAAGCCTACTTAGTTGAATGGGACTCGGATGATAGCTCGGATGATGATGATGATGACACCTCATCCAAGCTTAATGCCGGAATTGCCATCAAGGAAGCTCCCTCACTCTTCTCATCTCCCCATTGTCTCATGGCAAAGGGAGATGCTAAGGTAAAAATCATCACCGATTTAAATGATATAAAAGATGATGATGATATCGATGATGTTGATGATGATGGTTATTCATATGATGATCTTGTTAGAATGTTAGGTGAGGCCGATGACTACATGCACAAAGAAAAGGAAAAATTTAAGACCTTGAAGGAATTGTATAAAAACCTCCAAGTGTCTTTTGAGGAGCTCAAGACCTCTCACAATGACCTAAAAGAAAATTGTGAGAAGCTTACGGATGCTCAAAAATCATCTATTATGCATGAAGTTGAGGTGGTCACTAAGGATGTTGGAGTCACTTGTGACTTACTTGATAGTCTTACAAGTGAACCACTACCTACTAACTCTATTTGTGATAAATGCAAAATTTCTCTCAATGATAACATTGCTCTTGATGAATCAAAAATTATTGTTGAGAATGAAGTGTTAGTAGATAGAGTGAACACTCTAACTCATGACCTAGAAAAGGCATATGGTGGTAAGGCTAAATTGGATTTCATATTGGGAAGTCAACGGTGCTCTCTTAACCGTGAAGGTCTTGGATATGTTCCCAAGAAAGGAAAGAATGCTTTTGTAAAGCAAAAGACATTGTTTGTGAAAGAATGTGACAAAGTGTGTCACAAGTGTCACAAAAAGGGACATGTTAAGAAAAATTGTCTCAAGTTCAAAAACGTATCCTCCACTTGTTTTGAGCATTGTTATGTTCTTTCTCATAATGCAAAAGGTGTTCATGCTAAATTTGTTGGTACTTCAATTGTTGGAAACAAAAAGAAAGCTATTTGGGTGCCAAAGACCTTGGTCACTAACATCCAAGGACTCAAGCAAGTTTGGGTACCTAAAAGAGATTGGTTTCTTTTGTAGGTAAACTACAAGGCGGGAGGGAATCATTGGGCGTTAGATAGTGGATGCACTCAACACATGACCGGAGATATGAAAATGTTTACCCAAATGAGTGAGGAAGATTGCTCAAATTATGATAGTATCACATTTGGAGATCATCGCAAAGGAAAGGTTAAAGGTTTGGGTAAAATTGCTATTTCAAATGATCATTCTATATCAAATGTGCTCTTGGTTGAGTCTTTGAATTTTAATTTACTTTCCGTAGCTCAATTATGTGATTTAGTTTTTTGTTGCAATTTCACGGTTGAAGATGTTATTATCTCTAGTGTTGATGGTAGCAATCTTAAGTTTAAAGGTTTTAGACATGAAAATCTTTATCTTGTTGATTTCTCATCTAATGAGGCAAAGCTCACAACTTGCCTATTCTCAAAAGCTTCACTAGGTTGGTTATGGCATAGAAGACTTGGTCATGTTGGAATGAAGCAACTCAATCGGTTAACCAAGCATGACTTAGTTCGTGGCTTAAAAGATGTGAAGTTTGAGAAGAACAAATTGTGTAGCTCTTGTCAAGCCGGGAAGCAAGTGGCAAACACTCATCCAAATAAAAGTCAAATGTCCACTCATCGACCTTTGGAATTACTTCACATGGATTTATTTGGGCCCACATCTTTTGTAAGTATTGGTGGTAATTCTTATTGTCTTGTGATTGTGGATGACTATTCAAGATTTACTTGGGTTTATTTTCTTCGAGACAAATCTAATGTGTTTGAAACATTCAAGTCATTTGCTATATTGGCTCAAAATCAATTTGATTTCGACATCAAAAAGGTTAGAAGTGATAATGGGTCGGAATTCAAAAATGCGAGAATTGATGAATATTGTGATGACAAGGGTATTAAACATGAATTCTCTTCCAAATATACCCCGGAACAAAACGGTATTGTTGAAAGAAAGAATAGAACTCTCATTGATATGGCTAGGTCTATGTTAGCGGAATATAGTATATCGGATTCTTATTGGGCCGAGGCAATAAATACCGCTTGTCATTCATCAAATAGACTATATTGTCACAAGCTTTTGAAGAAAACTCCATATGAATTGCTCATTGGTAGAAAGCCAAATATCTCATATTTTAGGGTATTCGGTTGCAAATGTTATATTTTGAGAAAGGGAAGCCGGCTTTCTAAATTTGAGAAGAAATGTGATGAGGGTTTTCTTCTTGGATATTCATCAAATAGTAAAGCTTATAGAGTCTTCAACAAAACTCATGGTATTATTGAAGAAGCATATGATGTTGAATTCGATGAAACAAATGGGTCTCAAGATGAGAGTGATAATCTCGATGATGTTGGGGGAACTCAATTGATAAATGCAATGAAAACAATGGCCATTGGTGAAATAAAACCAAAGGAAGATGATGATGAAAATAGTGTGGTTGTCATTCCTTCATCCTCAACTCTAAATGAGGAAGATCACCAAAGCCAACAACATGATGAAACCATGGATACTCATGATCAAGGTACTTCAAGACTTTCGGTTCCTCCTAATGCTTCAACTAGCAATTATCAAACGGTATCAAGAATTCATCATTCCATTGTGAAGGATCACCCGGTTGATCAAATTGTGGGTGATATTAGTAAGGGTGTTCAAACTCGCTCTCGCATAGCTTCGTTTTGTGAACATTTCTCTTTTGTATCTTGTATGGAACCTAACCGTGTAGATGAAGCTCTACTTGATGTTGATTGGGTGAATGCAATGCATGAAGAATTAAATAACTTCGCTCGAAATGAAGTTTGGGAGCTTGTTGAGAGACCAAAGAACCACAATGTTATTGGTACAAAATGGGTGTTTCGCAACAAGCACAATGAAGATGGTGTGGTAGTAAGAAACAAGGCAAGATTAGTTGCACAAGGATATACTCAAATTGAGGGATTGGATTTTGGGGAGACATTTGCTCCCGTGGCAAGATTAGAAGCAATCCGGATTCTTCTTGCTTATGCTTGTGCACATAATATCAAGCTCTACCAAATGAATGTAAAGAGTGCTTTTCTAAATGGTAAGATTAGTGAACTAGTGTATGTTGAACAACCTCCCGGTTTTGAGGACCCCAAAAGACCTAACCATGTGTTCAAGCTTTCTAAAGCTCTTTATGGGCTTAAGCAAGCTCCACGCGCGTGGTATGAAAGGCTTAGGGATTTCTTGCTTTCCAAAGACTTCAAAATTGGGAAGGTTGACACTACTCTATTCACTAAAAGAATTGGCAAAGACTTATTTGTTTGTCAAATCTATGTTGATGATATTATTTTTGGATCTACTAATGAATTATTTTGTGAGGAATTCGGAAAAATGATGTCAAAAGAATTTGAAATGTCTATGATAGGAGAATTGAGCTTCTTTCTTGGCCTTCAAATCAAACAATTGAAAGATGGAATTTTTATAAGTCAATCAAAATATTTGAAGGACTTGCTCAAGAAGTTTGGTTTAGAAATGCAAAGCCTATCAAGACTCCAATGGCAACAAATGGTCATCTAGAATTAGATGAAGGAGGTACTATGGTTGATCAAAAACTTTATCGTTCAATAATTGGTAGTTTGCTTTATATTACCGCATCGAGACCCGATGTTATGTTTAGTGTATGCATGTGTGCTCGATTTCAAGCTTCACCTAGAGAGATTCACTTGAAGGCCGCTAAAAGAATTCTAAGATATTTGAAGTATACTCCCAATATTGGTCTATGGTATCCCAAAGGTGCTCAATTTGAATTAATTGGATATTCGGATTCGGACTATGCGGGGTGCAAAGTTGATAGAAAAAGCACCTCCGGTTGTTGTCAATTTCTTGGTAGATCTCTTGTTTCATGGTCTTCTAAAAAACAAAATTTGGTTGCTCTCTCTACCGCCAAAGCGGAATATATATCGGCCGGAAATTGTTGTGCTCAACTATTATGGATGAAACAAACCTTATTGGATTATGGAATTATTTTCAAGAATGTGCCTCTCATGTGTGATAATGAGAGTGCGGTAAAATTGGCTACCAATCCGGTCCAACACTCAAGAACTAAGCATATTGATATACGACATCACTTCTTAAGAGATCATGTTGGCAAGGGAGATATCTCTATTTATTCCATTGGCACGGATGATCAATTAGCAGACATTTTTACAAAACCTTTGGATGAAACAAGATTTTGTTCTCTAAGAAGTGAAATGAATGTGATCGATCTCTCAAATGTGGCTTGAAGTTGATCACGCATGTGTCGTGTTGCATCTCGGTTCTACATATGCTCTTTATGCTTTTTATTTGATATTATTTATGCATTTTTCATTCTAAATTGCTCTAGATAGTTTAATGCCAAAATTTGCATAACTCAATTACATAATATGAATATGCATGCATACTAACTCTTGGATTGGTCGAAATGTCCATATATGAGCACCAATTCGGATTTGAAATTCAAAATCAGAAAGTGGACAGACATTGGAAAACTGAGTATCAGGTCGCGGACCGTCCGCCCATGGACCGCGGACCGTCCGCGGAATCAGGAACTGGACAGTCCGATCAGCAATGCAGACCGTCTGAACTCATCAGGGCGCGGACCGTCCGCTGCCCCTGCGCGGACCGTCCGCGACAGGCAGTAAAAACGGGCAGAGACCACAGACTTGTCATTTGTTTTACTTGCTCCTTCTCTCTTGCTCTCCACTCGCCAAATAGTCTCCTTTGTCAATTGTGCGCGGACGGAGAAGTGACGTTGCGCACGGACAGTCCGACAACTTGTGGCAACGTTCGATCAACATGTCTTCATCACGGTATTTCATAAATCTTGTGGATTTCATCAAATTTCTTCAAGTTTTGAGATTATTTGGGTTTCCTCTCTGATCTGAAATTAAGCAGTAGTCTTACAAATCTGCTTGGTGGGATTGTTGGTATTACTCACTATGAATGCTGTGCAAAATTTTGAACTCGGTTGGATGGGTATTCTCTGCTAAATCATCAATTCAACATTTGTGGCGGCTAGGGTTCTTTGGAGTCGCCCCTGGTCGGTCGCGGATCGTCCGCCTGGTGGGCGCGGACAGTCCGGCCCCCTATCGTGGACCGTCCGGACCCTGGCACAGCAATGCAGTTCTATTCCTTTCTATTGTGGTGATTTGTATCAACTATTTATCTATGGATGTCTGTCACATTATTGCAGTGGTTTTGGTGGTCTCCGCAAGAAACTTGCAGGTCGCTTTAAATCAAAGCGCCCTCGTGGAGATGATGATGACTATACACCAACCACTGATTCAGAGGCCCAATCCTCAGCTGGGGGCACTGAATCTATGGATACTGAAGACTTTCCTCATGTTCATCCCGATTATCCCATTGATACCCAAGGATGGACATATCCAAAGCGGAGGTTTTCTATGGCTGAGTACTGCTCAAGGCGGACTATGAACCAATACACTCTGCCATCTGACACCAATATTCAATTTTTCCACACTCAGCTGCAGTTTGATGTTTTTTGGGGCACCTTGGTAGATACAAATTTTCATAAACATCAAGTGATTGATTGGTCCTTCATGCTAGGTCAATCAGTCATGGAGGGTCTGATCCCTAAGTTTAAGACGTGTGGCCTGTATCAGTTTATGGGGCAACGAACAGACTTTAGTGAAATGGCTGTCAAGCAATTCCTGGCCACCTCACAGATTGATATAGAAGAAGAATCCATCACCTGGATGACTGGCTTCAAGCGCTATTCTGCCTCCTTTGCTGACTTTGCCACTGCCAACAGTCTGGATTATGGCACTATTTCAGCTGGACTGGATCTGTACACTGAGGATAATTTTGAGGACATTATGCAATTCTATGAGCCAGCACGGCTGGGCATACCCAGGAGGATAGGAGAGACAGCAGGACTCAGACATCATCTTGCTGTGATCAACAAAATTGTCAGAGTCACTATTCTTCCCAAGAGTGGGGATAAGAGCAAAATACGGGACAAATTCTGGAATATTATCCATCACATCATGAACGGTGAAGTAATGAATGTTGTTCTATTCATGATGAGACAGCTTAATGATTTGAAAATGGACAAGAATCAAAATTTAGCGTATGCTCCTTATATTATGGCTCTCATCAAAGCCAAGACCAGATTTGAGGGGCCCTGCGAGATTGTTCACACACCATTCAGACCCTTTAAGAATGAGATAGGGTTTCTCACCAGGCCACTCACTCCCTTCCCAGATGATGAGGAAGACCCTGGCTATAATGCAGGAGCAGCTCCTGATGTTGAGGCCGAGCAGATGCCTCCTCCTCCACCTCCTCCTCAGCCTCAGCAGTATTGGCAGCCTGGTCCAGGCTACTTTGATCCTTATTTTCACAATATGCAGCAGGGGCTTGAGACTCATATTGATACTCGCTTTGAGGGCATGATGACACATGTGGATCACCGCCTAGATGACATGCAGTCTCGCTTTGACAGTAACTGGGATGCGCTCAACTCTGAGTTTTCTGAGTTTCGTGATCACATTCACACTAATGTCACTGATCCTATCATGACCAGGCTGAATAATATGCAACAGAGTTTTCAAGATAACATGGGCGCTCTCTCCAGCCAATTTGACAATCTTTCTACAAATGACAGCATGCATGATATCAGTCAGAGGCAGCAGCAACTCCAGCAGGATTTTGGCCAGTTCTCCTCTCTATTTGACACATTCAGCACTCACTACTACAACATGCATCCTCCGCCCAGTGATCAGTGAGGCCTCTCCTTTGTGGCAATTGATGCCAAAGGGGGAGAGAAGTGATGAGAAGAGAAGTTGTCAGGTGTCACTTTCAGGGGGAGTTGCACTTTCAGGGGGAGTTGTTGGTGGTCTATGTGGACATTAAGATCATGCACATGCATATTTACCTTTTTTTTATGTCGCATGCATTAGTTTATGCCTTATGCATTTGGAACTGGCTTGAACTTTTAACTCTATGTCGTATGTCTGTGGACAATTATCTGTAATATTCTGTGGGTTGAACTATGTTTTAGTTCAAATTACTCTGTGTGTGGTTAATCCAGGAGTGATTATAATTGATGCGCTTACTCTACGGATCATCTCTTGTATGCCTCGATAACCATGATTGTAGGAAAGTCTCCATCAAACTCCGATATATTATGTGTGTTGCATCTTCAGCTTCAAATAATCCTGCACACACTTAGGGGGAGCCTTTCTTACATACTGAGTTTTTATTGGGATTTATCTATCTCTCGGACAGAACTTCAAATCAAGATAAGTCCTATGAAACTCATCTCCAAAATCTATCTTATACCTTAGGTATGAGAGAGATTTGGAAAAACTAAACTTCTCTTTAATATATTATGTAGTGTTGTCATCAATTACCAAAAAGGGGGAGATTGTGAATCATCTAGGCCCCTTTGGTGATGTTTTGGTAATTAATGACAACCGCTTGTGGACTAACGATTCTTGGATAAATAAGAATGCAGGGTTGGACCACATAGAACAGTAAATGTTGGAGAATCATAAGCATTGGTTGTGGATCAGATGAAGGCAAAGGTATAATATAGGTTTTGTTTTTGCCGGTCTTGAGGAGTTTAGAGAAGATACCTGACCGGATTAGTAGGCTAGATAGCCGTACTATTAAGAGGGGTCAATGTCTTTTATCTGTGTAAAGCTTAGTGCCTCATAGAGCATCAAGTAGTTGTATTTGCATGAGGACTAACAACGCTTCAAATTTCGTGAGTTAAAAGTTCTTTCAAAAGCAAGTTTGAAAAATGCAAAGTCTTGGATGGGCGGACCGTCCGCGATCCACCAGAGGGCTCCGTAGTCTAACCACTTAGGCAGCCACTTTGTTCTATTGTACTGCGGACCGTCCGAGCCTTTGGGACGGACCGTCCGCAGTCATGACCAGAGAAGGCTGGTTTCAGGCCAGTCCCTGAATTATAGCGCGGACCGTCCGGCTGTGATGGGCGGACAGTCCGCAAGTGTCAAACATGTTTTGTACAGGGACTCTGTGATTTTGTAGATTTGTACTACGGACTGTCCGGGGGACTAGTCTGGACAGTACTATCTCAGGTCTCGGACCGTCCGGATTTATAGGCGGACGGTCCGTTCGTGTTAACTATTCTTGGTCCGAGGCTCGGGTGCCTCTTGTTGCCAGGTCGCGGACGGTCCGGCCTTGGAGGGCGGACTGTCCGGACCCACCTTTTCTGACAGATCTGACAGTTTTCAAACGGGAATTATAGCCGTTATATGTACGGCGGACCGTCCGGCCCTAGGGCGCGGACCGTCCGCGTGTGCGCAGAACATGTGCCTTTTGCACATAACGGTTGGATTTTGATGGAGGGGTATAAATAGAAGGGTAGCTCGTGTGAGAGAGCTCTCTTGGCCATTCCTTGCACACATTGAGCTCATTTGTGATCCTCCATCTCACTCTCTCACACTCTTTGCTTGAGATTGCATTCTAGTGAGAGATTGAGGGTTCCTAGTGCATTTGCATCATTTGGTGATTCTTGAGGCACTAGGTGGTACACCGAGCAAGCGTCATTGGCTTGTTACTCTTGGAGGTTGCCGCCTCCTAGACGGCTCGGGTGATTGTCTCCGTCGAGCTCTCCAAGAAGATTGTGGAGAAGCTGCGGTGTTGATTGTGAGGGGTTCGCGCCTACCTCGCCGGAGCGGCAAAGGTGACATTAGTGGAATCGAGGTATTGAGTGATTTCTTGTCCACTTGGCTCAAAGATCAAGCCGTGACTTGATAGAGGAGCAAGTGAGAGCTTGAAGTCCACCTCAACGTGGATTAGGGGTGATCGGCAAATCACCGATACCACGGGATAAATTTCGGTGTCTCTACCTTCTTGCATTACTTATTGCCTTGCAAGCAATTAGTGTTTTGCATATTGTTCCTCAAATATTCAATCACCATAGTTGTTTCTCATACACTGCTTACTTATTGTCACTAGAGAATTTATTCCTCTTGTTATATTGATTAAATTTACCTAGTGTTTTTTATTTTAGTCAAAACCGCCTATTCACCCCCCCCTCTGGCCGGTGTCCTAGATCCTACAACGATAGAGGCATATGAGGCCCTCGACGGCCTCAAGAGTCCCATCTTGGTCCCGCTAAAGAATAAGGAACTGCTCCTCCTGTACGTCACAGGGACCACCTAGGTCAGCTCGGTGCTCGTCGTCGAAAGTCAGGAGGGAGTAGGCGTACGACTGCTTCAGCACCATGTTTACTTCATAAGTGAAGTCCTCACTAGCAAGAAACTTGCTACCCCTAGGTACAAAAGCCCTTGTACGCTGTCTTAATTACTAAAACAAAAGTTTAGACACTATTTCAAATTGCATCATGTCAGTGTGGTGATGTTGTCCCCCCTGCGCGAAGTGACCCGCAATCCGAACAATTCTAGGAGGATCGCCAAATGGACTCTCGTGTTGATGGGATATGGGATCTCCCACACTCCGCGGATCTCTTCCAAATTAGAAGTCCTTGCCGACTTCATCGCGGAGTGGACCGAGACCCAAATAGAGCCAACATCGACCACCGAGAAATATTGGACCATGCATTTTTATGTGTCGCTAACAAAGGAGGGATTTGGTTTACGTCGCCATCGGGAGAACAACTGCGATACGTCGTGCGACTTTTAGAAAAATGAGGTTGTCGAAGAAGCCACAAGGTGCAAAAAAGTTATAGGGTGTTTGATTTGAGAAATAATATAGTCCATCTTCTCACTCATCATTTTATGTTTGGTTTGTGGAATAGAATGAGTTGATCTATTACCACCTTATTCCTCATATTTAGCTAGTTAGTATTAATATGAGAAATAAAATTATTCTATCAAATTTAAGAAATAGACTTATGATACATCACCTTATATTTATGTACATTTGGACGGATGCCGCAGGGAAACTGCTAGAGGTGAAAAATGGGTAAATAGACGAACAATTTGATCAGATATGGGGATGGGAAAAATATTCTGCATTGGAAAAAAAAATTTGCCGCCGCCACACGGCCGATTACTTGATAATTATTGTTTTCCAGCCATTTCTGTTGGTGTTCGATAATAATAAAAAAAATCAACCAGTGCATGTGCCCTGACTGGTGATTGACTTGTATGTAGCCGGCTGCAATTCCTTTCCCTTCTACTGCGCCGCCGGTCGCTGGAGTTGACGTGAGGGAATGTGGGCGCTCCATAACATACCTTCGATTTGACTGCGCGTCTGCCGGGTGTGTCCCAGTCGCTGTGCGTGCATCACGTCACCCATTTAAGGCGATACCCTGCATCGACGTGTACATTTATCCACACCCCATGCGGCCATGCGCTCTCGGAACCTTATCCCTGCTTTGGCCACACCCTCCATGCAATTCCAATACTTGTTGACGCTGGAGTCGCTTGGTGCGTAGTGCTAGGTCTCTACAGCTAGCTAGCTGCGCTAGTGTTTGGTCGGACGTGTCTTTCAGGAGTCATCATCGTCGCCTGAGAATTGTCTCGCACTCTCTCACAGCTTTTATATTATTTTATACTTACACCGAGCCGACCTAGCAACTCCATCCCATCCCATCCCATCATGGCCACGGGTGATGCGTGCGCATTAGCTGTAGGCCAAGCAGGAGCAGCAGCGTCAACAAAGACCGGCCAGCGGCCGCCGGAGGGTGATCGTTGCTGCCTTCCATGTAGGCAAGAGCGACCCGACTGTAACGAGAACCCGGAGTCTGGAAACCACACGCCATTGGCGGCCAGATTTATTAAGAACCAAGCTTATTTTGTGCATGGTTCGCTGCAGCGACGGATCGAAACTGCATGCACCTCATTTTCGTTTGATGAGAGATGTTGGTAGCTAGTTCGTGTGCTGTTTTCTCGCCATGGACGTACTTGTCATGCGACCCGTATGTATATTGGCAATGTGTTAGTTAGTCTACATGGACCTAATGAACGTGCAATTATCGATCCTTTCCAATCTATAGGCATTGAAGGAGTGATAGAAGAATACATTGATGCCAACATCTAAATTATCTTCTACACCATTTTTAAATTAATAATAATAAATACTGATTGTTCCGGCGAATTAGTTTTGAAGTGACTTTGACTAGAACGGATATCAATATATATAGTATCTCCATGGCTTCTTTTTTTGTCATCTTTTGAAATGCTACCAAGAGATATCATATCACTCGTTCACTATACGTATATAATACTATATAGTATTATTCAATTTGATACCTCTAAGTACCAAATTCTTAGAGACTCCCTCTGTTCCATATTATCTACTCCCTCACTCTCAGAATATAAAGTGTAACCATTATTTGTTCTTGTCTCACAAATATATGGCATGCTCTCTCTATGCATGTGTATATCGATGCAGTGGTATAGAGAGAATTAAATACATTTCTTGTTCTTTGAATCAGGGGTGGTCACGTCTTATATACTGGGACGGAGGGAGTATTTCATATTATATATATAAAGATGTTTTAGCTTTTGAAGATACATTGTTTTTACTATTTACCTATGGATAAATTGTATATATATATCTAAGTGTAGAGTAAAAACTATATATCTAGAAAGAGAGAATTATCTATTTGGCATATACATAAATTAGTTTCTTTTATAAGGCACCCCCAAAATTGAAGTTTCTTATCTAGCACTAAGTTTTCTTTCCCTAAATAGCACTATCGTCTATTTCCTTTGCTAACACTGTTAAGTGACCCGCCAAAATGACCCATGTGCCCTCTTTGTATTAGAACTATGCTCCATGTTAGAAAAATCATTTTTTCCATGTTACCTAGGATGAAGATGATTATTATATGAAACTTGTAGCACTCGATGAGGTCTACAACTTTGTAGTTTTTGTGATTTTCCATTTGAGATCGCTAAAATGCTCAAAAAATAATATTAAGTTCCAACAAAGTGCTAGATATGTTTATACTATCTTTTATCATCTTAACGGTCTTAAATGATGCAAGTTTCATATAAAGATCCTCTTCATCTAAAATGGTATAAAAATGATAGATTTTTCTAAGGTGAGAGCATAGTTCTGATGCAAAGAGGGGCATATGGGTCATTTTGGCAGCTTTTTAACACCCTTAGTGGAGGAAATAAATGGCATTGCCATTTAGGAAAGAAAATTTGAACTCACTAGATAAGAAATTTTAGTTTTGAGATTACCTTTGAAGGATCAAATCAAGTAACCAGAGGGAGTAAATGAGAGCCTATAAAAAATTCTTTGCACAAAGATAATCTTTGAGTTGCTTCCCAAATCTTTTTCCAATCCGCCAAAACACCAAAACTCGCAAATGAGATGCTCTCGGTGGATGTTCTCGGTGTTGACCAGCGAACACAGCGAAGCACTCAGAATGACAAAATCAAGTTCACAGGAAAATTCTCTAAAATGTGAAACTTGAGCTATTTACTTCAACGGAAATAAAGAAGATGCCCACCAACTTGTGATTGGATGCTTTAGAAAATTTCCTACAATATACATTAACTTAAGTAAAAATTGGATCATAAAACAAACACTTGAAAGTCCAAAAGTGCTCAAAACTATGACCATTCAACTTGTTTCCAATAGCTCAAAACAAGACTCCAAAAGGTAAAATTGATTCTGACAAACTCCAAAAAACTCAGTCGATGGGGAAAGACCGTCCCCACGATTTATAATAAGAAGCTCAAACTGAGTCCACCCAAGAAAGGTCACAAAAGCTAACCCCCTGCAACATGAGGGTTCACCCCCTATAGGCAGTGGTGGAGGACAAAATAATAATTAGGTACGGCTGAAAAGGAAAAAAAGAAAAAAAAAGCAGCACAAGGAGGATTTGAACTTATAACATGTTGATTGTAACCAATACACAATTACTACTGCACCAAACATATTTTTAGGTATGGCTCTAACCATAATTGGCCATAATGGCTGCTCCGCCACTGTGGCGGAACCTCCCAGATTATATGGCCCACATGCACATGTCTTGTCTTGAAGACCTAAGACGGCTATGCATGTGAACCAGATAACTTAAAAGGATTTGTCCGAGTGTTCCAAGGACCTCGGATAAACCACTTACAACCAAGATCGCAAGATTAAGTAAACACAAATCACACACCAAAATTTGCAGCGGGAATTCTTATCACAAAAGGTTACAAGTTTACAATATACAAGATCGGAGTGCTTACAATTGATTCAAAAGCAGTACAACTTTGAAAGAATTTGAGATGCAACTTTGGAATATAAAACAATTAGAAGTTTAAAATATATGCTAGCTCATTTGACAATTCTCTAGAAAGAAGTATATAAGAAGGTCGAGCCCACAGACACTTAGCACTATCCACAACAGAACAAAATTATTACCTGAAAACCTAGGGAATAAAATCCTGAGTAGGCAACTACTCATTAAGACTTACCCGACTAAAGAAAAATACTCTCAAGGATATGCTAGCTTTTGGGAATCAAGGTATGGTTAAGCAATAATCAAGGACTCTTTTGCAGAAAAGCTTACTATAGTGGATCCTTAGGCCATCTTTTAATTATCAAGTAATGTTCTTACCTGATTCTAGATTTGCCTAATCTAGATCATTCTCTTGTGCTGATCTAGCTTTCATTTAGCCAATTCATGTTTCACTTATTAAACTACGTGTGAGTCAGGCAATCGAGTCCCCATAACCGAGGAGCAACGATGATTCAAACTGATTATACCCACCTGGGGATCCCTAACCACATGACATATATAGAACTTAACCCTTGCATATGTCATCCATTCCAACAGATCCTACAAAATGTGAACCAGTCTGCGCTACCTGGAAGCACAATACTCCTCCATCCAACATCTTTGCCAGGAGGGTACATGCTACTCCCACGTGTGCGGTTGTCTTTTCACGTATGGAATAGTCAGGTTCATGCTTATCAGAGCATGTGGCTAGTTGTGAAGTCTCGACAACGAACATGCCCACATCGATATGGTCCTTAACCAACATAGGCGGACGAACTTTTCTACTCAACATCTTGTCTCCATTTTTTAACTATCCCCAAAACATGGTACCTGAGAGAGGTGCCATACTTGAATGTTGAATTCATTAAGGCCTTGATGGCTTCATCATTAGAAGACCTTTTTATAAAATTCCCATATCCAGTGTTAAACATCATCTTTTAATAAGCAGGGCTAAGCATCGATAGCTTTTTATAAAAAAGTATCAAGGATGATAATCAACTTTCCAAGGAAGGTAATGCATCAATTGTTTGATCACACAATTGCTATCATCTAATACATCATTAAAGGTGATAAAACTTTTTAAACAACAAGGAGGGGGTAAATGCACCAGGGCTTGCCTGAATTGTAATGTTGGGTTAGTGGTTGCCAACTACACTTGCTTGGCGAGCATCACTCCTCATGGCGCTTGATCAGATCACCCCACCCATCCTTAGGTGTGTCTGTCCACATTGCACTGGGATCTGCTCTAGTCCACGTCCTTCATTTTGCATAATCATTAGCGTACCTATTTGACATGTGAGATGCACATAAATGAATACGAGAAGAAATAGCACAAGATAAATAATGCTACACCAAAGTGGATTAAACTCCCATAAGCAACACTAGATGTCGACATATCACTAAGCACAACCAGCACGGTTCTATAGCTTAATCAGATCTAACACAAACATCAAGGAACATTAAATCCTACACAAACTCTATATCCTCCGAAGCTAGAACATAATATTGAGAGTCAGATTTTATGTCATACTTTTATCATCCAAATACGTGCCCATGCCAAACTTTGGATTTTTTGGACCACATTTACATATTATTTTATAGATTTTTTAAATATGTATGTAGTAATTCATTTAATTGATATAAAATAGTTAATCTACTAAGAAAAAGCAATTTTCATTCCAAAATGAATGAATCTATATGAATGTGTGTACCCAAATGTAAATGAAAATAATGAAGAAATTAATATATATATATATATATAATATAAAGTGGAGAGTTGTCCATTCCTGCTGGTGCAGCGTAGTCCATTCCTGCAGAAATGGAGCTGGGGTCCCGCTTGTAAGGGAATGTAATGACATTTGCTTGAGAGCAGAATGTAATAACATATGTACGCAGGATTTTATCCTGGGAAGCCAAGTTGTGTGTTCGGACCCTCTGGATGGTGGCTTCAAGTACTAAGACACCTGCCACAGGGCGATGGAGTATGCAGGCTCACGGTACGGGACCAGGCTGAGCGGCTACACGGTTTCCGGACCCCCCAGGAGACAAGTGCCTGTTCTTCAGATCCGGACCTCCAGGTTGTTGGACGCACATGACTATAGTTTTAAATACTAGGACACCCGTCACGGAGTGGTGGAGTGTGCAGGATTTTGGGTACGGAACCAGGCTAACCGGCCACACAGGCTCCGGACCACCCTATGGAACGGGCATCCTTTCTTTAGAACCGCCCCCCAGGCCTTCCCCTGTTTTTGTAAAGTCAAAAATATTGTCTACTAAGCAGTATTTAACACTTATCTGTGTATCGCCTGTTCCTGCTATGTGAGATGTTGCGGTGTTGAGTCCCCTTGGTACCTGGCCCCCCGCCTGGGATGCAGGCTTGATGTGTCGAGGTTGGATACCAGCGTGTTCTGAAAGAGTTGTCAACAATTCTCGGGAGGGAGCCTCTCTGAGACCTAGATCTGTACACAGCTTTTAGCCTAGGAGTGTTAGTAATACACCCATAGGACCCATCATCTGACACTAGCCATCCTTTGATATGTGCTCGGGACTTGCAGGGTCTAGTCTGGGGGAGCCAAGTTGTGCGTCCGGACTCCCTGGATGGTGGTTCTAGGTACTAGGACACCCGCCACAGAGTGGCGGAGCATGCAGGCCCACTGTACGGGACCAGGCTGAGCGGCTACACGGCTCCGGGCCACTCCAAGAGACAAGTGTCTCTTCTCTAGTTCTGGACCCCAGGTTGTCGGACCCACATGACTTATAGTTCTAGGTACTAGGGTACCCATCACGGAGCAGTGGAGTGTGCAGGCTTTCGGGTACGGGACCAGGCTAAGCGGCCACACAGGCTCCGAACCACCCCATGGAACGGGTTCCCATTCTTTAGAACCGGCCCCCAGGTTGTCAGGCCCTCTTGCTTTTGTGAAGAGGTCCTAACCTGCAAGCCTGGCTGTCCAATTCGGATGCCATTATGTTTGATGGAACGAGAACTGCTTGGGTGGGTTAGGTAAAATAACATCCAGAAGACTGCAAGGTAAGACCATGGAGCAGTAGGACAATACTATCATAGAGGTGCACCTGAGAGGGTAGTTTTCCTTTATAACTTATCATGCATGTGTGCGGACCAACAGGCCGGGTTTATGGGGACAGACCCCACCGGGTTGGCGTACACGTATGCGCTACCTAGTTACAAAAGGGAAACAACTCGACCCCTCAGGCCTGCTCTATAGATAGAACTTACAGAGATGTTCTAGCACCGGGGAGGGTACTCCTTCGGTCGTAGCTAGACAGTCGCCCTCGGGTCAAAGTATTCCCGTTATCTTGAAGGGTCCTTCCCAGCTAGGGAGTGTTGCGGAGCCCTGATTTGGTTTGGTACTTCCGTAAGATTAGGTCCCGACCCCGGGTTTCCATCTGCGTTTGATGAAGGAGCCCCCATCCTTGGCCTTGGTCACTCCTGGATAAACCTGTCAGAAGTCTGGACCTGTGGGGGACCAAGAATGGTTTTCGGAGGAAGGCAGGCTTCAGCTCCGTAGGCCGGGGGACATGGGGTCCCGCCGGTGGTTCGTCTATTCGCCATCGGAGTGGGAGTCTCTAGTGAAGACGTCCTTTAGGTCCCCCTTGGGTGACTGGTATCCAAGGTTTCGCTCAGCCGCGGCTACCTCGCCGTCGTCGACCTTTTCCTTGCCAGGGCGACGACGAGGTGGGGAGCCATCCTTGGAAGACTTCTCACGCCGCTCGCTGATGCGTTCGCTGACGCGTTTCGCGAGATCAATGATCTCGTGGCACTCCGCGGCGCTGTGGCGACCGTTGGGGTGTACAGGGCATGAGCCGCCGCTACCCCTTTGTGGTCGTGGGCATTTGTTGTGGTCGCCTCGGCCCCCGGTGTAGCTACAACGACCAGAGCGGTGGATCACGGCTTCTGGTAGTCGCAATCCTTCTTCTTTTTCTTCTTCTCGTCCCGGGGGGTGGCACTCGAGCCGCCCGGCTGGGCAGCCCCGGTTTGTGGGGCCGAGTGCCATGCACGGCCCTCGGCTGCTCTGGCGCACTTGTCAGCCAGAGCAAAGAGCGTGGGGACAGTTTTCACGTCATGTGTGGCCAACTTCTCCAGCATTTTCTTGTCACGTACCCCCTATCGGAAGGTCGTGATGATGGAGGCATCAGAGATACGAGATATAGTACCTCTCACCTTGGTGAAGCGTGAGATGAACTTCCGGAGAGTCTCCTTGGGCTCCTGCCTCACCGCATGGAGGTGGGCCTCCACATCGTGTTGTTGGTAAGCGCTGGCGAAGTTCACGACGAACCGCGCGCAGAGCTCTTCCCAGGAGTAGATGGATCCTGGGGCGAGGTTCATGAGCCAAGTCCGGGCAGGTCCAAGCAAGGCGACATGAAAATACGTTTCCATCACAGCGGTGTTTCCACCTGCTGTTGTGATGGCGGTGACGTATACCTGCAGGAACTCCGACGGGTTTGATGTCCCATCGTATTTTTCCGACAGGTGTGGCTGGAACTTGGGCGGCCATGATGTCGCGCGAAGATGGTCCGCGAGGGCGGCGCAGCCCATGCCGGCCAAGGGGACACCCGTTTGGGACCGGGTGCCCATTGGTGTCTGCGGTGTTGCCGCAGCAAAGTCCTGATCGAGGTTGCGGCCCTCGATGTTTTGGCAGCGCTCGCGCGCCCTTTCCAGGGAGATCCGGGCGTCCTCTCCCGTACGCCTGCGGTTGAGCTCTGTCCGGAGGTCATCAGTCTGTGCACCCCTAACGGAAGGCGAGCGCACAGACGCCGTGGCTTCGCGTTGGCACCGGGATGACCGGGGCCTGGATCTGGTCGGGGTAGAATGCGCCATACGGAGTAGCCGGTCAACGTCGTCACGCCACTACTTCATGGCCCCTGGTGAAGCCGTGGAGCTAGGGGGTGGCGTAGCAACTCCCGGGCGGCAGATAATGTTGTAGGTGTTGCCCTCGACGAAGTCGAGGACACTTGCGCGGGCGTGTGCTGTTACACGGCGTGTACAGCAGCAGCCCCAGACTCAGGGCGGTCGGGTACCCGCGGCGCAGAGGACGCAACTTCTTCTTCCATCGCCAAATCTTCCAAAGTTTCGGCGCGGTGCTCGATGATTCGCACCATCATGCTGAGCGAGGGAACAAGCAAAAAACTTCAAGCCTAGCCCCTACCTGGCACGCCAAATGTCAGAGGGTAAATCTCTCCGGTCGGGTGGCGGATTGCACCCACCCTAATTCCTAAGATGAGGAGGGGCCTAAGTGTCTTGCTTGTTACGAGGTTGGTGGATGAACACACGAAAGCACACGAGGGTTTAGAGTGGTTCGGGCCGCCCAAGGCGTAACACCCTACTCCACTGTGTAATGTATTGTGAGGCTGAGCCTGAGATTGGATCTGTCTCGTAGCCTCCCCTTTTATAGCTAAAGGGGGGCATGCACAAAGGCACTGAGCCCCGACATTTGGGCCCAAGGACATAGAGAATATAATTCTTGGGACTATAAATATTTGATGTCGGGGCAATCCCCTTGTGTCCTGTCGTCCGAGATCTGAGTATATTCGGCGTGCAGGGGAAGCTTCTTGTAGAAGGGATAACACAGAGCGCATCTTGGCACGGGCGCACTGTTCGCCGGCAGACCCAGCAGGCGCGCCGCCTGCTGGATGACCTTGACGCCGCCTGCTAGCGGATGGGACGGGATGCATTAAATGCTGAGAGGGCACATCGCCCGTTAGCGCAGTGGCAGGCGGTGCGTCCTCTCCTCAATAAATGCAGAGGCTGCACGGCTTTATGTCAGGCTTAGCCCGATGGCTTATGTCATGGGCCACAAGCAGCGGGTCTCCGCCTGAGCGGGAAGTGAAGGGCAAGGCCTGGACACGTGTCAGCACCGGACCCCTACTCACGCCAGAGTCCTCCTCGTTCTGGGACCTTGCTGAGGTTCGGACCTTACTCGGAGGCTCCGTCGTATACGTATAGGGGTTCGGTGTCCTTCTGTGGAGGTCCGGACCCCACGATACATACTGGGATGTGTTGTCTTTTCTTGCCACGTGGCGTCCTTTGGCCTGCCCATGCGGTGGGGTCAGGCACCATCCTCCGCGTGGCCTGGAGACGTCGCATGGGTGCGGCGTCTTCATCCTCAATGGATTAGGCTTCAGCTCCTAGAGTAAAGATGTCCTATGGGGATGGACCCTCTCCTACGTTTGAGGCACATGATTTCTCATATTGGAAAATTTGTATGGAGGCATATCTTGCAGATATTGACATTGTATTATTTAGTGCTGTCACTCAAGGCCTCACAAAATCTAATGATCCCATGAATTTGATTAGTGATGAGATACACTATGAAAAGTGGAATACAAAGGACAAAAACACCCTATTTATAGACCTTTTCAAGGAAGTATTCAATCAAGTGCAGAATCCCAAAGACTACCATGCAATATGGTCAGATATTTGTGCACTCTATAAGGGAACCAAGAGTCGGTGTGAGGAACTCTACTATCTAGTCATGAAAAAACTAAATTCTTTTGAGATACTTCCTCATGAAAGTGCTAACGACATGTACTCTCAATTGAATATTCTTATATAGAAACTCAATGGGCTAGGACTCACTCAATTAAGACGATCAAAAGTTGTGAGGAAGATCCTAAGTGTCCTTGCCCATTGACAAATATGGGCATATTATCACCATACTTCATCAAGTTGATCTTTCTGCCATCATGCCAACACAAATATTTGGAAAGATCAATATGTTGGAGCAAAGACAGAATGCCCCCTTGATCCCATCTCTGGAGTGTTGAAACAGAGGCACTAACTGCAAAGAAGAGGCGAAGACTGGGAGACAAGTTCCTGAAGGCATGGGAGCACGTCCTCCCTCGATGGTGAAGTCGACCAAGCTTGCCGACTAGCGAAGGGTCTACCTCTGGGCGAGGCCCAAAGACTCGACAAGGTTGAAGGCGGCCATCGATGGCAATGGTCGGCGGACATTGTGCTAGGAGATCTCCATATGACAGTGTCAGCCCTCTACGGGCCCATGCGTAATCGACTCAGGAGGGTATCTACCCTGGTGTAACGTAGAAATCTGTATTGTTCTTTGATTTGGTTTTGTTAGTCACCCTTCCTCTGGGGAGATGTACTATGTTTATCAAACTGAACAAACCTAACGGGTGGCTATGACCTCTGGGAAATCTTTGTAAAGGCTACGTAGTGAGACCCTGCTAGGTCACCTTGGTAGTGATCAATGGGGAGGCTAGAACCCAGGCAGAATGGGAATCACGGCTTGCAGGTAAAGTGTGCAACCTCTGCAGAGTGTTAGAAACTGGTATATCAGTCGTGCTCCCGGTTAAGAGCAGCCTTGGTGAAAGGGAATTAGGCTTACACATATTTCCTAACTGAATTTGGTGGTTGAATTGCCCAACACAAATAATTGGACTAACTAGTTTTGCTCTAGTCTATAAGTTATACAGGTACCAAAGGTTCACACTAAGCCAATAAAAAGACCAAGAAAAGGGTTCAAACAAAGAGAGCAAGGGATAACCGAAGGCACCCTGGTCTGGCGCACCGGACTGTCCGGTGTGCCACCGGACAGTGTCCGGTGCACCACCGAACAATGTTCGGTGCACCAGGGGACTCCGAGCTAAACTCCTCACCTTCGAGAAAACGCAGAGGCGCTCCGCTATAATTCACCGGACTGTCCGGTGCACCACCGGACAGTGTCCGATGCCCCAGGGGAGAGCGACTCTAAACTCGCCAGCTTCGGGAATCCGCTCCGCTATAATTCATCGGACATGTCCCGTGCACACCGGACTGTCCGGTGAGCCAGCGGAGCAACGGTTACTTCGCGCGCAACGGTCGACTGCAACGCATTAAATGCGCGCCTGCGCGCGCAGAGGACAGAGCACGCGCGGGCAGCACACCAGACAGTCTACAGGACTTGTCCGGTGCGCCACCGGACAGCCAGGCGGGCCCACAAGACAGAGCTCCAACGGTCGGAACCCAACGGCCAGGTGACGTGGCTGGCGCACCGGAGAGTGTCCGGTGGCGCACCGGACTGTCCGGTGCGCCATGCGACAGCAGCCTCCACCAAACGGCTAGTTTGGTGGTTTGGGCTATAAATACCCCAACCACCCCCACATTCAAGTCATCCAAGTTTTCCACCTTCCAACTACTTACAAGAGCTCTAGCATTCAATTCTAGACACACTCAAGTGATCAAATCCTCTCCCAATTCCACACAAGGCTTTAGAGATTAGTGAGAGAGATTTGTTGTGTTCTTTTGAGCTCTTGCGCTTGGATTGCTTTCTTTCTCATTCTTTCTTGAGATCAAACTCACTTGTAATTGAGGCAAGAGACACCAATCGTGTGGTGGTCCTTGTGGGAACTTTGTGTTCCAATCGATTGAGAAGAAAAGCTCACTCGGTCCGAGGGACCGTTTGAGAGAGGGAAAGGGTTGAAAGAGACCCGGTCTTTGTGACCACCTCAACGGGGAGTAGGTTTGCAAGAACTGAACCTTGGTAAAACAAATCCGCGTGTCACACTCTTTATTCGCTTGCGATTTGTTTTGCACCCTCTCTCTCTGGGACTTGATTATATTTCTAACGATAACCCGGCTTGTAGTTGTGATTAAGTTTGTAAATTTCAGATTCGCCCTATTCACCCCCCCCCTCTAGGCGACTTTCAATTGGTATCAGAGGCGGTGCTTCATTAGAGCCTAACCGCTCGAAGTGATGTCGGGAGATCACGCCAAGAAGGATATGGTGACCAGCGAGAAGCCCGCTACAAGCCACGGGAAGGCTCCATCGGGAGAGTCCTACAACAAAGGAAAGGGGAAGGAAAAAGAATCCCCTTCACACAAGTCACGTCGGAGCGGTGACAAGAAGAAAATGAGGAAAGTGGTCTACTACAAGACCGACACCTCATCGCCATCCACCTCCGGCTCTGACACGCCGTCCGTCACTTCTAAGTGCCATGAGCGTAAGAAGTTTAGTAAGATCCCCTTACGCTATCCTCGCATTCCTAAACATATGCCTTTACTTTCCGTCCCATTAGGCAAACCACCAACTTTTGATGGTGAAGATTATGCAAGATGGAGTGATTTAATGTGATTTCATCTAACCTCACTCCACAAAAGTATATGGGATGTCGTTGAGTTTGGTGTACAGGTACCATCCGTAGGGGATGAAGACTATGATGAGGACGAAGTGGCCCAAATCGAGCACTTCAACTCCCAAGCCACAACTATACTCCTCGCCTCTCTAAGTAGAGAGGAGTACAACAAGGTGCAAGGATTAAAGAGCGCCAAGGAAGTTTGGGACGTGCTCAAGACCGCGCACGAGGGAGATGAGCTAACCAAGATCACCAAGCGGGATACGATCGAGGGGGAGCTCGGTCGCTTCCGTCTTTGCCAAAGGGAGGAGCCACAAGACATGTACAACCGGCTCAAAACCTTGGTGAATCAAGTGCGCAACCTCGGGAGCAAAAAATGTGATGACCACGAAATGGTTAAGGTTATTCTAAGATCACTTGTTTTCCTTAACCCTACTCAAGTCCAATTAATTCGTGGCAATCCTAGATATACACTAATGACTCCCGAGGAAGTAATCGGGAATTTTGTGAGCTTTGAGTTCATGATCAAAGGCTCAAAGAAGATCAACGAGCTTGATGGCCCCTCCACGTCCGAAGCACAACCCATCGCATTTAAGGCGACGGAGGAGAAGAAGGAAGAGTCTACATCGAGTAGAACACCCATCGACGCCTCCAAGCTCGACAACGAGGAAATGGCGCTCATCATCAAGAGCTTCCGCCAAATCCTCAAGCAAAGGAGGGGGAAGGATTACAAGCCACGCTCCAAGAAAGTTTGCTACAAATGTGGTAAGCCCGGTCATTTTATTGCTAAATGTCCACTATCTAGTGACAGTGACAGGGGCGCGACAAGAAGGGGAGAAGAAAGGAGAAGAAGAGGTACTACAAGAAGAAGGGCGGCGATGCCCATGTTTGTCGCGAGTGGGACTCCGACGAAAGCTCTAGCGACTCCTCCTCTGACAAGGACGCCGCAAACATCGCTGTCACCAAGGGACTTCTCTTCCCCAACGTCGGCCACAAGTGCCTCATGGCAAAGGACGGCAAAAGGAAGAAGGTAAAATCAAGATCCTCCACTAAATATGAAACCTCTAGTGATGAGGAAAATGCTAGCAATGTGGAGGACAACTTGCGCATTCTTTTTGCCAATCTAAATATGCAACAAAAAGAAATATTAAATGAATTGATTAGTGCTATCCATGAGAAGGATGATCTCTTGGACACCCAAGAGGACTTCCTTATTAAAGAAAACAAGAAGCATGTTAAAGTTAAAAATGCTTACGCTCTAGAAGTTGAAAAATGTGAAAAACTATCTAGTGATCTAAACACTTGTCATGAGACTATTGACAACCTTAGAAATGAGAATGCTAGTTTAATTGCTAAGGTTGATTCAAATGCTTGTGATGTTTCAATTCCCAATCCTAGAAATGATAATGTTGATTTGCTTGCTAAGATTGAAGAATTGAACATTTCTCTTGCTAGCCTTAGGAATGAAAATGAAAAATTGCTTGCTAAGGCTAAAGAATTAGATGTTTGCAATGCTTCCATTTCCGACCTTAGAAGTAAAAATGATATATTGCATGCTAAGGTTGTAGAATTAAAATCTTGCAAACCCCCTACATCTATCGTTGATCACACTTCCATATGTACTAGATGTAGAGACATTA
This sequence comes from Zea mays, assembly GCF_902167145.1. Classification (NCBI taxonomy): domain Eukaryota; kingdom Viridiplantae; phylum Streptophyta; class Magnoliopsida; order Poales; family Poaceae; genus Zea; species Zea mays. Next base: position 72,262,648 of record NC_050104.1, on the reverse strand, counting down.
ATGTTGATGCTATCCATGATCACCTAGCTTTAATTAAGAAACAAAATGATCACATAGCTCAACTTAATGCTAAGATTAGTGAGCATGACTTAGAAAATGAGAAATTTAAATTTGCTAGAAGCATGCTCTATAGTGGGAGACGCCCAGGCATCAAGGATGGCATTGGCTTTCAAAGGGGGGACAATGTCAAACTTAATGCCCCTCCTAAAAGATTGTCTAATTTTGTTAAGGGCAAGGCTCCCATGCCTCAGGATAACGAGGGTTACATTTTGTACCCTGCCGGTTATCCCGAGAGCAAAATTAGGAGAATTCACTCTAGGAAGTCTCACTCTGGCCCTAATCATGCTTTTATGTATAAGGGTGAGACATCTAGTTCTAGGCAATCAACCCATGCTAAATTGCCTAAGAAGAAAACTCCTAGTGCATCAAATGACCATAGCATTTCATTTAAAACTTTTGATGCCTCTTATGTCTTAACTAACAAATCCGGCAAGGTAGTTGCCAAGTTTGTTGGGGGCAAACACAAGGGATCAAAAACTTGTGTTTGGGTACCCAAAGTTCTTGTTTTTAATGCCAAAGGACCCAAAACAGTTTGGGTACCTAAAACCAAGAACTAAACTTGTTTTGTAGGTTTATGCATCCGGGGGCTCAAGTTGGGTAATCGACAGCGGGTGCACAAACCATATGACAGGGGAGAAGAAGATGTTCTCCTCCTACGAGAAAATCCAAGATCCCCAAAGAGCGATCACATTCGGGGATGGAAATCAAGGTTTGGTCAAAGGACTGGGTAAAATTGCTATTTTATCTGACCATTCCATTTCCAATGTTTTTCTTGTAGACTCTTTAGACTACAATTTGCTTTCTGTTTCTCAATTATGCAAAATGGGCTACAACTGTCTATTTACTGATGTAGGTGTCGCTGTCTTTAGAAGAAGTGATGATTCAATAGCATTTAAGGGAGTGTTAGAGGGTCAGCTATACTTAGTAAATTTTGATAGAACTGAACTCAACACTTGCTTAATTGCTAAGACTAACATGGGCTGGCTCTGGCATCGCCGACTAGCACATGTTGGGATGAAGAATCTTCATAAGCTTCTAAAGGGAGAGCACATTTTAGGATTAACAAATGTTCATTTTGAGAAAGACAGGATTTGTAGCGCATGCCAAGCAGGGAAGCAAGTTGGTGCTCATCATCCACACAAGAACATCATGACGACTGACAGGCCACTCGAGCTCCTACACATGGACCTATTCGGCTCGATAGCTTACATAAGCATCGGCGGAAGTAAGTATTGTCTAGTTATTGTGGATGATTATTCTCGCTTCACTTGGGTATTCTTTTTGCAGGAAAAATCTCATACCCAAGAAACCTTAAAGGGATTCTTGAGACGAGCTCAAAATGAGTTCGGCTTAAGGATCAAGAAAATTAGAAGCGACAACGGGACGGAGTTCAAGAACTCACAAATCGAAGGCTTCCTTGAGGAGGAGGGCATCAAGCATGAGTTTTCTTCTCCCTACATGCCACAACAAAATGGTGTAGTGGAGAGGAAGAATAGAACTCTATTGGACATGGCAAGAACCATGCTTGATGAGTACAAGACTTCGGATCGGTTTTGGGCCGAGGCGGTCAACACCGCTTGCTACGCCATCAACCGATTATATCTACACCGAATCCTCAAGAAGACATCATACGAACTCCTAACCGGTAAAAAGCCCAATATTTCATATTTTAGAGTCTTCGGTAGCAAATGTTTTATACTTGTTAAAAGAGGTAGAAAATCTAAATTTGCTCCTAAGACTGTAGAAGGCTTTTTACTAGGATATGATTCAAACACAAGGGCATATAGAGTCTTTAACAAGTCCTCTGGACAAGTTGAAGTTTCTTGTGACGTTGTGTTTGATGAGACTAACGGCTCTCAAGTAGAGCAAGTTGATCTTGATGAGATAGGTAATGAGGAGGCTCCGTGCATCGCACTAAGGAACATGTCCATTGGGGATGTGTGTCCTAAGGAATCCGAAGAGCTACCAAATGCACAAGATCAACCATTCTCCTCCACGCAAGCATCTCCACCAACTCAAAATGAGGATGAGGCTCAAGTTGATGAAGTAGAAGATCAAAGAGATGAGCCACCTCAAGATGACGGCAATGATCAAGGGGGAGATGCAAATGATCAAGACAAGGAGGATGAAGAACCAAGACCGCCACACCCAAGAGTCCACCAAGCAATCCAACGAGATCACCCCGTCGACACCATCCTCGGCGACATTCATAAGGGGGTAACCACTAGATCTCGTGTTGCTCATTTTTGTCAACATTACTCTTTTGTTTCCTCTATTGAGCCACACAGGGTAGAGGAAGCACTTCAAGATTCGGATTGGGTGGTGGCGATGCAAGAGGAGCTCAACAACTTCACTAGGAATGAGGTATGGCATTTGGTTCCACGTTCTAATCAAAATGTTGTAGGAACCAAGTGGGTGTTCCGCAACAAGCAAGATGAGCATGGTGTGGTGACAAGGAACAAAGCTCGACTTGTGGCCAAGGGATACTCCCAAGTTGAAGGTTTGGATTTCGGTGAAACCTATGCACCCGTAGCTAGGCTTGAGTCAATTCGTGTATTATTAGCCTATGCTACTTACCATGGCTTCAAGCTTTATCAAATGGACGTGAAAAGTGCCTTCCTCAATGGACCAATCAAGGAAGAGGTCTATGTTGAGCAACCTCCCGGCTTTGAAGATAGTGACTACCCTAACCATGTTTATAAACTCTCTAAGGCGCTTTATGGGCTCAAGCAAGCCCCAAGAGCATGGTATGAATGCCTTAGAGATTTCCTTATAGATAATGGCTTCAAAGTCGAAAAGGCTGATCCTACTTTATTCACTAAAACTCTTGAAAATGACTTGTTTGTATGCCAAATTTATGTTGATGATATCATATTTGGGTCTACTAACGAGTCTACATGTGAAGAATTTAGTAGGATCATGACACAAAAATTTGATATGTCTATGATGGGGGAGTTGAAGTACTTCTTGGGATTTCAAGTGAAGCAACTCCAAGAGGGCACCTTCATTAGCCAAACGAAGTATATTCAAGACATTCTAAGCAAGTTTGGGATGAAGGATGCCAAGCCCATCAAGACACCCATGGGAACAAATGAGCATCTCGACCTCGACACGGAAGGTAAATCCGTCGATCAAAAGGTATACCGGTCGATGATTGGCTCCTTACTCTATTTATGTGCATCTCGACCGGATATTATGCTTTCCGTATGCATGTGTGCAAGATTCCAAGCCGACCCTAAGGAAGCTCACCTTACGGCCGTAAAAAGAATCTTGAGATATTTAGTTTATACTCCTAAGTTTGGGCTTTGGTATCCTAGGGGATCCACATTTGATTTGATTGGTTATTCGGATGCCGATTGGGCGGGGTGTAAGATTAATAGAAAGAGCACATCGGGGACTTGCCAGTTCTTGGGAAGATCCTTGGTGTCTTGGGCTTCAAAGAAGCAAAATTCCGTAGCTCTTTCTACCGCCGAAGCTGAGTATATTGCCGCAGGCCATTGTTGCGCGCAACTACTTTGGATGAGGCAAACCCTTAGGGACTATGGGTACAAACTAACCAAAGTTCCTCTTCTATGTGATAATGAGAGTGCAATCCGCATGGCGGATAATCCTGTTGAGCATAGCCACACTAAACACATAGCCATTTGGTATCACTTCTTAAGGGATCACCAACAAAAGGGAGATATCGAGATTGCATATATTAACACTAAGGAACAATTAGCCGATATCTTTACCAAGCCACTTGATGAACAAACTTTTAACAAACTTAGGCATGAGCTAAATATTCTTGATTCTAGGAATTTCTTTTGATGTCTTGCACACATAGCTCATAAGTATACCTTTGATCATGTCTCTTTTATATATGTTATGACTAATGTGTTTTCAAGTGAATTTCAAAACAAGTCATAGGTATATTGAAAGGGAATTGGAGTCTTCGGCGAAGACAAAGGCTTCCACTTCGTAACTCATCCTTCGCCGTCACTCCGAGCAACTCTCCGTCTTTGGTATAATCTTCACTCATGTTTTATTTGCCAAAGGGGAGAAAGTCGTTTTACAAAGGGCTTATATCTCACTCAAGTATCTATTTTTGGCGATTCATGCCAAAGGGGGAGAAAGTATTAGCCCAAAGCAAAAGGACCGCACCACCACCTTATTTTAAAAACTCATGATTTTCAAATTGATATCTTATTGTGTGCAAAAGGGGGAGAAAGTAGTATTTTCAAAATTGATATCTTAAAACCCTCTTGAACACTAAGAGGAGGATTTCATTGAGGGGGAGTTTTATTTAGTCAAAGGAAAAGCATTTGAAACAGGGGGAGAAACTTTTAAATCTTGAAAATGCTTCGCAAAATCTTATTCATTTACCTTTGACTATTTGCAAAAAGGACTTTGAAAAGGATTTACAAAAGAAATTGCAAAAACAAAACATGTGGTGCAAGCGTGGTCCAAAATGTCAAAAATAAAGAAACAATCCATGCGTATCATATAAGTATTTATATTGGCTCAATTCTAAGTAACCTTTGCACTTACATTATGCAAACTAGTTCAATTATGCACTTCTATACTTGCTTTGGTTTGTGTTGGCATCAATCACCAAAAAGGGGGAGATTGAAAGGGAATTAGGCTTACACCTATTTCCTAATTGATTTTGGTGGTTGAATTGCCCAACACAAATAATTGGACTAACTAGTTTTGCTCTAGTCTATAAGTTATACAGGTACCAAAGGTTCACACTAAGCCAATAAAAAGACCAAGAAAAGGGTTCAAACAAAGAGAGCAAGGGATAACCGAAGGCACCCTGGTCTGGCGCACCGGACTGTCCGGTGTGCCACCGGACAGTGTCCGGTGCACCAGGGGACTCCGAGCTAAACTCCTCACCTTCGGGAAAACGCAGAGGCGCTCCGCTATAATTCACCGGACTGTCCGGTGCCCCAGGGGAGAGCGACTCTGAACTCGCCAGCTTCGGGAATCCGCTCCGCTATAATTCACCGGACATGTCCGGTGCACGCCGGACTGTCCGGTGAGCCAGCGGAGCAACGGCTACTTCGCGCGCAACGGTCGACTGCAACGCATTAAATGCGCGCCTGCGCGTGCAGAGGACAGAGCACGTGCGGGCGGCACACCGGACAGTCTACAGGACTTGTCCGGTGCGCCACCGGACAGCCAGGCGGGCCCATAAGACAGAGCTCCAACGGTCGGAACCTAACGGCCAGGTGACGTGGCTGGCGCACCGGACTGTCTGGTGCGCCATGCGACAGCAGCCTCCACCAAACGGCTAGTTTGGTGGTTTGGGCTATAAATACCCCAACCACCCCCACATTCAAGTCATCCAAGTTTTCCACCTTCCAACTACTTACAAGAGCTCTAGCATTCAATTCTAGACACACTCAAGTGATCAAATCCTCTCCCAATTCCACACAAGGCTTTAGAGATTAGTGAGAGAGATTTGTTGTGTTCTTTTGAGCTCTTGCGCTTGGATTGCTTTCTTTCTCATTCTTTCTTGAGATCAAACTCACTTGTAATTGAGGCAAGAGACACCAATCGTGTGGTGGTCCTTGTGGGAACTTTGTGTTCCAATTGATTGAGAAGAAAAGCTCACTCGGTCTGAGGGACCGTTTGAGAGAGGGAAAGGGTTGAAAGAGACCCGGTCTTTGTGACCACCTCAACGGGGAGTAGGTTTGCAAGAACTGAACCTCGGTAAAACAAATCCGCGTGTCACACTCTTTATTCGCTTGCGATTTGTTTTGCACCCTCTCTCTCGGACTTGATTATATTTCTAACGCTAACCCGGCTTGTAGTTGTGATTAAGTTTGTAAATTTTAGATTCGCCCTATTCAACCCCCCTCTAGGCGACTTTCACTTGGGATCCTCTTCAATTAGAAGAACTTTTATTATATTTATGATGATGATTAGCAATGATGGTTATAATTTTGATCTCTGGTATTTCCTCTTAGAGGGAGTACTTCTGGGTAATAACTGGGTTTATTACTAAAATTTGGCTCTACTTATAGCAATAAAACTTGATCAATTAAAAGCAACTTCTTAACCTTAACTCCACATACAGCTATTCCACTTTAGCCAAACTGGACATTTGCTGAGTACGTTGAGTACGTTGAAGTGTACTCAGCCTTGCTTTACAAACCACCCCACCCCAGGTTGTCCCCATTGTACTCTGTGCTCAAGAGGTGAAGTTGGCAACATGGAGGACTTTTAGGAGTTCCAGGACTACGACGAGTTCTAGTTTACTTTAGTGGCAAAACCCCAGTCAGCTTCCTATGTAGGCTTATCTTCTATGTTTCGTTACTCCGCACTTTGATGATTAATGTTAAACACTATGAATATGTTTTAGACTCTGTGGATGTCTCGGACATCTTGATGTAATTAAGTACCTTTCCATTATTTAATTCAAGCATTGTGTGATGATGTCCAATTATGTAATCACTGTGTACGTGAGTTCTGATCTTGGCACGTACATGGTTTGCATTCGGTTTACCTTCCAAAACCGGGTGTGACAGCCACCACACCAACTAGGGTGTTGAGGCGATCTTCTTCAGCTCCACCTGGAACAATGCTGGTCTGGCTTTCTCCATGAAGACGCAGAGGAAGATGCATGTACTTCGTGTTGTGCAGCTGTTGCCGGTAAGTGTGGCTGAGGGACCACAGAGTTCGCCTAGCAGCGCTGACCGAAGCAGCGTAGGTGGATAGCGGCGTCAGGGGAAATTCTGGAAAATTTGTAAGCGGGTGCATGATGGTGAAGGAAGCGAGATACGTGGACGATGCTTTAAACGGACCGCTTCCTCTCTACGAGTCGCAACCCGTTGCTCTCAAAGAATCCAGTAGCAAGGAGGCGCTACCTAGCAAGGTAGCACAAGTGGAGGCTGCCGGGCTCAACAAGGACGAAATGGCGTTTATAATCAAGTGCTTCAAGACCGCCTTGAAGGGACGCAAGGAGTATCCCAACAAGAACAAGTCAAGGGGAAAGCGCTCCTGCTTCAAGTGCGGTACGTCTAGTCATTTCATAGCACAATGTCCCGATAATGACAGTGACCAGGCACAAGAAAGGAAAGGGAAGAAGGAAAGGAAGAAGAACTACAGGAAGGCAAAGGGCGAGGCACACATTGGAAAAGAATGGGACTCCGACTGTTCTTCATCCGACTCCGATGATGAAGGACTAGTTGTCTCGGCCTTCAACAAATCCTTCCTCTTCTCCAACGAATGACACACGTGCCTCATGGCTAAGGAGAAAAAGGTAAATATACGAGATACACCTAAGTACACTTCTTCTAGTGATGAAGAATCTTCTGACGATGAAGTAGATTATAGTGATCTATTTAAGGGACTAGATAGATCTAAGGTAGATAAATAAATGAATTGATTGATGCTCTTAATGAAAAGGATAGGTTGCTAGAAAAGCAAGAAGATATTCTGTATGACGAACATGATAAATTTATTAATGTTCAAAAATCTCTTGCTCTAGAAATTAAGAAAAATGAAATATTGTCTTCTGAGCTGTCTACCTACCATGATTCTATTTCTAGCCTCAAAAAATTGAATGATGATTTAAATACTAAGCTATAAAAATTTAATGTGGCTAGTTCATGTGTAGAGCATGTTGTAATCTACAATAGGTGTAAAAATTTTAATATTGATTCTTGCAATGAACATGTCTCTACCATTCTCAATTTAAACAATGATGTCGCAAGTCTTAATGCTCAACTTAAGACTTGCAAGGATAATTATGAGAAATTAAAATTTGCTAGAGATGCCTACACCATTAGTAGACACCCCATCTATTAAGGATGGACTTGGTTTCCAAAAGAGAACCAAGAACTTAACAAGCCAAAGGACTTCCAATCTCAACAAAGAGAAAGGGAAGGCTCCCATGGCTAGTAGCTCTAAAAAGAACCATGCCTATCTTTATGATAAGAGAGTTACTAGTATTGCTCATCATGATAGGTGTCATAATCATGTTATTTCTCTCGTATGTCATGATGCTGCATTTAATTCTCATGTCATGTTTGCATGTAGCTCCTCATATGCTCATGGTAGAAATAGACCTAGGCGCCATCATCTTGCTTCTCATGCGCCTAGGAGAGCATCAAATGGACCAACTATGACTTATCAAACATGTGATGCTTCATTTGTCCTTATATGCAAAAATGATAAAGTAGTTGCTAGAAGGTTGGGACCTAAGTGCAAGAGAGACAAAACTTGCATCTGGGTTCCAAAGTCTGTTATGATTAACCTTGTAAGACCCAACAAGAGTTGGGTACCTAAAACCCAAGCTTAATTACCTTGCAGGTTTATGCATCCGGGGGCTCAAGCTGGATCATTGATAGTAGATGCACAAACCACATGACGGGGGAGAAGAAAATGTTCACCTCCTGCGTCAAAAACAGGGATTCCTAAGACATTATCATCTTTGGAGATGGGAACCAAGGCAAGGCCAAGGGCTTAGGCAAAATAGCCATCACAACCGAGCATTCGATTTCTAATGTGTTTCTAGTAGAATCGCTTGGATACAGTTTATTGTCTGTAAGCCAATTATGTCATATGGATTATAATTTCGTATTTACGAATATTGATGTATTTGTCTTTAGAAGAAGTGATGGTTCATTAGCTTTTAAGGGTGTATTAGACAGCAAGCTCTACTTAGTTTATTTCCCAAAAGAAAATGCCAATCCAAATGCATGCTTAAACGCTAAGACTAATATGGGCTGGCTCTGGCACCGCCGTCTACCACATGTTGGGATGAAGAACCTTCATAAACTTCTAAAGAGAGAACATGTGTTAGGACTAACCGATATTTATTTTGAGAAAGACAGACCATGTGCAGCGTGCCAAGCAGGGAAGCAGGTGGGAAGTAATCATCAAAGCAAGAACGTGATGTCAACATCAAGACCACTGGAGCTCCTACATATGGATCTCTTCAGGCTCGTTGCTTATCTCAGCATCGGGGGAAGTAAGTATGGTCTTATCATTGTTGATGATTTTTCCCGCTTCACTTGGGTGTTCTTTCTGTAGGACAAAACTGAAACCCAAGGAACTCTAAAGCGCTTCTTAAGGAGGGCTCAAAATGAATTCGAGCTAAAGGTGAAAAGATAAGGAGCAATAATGGATCTGAGTTCGAGAACCTGCAAGTCGAAGAATATCTTGAGGAGGAAGGCATCAAGCACGAGTTCTCCGCTCCATACACAACACAACAAAATGGTGTGGTAGAGAGAAAGAATAGGATGATAATTGATATGGCAAGGACAATGCTTGGGGAATACAAGACACCTGAGCGGTTTTGCCGAAAGCTGTGAATACAGCCTGCCATGCCATAAACCGGCTCTATCTGCATCGCCTTCTCAAGAAGACATCAAACGAACTTCTAATCGGTAACAAATCCAATGTTCCCTATTTTCGTGTATTTGGGAGCAAATGCTACATCTTGGTAAAGAAAGGTAGGCATTCAAAGTTTGCTCCCAAAGTTGTAGAAGGGTTTTTACTAGGTTATGACTCAAATACAAAGGCGTATACGGTCTTCAAAAAATCATCTGGATTGGTTGAAGTTTCTAGCGACGTTGCATTTGATGAGACTAATGGCTCTCTAAGAGAGAAATTTGATCTTGATGATATAGATGAGGATGAGGTTCCGACGGCCGCAATGCGAACAATGGCGATAGGTGATATACGATCGCAGGAACAACAAGAGCAAGATCAACCCTCTTCTTCTACTTTGGTGCATTCCCCAACTCAAGATGAGGAACAAGTAGCTCAAGATGAAGGGTTGGATCAAGGGGGAGCACATGAAGAACATGATAAGGAAGAAGGTGTGTTACAAGTTCCTCCAACTCAAGTCCAGTCAACGATTCAAAGAAATCATCCAGTAGATCAGATTCTAGGTGATATCAGCAAGGGAGTAACCACTCACTCACGTTTAGCTCATTTTTGTGAGTATTACTCGTTTGTTTCTTCTATTGAGCCTTTCAGGGTAGAGGAAGCCTTGCAGGATCCGGACTAGGTGTTGGCCATGCACGAAGAGCTCAACAACTTCAAGAGAAATGAAGTTTGGAGCCTGGTGCCATGTTCGAAGCAAAATGTGGTGGGAACCAAGTGGGTGTTCTGCAACAAGCAAGATGAACACGGTGTGGTGACAAGAAACAAGGCTCGACTTGTGGCAAAAGGTTATGCCCAAGTCGCAGGTTTGGATTTTGAGGAGACTTTTGCTCCTGTAGCTAGACTAGAATCAATTCGAATATTATTGGCCTATTTGCTCACCATTCCTTTAGTTGTTCCAAATGGACGTGAAGAGCGCCTTCCTAAATGGACCAATCAAGGAGGAAGTGTATGTGGAACAACCCCCTGGCTTTGAGGATGACATGTATCTCGACCACGTCTACAAGCTCTCTAAGGCGCTCTATGGACTTAAGCAAGCCCTAAGAGCATGGTATGAATGCCTTAGAGATTTTCTTATTTCTAACGCTTTCAAGGTTGGAAAAGCCGATCCTACTCTCTTTACCAAGACTCTTAATGGTGATCTTTTTGTATGCCAAATATATGTTGATGACATTATATTCGGTTCTACTAATCAAATGTCTTGTGAGGAGTTTAGCAGGGTGATGATGCAAAAATTTGAGATGTCAATGATGGGCGAGTTGAACTACTTCCTTGGATTTCAAGTGAAGCAACTCAAGGAAGGAACCTTCATCTCCCAAACGAAGTACACTAAAGATTTTCTCAAGAGGTTTGGGATGAAGGATGCAAAGCCTGCGAAGACACCGATGGGAATGGACGGACATCTGAACCTCAATAAAGGAGGTAAGTTCATTGATCAAAAGGCATACCGGTCTATGATAGGATCTTTGCTTTATCTTTGCGCTAGTAGACCGGATATTATGCTAAGTGTATGCATGTGTGCTAGATTTCAATCCGACCCCAAGGAGTGTCACCTTGTGGTCGTTAAGCGAATTCTTAGATATTTGGTTTCTACGCCTTGCTTCAGGATCTGGTATCCAAAGGGGTCTACCTTTGACCTAATCAGATACTCAGATTCCAACTATGTCGGGTGCAAGGTTGATAGGAAGAGTACATCAGGGACTTGTCAGTTTCTAGGAAGGTCCCTAGTGTCTTGGAGCTCTAAGAAACAAACTTTCATTGCCCTATCAACCGCTGAGGCCGAGTATGTTGCCACAAGACAATGTTGCGCGCAACTGCTTTGGATGAGGCAAACCCTCCGGGACTTTGGCTACAATCTGAGCAAAGTCCTACTCCTTTGTGATAATGAGAGTGCAATCCGCTTAGTGGATAATCCTGTTGAACACAGCCGCACTAAGCACATAGACATCCGGCATCACTTTTTGAGAGACCACCAGCAAAGGGGAGATATCGATATTTATCATATTAGCATCGAGAACCAGCTAGCCGATATCTTCACCAAGCCTTTAGATGAGAAAAGGTTTTGCAGGTTGTGTAGTGAGCTAACTGTCTTAGATTCGCGTAACTTGTATTGATCTATAGCATACATGTGTTCTATGCCTTTGATCATATTACTTTAAGCATTAATGTCTTTATTGCTTATTTTTGGTGCTCAAGTTGTACGAGTCATCCCCGGACCTCACAAGTCCCTATGCAAATGATGCACATATTTAGGGGGAGGATATGCTACAACTTGACTCCCTTGAGACTAACTTGTTTGTTGAGTACTCTTGAAATAGTCTCAAAGGTATATTGAAAGGGAAAAGTGAACTTGGACAAAGAAAGGGCTTCCACTGCATTCCGGTATAAATGTATCTTGTCCCAAGCTCGTACTTGTGTTCTCATTGCCTTTTGCGCTTATTTGACATTTTGGTGAGGCAATGCGGTTAAAGGGCCAAAATTTCTCCTATTTTGGTGCTTAATGCCAAAGGGGGAGAAATTAAGGCCAAAGCAAATGGATCAGCCAACCACTTGTGAATTTCAGAAATTGTAGAGTTAGAATCTTTGTGTTTGTGAACTTCAAAAATTGTAGAGTTAGAATCTTTGTGTTTGATCAAAACCCTCTTATTGCAAAATTGTTCTCTTATGGGGGAGAATTTTCGTTATGGAAAAAAGGGGGAGTTTGTGGCATTTGATCAAATTTACTCTTTGAAGATCTCTCGATTTGCCAAAACAAGTGTGTTGGACTTAGAGATAGGAAAAAGAATTTGTTTTGTGAAAATAAACCAAGTGGTGGCAAAAGTGATCCAAATATGCCAAAATCTAAATTGATCTTAAAATTCACTTTTGAGCTCTTCTAGATATGTTAGTTCGAAACGAGTTGCTTTTTTATGTGTTGGCATAAATCACCAAAAAGGGGGAGATTGAAAGGGAAATATGCCATTGGGCTATTTCCATATTGTTTTGGTGATTAGATGCAAAACACACTTGGTGAGAACTAACAAATGGATATCTAGATGGATCAAGTGTGAAGGTAAGTTCTAGATACTTATTCAATTATTCTATGTGCTAAACATGCTTGTCAAAGTGCCAGGAACTCAATTAATTCAAGTTCAAAAGGAGCAAAAGGAGTTCAACTGAAACAACCAATGGAGCACCAGTTATGGGGGCACCGGACACTGTCCGGTGCACAGGCTGCTCAGTGATGAACTTGATGCTCTTGGGAATCGCCGAGGGTGCTACGACTAAAATTCACCGGACTGTCCGGTAAGCCAACAGCGCCCACGCCAACGGTCGGCAGCGCGATCAACGGGCGACGCGTGTCCAGAGCCAACGGTCACTTGGCCGCACCGAACTGTCCAGTGTGCACCGGACAGTGTCCGGTGTGCCAAGGGAACCGAGGGCTCAACGGTCGGCTTCGCCAAAGAAGGAAAGAAATCGAGCAATGTTCATGTCCGGTGGTGCACCGGACTGTCCAATATGCCAACCGACAGAAGGCAAGAATTGCCTACCAAATGGAGATCCAACAGCTCCTAGCTGCCTTGGGGCTATAAAAGGGACCCCTAGGCGTATGGAACAATACACCAAGCCTCCATTGAACATCTTAAGACGCCTAGACACCGCAAGCACACATCTGGATCACTGTGATTAAGATTTGAGCACTTGTTGAGTTGTAAACTCGTTGCGCTGTGTTTGTTTGCTCGTTTCTTGACTCGTGTGCATGTCATTGTTGCGACTCTAGCTCTTGCGTGTGTTTCTTTCCCTCCCTTACTCTTGTAGCTCTAATTGTGATCAATATTGTAAGGGTGAGAGGCTCCAACTTGTGAAGATTCCTCACAAGGGAAACATCAACTATAAAGAAGAAAACCGTGGTATTCAAGTGGATCATTGGATCGCTTGAAAGGGGTTGAGTGCAACCTTCGTCCATTGGGACGCCACAACGTGGAAGTAGGCAAGTGTTTTACTTGGCCGAACCATGGGATAAAAATCGTTGTGTCACATGTTGCTATTCTTGTGCGATTTTCTACTCACTTGATAATTGCTCTAAGTTTAATACTCACTTTGTAAAGAGCAATTAAGTGAAGAAGTCATCTATCTCTCTCTAGACATAGCACCTTGGTTTTGATTTCACTAACATTTCATAATCCAAGTTTGTGCTATTTAGTATTCACCCCCCCCCTCTAGGTGCTCTCACTATCCTGGTGTAATGTAGAAATCTGTACTCGGCATCCTGTAATTAGCCTGTTGTATAGTGCATGTCGGGAATATAGTTGGTAGTCGATGGTATTACGGTACTTGGTTTACCAACTCCTCGGTTACCCCTATAAATACACCGATCCTGTAGCATCTAGGACACACTTAGCAATACAATTGCTCTTGCTGCCTACTATCACGCTTTGCTACTTGCTTTCCAATTCTCGAGCGTTTGGTCCATGGTTCTTCGTCCCAACACAATACCCATGAGATGTACATGCACTGCACAACTCAATATAACTCCTCTTCAAATAAGAAAAAATAATTGTCTCTTAAGGCCAGCCATGATAAGAAGGGCAAAAGCAAAAAAACAAGATATTAAGAGCTCAAGTGACGATTAAAATGTTGATGTGAAGCACTCTTATGGTAAAGAAGGAAACAAAGATGCTCAAGATGCTCAACAAATAAAGCATCAAGCTTGATTAAAAATGAAATTCTTCACAAGTAGCAAGAGAAGGCCCATCTCAAACATGAATTTCTTCAATTATGGTAAGATTGGTCATCTTGCTCATCAATTGCTTCAAGCTTAAGAAGAACAAATTCAATAGCAAGAAAGACCATTCAAGTTACGACAAGAAGAAAAATGATAAGTCATATAATAGAAGGGATGGCAAGAAAATAAGAATCACTTCCAAAAGAACAAGAAAGGTGGTGATGCTTACATTGTTAGTGATTTGCTCACCAACATTGAGTCATAAGTAGCTAATCTTCATGTGATAGTAATGTTGAAGAAGACAAGTTGGTCGTGCTTGCTATTGGGGATTATCTTCCTCTACCATCACGTGCATCATCCTTTAAGTACTTGGGCCTTATAGATAAAGGTGATCAAAATGTATTGTGTTTATTATTTAGTATAGATGGAGAATGGGCACATCACTTCTGTAGCAGTACCACTCCTAAACGTGCACACAAAACGAAAATATATAAATCATGTAACCACCTATAAATTCTTCCACAAGCCAATACGGAACGTTTCTATCCCAACCACAAATCTGTGCATCATCTGATGTCACTGCATCATGAAACCAGACAGACATGTAGCCATGAGCTTTAGAAGACAGCCACATCAACGAACTGAAGGGTCAACAAAATAAGATATATGTTTTGTCCAAACCTGATCCATAGCACCTTGGTTTTGATTTCACTAACATTTCATAATCCAAGTTTGTGCTATTTAGTATTCACCCCCCCCCTCTAGGTGCTCTCACTATCCTGGTGTAATGTAGAAATCTGTACTCGGCATCCTGTAATTAGCCTGTTGTATAGTGCATGTCGGGAATATAGTTGGTAGTCGATGGTATTACGGTACTTGGTTTACCAACTCCTCGGTTACCCCTATAAATACACCGATCCTGTAGCATCCAGGACACACTTAGCAATACAATTGCTCTTGCTGCCTACTATCACGCTTTGCTACTTGCTTTCCAATTCTCGAGCGTTTGGTCCATGGTTCTTCGTCCCAACACAATACCCATGAGATGTACATGCACTGCACAACTCAATATAACTCCTCTTCAAATAAGAAAAAATAATTGTCTCTTAAGGCCAGCCATGATAAGAAGGGCAAAAGCAAAAAAACAAGATATTAAGAGCTCAAGTGACGATTAAAATGTTGATGTGAAGCACTCTTATGGTAAAGAAGGAAACAAAGATGCTCAAGATGCTCAACAAATAAAGCATCAAGCTTGATTAAAAATGAAATTCTTCACAAGTAGCAAGAGAAGGCCCATCTCAAACATGAATTTCTTCAATTATGGTAAGATTGGTCATCTTGCTCATCAATTGCTTCAAGCTTAAGAAGAACAAATTCAATAGCAAGAAAGACCATTCAAGTTACGACAAGAAGAAAAATGATAAGTCATATAATAGAAGGGATGGCAAGAAAATAAGAATCACTTCCAAAAGAACAAGAAAGGTGGTGATGCTTACATTGTTAGTGATTTGCTCACCAACATTGAGTCATAAGTAGCTAATCTTCATGTGATAGTAATGTTGAAGAAGACAAGTTGGTCGTGCTTGCTATTGGGGATTATCTTCCTCTACCATCACGTGCATCATCCTTTAAGTACTTGGGCCTTATAGATAAAGGTGATCAAAATGTATTGTGTTTATTATTTAGTATAGATGGAGAATGGGCACATCACTTCTGTAGCAGTACCACTCCTAAACGTGCACACAAAACGAAAATATATAAATCATGTAACCACCTATAAATTCTTCCACAAGCCAATACGGAACGTTTCTATCCCAACCACAAATCTGTGCATCATCTGATGTCACTGCATCATGAAACCAGACAGACATGTAGCCATGAGCTTTAGAAGACAGCCACATCAACGAACTGAAGGGTCAACAAAATAAGATATATGTTTTGTCCAAACCTGATCCATTTGTAATTGTCATTATCATATGTGGGCTTCATCAGTAAGCCATCGGACCCATAAATCATAAACACCCACCAGTCATAGACGCAGGATGGCATAATAACAAGAGCCAAAAATAAGAGTGGCAAAATAGCAAAATTTTCAAACCTACCTGTGATACCCGGTTTGCAAAGAAGAGAAGTTGGGGGTTGTTCTTTTTGTTTTTTTTCCTCATCCAGTTGTTGTTTTGGGGATTTGGAATTTTGTGAACAACATTCGCAACTAGGGTAGTAGAATTTTTTTTGGTTTGCGTTGCGGTCGGGAGCTGTCGCGTGGGTTAGTTGGGCCGCAATTGGTGTTTCGGCCCATTAGCCCTCCCAAACCCTAGCCGCCACCCTCCTAACTACCCCCCCCCCATGTGCAGCCGCCCCCCCCCCCCCCCCCCACTCCTCCTTTCCCCTTGGCCGCCGCCCCCCCCCCCCCTGCCCACCTCCTCCTCCCTCCATTGTTGCAGCCACCAAAACCCTAGCCGCCCCCCCCCCCCCAATCCCCTCCTCCCTAGGTGCTACTCCGTGTCGCTCGGATCATCGTCTTTTGGTGCGAATCTCTAATCGTTTTGGTGGAAGGAAGAAGGGAGGAAGGAAAAGGGGAGAACCCAAGGTGATTTTTCTTTTGTGTTCATCCCTTGTTCATTTGCGCTGTGATTCAATTGATTAGATGTTGCGTTTGCGATTAGATAGAGGGGGGCTGTCCAGAATTTTGCGTGGTGGATGAACAGCGGTAGTTCCAGCAGTTTTTAGTTTTTTTCGTGAAGATTTAATGGGGATCAATTTGGGAATCTTGTAGAACTTTGTTTTATCTTTCCAACGAGTATTTATGCGCTCAATTTGGAGTTATAAATTAAAAGTTATCATCGTTGGAATCCGGGTATGTGGCTGTCCAGAAAACAGATTTTTCAGAGTGATGAACAGCAGCAGTGTTAGCAGTTTCTGGGGATTTTTCGGGAGCAATTGGTGTTAATCAGTATGAGAATCTTGTAGAACTTTGTTTTATCTTTCCAACGAGTATTTATACGCTCAATTTGGAGTTATAAATTAAAAGTTATCATCGTTTGAATCCGGGTATGTGGCTGTCCAGAAAACAGATTTTTCAGAGTGATGAACAGCAGCAGTGTTAGCAGTTTCTGGGGATGTTTCGGGAGTAATTAGTGTTAATCAGTATGCGAATCATGTAGGGCTTTTTCTTATCTTTCCAACAAGTACTTATGCGCTCAAATCGGAATTATATTTTAAAAGTTATCGCTGTTTGAATCCGCGTATGTCGCTGCTCAAATCAGAAAAAAAAACAGATTGCAGGGTTTATTTTGAGGACCGTTTAGAGGTAAGTAGATGTTAGAATTCAATCATGAGTTGTATACAAAACTTGTGGGGAATTTTATGTAGTTGTCTCTGAAGTTTTTGTTTATCATCACTGCTGTCCTAAATTTTAAGTTATGGAATTGTTAAGCAGCGCCGCTGCAGTTTGGTTAGTGAGGGGAGAGTTGTTACCGCGGCGGGGTTTGAGATTGCGCGTAGGTGCGGTGTTGTCTTTGAGTTTTTTTCATGAGAATTTGGTGCACTAAGTTGGGTGTCAAAAACAGGTGGTGGACTTCCGGATCGTTCTTAGGGATTTTGCCCGAACTTCGGTAAAGGCAAGTAAAACAGTGATGGTTATTTCGTCTTTTGATTGAAGAGTCTCATACTTGATTATGTTTGTGCTATTTGTGTTCGTATCCATATTCCTAATTGGGTACCATCGTTTGAAATTATTCATGCTTTATTGATTATACATGTGGAGGGTGTGGTTTGATCATGTTACCCATGTGGTTATTGATGTGAAATGGGTGGAAGTATATGTCTAGCACATTTTATTTGGGAAGAACTCATGTTGTTGACATGCATAATGCATTCATCATCCATTGCATTGAAGTTTTCGTCGCGATCTTATGGTCCGACCGTACCGGTACAATGAGCATCATATATTTCCCGAGAAGGGGTATGATGCAGCTTCATATCCTTAGAGGTATGAAGGCAGAAGTCATGTTGCATCTGTAGCCATG
The DNA here is from genome assembly GCF_902167145.1 of Zea mays. NCBI lineage: Eukaryota > Viridiplantae > Streptophyta > Magnoliopsida > Poales > Poaceae > Zea > Zea mays. Next base: position 72,244,474 of record NC_050104.1, on the reverse strand, counting down.
TGCATTCATGGGTGAAGTGTGGAACCTATTTTGGTGATGTGGATAAGGTGGATCTTTACTTTGTAATTCATCTTGGCATTGAGTAATTGATTACTTGCTTACTTGCTGCAAATTAATATTTAAGGAAGAAGTTGGGAACCATGTGGTTGCTTATGCACGGTTGGCTTGCATTGTCCAACTGTTGTTTGTTTTTTTTACTTGCTGAGATGTGTCATCTCACTCTTGCATTGTCTGATGCAGGCACCTGATCTTTGCTTTGGGAAAGAAGGGATGTAGCAGCACGGCCACCACACTTTTAAATAAAGGAATAACTGATTATTAATGATGTTAAACAGGAAGGGTCAAGTCTAGGGAATTATTACATTCTAATCTTTCATGGTAGTTGAACTGTTTAGTTTGGTGGGCTGAGATGTCTATCTTTTGTCTGGTCATGAATGTTCTTTTCTACCGTTGCATTTTGATTATACTATGGCAATTATCTTTCTTTTATATCCTGTATAAACTATATGCTGCCCTTGTTATGCTACTTTCAAGGGAGGTGCTGCCGGATTTTGCAATACTTTCTTTCTCTATGTGTTGCATAAGTTTTGTAGAAAGGTTTTTTTTGGTATCATCCATTGTGTGGGATCAGTGGGTGTTACAGTTGGTATCAAAGGATAGGCTGTAGGTCCTAGCAAGTGGAGTAGTAATAAATTGACACACTGCACATGTAGGATGGGTTTTCGGTCTTGCTATTGATATGATTATGTTATTCTCTGTGCTAGTTTTGACATTATCTAGAGAGATGCTATGCTTATCTCATATACTTATTATTCTCATCCCTGTGGATACAGCTATGCCGCCTCGTAGAGCTCGGGGTAGTCCGCAAGCTCCTAGTGGGGACTCGATGAGTCCGGCGGCAATGTTAGCCGCGATGCAGGCCATGCAGCAAGAGTTGGCCCTTCTGAGGCAAGCCATTCCTGTCGCCCCTGCAGGTGCTGCTCAGGGAGCTGGAGGTGGAGAAGTGCCCGGGGGCGCTGTCCCTGCGGGTGCTGTTCCTGGTGGCGGGGCCGGGGTGCCTCTTCCTGTCAGTGGTCTTTCTCTGATGCAGTGGATGGGCATGAAGTTGGATTCGTTTGATGGCAGTGGTACTCCGGTCGAGGCGGCAGATTGGCTGACTTATGTGGAGGATAAGATGAATGTCTTCGAGATTGCTTATGAAGATCGGGTTCGCTTTGGCACTCAGCTGCTGAAGGGTGAGGCGCAGATTTGGTGGAGAGGCGTGCAGGCAGCGCACTCCTCCTCACCAGGAGTCCTATCATGGGATGTTTTCATCAGGCAGTTCGAAAGGAGATTCTACCCGGTCACCTTTCTGGAGAAAATGAAGATTGACTTGCAGTCCTACAAGCAGGAGAAGAAGTCTGTCACAGAGTATGAGGTGGGCTTCAACAAAATGGTCCGCTTTGTCCCTCATGTGGCTTATAATGAGATGGAGAAGGCGAGCCAATTCCGTCAGGGTCTGAAGCCTTCTATCAGGCATGCTCTGGGGGCCTTTCCGTTGGTGGACTTCCGTACCACAGTGGAGCAAGCGCTGGGTGTGGAGATGCAACACCAGTACACCATGGAGTCGCAGAAGTCTTCGGGTGTTGATCAACCTCGTAGCCAGGACACGAGGAGGGGCAACACTGGAGGTCCAGCTCACAAGAGGGGCAAGTCTCAGCATCAGCGCCACCATCCTTACCGTGGCAAATCTTCTGACTCAGGTACCTCAGGAGGAAGTACTCAGAGGTTTCGGGCCGTTCCTAAGCCCGGGTTGGGGCTGGTGTGTTTCCGCTGTGGAGATGCGCATCGCCGTGCAGAGTGTCAAAGAAGTGGCAGGTGTTCTATCTGCAGTCAGGACCACAAGGATGTGGTGTGTAGGAGGAATCCCAATGGGAAGCTCAGATGGGAGCCGATAGCTTCCTCCTCTTCTCAGGGCACTATCAATATGATGTCAAGTGCTGAGCAGCAGTTTTCAGTTCCTCTTCCTCCACAGCAGCTTTATGTGACCGGGACTTCTCAGTTCGTGCCGATGCAAGGTTTTCCGCAGTATCAGGTTGTGCCTACTCCTGCGCCGTCTACCCCTGTGCTGTCTCAGTTTGGAGCTCCGCGCCAGCCTCCTCCGGTGGCTCAGTGGGGTTCTTCTGTTAATTTCACTCCGGGAGCTTCCTCTTCTGCGGGTATTTCTGGAGCTTATGTGCTACCCGCTACGGATGGCAGGGAGCAAGGAGACGTGGTGACAGGTACGATTTCAGTTGATTCATTTGCAACCCATGCTCTTTTTGACTCTGGCGCTAGCTATTTTCGTTTGTTTCGGAGGATTTTGTGTCGCGGGCTGGTCTTTCGGTGCAGAGGTTGGGTCACCCAATTTTGGTCAGTTCTGCTAATGGCTCCATTAGTAGTTGTTCAGTTTGTCAGGGGTGTTCCGTCATTCTTGCTGATGAGGTTTTTTCGGCTAATCTGGTGGTTATTTCCTTGGGGGCATTCGATGTTATCTTGGGTATGGATTGGTTATCCCAGTATCGCGCGGTTATATCCTGCTTCTGGAAGACAGTGTTATTGCAGGCGCCGTCGGGTAAGGAGGTGGTATTCTTGGGAAGTTCTCCGAAGTTCACATTATCCTTGTTGGCGCAATTGCTTCCTGATCGCTGGTCAAGGAAGTCGGGGATCTTTTTCTCTATGGTGGTGGAGGGCGAGGCTGCCTTGCGGGTGCAGGACATCCGGGTGGTGTGTGACTTTGCTGACGTGTTTCCAGCAGAGCTTCCAGGCATTCCTCCGGAGCGCGATGCAGCTTTTGAGATTAAGCTGATCCCGGGTACGCAGCCTATTCATAAGGCCCCGTATCGAATGGCTCCAAAGGAGCAGATTGAATTAAAGCGGCAATTGGATGATCTGCTGGCTAAGGGCTTCATTAGGCCTAGCAGGTCTCCATGGGCTTCCCCAGTATTGTTTGTTGAGAAGAAGGATAAAAGCAAGCGGCTGTGTGTGGATTATCGCGCTTTGAATCAAGTGACAATCAAGAATAAATATCCGCTTCCCCGAATTGAGGTCCTCTTTGAGCAGTTGAGGGGTGCCCAGGTGTTCTCCAAAATTGATTTGAACTCTGGTTATCATCAATTGAGGATTCGTGAGGAGGATATTGAGAAGACTGCCTTCTGCACCAGGTATGGGCATTATGAGTTCATAGTCATGTCCTTTGGCTTAACTAATGCCCCTGCTGCGTTTATGGGAGCAATGAATAGGATGCTACATGAATTCTTGGACGATTTTTTGGTCGTATTCCTAGATGATATTTTGATTTATTCAAAGACCGAGGCCGAGCATGATCAGCATCTCCATCTCGTTCTGGGTGCCCTAAGGAAGAATCAATTCTATGGCAAGTTGAAGAAGTGTGCCTTTTGGCTATCTGAAGTGGCTTTCCTGGGGCACGTGATTAATCAGCAGGGTATTGCGGTTGACCCCAAGAATGTTGCGGCTGTAGTGGAGTGGAAGAGACCTTCTAGTGTCTCTGAAATCCGAAGTTTCTTGGGGCTTGCTGGGTATTATCGGCGTTTCGTACCAAATTTTTCCAGCATTGCTAAGCCTTTGACTAGGCTCTTGGGGAAGGGTGTTCCCTTCGTCTGGTCCGGCGATTGTGAGATCAGTTATCAGTCATTGAAGAGCAAGTTGGTGGACGCCCCTATCCTAGCTTTGCCTGAGAGCGGTAAGCGTTTCACAGTTTATACGGATGCTTCGCGTATTGGTCTTGGCTGTGTGCTGATGCAGGAAGGCAGGGTGATTGCTTATGGCTCAAGGCAGTTGAGGAAGCATGAGGGGAATTATCCAACTCATGATCTGGAATTGGCTGCGGTGGTTTTTGCTCTAAAGTCGTGGAGGCATTACCTTTATGGCGAGGCTTGTGACATTTTCACTGATCACAAAAGTCTCAAGTATATTTTTACTCAGAAGGAACTGAATTTGAGGCAGCGTCGGTGGCTAGAATTGATTAAAGATTATGATTTGTCCATTCATTATCACCCGGGGAAGGCTAATGTGGTGGCGGATGCCCTTAGCAGGTCCGGGGTTCCAAAGGTGGCCTTGCCGTTGATCGCTGATCTGGACCGTTTGGGGATCGCTTTGTGTTATGTCGACACCGCTAGCGAGGAGACTCAGATGCTTATTCAATCCTCTCTTATGGAGAGAGTGCGTGCGGCTCAGCAGCAGGATCGTCTTTTGCAGGAAGCCCGAAGGAGGGTTGGTGATGGTAAACCGTGGGAGTTCACCATTGATGAGAATGATTTGGTTCGTTTCAGGGGCCGTCTTTGTGTGCCTCAGAAATCAGAGGTGAAGCTGGATATCCTGCGAGAAGCTCATAAAACGCCTTACACCGTCCATCCTGGCGAAACCAAAATGTACCGAGATTTGAAGCAAAACTTCTGGTGGAAGCGGATGAAGGTTGACATTTCTAAGTATGTGGCCGCCTGTGAAGTATGTCAGCGCGTGAAGGCCGAACATAAGCGGCCTGCAGGTTTGCTGAAGCCATTGGAAATTCCAGAGTGGAAATGGGAGCATATCACCATGGATTTTGTGGTGGGTCTACCTCGTTCCCCTCGTGGCAGGGATGCTATTTGGGTGGTAGTAGATCGCTTGACTAAGTCTGCGCATTTTATTCCCATGAAGACCACGAATTCAGCTTCAGATTTGGTTCCCTTGTATATGAAGGAAGTAGTCAGGCTTCACGGGGTACCTAAGTCTATTGTTTCTGATCGAGACTCCAAATTTGTATCCAAATTCTGGGAGAGTCTCCACAGTGCATTGGGCACCAAGCTTTCGCTTAGTGTCGCTTTTCACCCTCAGACGGATGGTCAGTCAGAGCGAACAATCCAAACCTTGGAGGATATGTTGCGTGCTTGTGTTCTGTCATGGAAGGGTAGCTGGGAGGACCATCTTGCTCTGGCAGAGTTTGCGTATAACAACAGCTACCAAGCTAGCATCAAGATGGCACCATTTGAGGCTTTGTATGGCAGGCGGTGTATCTCTCCTCTGTGCTGGGAGACTTTGGGAGAGAGATCCCTGGTTGGTCCTGATTGGGTTCAGCAAACTTCTGAAAAGGTTCGGGAAATTCGTCAGAATATTTTGGCAGCTCAGAGTCGTCAGAAGAGTTATGCTGATGTGAGGAGGCGGGATCTGGAATTTGCTGTGGGTGACCAAGTCCTTCTCAGGGTATCACCCACTAAGGGAGTTGTTCGGTTCGGTGTCTCTGGGAAGCTCAGCCCAAGATACATTGGACCGTTCACTATCTTGGCCCGAGTGGGCAGCCTGGCTTATCGCTTGCTGCTGCCGGATTCCATGGCAGGGGTACACCCGGTTTTTCATGTCTCTATGTTGAGGAAGTTCTTGCGGGATCCGGACCATCAGTTTGAGATGGAACCAATTGCGGTGCAGCAGGATCTGACTCTGGAGTGTCGTCCGGTGCGTATATTGGAATTCTCGGAGCGTGTGTTGAGGAAGAGATCAATTAAGTATGTCAAGGTCTTATGGTCTAATCAGTCAGAGCGCGAGGCTACGTGGGAACTTGAGGAGTTGATGCGGCAGAAGTACCCGGAACTTTTCGTTGTGGGTAAGTGTTGTTGATTCGCTAATCTTTTCTTGTGTCATTCCGATAGAAGCGTCAGAATTCGAGGTCGAATTCTTTTTAAGAGGGGTAGAATGTGATACCCGGTTTGCAAAGAAGAGAAGTTGGGGGTTGTTCTTTTTGTTTTTTTTCCCTCATCCAGTTGTTGTTTTGGGGATTTGGAATTTTGTCAACAACATTCGCAACTAGGGCAGTAGAATTTTTTTTGGTTTGACGTTTGCGTTGCGGTCGGGAGCTGTCGCGTGGGTTAGTTGGGCCGCAATTGGTGTTTCGGCCCATTAGCCCTCCCAAACCCTAGCCGCCACCCTCCTAACTACCCCCCCATGTGCAGCCGCCCGCCCCCCACTCCTCCTTTCCCCTTGGCCGCCGCCCCCCCCTGCCCACCTCCTCCTCCCTCCATTGTTGCAGCCACCAAAACCCTAGCCGCCCCCCCCCCCCAATCCCCTCCTCCCTAGGTGCTACTCCGTGCCGCTCGGATCATCGTCTTTTGGTGCGAATCTCCAATCGTTTTGGTGGAAGGAAGAAGGGAGGAAGGAAAAGGGGAGAACCCAAGGTGATTTTTCTTTTGTGTTCATCCCTTGTTCATTTGCGCTGCGATTCAATTGATTAGATGTTGCGTTTGCGATTAGATAGAGGGGGGCTGTCCAGAATTTTGCGTGGTGGATGAACAGCGGTAGTTCCAGCAGTTTTTAGTTTTTTTCGTGAAGATTTAATGGGGATCAATTTGGGAATCTTGTAGAACTTTGTTTTATCTTTCCAACGAGTATTTATGCGCTCAATTTGGAGTTATAAATTAAAAGTTATCATCGTTGGAATCCGGGTATGTGGCTGTCCAGAAAACAGATTTTTCAGAGTGATGAACAGCAGCAGTGTTAGCAGTTTCTGGGGATTTTTCGGGAGCAATTAGTGTTAATCAGTATGAGAATCTTGTAGAACTTTGTTTTATCTTTCCAACGAGTATTTATGCGCTCAATTTGGAGTTATAAATTAAAAGTTATCATCGTTTGAATCCGGGTATGTGGCTGTCCAGAAAACAGATTTTTCAGAGTGATGAACAGCAGCAGTGTTAGCAGTTTCTGGGGATGTTTCGGGAGTAATTAGTGTTAATCAGTATGAGAATCATGTAGGGCTTTTTCTTATCTTTCCAACAAGTACTTATGCGCTCAAATCGGAATTATATTTTAAAAGTTATCGCTGTTTGAATCCGCGTATGTCGCTGCTCAAATCAGAAAAAAAAACAGATTGCAGGGTTTATTTTGAGGACCGTTTAGAGGTAAGTAGATGTTAGAATTCAATCATGAGTTGTATACAAAACTTGTGGGGAATTTTATGTAGTTGTCTCTGAAGTTTTTGTTTATCATCACTGCTGTCCTAAATTTTAATTATGGAATTGTTAAGCAGCGCCACTGCAGTTTGGTTAGTGAGGGGAGAGTTGTTACCGCGGCGGGGTTTGAGATTGCGCGTAGGTGCGGTGTTGTCTTTGAGTTTTTTTCATGAGAATTTGGTGCACTAAGTTGGGTGTCAAAAACAGGTGGTGGACTTCCGGATCGTTCTTAGGGATTTTGCCCGAACTTCGGTAAAGGCAAGTAAAACAGTGATGGTTATTTCGTCTTTTGATTGAAGAGTCTCATACTTGATTATGTTTGTGCTATTTGTGTTCGTATCCATATTCCTAATTGGGTACCATCGTTTGAAATTATTCATGCTTTATTGATTATACATGTGGAGGGTGTGGTTTGATCATGTTACCCATGTGGTTATTGATGTGAAATGGGTGGAAGTATATGTCTAGCACATTTTATTTGGGAAGAACTCATGTTGTTGACATGCATAATGCATTCATCATCCATTGCATTGAAGTTTTCGTCGCGATCTTATGGTCCGACCGTACCGGTACAATGAGCATCATATATTTCCCGAGAAGGGGTATGATGCAGCTTCATATCCTTAGAGGTATGAAGGCAGAAGTCATGTTGCATCTGTAGCCATGTGCATTCATGGGTGAAGTGTGGAACCTATTTTGGTGATGTGGATAAGGTGGATCTTTACTTTGTAATTCATCTTGGCATTGAGTAATTGATTACTTGCTTACTTGCTGCAAATTAATATTTAAGGAAGAAGTTGGGAACCATGTGGTTGCTTATGCACGGTTGGCTTGCATTGTCCAACTGTTGTTTGTTTTTTTTACTTGCTGAGATGTGTCATCTCACTCTTGCATTGTTTGATGCAGGCACCTGATCTTTGCTTTGGGAAAGAAGGGATGTAGCAGCACGGCCACCACACTTTTAAATAAAGGAATAACTGATTATTAATGATGTTAAACAGGAAGGGTCAAGTCTAGGGAATTATTACATTCTAATCTTTCATGGTAGTTGAACTGTTTAGTTTGGTGGGCTGAGATGTCTATCTTTTGTCTGGTCATGAATGTTCTTTTCTACCGTTGCATTTTGATTATACTATGGCAATTATCTTTCTTTTATATCCTGTATAAACTATATGCTGCCCTTGTTATGCTACTTTCAAGGGAGGTGCTGCCGGATTTTGCAATACTTTCTTTCTCTATGTGTTGCATAAGTTTTGTAGAAAGGTTTTTTTTTTGGTATCATCCATTGTATGGGATCAGTGGGGTGTTACACTACCTGTAACACCCGGGTTTTAGGGGTCCAAAGCCCGGGCGTAAACATAATCACTAGGTGTGCTGGGACCAAGTCTCACACATATGATGAATCATGGCACCGGATCGAATGTCACATCTTTACTACATAATAGGAGTTCTATACAAAATAAGTAAATAATTACATTATAAGGAGACAACGGTCCAGCAACCCAAAGTTGACTGGGAGACGACGGCCTAGACCTCTCACGAACTCATCACAGCATCCTCCATGCGCCTCATCCTGCGGTACCTGTTCTTGACCTGTGGGGGGGTGTGAGACAGCAAGAGTGAGCTCACATACGTTCATCGCTCAACAAGTTGTGGGGAATAATGTGCATGAACTCGCCAAAGGTGGGAGCTCACGTGAAGTGTAAGGCTTACCAAAGAGGATGGTTAGAGCTGAGCATTGCTTTTAAAGTTGGTCAAAATTTTATTAGCAATTACTAAGTATAAGTAAATACCAGCCCAATTAAATGGTAGAACAAAAGTAACAACATCACCTGCGATGCAATGCATATGACAAATTGAATTTAAGTTCCATAAATTAATCATGTGAGGGTCTGAGCTGCTCATGACCGTGAGCACGGCTAGTATACCAGTTTTACACTCTGCAGAGGTTGCGCATCTTTACCCACAAGTCATGTTACCCATCTGCCAAGGGATCGCGACTTCCCATACACCTCTACCGAGGAGACGAGGCAGGGTAACACTACGAGGCCTTTACAAAGTTCCACTAGCTTCAGAAAACCCGCTACAGTTTATAGGAAGCTCCAATGGAGGAATCCCTTGTAGGACCGCCATCGCAGCAAAATCCTCCCGAGGGCCTCCCTACACTGACCACTCCCCTACTGCCCTTGCCCCTTTCGGGTAAGGTAGTCCTCCACTAGCTTTCCTAATTAATCAGCCAAGGGCGTCCCATTATACCCTTGTGGTAGCACTGTTTTCCCGGGTGGTCGCTCCATGTTCCAATTAACATAATGATCTTATCATGAACAATAAATAACAACGGATAACAAAAGTATAATCATGAATAATGTATCTTCATACCCAAAACCACATAAAGCACTAGCAAGTACTACCCAAAAAGTTCAGTGGTAAACAAGGTATAAAGATAGACAAACTAGGGTAACCTATTGGGTCCCATCAAAATTAACCTATGCAGATCATTATTATTAATCAGAACATGGCTGGGTAAAAAGAAGTGATCAAGGACACAACTTGCCTGGGACTTGAGATTCCAGGTACCAACTTGCTCTTCAGATGACACGTGTCCTCACTGCTAAACGTAGCAATACAGACAAATATGGTATAGGCAAAATGAACATCACATCAAACATATAAACAAAATACACAGTAATAATCTACATATTAAAATAGAATCCTAGGAACAGGAATCATAATTTTTGGAGCTATAGATTTTAAGTTATGAATTTTCAAAGGTTTCATGTGTTTTAAATAGGATTAAGTGAGAAATAAATTTTATTACTGTTTTCATGACAAAACAGAGACTCTAAGTGATAGAGAATTAAATTACAAAAATTTAGAAAGTGGAATGGCTCAATTTGGACCAAGTATGGATCTTCTATGATTTTTTACAAGTTCTAGCACTAATTTATATATTAAAACTCCATTTAAAATTTAACTTCTCTGGTTTAACACTATTCTGAATTGGGCCACAATTTCTAGAAAGTCCAGGGGCCTAATCCGAAGTTTTCTAAGACTCAGTGAATAATCCGAGTGGACGGCGGGTTGGTTTCTTAGTTTCCCGAGGACTCTTTAGCAAAATATGCAAGCCGAAGGGGTATCCGATGATGTGGGCCACCCGATCGGCCTCCAACGCTCCAGATTAAATCGCAGTACTAATGAAGCGGTACGCAATGCCCTCCAGTGGATTGCGATCCTACGGCGCAGATTTAATTTCACCCAGAGCCACCTGATCCATCCGATCGGATATTAACGGCTCAGATTTATTCTCCCGAACCGGTATCGCGATCTAATCGGGGCCGTTCCCTGGGAGATCAATGGCCCACAACCCATCGTCTCCAAGCCGCACCCTTACGCGGCGGCGCCGCCCCGCCCGCGGCGCGCCCTCGCCGGGGGGGGTGACCAATCCGCGCGCACACGCCCCGATCTCACAAACCGAGAGCACATACGCGATGCCGAGTGAAAAGCGAACCCAGGAGACGGATTCTTACCGTGGGTAGCGGCACAGAGAGCTCCGGCCACGGCGTCGTGCGAGTCCGCCGTGGAGTTGGTGCGACGGCGAGAAATTCCTTGCTCGCAGTCCCCGAATCACGTCCGATGAGGGCACCAGAAACTCCGAGACGCCCCAACGAAGTCCCCGACCTCCGTCCGAGGCTAGAACGTTGACTCGGGCGCGTAATCACGGCGGCGGCGGAACTCCCTCACACACGGCGCGCACGACAGTAGGCGATGGCGGTGTCTAGTATGAACTGCGAGAGCAAAGGGGAGAAACGGGTTGCGGCTAGGGCCCTTTTATACGGCGAGATGGTGCGCAGGACCCGGTAACGGAGTCCGAGGTCACCGGCGAGCACCGCCGCGGATTTCGCGAGCTTAGTTGCCGCGGCCGCACGGTGGCTGGTGACAGGCGGGCCCCACATGTAAGCCACGCGGAAAAAAGGGAGAGCGAGGCGCCCAGGCTGACGCGTGGGTCCGGCAGCGCGGTGAACTAACGTTGGCCGAGCGGGTAGGCTTAAGTGGGCCGACGCGAGGGGAGTAAGGTTGGATGGGCCAAATTCAGGCTGGCGGCCCAGATGAGCTTTTCTCCTTTTTCTCTTTATTCTTTTCTTTTCTCTATTCCTTATTTCCAAATTCCATTTTAAATTCAGATTTAAATTCAAATCTTGTGCCAGATTATCTTCAAATTATATTTGTGAAATAAAAGTACCAATTTTTTGAAATATAATTATATATATGTTATTTATATTTTTATATCCTTTATTCCTTTTCTCCATATTTCTAGAATCCCCTTTAACTCTTAATTTCCCACTTTGGGACTTCAATAATTTTCTTGTCACATTATCTTTATATTGTCACAAAATGCACACAAAAATAAAATCTCAGCATGATGCAATGATTTAGTGGCATTTACTTTAGAATTAACTTTTTTAAAAAAAAATATGGTGTCCACATGTAATGGCACAAAAAGTTCAAACTCCCACATAGATAAAGTGAACTTGTTTCTCCCTTTGGTATTAGCTCTTGCATATTACAAATTGGGTATTACAAATCCTACCCCCCTTAAAAATAATCTCGTCCTCGAGATTTGTAAGAGAAAGGATATATATACTCATATTGTTGTGGGAACATATGCACAAACAAAGAAATCTCGGCATGATGCGTAACTTATTAGCAAAACAAAGGGTCAAATCGACCTTATTATTATTCCTAAAATAGTAAAATACGAACTACTGGCCAAACTAATATTTAGGTCTTACAAATAGTAAAATATATATATATATGTATCTATATTTATGTTTATCTCTATTCTTGTTGTTCGTTGACTTCTTCACCGACTACTTCATCTTCAACTAGCTCTTCTTCTTGAATTTCCAGATCACCTGGTTCAACCTCTACTTTTGCATGATGGGCATGTCCCCGGTTGATAGATAGTGGCTGACTCTTTCCTGCCGAGGCTTGTCCTTGCTTCATCGGAGCCGGTGTAGTGTAGGCAGCTCTGTTGGGACAGTAGTTGGCGTAGTGTCCCGGTTGTCCACACTTGAAGCATGCCCTGTTGGTGGATGTGTTGGGAGCAACAGGTCCTGCTGGGGTGCTTGCTTTTGGAGGAGCAGTTGGTGCCTGTTGAGTTTGTTGTCCAGAACTGCCACTAGCTGGTGTACTTGGAGTGGTAGTATAGCGAGGACGGGAACTACTTCCAGCCTGCCCTTGGTTAGCAGCCTTTCTTTTCTCTCCAAATATACTCCTCTTGTTTTCTACAGCAATAGCTTTGTCAAGTAGCCTTTGGAAGGATGGGAATGTGTGCGATACCAGTTGATATTGCAAGGGTCCAATCAAACCGTCCAGAAAAAGCTCCTGCTTTTGCTCATCATCCTCAACATCTCTAGGAGCATATCGAGATAACTGGATGAATTTGTCCCTATATTCACTCACGAACATACTTCCTTGCTTGAGGGAGAGAAACTCCTTTCTCTTAATCTTCATGAGTCCAGCAGGAATATGGTAATTCCTGAATTGTGTGGAGAATTCTGCCCAGGTAATTGTATCGACAACAGCATGAGCAGCGCAGTACGCATCCCACCAATCTGCAGCAGGACCAGCGAGACGTCCTGATGCGTAGAGTACTTTCTCTCGGTCCGAGCACTGAGCTATGTTGAGCATCTTCTCTATAGACTTTAGCCAGTCATCAGCTTGTAGTGGATCCGTGGATTTGGAGAAGGTTGGTGGTTTGTGGCTCATGAATTCCCGATGCTTATCTCGGGGTGGAACTGGTGGTGGAGGTGGAGGCAATGGCACCTGTTGCTGTTGCTGCTGTTGTTGAAGTTGTTGTTGCAGCTGCTGTTGTTGCACCCTTCTCTCCTGGCGTATCTCTTCCCGCTCTTGGTGCATCTCCCGACGTGCATCCTCTCTTTCCTGGCGCATTTCCTGGCGTTCTTGCTGCATTTGGGCGCGCATATCTGCCATAGTGTCAGCCATTTGCTGCATCATCCTCATTTGAGCTGCAATCAGTGGGTCAACTCCGCCTGGTGGAGGATTAGGAGGATTCATCTCTGCTGGTTGTGGCTGGGGTTGTCTATATATCCGCCGAGTGTGTCGATTAGGAGGTAAATCAATTCCACCACCCCTCCTGGTATTGACCATCTAAGTTAGAAGCATATCATAAGATAGTTTTGCAAGGGAATCATTTGGTAGGCAGAATGAATAAGCTAATAGTTGGTTATGTACTGAAGATTCTTTGGTAGGGCTTGACCAGATATTTTATGTCAAGACTAGGGTAACTAGTTGTATGAGGTGAATGTCCAAAGGTAAGATAGAATCTGATAAGATGAGATAGATACGGAATACTAGATATTTTATTTTTTTTAGGGGAATAATCTAGTTTATCTAGTTATTTTTATAAACATTTTTTTATATGTATATGCAGATGTAATTGTGGACATTACTCCACAACTCATCACACTCAATCAAAGATCCAAATCAAACAAGTATCATAAGAACAAGCATTTCAAGCATATAGATACAAAAAATAGTTTTGTTTTTTTTTCCTAAGAATAGGTCTCCTATTCCTAAAGGTCACTTTTAGGCACAGGACTTCAAAGTGTGAAATCCACATTTGTCTTTAGAATGAAAAGGTAAGAATAATCAGAGTAAGCGGAATTAGATGAGAAAAGATTAAGAAAAGTTTAGAAAAGAATCAGAGTAGCAGAGGTAAGTAGATAATGGTTGTCCAGTTCTATCTAGGTTTCGTCCTACAGTCAACATTCCTCTGATACCACTTCTGTAACACCCGGGTTTTAGGGGTCCAAAGCCCGGGCGTAAACATAATCACCAGGTGTGCTGGGACCAAGTCTCACACATATGATGAATCATGGCACCGGATCGAATGTCACATCTTTACTACATAACAGGAGTTCTATACAAAATAAGTAAATAATTACATTATAAGGAGACAACGGTCCAGCAACCCAAAGTTGACTCGGAGACGACGGCCTAGACCTCTCACGAACTCATCACAGCATCCTCCATGCGCCTCATCCTGCGGTACCTGTTCTTGACCTGTGGGGGGGTGTGAGACAGCAAGAGTGAGCTCACATACGTTCATCGCTCAACAAGTTGTGGGGAATAATGTGCATGAACTCGCCAAAGGTGGGAGCTCACGTGAAGTGTAAGGCTTACCAAAGAGGATGGTTAGAGCTGAGCATTGCTTTTAAAGTTGGTCAAAATTTTATTAGCAATTACTAAGTATAAGTAAATACCAGCCCAATTAAATGGTAGAACAAAAGTAACAACATCACCTGCGATGCAATGCATATGACAAATTGAATTTAAGTTCCATAAATTAATCATGTGAGGGTCCGAGCTGCTCATGACCGTGAGCACGGCTAGTATACCAGTTTTACACTCTGCAGAGGTTGCGCATCTTTACCCACAAGTCATGTTACCCATCTGCCAAGGGATCGCGACTTCCCATACACCTCTACCGAGGAGGCGAGGCAGGGTAACACTACGAGGCCTTTACAAAGTTCCACTAGCTTCAGAAAACCCGCTACAGTTTATAGGAAGCTCCAATGCAGGAATCCCTTGCAGGACCGCCATCGCAGCAAAATCCTCCCGAGGGCCTCCCTACACTGACCACTCCCCTACTACCCTTGCCCCTTTCGGGTAAGGTAGTCCTCCACTAGCTTTCCTAATTAATCAGCCAAGGGCGTCCCATTATACCCTTGTGGTAGCACTGTTTTCCCGGGTGGTCGTTCCATGTTCCAATTAACATAATGATCTTATCATGAACAGTAAATAACAACGGATAACAAAAGTATAATCATGAATAATGTATCTTCATACTTAAAACCACATAAAGCACTAGCAAGTACTACCCAAAAAGTTCAGTGGTAAACAAGGTATAAAGATAGACAAACTAGGGTAACCTATTGGGTCCCATCAAAATTAACCTATGCAGATCATTATGATTAATCAGAACATGGCTGGGTAAAAAGAAGTGATCAAGGACACAACTTGCCTGGGACTTGAGATTCTAGGTACCAACTTGCTCTTCAAATGCCACGTGTCCTCACTGCTAAACGTAGCAATACAGACAAGCATGGTATAGGCAAAATGAACATCACATCAAACATATAAACAAAATACACAGTAATAATCTACATATTAAAATAGAATCCTAGGAACAGGAATCATAATTTTTGGAGCTATAGATTTTAAGTTATGAATTTTCAAAGGTTTCATGTGTTTTAAATAGGATTAAGTGAGAAATAAATTTTATTACTGTTTTCATGACAAAACAGAGACTCTAAGTGATAGAGAATTAAATTACAAAAATTTAGAAAGTGGAATGGCTCAATTTGGACCAAGTATGGATCTTCTATGATTTTTACAAGTTCTAGCACTAATTTATATATTAAAACTCCATTTAAAATTTAACTTCTCTGGTTTAACACTATTCTGAATTGGGCCACAATTTCTAGAAAGTCCAGGGGCCTAATCCGAAGTTTTCTAAGACTCAGTGAATAATCCGAGTGGACGGCGGGTTGGTTTCTTAGTTTCCCGAGGACTCTTTAGCAAAATATGCAAGCCGAAGGGGTATCCGATGATGTGGGCCACCCGATCGGCCTCCAACGCTCCAGATTAAATCGCAGTACTAATGAAGCGGTACGCAATGCCCTCCAGTGGATTGCGATCCTACGGCGCAGATTTAATTTCACCCAGAGCCACCCGATCCATCCGATCGGATATTAACGGCTCAGATTTATTCTCCCGAACCGGTATCGCGATCTAATCGGGGCCGTTCCCTGGGAGATCAATGGCCCACAACCCATCGTCTCCAAGCCGCACCCTTACGCGGCGGCGCCGCCCCGCCCGCGGCGCGCCCTCGCCGGGGGGGTGACCAATCCGCGCGCACACGCCCCGATCTCACAAACCGAGAGCACATACGCGATGCCGAGTGAAAAGCGAACCCAGGAGAGGGATTCTTACCGTGGGTAGTGGCACAGAGAGCTTCGGCCACGGCGTCGTGCGGGTCCGCCGTGGAGTTGGTGCGACGGCGAGAAATTCCTTGCTCGCAGTCCCCGAATCGCGTCCGATGAGGGCACCAGAAACTCCGAGACGCCCCAACGAAGTCCCCGACCTCCGTCCGAGGCTAGAGCGTTGACTCGGGCGCGTAATCACGGCGGCGGCGGAACTCCCTCACACACGGCGCGCACGACAGTAGGCGATGGCGGTGTCTAGTATGAACTGCGAGAGCAAAGGGGAGAAACGGGTTGCGGCTAGGGCCCTTTTATACGGCGAGATGGTGCGCAGGACCCGGTAACGGAGTCCGAGGTCACCGGCGAGCACCGCCGCGGATTTCGCGAGCTTAGTTGTCGCGGCCGCACGGTGGCTGGTGACAGGTGGGCCCCACATGTAAGCCACGCGGAAAAAAGGGAGAGCGAGGCGCCCAGGCTGACGCGTGGGTCCGGCAGCGCGGTGAACTAACTTTGGCCGAGCGGGTAGGCTTAAGTGGGCCGACGCGAGGGGAGTAAGGTTGGATGGGCCGAATTCAGGCTGGCGGCCCAGATGAGCTTTTCTCCTTTTTCTCTTTATTCTTTTCTTTTCTCTATTCCTTATTTCCAAATTCCATTTTAAATTCAGATTTAAATTCAAATCTTGTGCCAGATTATCTTCAAATTATATTTGTGAAATAAAAGTACCAATTTTTTTGAAATATAATTATATATATGTTATTTATATTTTTATATCCTTTATTCCTTTTCTCCATATTTCTAGAATCCCCTTTAACTCTTAATTTCCCACTTTGGGACTTCAATAATTTTCTTGTCACATTATCTTTATATTGTCACAAAATGCACACAAAAATAAAATCTCAGCATGATGCAATGATTTAGTGGCATTTACTTTAGAATTAACTTTTTTTAAAAAAAATATGGTGTCCACATGTAATGGCACAAAAAGTTCAAACTCCCACATAGATAAAGTGAACTTGTTTCTCCCTTTGGTATTAGCTCTTGCATATTACAAATTGGGTATTACACTACCCCCCCCCCCACACACACACACATACATCACCACACTCGCACGAGAAAGTTGGAATTCTGTCATTATGAAAAGGTTTCGCCACTTTGCCATCATTTTGAGAGATTTCACCTGAATGTCATTATAAAATATGTCGTGCAACCACACCCACACGAGAAAGTTGGAATTTTGCCATTATGAAAAGGTTTGCCACTTTGCCATTATTTTGAGATATTTTACCTGAATGCCATTATAAAATATGTCGTGCACTCTATAATGTCGTTTAGTAAATAAAAAAGAATGTATATATTTACATGGACATTGAGGGCCAATTTTATAAGGCAACGCATCAGGTGCAAACCAAGTTTCCGTGCAAACTAACAAAAGTTACACAAAAATCTCAAAAAAAAAATATATATGTATTTTATTGCCTACTCTAACACTGTAAAAAATCAAATTCAAATTTATCATATGTGAAAAGATACAAAAAAAAGAAAATTCTGATATGCAAAAAAGTGAAAATTATCTTTTTGTATTTTTTAACATATGGTGAATTTGAATTTGAAAATTTATATACTGATAGAGTAGGCAATGAAGTACATCTATAATTTTTTGAGAATTTTTTGTGGCTTTTATTAGTTGGTTTGAACGAAGTTTACACGAAAACTTAGTTTACACCTCATATGTTGCCATTTTATAAGGACATGTAGACACAACATGGATGGAGACGAATAACATCAACGACCAAAGTGAATGCACGAACAACAATAGAGGCAAAACCATCCCTCAATATCCCTATAAATATATTCATTCATTTTGTTTTGTTTTATCAAACAACTAAACGGAATTATAGTGTTTACGGCATGTTCCATAATAGCATTTGGTCGAAGCCAATTAAAACGATGTCATAATGCCAAAGCCCACTTCTCATCATGACAGAATTCAAAATTTATCCACCCACACATGCAACAACGCTTCCTCAAATATTAGGGGTGGAAACGGATCGAATACACATGTGGTGATAGCAAACCATTTTTACAATGGCACATAGCTGGCTTCTATCTTCTATCCTATCTTATTATGCCGACGCCTTTCTCGGCCAAATGATAGAGGTGCTTCGGACAGGTAGAAGGACTAATTAAGTCGATTGGTGTGGCTATCGAAACTTCTTCGTCTAGTCTAGATTGGTTGTACGGGTTACAGTTCTTCTTTGTTATTGGAGTCGAGGCAGCCACCACCGAGAGAAGGAAATAGGTTTATTGCCTAGAACTAGCCAATGAGGTTGATCCAAACAGATCCATGGAAGTATCACAATAAACAGATGCAAGAGAGAAAACGAACTAGGAAATCCACGGAAGGGAAGATAGCCACCTCGAATCCTGAGACTTTTTAGACTCACAAACCTTCCACTAGACTAGGAAATATCTCAAAAGATCCTCGGCATGGTTCCTTGCGGCAGGGTTGATACGGTTTCTTGGTCAGGTTGGAAAAACTGATGGATAAAGACTGGGTTTTGTGTTGAACACATAGCACGATGGGCCTCGAATGTCACAGTTTACCATATTTTTGTCCGAATTCGAATATCTTCGGATGCGAATACAAAATGGATAGTCGAATCCGAATTCTTATTCAGATATTTACTCAATTCAAATCAAACAACATATTCTAAAATTTAACATATGTAAATGTGAATTTTTATTTAAGTACAAGTTTATATATAGTCAATAGATAGTCAAAACAAATTTAAATTAAAATTGATTTCTTGTGATCCTCCATATCCGAGTCAACAAAACTATGTAAATAATATTTTTAAACTATCGAAGCATGTAACAATAGATAAACAATAACATTTGATATTTAATAAGTGTCATTTGTACAAATACAAGTAAATTAGAATTGATATAAAATAGTAAATGTACCAAGAAAAACAAATTTTCCGTTCTAAAATGAATGAATGTCCTATATAAATGTGTACCAAAACTTAAATGAAAACATGAAGAAATTTATCTATATATTGTAAAGTGGAGAGTTATAGTTAAATGTTTATGGAACTTCGTTGGGATGTGTTCACTATATAGATAAAGTGGAGAGCTATAGTTAAATGTTTATAAAATCTATTGAATTTTATTATTGGATATCACTAGAAATATAAGGTTGATATATTTATTTATTTATTTATCATATCATTATTTTTAATATTTTAAATGATATATATCATTTTTTTAGTATATTGTTAAACTTAAAATTATTTTTAATTAGTAATTAGTGATAAAGTTAAGTTTGAAATGGTTTTATAAAACATATTTTTTCACGGATACGGATAGTATCGGATGTTTCATGGTTTTTTTCGAATATGAATATGGAATCGGACAGAGAAAAGTACTATAAAACGAAATCGAATACATCTATTTAACATTCATATTGAAATCGAATACGGATATCCATATTAGCAGTTGTAACAAATACAAATACGAATAATTCGAATCTCCAGACATCCATTTCCAGCCCTATCAAATATAACTCGAAAAGAAGTTAAAAGAAACTGATCAATAACTCCAGACATCGTGCCAGCTAGCTTATTCTCGATTGTGAGTGTACGCTCCGGATTCTGAATCGAATCATGGTTCAATACTTCATTTCTTATTATCAAAAGTAATGCCCTAAAACTACCGT
The DNA here is from genome assembly GCF_902167145.1 of Zea mays. NCBI lineage: Eukaryota > Viridiplantae > Streptophyta > Magnoliopsida > Poales > Poaceae > Zea > Zea mays. The sequence goes on along the minus strand of NC_050104.1, from coordinate 72,224,792 downwards.
ATTTCGATATTACATTTCGTGCAACAAATGACAAGACTCTGGATAACACAGGTAGACCAGCAACGCAATCTCAAAATTGCAGTGACAAGGATAAAATAAAGTTATAGGTTATGATGTTTGTTGAATGATCCTTGTCCACAAAAGGTATTATCCCCAATAACAAAACAGCAAGCCACCCAAATCTCAACCTTGCTGACTGGTTAAGCTCCACCGCCATCTGCAGGCCACGGCTATTGGAGAAAGAAAGCTACATTCGATGTTCTACTGTATTGACTTAGCTGACTTGAACCTTGTTATAGTGATCGGCGGCCACAGATAGTGATGGTATGGTAACAGGAAGTCCGGGTCCCATCTGCAACAAGTTACTCCATTAAGTAAAATATATGAACAATTTAAGTTCAACACCTGTCAGTAGGTTTATGCACTAGAAAAAGCTTGCACAGAAATTAAAGATAGCAAATCAAAAAATTGCAACATCTGGTGCGAAGCCTGCTATTGAGCATGCTTCCAAATATCAAAAGTTTTCTTTAGTTTAGGTCACTCAACGTCTAGCCCAAGAATGTTTTTCCATTCCTCACTAGTTCTGAGAAGATATCGTAGAGGATAAGGCTACATGCTAGGAATAGCTGTTGCCATCTATATATACACAGCAACAACAAAGTCTTTAGTCCCAAACAAGTTAAGATGAGCTAGAGTTAAAACCCTGATAGAAACCATAAGGTTTAGACACATACACTCCTATACAAGGCTAATTCTTGGCGTATAGTCCATCCTCTCATGTCTCCTTTTGCTTAGCTGACTTAACCTTGTTATCTTCAGTCTTTCCCCGCCTCTTTTCTCATTGCTATAGCGTCTTAGAATTTCAGGTCTCCCTTTAACATGTTCAAACCAGGTGTGTATATATATATAGTCGGCGGCTCTCCTAGGCTTCCCTCATCTGGGATCCCTGAGGAAGAGGATCAAGTTGGCCCTTGCGAATAGCTTGATGCATTATCTCCCTTCAACCCTTTGAGCGAAATGTGGCAAAAGGAAGGAAAATCCATGGACCGACCCCATTGTCTCCACCCCGTAGGAACTTCGAGATCACCCCAAGGATGCCTATATATATATATATATATATATATATATATATATATATATATATATATATATATATATATATATATATATATATATATATATATATATATATATATATAGAGAGAGAGAGAGAGAGAGAGAGAATCTATATCATAGCATTTAAGAAGACATCTCATCTCTCTATACACTTCATTTTGATCAACTGCACATGTACTTAGAAGCTTGGTTGCAGTCACCAAGGAGACATTTCCCTGTACACAGTACAGACCACCAATTTTACAACATTTCTAGTCATTAACTTAGCAACTTTCATCCCAACCATTAGCAACATTATATCAAGTGGTAGTACGTGTGTTCTGGACTATGGACTTACAAACATATATCCAATCTGAATTCAATAGAGTACTTGACCAAGCAAAGCCCATGAGTCCAGTACAACCCATTACCCAAATGCTTCATTAAGTCCTAACAAACTTCCATTTTTCATGCACACTCAGTCATAACAAACGTCCACTGTATGGATGATTGAGAAGTACACATCCTCAAGAAAACTATGTACATGCGTGGTTTGTTTAGCACATGCATGAAGTAGCTAGTAATAACAACAGGCAGCCAAAAGAAAACAAAAAATCTAGTTATAGATCTCACAATTTATTTGTGTGTGATGTATTTCATGTCATCTCTAGGGGATGTAAAAAATGCATGTTTGACAGTAAAGAGATGGTAACTCACTGTGCTACTCAGTGTGAACTTCTTCACATATCCGACATATTTTGAAGCTGCAAGGAAAAGAGAACGTTAACAGCTTGGACTTCTAGTGTTTCATCACAATAATCGAATGGCAATGAATTATTAAAATGTGTACATATCCATTTTCAAAGGTGGCATGTTACTATCAAAATCACAAAACCAGATAATCTTTCAAAAAAATCAAAACAAGCTTACATGAAAACACATTTGACACTACAAGAATCCATCCAGTCCAATGACAGTTGTATTCAAATTCTAGTTTCTGAAGACCTTATGCTCCAAACATATATATAAAAAAACTCAACGTGAGGGGGGTAAGACAGCCCCTAGGCATTATATTAAAAAGACCTCATGCATGTCGATAAAACCCCCAAACCCCTGCCCCACCCATACACAGCGGCACCGTAGCCCATGTGAGAAACGACCGCGACCGGAACAAGTCCTTAGACCTATGCTTTAGTGGGGCAGACGAGAGGATTTTTTTTTACCCAGAACCTGAAATTCGCTCCCACAGGAAGTCGAACCCATAACCTAAGGAGTGCTACTCAGACCACCTAACCAACTCAGCTAGAGTCCCTTTCACCCAAACATATATATAGATATCATACTTTTGCACTAAATGAACGACTACTACATCTGATTCCAAGTGCATGTTGTTTTAGACTTGTGCACAAGGATCAAGGAATTTTTTTTCAGAAATGAAGGACCGTGGGTCATTATATTAAGAATAAAAATAGAGGTCCCAACGAACCAGTACAAAAACAGAGGCCTCCTGCGTATAATCAAGGATCAAGGAAGTATATATGACCTTAAGGTTATTCATTTATTTCCTAGGGAAGATGATTCATTCATTCTAAGTAGGGGCAAAAAAGTGCCGGAGGCTCCCCCAGATGAGTTGGGTCTAGAGAAGAGATAAATCGAGGCAACTGCGCAGAGGCTGCTTCGAACCCGTGGATCTGATGACTCAATAAAACAGTTCTCACCATTGCACTAGGAAGGAAGAAAATGTTAAATATGAACATAAGGTCTAAAACAACATACATTTGGAGAAAAATGTGAAGGCTAAAATCGACTTATATTTGGAATCAAAGGGAGTAGAGAGAGAAGGGTCAAAAGCAAAGCAAGTATTATGAAAGAACTGGTACTGAAAATTCCAATGTAGGAGGTATAAATGATACTCATTTTGCTCAAAAATATAGGTCATTTTAGTTTTGTTGTAAGTCAATCTCCGACCAAGTTTATAGAAAATAATATGGTAAAATGCATCAGGGGTCTATTAACTTTTGAGGTGTCATCTAGGACCATTGCACTTTTGGGACCCAACATTTTTAAGTGGTTCATCGAAGGCCCATGTCCCTTTGTTTTGCCCTTAGAACTGACGTGACATGGCATGCTCATGGGGCAACTCCAGGCTGAGGAATTTCGTCAAACAGGTCCTGGATGCAGAGTATGGCCATGATGGCCACACACAGTCCTTACTGGTCATGCGCCGCCCCATGATCACTGGCCACCACCCTTCACGCCATCCCTGTAGCTGCTATAGTTGGTCGGCCGCAAACCACATACCTTCATGCTTTCCACCTCCGACCCTATCATCGTTGGTTGCTGCCCCTCACCACACTCTGCAACTCAACGTTGTTATCAACATGCAAAACAATCGGTGGCGCCGGCAAGCCCAAGGTCACGATCCATCCAACCCTCCACGAGCCACTCAAAGATAACCACCCAATTGTCGTCAATCTCTCTAGCCCAAGAACAGAACACTCATAACGCTCTCTGCTAACACCACCAACGGCAAGGACCCCTGCGCGGCGCCAGCTGCACAGTGCTCCTGCCCCGACCATTGTGCTTGCCAGCCGCCACAAGCATGCCGTGCCGCGCTAGCTACATACCGTCACAGCAACCCTCGCGCCACATGCCCCCACTACGGCACTACCCCACCGTCCCCATGCTACACCAAGATGATGTGCCATCCCTAAAATTTCGTGACCCCACCAAGGCATGGCTCGGCTTGTCAGTTGGCCCGTTGTACCTAGGGGAGCTATTGTACCCATGCAGCAGCGCCTTGCCAACCAGCATAGTCATGAAGTCACCAAAGATGGCCATAACAGGTCTATTGCATGTCATGGTTTTGACCTGAGGAAATTTGATCACCTGCATGCGGGCTACATGTGTGGGGAGCAACTAGAAAGAGAACATGAGCTCAGTCATACTAACAGGACCGGCAGGCAGCTTTGACGATGAAAAAATCCAGAAGCATTGCGCAGAGCAGGACACTGACAACGGACAGCAGGGCTAGACATTTGGGAGAGAGCTGGTGAGGTGCAGCACGCGGTAAAAGCGTGTGGCCGGCAAGCAAGCACAGGGCCAGCTTGTTCCGCGAGCGCATGGGGCTGGCAGATGCGAGTGTGGCCTGCGAGCGAACAAGACATGAGGATTGGAGATGCACGCAGGTGACACAGGGATGGAAGGCGTGACAACAGCACACACCTAGACATGCCACATCAGATCTAAGGGCCAAACGAAGGGGCGTTAACCTCCGATGAACCACTTAAAAGGTTTAGAAACCCAAAAACCCATCTGAAGTTAATGGGCCTTTGGTACCTTTTAGTCAAAATAATATTAACATCTACAGTACCAAATACATGCATTTGCCACTATCAAGAGTATTTCATGCTGGATTTAATGAAACTAATTCGATGTTGAAGAGTGTAAATATTGGTGTGTTTTCTATAAATGTTAGAGAAGTTAGACTTAGGACAATAAAATGACACATTTTGGAAGAGAGGGGGTACTAGTAGTACTACACAAGAACTACATGATAATCATGCCTAGAGTATTCAAGACTAATACAATATGTTCTCTTGAGCTAAAAGGGAAAGCATTAAAGGAAACAAGACAACATCTGACATTGGGTCAAAAGAAAACTAGCAACTTTCTCAGTGTTGCACTAAACATACCACATAAAAACTGTTTAGCAATCATGTCGGGAGTTCACAAATAAAAAATTATGAACTAACGTACAACAGAATGTTGCCATAAATACTTAAATAGTGTCAGTGCGTCACTTACTTTTCTTTAAGCCCACTGGCTTAGCAAGTAAAAGTGCATGCACAAAAGCACCAATATTTTCACGTAAACTCTCCTCAGTAAAGTTTACCTGCCAATAACACAAACAATGATAATATAAGAAAATAAACGAAAAAGCTTGCAATTGATCAGCTATGCAATATAATGGTAATATCACTAGGACTATACTGATCTTCCATACCTTCCCAAGGCCAACATGCACTATAGCAGTTTTATCTATTTTGAAATCAACACGTCCTGATTTTGCCGCTTTGACCGCACCAGAAACATCATTCGTCACAGATCCTAGCTACATACACCAAGTGTCACTAACAGCAGAACATTGAGCCTGATTCTCCAATAAAGCTAGAGACCATTCTTACCTTAGGATTAGGCATCAAACCACGTGGACCCAATATCCTAGCAACCTGAAAATGAAAAACAATTATGATGTTAACTTATATCATTCAGAAACAGATTAATGTTAATAAGTTCAATCAGCTATTGTGCTACCTTTGACAATCGGGGCATGAACATTGGGGTTGCTATGCACTTGTCAAAGCTTAGTTTGCCTCCTCCTATATGCATATAAATGGAAATAATAAATCAAATAATATCAAATATTGACGCTGCAAACTAAAGGATCAATGGTTCAAAAGATATCGTACAATAGGGTACCAAGCAGTGAAAAGATAAGACAAGTGAATGGGTGATAACTTAATAAAAATCTCTACTATATTTAAATATGAGTTTTCTTGGTGCGTCACGTGCACCCTGCCTGTCCCCGCGCCTGAAATCGTGCTTCCCGCAGGCAGCGCCAAATTCACAATCCCGCGCATCCAGCCCCTGCTCTCACGAATCCGCTCCCGCCCACGCACTGCCCGGCCCGCCTGCCATTCATTCCCGCTCCTGCCCACGTGCTGCCCAGCCAAAAAAACCGCGGTGGCTGAGAGGGTTCGAACCCAACACCACTTAGTGGAAGTAGCACCTTCAGCCAATTGAGCTAGTGTTTGCTTGTGATATTAAGAGGAGAGATATTATAATAAGGAAGATCTATCTATCTGATGTACAACACCCGTAACAATGTGTGGGCAACCGACTAGGGTAAATGTATTCTTCAACTTCTTGGAATTATTCCTCAAACATACAACACATAATACACAAGAAAACATTCATGTAGATGGAAAGTGAAGGACTGAAGAAAGCTTTAAAAACAACAGAATAAAATAAAGTACCTGTGCGGATCTCCTCAATCAACTCATCACCACCAACAACATCTGCTCCGGCAGCTCTAGCTTCGTCTGCTCCAGGACCTTCAGCAAATACTGCTACCCTAACAGTCTTAAAGAGTAAAGTAAACAAAAAAACTCATTACAAAGTACCATAAGAAACTAGTATTAAAAAATATACCATCATACCTTGCCAGTGCCATGAGGCAATGTTAAGGCGCCACGAACCATCTGTAACCCAGATAGAAGTATAGTCAGTACATCAGACATAAGTTCCCAATAACCAATCAATCAAAACTAGATCATCTGTAACCCAGATGGAAGTACAGTCAGTACGTCAGACAATAAGTTTCAAAATAACCAATCAATCAAAACCAGACCATTCGCATCTAGGCTATCAAACTTCTGAGGCACCGGTAAAGCATAATTGCTTAGCATTTCTTAAAGCTTCTTGACTTCTGTGCCAGAGGGTTTGTGAGTTGTGACGACATTTATCATGCATCTGGCATACATGCCACAAGGGAGATAGCATAATCATAAGTTCACAAAGTGATATTAACAATATTCTTCATTTATGTGACTTCTACCCTGTCTTCAAAGACCCATGACTCATGGAAGGTATGGTGGAGCGAAGAGGTATTGTTGCTACCGGTAAATTACCTCAAGTAATAGTTCTTCGTGCATCATTAATTTGTTGACAACTAACCGAGTAGAACCAATTTCTCAGGATTTTGTGAGTACATGGGCATGACTGAAAATCACAAGTACCACAACAGCTGCAGTTGAAATAATCAAATAAATCTTAAGTACAATTAAGAGAAAACTGCACCAGAGATCCACAAATTTGTTTGGGTGTCATTAACTCATTATAGATAGCTTAAATGTGTTGTATCAGTTCTGGGCTAGCTTAATTATGCCATTTATATACATCAAGTAACAAAGTGGGAGCATTAGGCCGTATTTGGAACCACGTCGCAGCCACTGTGTGGTGTGGTATGGTGACCATGGCTTCCATCCACAAACGGAAAACACTAGAGCTAATTCAAGCTCATGGTCGTTGTGTCTCCGGACTCCGGTGGTGGAAAGAATCGTCGATTCTCACAAGGCGTTGGCGTGGTTTTACTGATTCTCACGGTGACACAGAAGTTGTCCCAGACACGCCCTTACAGGGACCCGCCTAATCTCTTTACTTGCCAAACCCCATGTCTCATGAACACGTCACCTTTTTTACCTATCAAACAGCTTGTAGTTGTACCTAACAAGAACAATTCGTCATAAAGACATGCAAAACTAAAGTTCAAGGATCTCACTGGCTCTAGCCAAGAACATCTTTAAGAATAAAAAGTCCAAAAATCCTTATTTGATGTTTCCATGCAGTGAAAATTTATAAAACTAAATGAGTTAAATGCACCAAAGGTACATTAAGTTATGTGGCGGTTTCAGTTAGATACTTAGATCCATCAACTTTTTTTATCGAACATGCAGGAGAGTTGCGCATCATTTTATGGTCCTGTTTGGGATAGCTCCAGCTCCAAAAAAATTGGTAGAACTGGTGGAGCAGGTCATTAGGTGCTCCAGAAAATCATGGAGCTGGAGCTGTAAGTCATTAGAAGACATTTAGATAAGTCATTTCTTTTATTATTTAGATTAAAAATATTTTCAAACTATTTAAATTGATATTATAAACTACAGCAACACACTAGAGCTGGAACCTGGAGCCATCCCAAACAGGGCCTATAAAAGAGGAAAAATGGGGAAAAGAGTCCCTTACAAATAACCCACTTCAATCCCCAACTTGGGGGATCTGATGTGGCATGCGGAGTCAACAACCAGCATGGCATGAAATTTACAAACAACCCCTCTTTCCTTCTCTTTCCTTGCTCTGTTCCCTGAGCATGCAAGGTGGTGAGAACAAGGACCGGCAAGTAACATGAGTGCAGGAGATGGTGACGCACGACTAAGGCCTGCTAGGGCAATGGCCGCTAGGGCACCTTGAGCAGACGTAGCGGCGCACATATCCAACGAGACATCTCTTTCATCTTCTCTATTCACCTAATCAACAAAGGCACATGTACGGCGGGGAGAGCCAATTCGGCCAAGGGAGCACTTGTTGGCTATTATAGATGGGACCGCGAGCTTCACCACTCACCTGTGCACCCAAAAATGGTTTAATTTGTCGGATAGAGGCCAACAATAGGTTGGCCACGAGTGTGCCTGTCCAGCGGTTGACAGCAAGCAGAAGGTAGAAGACAACGGTGGAAATGTTGGGTTTGGCATATACAGACTTGCCTCGAATGCATGTGCATAGGGATGAGTGGACCACGATAGACTCAACCACGATGAAGTAGTAATGGCTTGCACCAACAGAAATGGTGGCACGCAGGCTCAAACCTCAGCCGTGGCAGCTGCAATACAGCAGGAATCTAACACATTTTTTGTGTGCCCAATGAGGCAACGGGTAGAGGAGGCAGAGATGGACTCAATAGAGCTCATTCTAAGGACATGGTGCAGCACAGGGCAAGGAACAACTATGATAGTAGAAGCTCCGTGGTCGGTAATGGTGGTGACAAGCAATGGAGTAGAGATAGAGCGTAGGCACATATGCCAGACTTGATGGAGTGGGCTGAAAGGCAGCACGATCAGGGATAAGCATGGGCTCAGCAAACTTCATGCCATGTTGATTGTTGATTGCTGCTTCCATGTGCCATGTCAGATTTAAGGGCCAAACAAAGGGTGTAAGGACCAGCGATAAACCATTTAAAAATATATGGGTCTAGAAGTTGAATCTAAGGTCCAAATGAAGGGGTATGGACCTACAGTCAACTTTTAATGGACCTAACTGAAACTCTTGCACAAGCTAATAGACATCAGGTGCATTTAACTCAAACTAAATTATCAATACGTTAAATATCAAGCCTGCACAAGAAATGCATACATAAGACTTCAAAATACATTTTGTAATCATGTAGTTTAATTATATTATTATTTCAAAGTTATAAAAAATATTAGTCAAAGAGAGAGAGAGTATCAATAACATCAAATAAAAGAGAATGGAGGGAGTAGCATGAACTCAGGAAATAATAAGTGCATCTACGTAATTTATAAAGAAACACATCATACCTGGTCACCACGACGAGGATCAACACCTAATATCACATGAGCTTCAACAGTTTCAACAAAATTCCGCTTCTTCTCGTTTGCACTAGTCTGGAAAGCAAAAAGTAAACAAATTGAGATTCAATCATTGACCCAAGAAAAAGAAAATAGGAAAGATGCCATGGCAGATTCAAGTCCATTATTATGATAAAGCAAGAACAAAATGGAGAAAAAAGTGTGTTGGGGCGAAGGCTGACTGTCCCCCTCGCTCGGTTCATTTATAACGAGAACAGGATAAACCATGACGGAGGGAAAGTGAAGTCTACTCCAACCAAGCGAAGGCCCTAGAACAGAGGGACCGTCCAGGACAAGCGAAGGCTTTGTCGGTTCCCGGTTCGGCCAGGAAAGGCGAAGGCCTTGCCGACTCCCAAAGACCCGGCGCCCTAAGACGAAGGCTACTGACACTACCCGCGCGTGTTATTAAAGCGGGCCCGTGCAGAACCGCTAGGGATGGCAATCGGGCGGGTAGTACACAGATATATAGTTCGCGAATCCATACCCGCGAGACAAAACTCAACCTATATTCGTACCCATAAACGTTCGTGGGTATGGATCTGTATCCATACCCATACCCGCTGGGTATCCGCTATCCAGTGGATACCCGTTACCCGCCCGCCCACTACAATTTTAGCATTAAACACCAAACAACAGTTTTATTACATTTCAAAATAATTATCATTCCAATAGCATTAAATGATAATTTCAGCACCAAACAACATGTTATGGATAAAAATTGAAAACTAAGAATTTATGATAATATATAAATCCGGATATCCCACATGTTAGATATCCATTGGGTAACGGGTATGGATACTGGATATCCATACCCGCGAAAAAAATATTCGCGGATACCTTATTATATCCATAACCGTACCCACGGATATCAAATTACACCATACCCATATCAAATTACACCATACACCATGCCCTGGGTCGCCTGGCCCCACTAGTAAGCCACAGCACAGGTAGGATTAATGGTGTGTCCATCCGTGTTGTACTTAATCACACTGTAATGACCTGTAATTATTAGGCATATATCTACAGCCGGCTGTCCTACCCTGTATAGATGACAGCCTTCCTAGTTTAGCCTTACCTTGTATAGGTGACAGCCTTCCTAGTTTAGGAGATTGTATCCTTGTACACCAAGCCACTTGGCTATATATATGAGAAGTCACGCACCTGATTGAGTGTGCGGTGCTTTCCCCTAAACCAATTCTCTACATGGTATCAGACAGGATCAATTCGATCCCGGCCTTCCTTCCGCTGCTCTCTGCTTTCTCTCACGCCGCCGGCACCCCTCCTCCTCTCCTCCATGTCTGAGCAGACCTTAGGCGCCACCGCCAACCTTGGCGCCATCCAGCAGCTCATGGTGCCCTCGTATGCCACGGTTTCGGTTCAATCTCATGTACCGACCAAGCTGGAGATGAAGGCCTCCAACTACTCCCGATGGGCATCCTTCTTCAAATCGATGTGCGGCAAGTTCCTCCTTCGCCACCACATCGACGGCTCTGCTCCCCCACGCCCGCAAGACCCGATCTGGGATCAAGCGGACTGCTGCGTTCGCAGCTGGATCTTCGGCTCCGTCGACGACTCCATCCTCAGCCTCGCCGTCGACGGTGACAACCAGACCGCCCGCAACCTTTGGGTCGCCATCGAAGGTCTGTTCCGCGCCAACAAGGCCCCGCGGGCGATTCTCCACCTCCACGACTTCCACTCCATGACCCAAGGCGACTCATCCATCGACGAGTACGCTGAGATCATGAAGCGGAAGGCCGCCGATCTCCGGGACGTCGGCCATCCAGTCGAGGACTCGCAGCTCGTCCTCAATCTTCTCCGCGGCGTCAATCCCCGCTTCAGCAACACCGCAGACGACATCGCCAACTCCACCGTCCTTCCCGACTTCGCCTCTGCTCTTGATCTCCTGAAACTCAAGGAGCTCCGCCTCGCCAACGAGGTCAAGACGGCGGCCGCCACAGCTCTCCTTGCCGCCACCTCCTCCTGCTCTGGCCCGGGCGGCTGCCGCTCCTCTGCTGGTCCCCAGCAGACACCGGCAGGCGGCGGCGGCTATGGCAAAGGCGGCGGTGGATACGGCGGCGGCAGCAAGAAGAAGAAAGGCGGCAACTACGGCAAACATTCTGGCGCATCTACTCACCAGTGGCCGCAGTCGGGCCGCCAGCCGTCGGGCCCCTGGTTCTGCTTCTCCCCCTATGGCGCGCCGCAGGGAGGCCCAGGCGGACAGGGCGGGTGGCGTGCTCCTGGCGCAGGAGTCCTGGGCGTCGCTCCCCAACCTCAAGCGCACACCGCCTTCGCACCGCTCCAGATGTCGTCCCCCACGCCGAACTGGGACCAATCCGGCCTCATCGCTGCCTTGCACCAGCTCGCCCTTCAGGGACAGGGCAGCTGGGTGATGGACTCCGGCGCCTCCAGCCACATGACGTCTACGGATGGTATACTCCTCTCCCGTCTCCCACCCTCTTACACTTCCATCACTGTCGGCAATGGTCACAACCTACCCATCACCTGCCGCGGCTCCTCTGTCCTTCCTACTAGTTCATCCACTTTCACTCTGCGTGATGTCCTAGTGGTTCCTTCCCTCGTTCGTAACCTCCTCTCGGTACGTCAATTTACTCGTGACAACAATTGTTCGATTGAATTTGACGCTCTTGGTTTTTCTGTTAAGGATATGGCGAGTCGTCGCGTGATGCTTCGCTGCGATAGTGATGGGGACCTCTACACCATTCCACCTCGCCGTACGCCTCCATTGCCATCACCACCTCCCTGTGGCACTCTCGGCTCGGTCATCCGTCTTCTACTGCAATAAATACTCTTAGAAATACTTCCGCCATTTCTTGTAATAAAGTAGAACCACCTCTATGTCATTCCTGTCAGCTTGGCAAACATGTGAGACTACCTTTTACTCCTTCTCAAACACGCAGTTCTGCACCCTTTGATTTGATTCATTGCGATGTTTGGACGTCTCCCGTGGCTAGCATATCAGGGTACCAGTACTATTTGGTTTTGTTAGACGATTACTCTCATTTTTGCTGGACTTTTCCCCTTATTCGCAAATCTGAAGTAGCCTCTCACATCACTGCTTTTTGCGCTCTTGTGCAAACCCAATTTGGCGTCACAATAAAATCTTTCCAGGCTGACAATGGCACTGAATTTGCTAACCACACTCTCACCTCTCTATTTTCATCTCGTGGCATTCTTTTCCGATTTTCCTGCCCTTACACATCCCAGCAAAACGGCAAGGCAGAGCGGATACTTCGCACGCTGAATAACATCAGCCGCACTCTCCTCATACATGCCCACATGCCGCCTCCTTACTGGGCCGAGGCGCTCGTCCTCGCCTACCTGCTCCTCTACGTCGACGACATCATCCTCACCGCCTCTTCGACGGATCTTCTTCAGCGCTTCATCACCCTTCTTCACTCGGAGTTCGCCATGACAGACCTTGGGGACCTCCATCACTTCCTCAACATCTCCGTCACGCGCTCCTCCGACGGGATCTTCCTGTCTCAGCGACAGTACGCCGTTGAGCTTCTCCAGCGCGCTGGCATGGCTGAGTGTCACTCTACATCGACCCCTGTCGACACTCATGCCAAGCTATCCGCCACTGATGGTGCTCCCGTTGCTGATCCATCCATATACAGGAGCATCGCCGGCGCCCTCCAGTACATCACCCTGACCCGACCTGACTTGGCCTACGCCGTTCAGCAGGTGTGTCTCTTCATGCACGACCCGCGCGAGCCCCACCTGGCGCTGCTAAAGCGGATCCTGCGCTATTTGAAGGGCACTCTCTCTTCCGGCCTTCACCTTGGTGTCGGCCCTGTACAGTCCCTCACCGCGTATTCCGATGCGGATTGGGCTGGCTGCCCCGACTCTCGACGTTCCACTTCAGGCTACTGCGTCTACCTTGGCGACAACCTCATCTCTTGGTCCTCCAAGCGACAGACCACAGTTTCTCGGTCCAGCGCGGAGGCTGAATACCGAGCTGTGGCCCATGCTGTTGCTGAGTGTTGTTGGCTGCGACAGCTCCTTCAGGACCTTCAGGTCTCTCTTGCCTCTGCAACGGTCGTCTTCTGCGACAACGTGAGCGCTGTCTACATGGCAGCTAATCCCGTTCATCATCGCCGCACGAAGCACATTGAGATCGACATCCATTTTGTTCGCGAAAAAGTGGCACTGGGGCAAGTTCGGGTGCTCCATGTCCCCTCTACTCATCAATTCGCGGACATCATGACCAAAGGCTTACCTGTCCAGTTGTTTACTGAGTTTAGGTCCAGTCTTTGCGTCCGTGACTCTCCCGCTGCGACTGCGGGCGGGTATTAGGCATATATCTACAGCCGGCTGTCCTACCCTGTATAGATGACAGCCTTCCTAGTTTAGCCTTACCTTGTATAGGTGACAGCCTTCCTAGTTTAGGAGATTGTATCCTTGTACACCAAGCCACTTGGCTATATATATGAGAAGTCACGCACCTGATTGAGTGTGCGGTGCTTTCCCCTAAACCAATTCTCTACAGTAATAACCCTTGAGGGAGGAATATTCCAGGAATAACGTAGGTAACCAGGGGCATAATTGTATTTACCAAGGTGAGACTGTCCCCTGCTTACCTATAAATACCCCCGCACTGTACCCTGATGGGGGACGCTGGAAAAAAAACATTGTTGCTCTAATACACCGTGTTGTTAAGCATTAAAGCATTCCCGTTCTCCCACTGTTTGGACTCGATCGGCCATGTGTCAGTGAGTTCCAACAAAGTGTCAAGTTATTGACTAGATTTTTCAGAGCCGATAATTACAACGACCCATGCATTGTACCCACATTTTCTCAGAACCCACTACATGTCCTATGAATTAGAAGATATAGGAAGTTGAGGAGGTTACAAAATCGGAGGCTAAGTGATTAAGTTCTGCATTTGGGCTACCATATGTTTAAATAACCAAACTATCACTATTCTTTTTATAGTGGAAACTACAGCAGGGGAGACCCCCACTGTTAAACTTTTATTGATCAAAAAGAAACTGTACAAAAAAGAAGAGCCAAAACTATGAACAAAGCCACAAGAGGGGGAGAGATAGGAGAAGTTGCTAGGCTGAGGGAGCCTAAAGAACCAAACAGCTATGCAAGAGAATATATAGTAAGAAGAAAAGCAACATTTTTGTCTTCATTCAATCTGAAAGGTTGAAGTCTAGCCTGCTCACAAAAGAAAGACTTTCAGGTAGAAAAAGATGGTCAGCCTCTGTCAAAACCATCACTATTCTCACAAGCACTATTACATGGTCCTCTGGAATTGGAAGTGACATCATTCTCAAAAGGCACTAATTACAAACTATCTTCAAAACTAAAACTACAGACCATTTTTCCCACAACGGAAGCTTCCAAACTTGTTACAGGTGTGAACGACCCACCATAGCAGACTTCAAGCACAATACATCACAAGCTATGATGGCAATAAACATGAGAGGAATTGACTTTTGACACTTCCAGATCATCTTCGATCACATGCAACCCAAAAGTACATGCCAGGCGTTTGGGCCATGGGATATGTTATTATCTTAAACCAGGAAGCATCCATGCAAAATCACAGTACTGGGGTCATGAAACAGTCAATCCAACTGACTGTTGTGGATCAGCAGTACAAATTATATGACTCTAAAAATTGCAGTTCAGGTTTCATTCACCCAGTGCAGCATCCAATGATGCCAAAATCAAAGATTGTAGACTAAATCAGAGACTCAATGGTAGGATCAGAATAGTAGAATCAATGTAAAATCTAGAAAAAAAAACTCTCTTTATTTGTTTCCTCAGAAATTACCTCAGGCAGTCGGCACTGCCACAGCAGATGTGTGCTCCTTGGAGCATGTGAGCACAGGAGCTGTGAAACAATTGGGGATGGTGACACTTAACATCTCAAGGGTGAAGCAGCTTAAAGCACCCAGGTGGCCACATAGCTCCTAGGAGCAGGTGATATCGCAACACGACGATCAATCTGGAGCATGATTCTAATGGGTTTTACTACTTGGAGAGCAACTCTTCAGAAACTATATCAGATATGACTCGATTCTTTTAATCAAAGTGGGGTTCGTAAGCCATGTGATTCTATGGCCTAGCCACGGTTTTAACAACCATAGTAGCATGTGAAATGCATGAGACACGTCCTATTTGACTTTACGTGAAAATATAAGCTAGAGCTGCAATCAGAAACCTAGTTCTGCCATTACAAAAATCACACAGTTCATTGTTTTCTAATTCCAATTCTTAGCATGCCAAAATGAAACAAAGTCAGAGGGAATCCTCCTCTCAAGGTCAACATTATGGACACTACTTGAATTGTGGAGATAAATCAAAATCATAACAGACCTTAACTAGGCGGATGGCGTCGATTAAATCAATGGCGACCTTCTGCGGCCGCTTGACGACGGGTATGACCGTCGGGTACGGCAGCCTATCCTCCTCGTGCATCCCAAAGACGCTCCTGGTGGGACGCGCCGCGTTCATCTGGATCCGCTCCGACTCCCCCTGCAGCCCCCCGTCCTGCACCTCCTCCACCTCGCCGCCGACCGGACGGTCCTCCGGCAGCGGCGCGACCCTGGACGGGTACGAGACGGGCGAGATCGCGGGCGCCGCGTCCTTCACGTACCGCATATCCTGCCGCGTCCACTCCCGCGGCGGCATCGGCTGCTGAGGCCGTCGTGGCAGTGGGGATTGGTCCCTAGGGGCAACGTCTGGGGTTGTCGGGGCGGCAGACTCCTCGGGCGGGGCCTGCTGCTGCGGCTTCGGAGCGTAGGAGACGGGCTTGATGGGAGGAGGCGGCGGCGAGGCGGAGCTGGACTTGGCGTCGGAGGAGAAGTGGAAGAGTGAGAGCAGGCGGTGGCGCTGCGGGTTCCGCCGCAAGTATGAGAAGAGGAGCCGGAGGTGAGCCATCGGGGGCGTAGCGCGTGGTTGCGGCGGTCGGCGGCGACTCGCGAGGCCTGGGGTTTTAGTCTGGAAGATGTAGGAAATGGGGGGAGGAGGAGGGTTTCTCGCGTTAAGCAAGTGGGCTGTGTCTACTTTGTTGGGTAGTTCCTATCATGGTGGGTCGGTTGCCCGAGTGTTTGTCTATCTCGGGCTTATTTCGTTGATGGAGAGAATGTTCCCATCTTGAGACGGCCCAGCCTGAGTATGAGTGGAAGACTAAGGGCCTGTTTGGTTCGTGGCTAACTACGCCACACTTTGCCTAAGGTTAGGTGTTCGAATTGAAGAACTAACCTTAGGCAGAAAAGTTAGGCAAAGTGTGGCAAGTTAGACAGTGAACCAAACAGACCTTAAGGGCATGTTTGATTTGTGGCTAAGGATCTATTTGGTTTGATGCCTAAGTTGTCACACTTTGTCTAACTTTTCTGTCTAAGGTTAGTTCTTCAATTCGAACGACTAACTTTAGTCAAAGTGTGGCACATTTAGCCACGAACCAAACAGCCCCTAAATGTGTCACACTTTGTCTAAGGTTAGTCGTCCGAATTGAATAACTAATCTTAGACAGAAAAGTTAAGTAAAGTGTGGCAATTGAGGTAACGAACTAAACATGCCTTAAAGTCAATTTCACCTATTGTTACGCGTGCAATTTGGCTATGGTTTGGTTGGTTGTCCTTTTTTTCCTCAGGTGTCTTTTCTCCAGGGGTGGACCCAGGCCCATGGCCGCCTGGGCCACGGTTCGAGATGCAGGCCCAATATTTTTTTAGAATAGTCGGCACAGCCTAGAGCTCGTGAACCCTAGGCGGCCATCGTGGAGTGCTCGTCGCGTCGTGCCGCCGCCTCTGTTGCCGCCTGCCGTCGCGCCCTTTGGGCCTCTGGCGCCTGCCGGTCTGGCCTCGCCCGCGCAGACGCCCAGTCCGTCGCCCAGACGTGAGACGCCCAGTCCTCTCGGCGAGTCGGCGGCGCCATCTGCCCATCTCCCCTCTCGGCGACGCGACGTCCTCCTCCCATACACCCAGTCCGCCGCTGGCCCGCCGAGCTCATCTGCCATCTCCCCTCTACGCCCTCTGCCGTCGCGTACTCGCGTCGTCCGTTGAAAACTTGAAATAGCATGTAGAAGATTTCAAGTGTTCAATCCCTTTAACTTTTAAGGCTTTAATTAGATGTTTTATAGAAGATACAATACAAGGAGCCGATAAAAATCAAAATGAAGAAGAGGCATAGAACATTATGGTCATTTTTCTCTCCAGCTCTCACACCCGTCGTGCCTAATGTGCATCCAAGATCAAACCTCAATTCTCAACCAATAGTGGAAACCGGAACCTGTAACAATCAAGCCCAAGAAATTGCAACTTCACATGAACAAGAGCAAGAAATTCCACCTTCTGAGCAGGTATTCGATATAGTTGTTGATCCTGGGCTTAGAAAACCAATTGATGAATACGATGTTAACATTAGGGATGCTGTTAGAAGAGAGTATTTGTTACAGGGTCCATGTCAACCAATTGGCCATATATATCCTAAAAAAGATGGGAGACCGACAAAGAAGATTTCATGATTCATGGTTCAAGAACCATAATTGGTTAGAGTATAGTGTTACCAAAGATGTTGCCTTTTGTTTTTACTGTTATCTATTCAAACAACAAATATCATTGTGCCAAACATGTTGGATACAACCACTGCTAGAGGTCGCTCAAGAGGTCGTGGAGGTCAGTTTATAACTTACCATCATCACTTGAAACATGAAATATTTAATGTGGTGCTTGACCAACTTATTGTGGAGTTGAACAACTGTTTTGGTGAAAGATCTACCCAATTATTGAGATGCATTGCCTGCCTTGATCCATGAAATTCTTTTGCCAATTTTGATGGAGATAAGTTAATTGAGCTTGCTAAACTGTATGATGTGGACTTCTCTACATATAATTGCATAGTTTTGAAAGACCAACTTAAGATATTCATTATTGATATGAGAGCTGATCCAGATTTTCTAAGTTGCAATGACTTAAGTGATCTTGCTGTGAGAATGGTTCAGAGTGACAGGCATGTTGTTTTTTCATTTGTATATCGTCTCATTGAATTAGCTTTGATTTTACCAGTGGCAACAACATCTGTGGAGAGAGCTTTCTCATCTATGAATATCTTTAAAACTGAGTTACGAAATAAGATAGGAGACGAATGGCTTAACCATCGTATGGTGTGTTATATTGAGAGGGATATATTTACAAGCATTGAGGATGCAAAGATATTGAATTATTTTCAAGGCATGAGAACCCGCAGGGTGAATCTACCTCGCACTAGTGGTACGTACCAATTACTAATATTATTAAATTTATTCAACATTACATTTCAAGTCGTGTTCTTAATATGATTTCCTTCAAGGTTCTGGAGCAAGAAGCACTGATGTTGATGTTGACATGATACATTTGGAAGGAGCTACATCATAACTTGTATGTCATCTTTAACATCTATGACAACGTTGTATCGCCGTACAATTTTTCTTTATATGCTACTATTAGAGTTTATGGTCGCTTCGGCCCGGGCCTTGGCCAATTTCTGGATCCGTCACTGCTTTTCTCTATCTTTGTCTTTGCTATTATAAAGCACCAATTTTCATGGTTCAATGGTTCCATGGTTGCAATTTTAAAAAAAAAACTTCTCAAATTTGAAACACCAATTTCCATGGTTCAATCGTTCCACGGTCCCAATTTTACAAAAGCACTCCTCAAATTTGCTTCAATCAACCCGCCTCCCGGTGACATAGTCGTCATCGCCCTACCATGCGCGCGTGCTCGCGGCATAACTTTATAAAAATCCCCCTCGAATCTTTAATCAGCCTGTGGTCCTCCCACCTCCACGGATGTGCATCCCTCTTAACCGCCCCAGCTTCTGCCTCTTCTTCCTCTCAACCCTCAGGACACAGCTGTCCCGCAACAATCGTCGTCCAACTCGCCTCTCCACAAACGTCGTCCCGTCCAACCCCCGCTTTCCGCCTAACCAACAAGGATTAACTCACTCAAGCCACGCTCCTCCTGGTGGGATTCCTCTTCATCACGGTCGCTCGACGAGGCCGATGAAGCAAACCAACAAGGATTAACTCAAGCCACGCTTCTCTACGGCACACTCCTCCTAGTGGGATTCCTCTTCATTGCAGTTGCTCAACGAGGCCGCAGAAACAATGGAGGCCTTCCGCCGAGTCCCACGAGCCTACCGCTCTCAATTATTCTTCAATTAACATGCAGTCCTCCCACCTCCACGGGTGCGCCTCCCTCCCAACCGCCCCCGCTTCTGCCTCTTCTTCTTCACAACCCTCTCTGCACCCAACCGTCCAGCAACCGACGTCGTCCACCCCGCATCTCCTACCCCAACCCGCCTCTCTGCAAACGTCATCCCATCCAACCCCCGCTTTCCACCTAACCAACAAGGATTAACTCAAGCCACGCTCCTTTACAACGTGCTCCTCCTGGTGGGATTCCTCTTCATCATGGTCGCTCGATGAGGCCTCGAAAGCAATGGAGGCCTTCCGTCAAGTCTAGCGGGCCTGCCGCTCTCCCAACACTCCTACTTCTGCCTAAGGTCCTCCCACCTCCACGTATGTGTCTCCCTCCCAACGCTCCTACTTCTGCCTCTTCTTCCATACAACTCTCTGCGTGCAGCCGTCCCGCAACTACCATCGTCCACCAAACATCTCCCATCCCAATCCGACCCTCTATGCCCAGCCATCCCGCAACTGTCGTCGTCCACCCCGCATCTCCCGCCTCTCTGCAAATGTCATCATGTCTATCCCCCACTTTCCGCCTAACCAACAAGGATTAACTCAAGCTGGCACATCCGGTTTTGAAAGGCAAACTGAATGCGAACCATGTACATGCCAAGATCAGAAACTCACGTACACAATGATTACATAGTTGGACATCATCACACATTGCTCAAAATAAAAGCAGAAATAAGTACTTTATTACATCAAGATATCCAAGACATCCAAAGAGTCATTAACTTAACATAGTCATTATCATAATCAAAGTGCGGATACGAAACGTAGAAAGATAAGGCCTTCACAGGCAGCTAACTGGGGGTTTGCCACTAAACACGACTAAAACTCATCGAAGCCCTGAAACTCCTGAAAGTCCTCCATGTTGCCATCATCTTCTCCTAAGCACTGATTGCAGTGGGGACAACCTGGGGTTGGGTGGTTTTTAAAGTAAGGGTGAGTACACATCAACGTACTCAGCAAATGTCTCGTTTGGCTAAAGTGGACTAGTTGTATGTGGGGTTAAGCTTAAAGCAGTTGCTTTTAGTTGGTCAGGTATTTATTACTAGTAGAAAAGCCAAGTTTTAGTAATAAATCCAAGTTATTACCCAAATGGCACTCCCTCCAAGAGAAAATACCAGAAACCATAGTTATAATCATCATCATTAACCATCAACATAAAAGTATCCAAAGTTATTCTAATCAAAGAGGATCCCAAGGCTGCTCTTAACCGTGAGCACGGCTGATATACCAGTTTCTAACACTCTGCAGAGGTTGCACATTTTACCCACGAGTCGTGATCCCTTCCCAGCCTGGATTGTATAGACCCAATCTTCACTACCGAGGTGAATCGTCAGGGATTCACTACGTAGCCTTTACAAAGATTCACCTGGTGTGCAGTTGCTCGTTAGGTTTCGCCAGTCGTACAAACACAGTACCCCCTAAGGTAACCATAGTAACCCAAAAGGTAAACAAAGATAAGTAAATACAGACTAGTCAATCCTTAGATTTCAATAATGTAATGCGGGACGGTGAATTATAAAGTATGTGGGACATAATAGGTTAGAGGAGACTTGCCTTCACCAGGTTGTTGCTAAGGAAGATCTTCGGCAACACACTCAGGAACCATGGACTGCTCGTTGTCTAAATAAAGCGATCATACATTCAATACATTTAGAAAGTACAAATGAACAGCACACCAAATATGTACAATCAAGTGAACACAAGTTTGATAAGACACTATGAACATAAATGGTAGACTTAAATGTTAGGGTTTAATATAATTAGAGATCAGTGATATTATGGACTATATTGTTTAGCGCCACTAATTTTAGTGAGACACACAATTATACCAGGGATCAATTCATGCATAACATTTTATTAATCTCACAAAATTAACATCTAAGTACCATTAGCATTTCCTTTTTATTTATTCTCTTAAATAAATAAATCAACTCATAAACTAGTATATAGCTTAGACCAAAAATTAGAGTACTCAGACTGTGGATGAACATAATTTATTTGGACATAGAATATTTCTATGAACATTTTGCAATTTGAACCACCAAATTTGGAGTTCATATGAAAAAGATATGAAATAAACAAGTTTTGAAGTTAAAAATATGAAACTAAGCCCAATTCTATGATTATTTAAAAGGTCAGGGGTCTGTTTAAAAGAAGTCAGAGGCCTGCGCGCTAAATCACGGGATGGCGGGTTGATTCTCGGAAACCCGAGGGTCTCTTAAGAAAAACCGCCACGCGAAGGGGTATCGGGTAATCTGGACCGCATGATCACAAGCGAACGGCTCAGATCAAATCCCACGGGCGAGTGCACGGGCGCGCGGGCGCGACTGACAGGTGGGGCAGAGAAGGGCTGAGGCACTGGCGCATGGGGCCCACGGGTCAGCGGGGGGCTGAGAGCGCAGGGCACGCTAGCCGCTAGATCGTGGATCAACGACTCCTGCTCCACAATCCACGCGAAACGTTATCCACGCATCCGGACCATCCGATGAAGACTGGACGGTTAGGATCGACGCTAAGGACTTTGTCCTCTCTGGCCGACCAGGGCAGCGCCATTCGCACCCACGACGGCGCAGCCGTCGACGACGAAGTGGACTGGGGCTTCTAGGGCGCTAAGGGTGGTCTAGGTGGTCAGGGAGGTTACGGAGGACCTAGCGAACACTATGGCGGGATCGGGTAGCAGGAACGGGGGTGAGGCGACTGGACGGCAGAGGGGGAGGTCCTCGGCGGACCAGGGGTACTCCGGCGAGCAATCGCTGGCGAGAAAGTGCAAGACAGGGGAAAATAAGAGCAGGGTTAGGATGGTTACCTCAAGTGGAGACTCAGGGGCTCACAAACGACGTTTAGGGCGCGACGAGGATGAGGGTCGACGACGGAGGTTCTCCGGCTGCACAAGAAATGCTCCGGTGAGCGTGGACCAGACGAACCAGAGGGGGAGAGGGTGAACCAAGGGGCGTTCTAGGCGGCGGGTGATAAGGCAGAGCTTACCAGGGCAACGGACGCGGCGGGATGTTCGACGACGACTGTAGAACGGCGGCGGAACCACGGCGAGCGACAAAACTTCCTGGGCGCGCACGCAGGGCGAGAGAGAGAGAGTGAAAGTGCTCGACTGAGGGCGCAAATGAGCTGAGGGAAGTGGGCGAGCGAGGTGCGAGCTCGAAAGGGGTCGAGGGCGTGCGGAAGTGGGCGGGGAATGCGCGGACGTGGGCGCGTCCACGACGGAAGTGTGGGCGAGAGGACTGATAGGTGGGGTCCACAGGGCAACGAGAGGGGATTCACGAACGGGCGGTCAACATTTCATGACTCATATTGTTTTTACAAAATAAATAATTATATATCACCTAATTACTCAATTCTAACTAAAGGAAAAAGAGAGAGAGAGACTAGAGAGAGAAGAGTAACTCCTGAATTTGGTAGGTAATTAGAAATAAATTTTATACCCCCAAATTCAGGGTGTTACATAAGGCCAATGAAGGGTACGATTAGAAGAGAGTTCACAACTACTGACTGAACGAATAGAGATTATAGAATGACATAACTTCACCATACATAGACCAAATAAGAGGAAGTTTATGAGCTCAAGTTTCTAAAATAAGTCACATGAACTCAAACTTATAAAAAAGATAGATCAAAATATGGAGTGGTTGCTAAAGTCAGTTATCAATAAAAACTAGATGCAATTCGTACAAATTATGGTACTTCATAGCAATTACTAACGTTTGAAATCAACAAATAACCTTTCCTTTTACTGTTAGCGTGACAAATCATTGCTCTTCCATCCAATTCAGCAACCTCAAACACCATGGAGTCCATTGCGCCAATGTGGTCTCAGAAACGACCTAATGCATGCAAAAGTCAAGAACACAAGGGACGAGCACCCTGTGGTACTGCCCCGTGTGGATCTCCAAATCCTAACACATATTTTATAGGATCCATGAGCCATCATCAGAAGAACACAAACCACGTGCAGACAATAAATAAAGTATTAACACACCCAAATTAATACAGTCGTTAGCACAACAAAAAACTAACACCCAAAACAACAGAGGAACAACACAATAATTTTTGCAATGACAAAAGGATGTGTGACGGCCTGATAGGTACATAGAAGTGGTAGAAGCATATCGAGTCGACACCGTAGTAAGGGAAAGGCCATGTAGACAGGCGATGCCGAGCTATCGAATGGATACCATAGGTAGTAAATCAGGGACCCCATCCCTCGCCTCTCCCACTTCCAAGGTTTCGTAGAGCAGGAAGGGAAGGGAAGAGACGGACATACCTTTTTGTTGTCGAAGAAGGACATGACAAACAACTGGGCATCTAGAGACGACATAGGTAGTATACCGCTAGATACATATAGGGAGAGAGTATGCAAGCGGAGAAAGAAGCTTAGCCAGAGCAGCTCCAAACCGAGAGGCACCTGCACTAGGCATCAGTCCGAGAAGGGCGAGAGAATGTGAGTGCCTTCCCAGCCCTGGACTCGTCGAGGCGACACACCACCACCACCAACTCTGCAGCATATGCCGAATGCTGCTGCGCTATGGGCCTTGGTTGTCCAATATCTCAGACCTAGACTCCTCATTGCCAATATAACCTAAGCGTGGTAGGCGCCACCGTGTCCTCCTCGGCGGCACGCACGAAGAAAGGCCAGGAGCAAGACCGACTCGCTCGTACCCACGTCAACGAGCGTCGACTGGCTCGCGGCTGCGACTGTGGGTGGGGGCAGCAGGTTGGGGAGGAAGAACAGGGCGAAGGCCGGGAAGATGAACGGGATGTCCAACGACGGTAAAAACGATTGGTCGTGCATGCTGTGAAACGTTCTCGTGAACGTGCAATAACCACTGTGTGGGTCGATGTCGGGGCTGGTGTCGGACGAATAGGGGAGGAGGTGTCTGCTCCCACGCCCTCTGCCGAGAATGGGGTGGCGTGGATGTGGAGGCATGAGGGGAGAGAGAGAAAAAAGATGGCGAACGAGGTCTCGTGGGCGGCCCGCGGCACGGCCCATTCTATAGTGTCTGGGACAGCCCAGCACAAGCGTCGTGTCCTGCTTGAGCCGTAGCCTCGATCCGTAGTGCCGGTCCGGTTCGGCACAATTATATTTTTTTTTATTTTACAAAAAATCGTATATACATATGTACAATTTATATTCAATATTAAAAATACGTAAGCATGATGTTCTACTAGTTAGACAGCTTCACCTAGTGTCTCACGCCCTTCTTCCATCAGAGCATGAGTTCGAATCCCACTACCTACACAGTTTTTTAACATTTTACGCTGATTTAACCAAATAGGTCGACAGGCTAACGGACTGGCTCGACACGGTCAGCAGGCCGACGTGCCGTGCCTGGGCCGGAGCGGCGGGCCTAGCGGGCCCGTGTCGGGCGCCCGTTTGGCCATCTATATGGCGTGCACCAGGTTAATTTGAAATATGTGAGGGGTTATTTATAAAAATATATGTGGGACAATCGTTGAAACTGGTGTTTTAATATATATATATATATATATATATATATATATATATATATATATATATATATATATATATATATATATATATATATATATAATGTAAAGATCTTGAAGTTTGCTTGCATGTTTATACAAAAGTTGTTTTCTACATCTTCTACTTGTACGACTATGTATCATGAGATTCTATTACCATAGGAACATACGTGCACCTTGCTAGAACAAACACACACGACTGTTAGAGATGACAATGAGTATCTAAAACATAAATTCCCGACGGATTTTATCTAATAAAAACGCCTACCTATTGGATAAATGGGCACGAGTATGAGTAGTTACTACCCATACCCACATACTAGTGGGTTGTAATATCCCAAAATCATATTTTGGGAATCTAGTGAAGTCCTAAAAAGATCTGAATCAAAATATCTTTTAATAAGAATCTTCTCACCTCGTCATGACACATTCCCTAAAATAAATATAATTGAAATAAAGAGTTTACAAAAAGGGACTTTATAGGAGTCAAGTTATTCCCTTGAATAATTATATTTGGGAATTCACCCCTTCTAAAAATAAAAAATAATAATATGGTAATGATAGTTAAATTATATCCTAATAAAGATTTGAAACTAGAAAATGTTTTACATCAAAACAAATGGATATGAACTCTTGAATATACTTATATTGTAACTACACTTTCAAAATAATGTTTTCCAAAAATGAACAATATGGGTGTTTTGCATAATTACAACAATTGTGTAAATGAGTAAAGTAATTAAATATATATAATTACATCATGGACCTTTTTGACATGTGCATTTAATTTGAATTGTGAAACTTTAACTTGAGTTTGAAATTGGAGAAATAAAATTCAAAAATGAAATAGCAAACATAAAAAGAAAAAAATGAAGCCAACCTTTTGGGTTGAAATCTCTGCTCTCGGCCCACTTTCACTTCATCCCGCGCCAGCCCATCTCCCCTCACTGGCCGACAGACGGGGCCCAGTGTCAGTTGCGCTCACCTTGATGTCACGCGTGCATGCCACCGCCAGGTGGGACCCATTTGTCGGGTTCACCCCTTTCCTCGCAACAGCACCCGTGCGAATTGGAACGAATCACCGTGTAATCCACGCAGCACATCCCCCACCAATCTCCTCGACGCGGACTCGCCTTCAACCATATAAATCGGCCGCGAGTTTTCCCTAGCCCCATTCATCCCGTACCAGGCGCCCTGGACTCATCCACCAAATAAAGACCACGGAGGGGCTCGCTGCCGCAAACCCACTTCACTGCCTCCTCATCGTCGGTAAGGAATCTCCCATAGTAATCGCCTCGTTCCGTGAATCGTTTAGCATCTGTGGGATTTAACTTTGGGGCACGAGTGCGAGTGAAGAGGTTACTCCGGTAGGTCGGCACCATGGGAGTCGTGGTACACCTTGGGCAAGTTTCTGGGTGTGCTTATTTGGATCGTATCGAGGGTTACCGGGATTGGGGTCGCCAGAGCTTCGTTTATGGGGCATCAGGGTCGGGATCCGTGTGCAAGTCGAGGTTTCGCGTGCGCGGGTGAGCTGTCGGGGCGGCACTTTTCTTTCGCCGCTGTTGGGGACTTGTTCTCAAATGCTATGAATTAAGAACAAGGCAACATAAAATGTTAAATATCAAAGCCCTTCGTCCTTCGAAGCATTATTTCCCTTTGGATATAATGGATTTCGGACGAAGGTTATGAAGGTCACACCTTCATAATCATAATAAAAGATAAGGGAAATTTATATACAAAAACACGAAATAATAACATGATTACTTTGAACATTATTATTAATTTATTTCTATTTATTTTACTTATATAAGCAACAACAAATTACAAATGTACCTTCGGCTTGAAGGAAAGTAAGGGTACAGACGTGATGCTAATGCCAAGTCAGCGTGAACAGTATGGGAGTACTGTTCATCTATTTATAGGCTCGGGACGCAACCCGTGTAAAATTACATTAATGCCCTTTGCTTTTACCAGTAACTCTATAGTAATTCTTCGAGGTATAATTTGGCTTTTCATCTTTAAGTCGGTTCCTCTTTTCTGCTGTCATGCCGAAGCTTTTCTGCACATAGCTTTGTGATCGTTTCATCCTTCGTCATGATCGTCTTCCATTTCAGTCAAGCTTCGTCTTGACCATGCTTTTGTATACCCGCAACCTGATTCCGAAGATACCTGCTCGCATACTTGGAAAACATTGTCAAATTATGTTTTTGAGGACCTTCGGAAGCCGAAGGCCCCCAACAGTAGCCCCTCGCAATATTAATTTGCTGTAATGATAAATTCATATTGCGATATGGACGAAGGCCTTAAGCCGAAGGTCCAAAAAAACACCTTCTCTTTGCTAGAATAGCAACAGTCTTTGACAAGCGGGACCCTCCAGTTTTCAACGCACTAGGCGTATAAATAAGAGCCCATCACGGGTTTATTTGGCACGCTCTCTTGCCAACTGCTTTTACTCACCCAAGTTTTAGCCTGCGCGCAACAACACTTGCTTGGCCTTTTAGATTTTTGAGCTTCGGTTTCGAGAGTACTTTATTAGCGTTTTCAAGGATGTCTGAAGATAAAAAAGTTGTTGGTGATTCGAAGCTAAGTCTTTCTGAGGAGATGCATCTGGGTTTTCTTCAATCAATGTCGAAGACTAATACAGAGAAGATTACTAAAGAAATTTTGGAGGGTTTATCTGAAGATACTGGTGACAGTGACAGTTATGATGCGGATAGTGGTGGTGAAGAGTCCGAAGATCGACCGTGGCGACCAAGTCACACAATCTTCGGAAAATTGAGCATCAAGCAGAGTCATCTTGATAGTATGAAGGGAAGGTATTTTCGAGACATGTCTATTGTGAGGGCAGATGCCGGGGAGAAGACTACGCCTACTCTCGAAGAGAATGAAATCGTAATCTTTCGGAGCTTCTTGAAGGCTGGACTGCGATTTCCTTTGAGCAATTTTGTCGTGGAAGTACTGAAGATATTTGAAATCTACCTTCATCAACTTACTCCGGAATCAATCATAAGGATGGGCATCTTCGTCTGGGCCGTGAGGAGCCAAGGTTTAGAACCAAATGCAAAAAGTTTCTGCAACATACATGAGTTATTGTACGAAACAAAACCCTGGGGTAAAGAACAGTATCACAACAACTTCGGCTGCTACAGCTTCGGCTCCTGGTCTGGGTCAAGCTGCCCCGTGCCAACCTTTCGAAAGAGGTGGCCCGGCAACTGGATGACGGAGTGGTTTTACATGAAAAATGATTTGAATTTACAGGAAGATATTAAAAGTATCATTATGCGTCCCATCTGGCAATGCTTCGGACTGCGGAGGCCAAAGGTGGAAATGAATGAAGCAGTCGAAAAATGCCAGAGAGCCTTCGGTGTTGTTTGCTCTTTTATTGGGACAAGGGATCTAGTTCAAGAACATATTGCCTTCAGAATATGGCCACTTGTGGAAAAATGGGAAATGCCGAAGGAGACCATTAAAGAAACTGACGAAGGTGGACTAGTCAGGTTGAAATACACATTTAAATACGGAGATAAATTCGTTGAACCAGATGATGACTGGTTGAAAAGTATTGAGGCCATCAGTGATGAATTACTTGGTGTATACTCGAAGGCCGAAGATACTGCATTGTCGGCAGCCTTCGGAGGCCGAAAAAGGAAGAGGCTCAACCGAGTATTTGATGCAATTGGGTTTGTCTACCCCGACTACCATTATCCAGCACGGGGTGAAAAAAGAAAGAATACATCTTCTGCGAAGGAAACTGCTTCAGCCGCTCCTAGCGAGCCGGCGCCGAAGAGGAGAAGGGTAAAAGTTCTCACACACCGGCCACGTTATATTGAACCGGCCACGGTGCCTGCATTTGTCGGTGGGACTCCTTCGGCCACTGAAGCTAAAGAGACAACTCCCCTGCCAAATATTGAACAGCTGGCCGAAGTGCCAGTGACTGAAAAAATAGAAGAAACGAGGGCTGAAGAAACGAGGGCTGAAGAAGTAAAGACATCAGAAATCTTGAGTCCTTTGGCAAAAACTGAGGCAACAAAAAGCCAAAAGGGTCCAGCAGTGACCCCTAAAAGAAAAAGGATGGTTAATGTGGTAGATGTTTTAGAGACAATCAAATCTTCAAGCACAACTCCAAAGAAAATTGCTAAAACTTTCGAAATGCACACTGAAACCTTTGGCGCCGAAGCTTCAGAGCCACAGTCTGAAACTGAAGCCGGGCCTTCAGAGCCCGCCAAGGTGAAATCCTTGGAAGCTGAAAAAACAGAAATGGCAGAACAAATTTTGAGTGAAGAAACTGGCACTGCTGCCCCCAAAACATCTTCCAAAATACATGATTATATTATACGACATGCTTCGGGGAAGAGATTATCTGAAGAAGAGATTTTTGAAGCTAACCACTATGCCCGAGAACTGAAGTATCCGAAAGGGGCCTTAGTATTCAATGGCACAGATGAAGATGACTTCTTATACTGCCTCCCAGACAACAAAGAATTATCTGTCTGCCGGGAGATGGCTAGAAGTATGGGGTTCCCGAAGCTTGAAGCTGGGCTCTGCGCTATGACGAAGGACGATCTTGCGGATAGCCTTGCATATAATAGTCTGAAGGTATGAGAATTGCATATTTAGAAATTTGTAATTTTTGAATCATTCTTTTATTCTTATACTAATTCTTTTTTCATATAGGGTTTAATACTGAGCAACGCTTTGAGAGCGCAAAAGAATGCCGAAGACGAGAGCTATAATATTGCTTTCAACCACCTACGAACAGAGGTTATTAAGCTGAGGAACGAAGCTTTGGAAAAAGATAAATTTCTGCTTACACTGGTGGATAAAATAAAGGAAAACGAAGCTACCTCTAAGGCTCAAGCTGAAGCCCAAAAACACGAAATTCAGGATCTTCGGAAACAGCTGGCCAGAGCTAAAGAAGAACACATACTTGAAGAAACAAAACGAGACTTAGTGATCAATGGGCAGATCATTTGGAAATAAATGTTGAAGAGCTTCGGGCATCCAAGAGAAGGTGCTATGACAAATCCATAGAGTGTGTTAAGAAGATAAAATCCAGCTTCGCCAGCGTTGGCGCATTCTCTAGCGAAGAAAGTTTCACAAGGGGGAATCCAGAAGGCCCGATTGAATGGATCAGCCACGAAGCTGAGGCCTTCGAAGAAATCTTGAATAGCCGCAGAGACATATACGCTTTTTCAGGCGCCAGGGGAATTGCTACTGTTTTGAAAAGAAAAGGCTGTGAGCATGTGAAATCTTTAGCACAATCCGAAACTGCCTTGTCTTCCGAAGATATAAAAGACCCCTCGGCCGAAGCAAGCCTTGTCGGTGGGAAATTTTTCACCGACATCTGGGACAATGGTGGCCGGGAAGTGGCCAAAGAAATTATTCAAAAAAGCGAAAAAGGCATCCATGATGCTAGAAAAATAGCAGAAGCTGCTGAAAAAAGCGCAGAGCCCGAAGGGCAAATAGGTATTAACTAGTGGTTTTTATTCTGTTGTAATTTTTGATTTCAAACTTTGTTCGCGGTTTGTAATAGTAATATAGTCGTATCTTCTCCTCCCTCAGAACCTGCTGAGGCATCTCCGGGCCCCCACCCGAAGGGGGACGACGAAATTAGAAAGATGGCCAAAGCCATCATGGACAAAGTTGTCGATCAGCTACTGAACGAAGCTGCAGAAGTAGTTCTTAGGGAAGATTAAATGCTATTGTAAGAACATTTGGAATATAACATGTGTAATACTTTGTAACTTTGAATGTAATATATAATCTTTTTATGGTTCAATTCTTTATGATGCATGAAATTTTGCATACATACCGTTTTTTGAGCCTTCGGCGAAAAAACACCTTCCCTTCTTTTCATGCTTCGTGAAGAAAATCTTTTATATATCACAAGAATTTCCATACTTCTCTAATGAAGAATATCCAAGCTTCGTGAAAACGTTCTCCGAAGCTATAAAAAAGTTTTATGTTGTCTCTCTGATGAAGCTACACTTCTTCTCAATTTATCTTGTGGCTTAGCACGATTTTCTCTTTTTCAAAACGTTCTCCGAAGATCAATACTGTATCCCCTTCTTGTTCCACATGCAATATGATGTATGATGTTTATGTTATGCAAAATGATGTGATGATGTTATGTTATGCAAAATGATATTTGTGCCGAAGGTACACATATCCCTGCAGTAGAGCACACAATCTTTTTATATCAGCGCTGACTTTTCGCTGTAAGCCTCCCTTAGGAGCTTCTTCGCCTTTTACTTCAGCGGAATCAGTGTTTATTTTTCGCTGTAAGCCTCCCTTAGGAGCTTCTTCGCCTTTTACTTTCAGCGGAATCAGCGTTTATTTTTCGCTGTAAGCCTCCCTTAGGAGCTTCTTCGCCTTTTACTTTCAGCGGAATCAGCGTTTATTTTTCGCTGTAAGCCTCCCTTAGGAGCTTCTTCGCCATTTACTTTCAGCGGAATCAGCGCTTATTTTTCGCTGTAGGCTCAGAAAACTTACACTGCGCTCCCTTAGGAACGACTTTTTACTGCTTCGAATAAATTGCACTGCGTTCCTTAGAACAATTTTTTGATAATTCAAAGGTCCTTCGTGCCACCATAAATTCTTATGCTTCGGCAACTCAATCCTATGGAGAAGATATATTTTCATTATAGCAAAAGGCGAAACTGTTACAAGAAATTGAAAAACGATAAAAAACACTTAGACTTCCCATAATTGTTCCTTATTAACAAGAAAGTAATACTGAATGTGAAAATGCGAAAAGACTGTTGTCGAGGTAGGATATCTTCAGTAAATGTGCTTCGACTCTGGCATAGTGCTATTGATTGTGCGAGCTTCGGACTCCTCTCTGAAGTCCCGCTGAAGGTGAGTGTGCTGACTCCCTTCTGGCTGCTGACCTCGCTACGTTGGTGGTGGCGGTGGAGGTTGTTGCCAAGATGCTTGGGGTTGACTTGCCGAAGCAACAGAAGCTGCAGGGTGATTGCCTACATATTCTGGAATGTAAGGCGAATGGTACGAAGCAGTGTGCATGACCTGCTTCGGCTGACTCTGTTGTGCTGCAGCTTCTGCTATCTCCTTTTGCTTCTGGATGGTGACATGGCACATCCTGGTGGTATGGCCCTTGTCTTCACCACAGAATAGGCAGTAAATTCTTCTTGGCTGATCCCCAAATCTTCCCCCGAAGCCCCTGGCGCCTCTACCCCTTGGCGCTGGCGGCCGAACAGAGCTTTGCTATTGCCCTGAAGCTTGCGAAGAGTATTGTGGCCTTTGCTGTTGGCTCCCTCTATCATCACTTTGAGTGGAGTTATGAATTGACCTGACGTGCCTCGGATGAAATCTTCCTCCGAAGCCCCTAGTCAATTCAGAGAACCTGAATGCCTCCTCCCTTCATTGGCGAAAGTCATTGTCAGCTCGGATATACTCATCCATCTTCTGGAGCAGCTTCTACAAAGTTTGTGGTGGCTTCCTGGCAAAGTATTGCGCTGAAGGTCCCGGCCGAAGTCCCTTAATCATGGCCTCAATGACAATTTCATTGGGCACTGTTGGCGCCTGTGCCCTCAGACGCAGAAACCTTCGGACATACGCCTGAAGGTATTCTTCGTGGTCCTGGGTACACTGGAATAAAGCTTGAGCAGTAACTGGCTTCGTCTGAAACCCTTGGAAGCTGGTTATCAACATATCCTTCAGCTTCTGCCATGAGGTGATTGTTCCTGGCCGAAGAGAGGAGTACCAGGTTTGAGCGACACTCTTGACGACCATGACAAAAGACTTTGCCATGACTACAGTATTGCCACCATACGAAGATATGGTTGCTTCATAGCTCATCAAGAATTGCTTCAGGTCTGAATGACCGTCGTACATGGGGAGCTGGGGTGGCTTGTAAGACTGGGGCCATGGTGTAGCCTGCAATTCTGTTGATAGAGGAGAAGCATCATCAAAAGCAAAATTTCCATGATGGAAATATTCATACCATTCGTCCTCATTGTAGAAGCCCTCCTGATGAAGCTCTCTGCGCGGAGGCCTTCGGTTCTGGTCATCCTGAGCAAGATGACGAACCTCTTCCGAAGCTTCATCTATCTGCCTCTGAAGGTCAGCTAGACGAGCCATCTTCTCCTTCTTTCGTTACACCTGTTGATGGAGCATCTCCAGGTTTTGGATTTCCTGGTCCAAGTCGTCCTCCGGAGGCGTTGGACTGGTGGCCTTCCTCTTCTGGCTTCGGGCCTCCCTAAGAGAAAGGACGTCCTGATTGGGGTCCAGCGGCTGCAGAGTGGCAGCCCCTGTCGCTGAAGCTTTTTTCGGCGGCATGACGAATGTGATGCTTGCCGAAAATGTTCAAAGCTCAAGAAATGGAAGTGAGTTCACCGGAGTGGGCGCCAATGTTGGGGACTTGTTCTCAAATGCTATGAATTAAGAACAAGGCAACATAAAATGTTAAATATCAAAGCCCTTCGTCCTTCAAAGCATTATTTCCCTTTGGATATAATGGATTTCGGACGAAGGTTATGAAGGTCACACCTTCATAATCATAATAAAAGATAAGGGAAATTTATATACAAAACACGAAATAATAACATGATTACTTTGAACATTATTATTAATTTATTTCTATTTATTTTACTTATATAAGCAACAACAAATTACAAATGTACCTTCGGCTTGAAGGAAAGTAAGGGTACAGGCGTGATGCTAATGCCAAGTCAGCGTGAACAGTACGGGAGTACTGTTCATCTATTTATAGGCTCGGGACGCAACCCGTGTAAAATTACATTAATGCCCTTTGCTTTTACCAGTAACTCTATAGTAATTCTTCGAGGTCTAATTTGGCTTTTCATCTTTAAGTCGGTTCCTCTTTTCTGCTATCATGCCGAAGCTTTTCTGCACATAGCTTCGTGATCGTTTCATCCTTCGTCATGATCGTCTTCCATTTCAGTCAAGCTTCGTCTTGACCATGCTCTTGTATACCCGCAACCTGATTCCGAAGATACCTGCTCGCAAACTTGGAAAACATTGTCAAATTATGTTTTTGAGGACCTTCGGAAGCCGAAGGCCCCCAACAGCCGCCATGTCATGCGGTCGGGAGCAGGAAGATGCGTGGAGTCCATTTATCTGGTGATCAACGGTAGCTATAGGGAGGTGAAGTAGATGGGTCACTAACCGTAGATCTCGACAGGAATGGTTGTGATTAGAATATGAATACCGATTCGTGGGATGTGATCCGAGCCATTGATCTATGATCTAGCGGTTACGAGTGCGCAACAGTTCAGTATTGGGTCTGGACCGGTAGATTGTGATCCGAGGGCTGCCATTGTGGGGGACAGATATCCCCCGGGTCCACTGGAAGGATAAAAGACCTCACGAAAGGCCCAAGGGCCCAATAAATCGTAAGGTCATCCCTTCGTGGGCCTAGGGAGGAACGACCAGTGAAGCAGATTGACATAAGGCCAGATCGGTGTAAGCCCAGATGGCCCGATGACTTCGAGCAAGTAATCACAACAGTGACCCGACCTTCCCGCGTTGGAACCCCGTACAACGGAACCAAGCAAGGATGGGTCGGCGGAACTATAGGAGGATAGATTCGATTGGTTCACTATCATTTAGGCGCATGCTGTTATCATATCCACATGTAATGCCCCACGGTCGAATATATAAGGCCTAGGGGCACCCCTTCAGAAGGATCGATCTCATTACCCAGCCACCTACCCCAGCTCTCTACGTCCCTTGCACTAGAGAATCCCCTTGTAATCCACCACATAAAACACTCCCACCAGGACGTAGGGTGTTACACATCTCTAAGCGGCCCGAACCTATACATCATTGTTCGCAGTTTCTCGTGCGTCCTGCACGAACCATCGAGCTACAGTCGGTAACACCGTCCTACTCCTAAAAAACACCTTGAGGGGCAACCCTAGGTGTGCGGTCGGACCCAAAACACCGACAGCTGGCACGCCAGGTAGGGGGTGTGTCGCCGATCTAAGCTAGCTCAATGGCCGTCACCTTCCATCACAAGATCATCCTCCGCCCCGGATCCGTGTTCTGCTTCGGAACTATCTCATCTGTAGCGGATGAGGAAGAAACTCTACATCGCATCGCAGATCCGCCAATGAGGAAATCTCCTCCAACAACCTCCGAGAATATCGGGGTAAGGCAGGGAAAAACGCAACCTCCAGCGCTCCGAAAAAAGATCGCCTTCAGCAAGCCAGGGGCCGAGCGCCCGCTAACCCGGAGGACTCCACTGTCTACCTCTCCGATGAAAGAATGGACACAAATCGCAAGGAAGAAGGAAACAAATGGGAAGCAAGTTGTTCTTTCTGTACCTCTGCCCTCAAAGGAGAACAGAAAGAAGATCGCCACGACAGCTGCGTCATTCTACCCCGACGTCCTCTTCATCGAGAGAGTGGAGTCGCCCCCCGTCTCCGACGACGAACCGACTGCACCCGGAGAGGAACCTCCTCAGCAGGAATCCCGCCGACGAAGGAACTGACGCCGAAATGTCCGGAGACATCACAAGGCCAGAGAGCGGGACCCGGAGCAGCCTGTCTCGCGAGACGAGGTCTCAGAGATAGGAGAAACTCCGGAGGAACGTGTCTTCAAAGAACGAAGGAATTCCCGACGGCGTGATCACCGACGGGCTTAGGAACAAGTCGAGCAGGAGGCAAGGCAACGTCGGGAAAATCCACTCTTCGGGCGCAACCTGAACCCCGACTTCGCCCGAGCCATGAACACGCCGAGTGAAGTCGGAGGGGTGCTGGCTCGGATAGCTGATGGGCTCCCTCGAACTCCCGACGCCGAGGGCTATCGGCGGCTGTTCACTCAGGCAGCCAATCACCTTCTACCTCTCGCACACCCACCGAACGATCTACGACACGCCATCAACAGTCGCCGGGACACACGAAGCTCCATCAATGCCTCGCGTGAACGACGACATGAGAACGAGGTCTGCCGCCGGGAAGAGTACGACAAGGACCATGGCATCCCAGCCCGGAGTCAGGCCACCAGGACTGAGTCGGCAACGGCTTCGACTAGCGGTACCACCCGGGGACGGTCGAGGCACCACAACCACCACTCCCCTCCCCGGGACAGACATCATCCCCGACGACAAGAAGACACGTGTGGAGTGTCAGCACTTACTCCACGCCTCAGGGCCATTCAATGGCCTCCTAACTTCAAGGTATCCAATGTCGACAAATATGAACCTAAGCAGGATCCAGGAGGCTGGCTGGTCGTCTACACCACCGCTGCCTGAGCTGCCGGGGTGACCGAGGACGTAATGACCGCATACTTACCCATTGTCCTCGGGCAAGACGCGCTGCAATGGCTAAGACATCTACCTCGACACTGCATCGACGACTGGGGTGACTTCAGTCGACGCTTCACC
Source organism: Zea mays (assembly GCF_902167145.1). NCBI lineage: Eukaryota > Viridiplantae > Streptophyta > Magnoliopsida > Poales > Poaceae > Zea > Zea mays. The sequence goes on along the minus strand of NC_050104.1, from coordinate 72,188,407 downwards.
GCCAACTTTCAGTCCCTCTCCGACAAACCGGCGCAACCATGGGACCTCAAATCCATCAAGCGCCGGGGGGACGAAACTCTCCGGTCGTACCTCAAAAGGTTCCAGACCATGAGAAATCGTATCCCCGAGGTCGCGGAGGCAGCAGTGATCGAGGATTTCTACAGAGGATCCAACGACTCGGCCTTCGTCCGCACCATACTATAGAAGGCGCCGACTACATCCGAGCAACTGTTCCGGGAAGCCGACCTCTACATCACCGCCGACGAGCGAGCTCAGGACCTCATCGGAGGAGCGAAGCCTGCACCAGCAGCACCACGACGCGATACGAATCAGCAACCCGACACATGCTGGGAGAAGAGGCCTCGCGAAGAAGTTCACGCTGCCGGACCACCCGCCTCTCGCGCCCGGGGAGGACCTCGTGGAGGCGAATGCACGCTGGACGACATCCTCGACGCCCAGTGCCCGTACCACAAGGATATGCGCCACACCCTTCGGAACTGCAAAGACTTCAAGCACTCCGTCGGGCACGGCCGACCCTTCCAACCTCTACCTCCTCCTCCACCGCGGGGAGGACCAGGAGGAGTGCGACAACCCCAGCAACAGGAGGAGGGAGGAGGTGGAGCCTTCCCAACATCATCTTCGGCGGACACGGATCGCAGAAGAATAGAAGACAACAAAAGCTCAACGATCGCCAAATACTGGTGGCGACCACCGGTCCTCCCGCTCCGTACCGATGGTCGGAGCACCCGATCACCTTCACCCAGGCAGATCAGTGGCTCAACTTCGACCATCCAGGCAAATACCCGCTCCTCGTCGATCCGGTGATCCGAGAGAGCAGGGTAAAGAAGGTATTAGTGAACGGGGGGAGCAACATCAACGTCACCTTCCCCCGGACACTCCAAGGCTTGGGAGTTCACCTCAAAGAGCTCCACGAGTCAGATACTCCCTTCTTCGGCATCGTGCCGACTGAAGGAGAATACCCGCTGGGCCACATCTACATGTCGGTCACCTTCGGAACCCCGGAGAACTACATAATCGAGTTCCTAAGGTTCGAAGTGGCAAACTTCGACTGCGGGTACAACGCCATCATCGGGAGGCCTGGATTGGCGAAGTTCATGGCCATTCCACATTACACATACATGATACTGAAGATGCCAGGACCGCAAGGGATCATAACTGTGCGCGCTGACTTCCAAGGCGCCGCAGAATGTTTCCGAGTGGCCATCCAGGCGGCCCTCACCACCAAACCATCGGCGACTTCTTCTGTGTAGGCAAACTCTAAGCCTGAGGAAGACCACGCAGTGCCTACGAATGAAGCTCAAGCCGCGACTTCTATGCGGCCGACTGAAGAAACTAAAAGGATCAACCTCGGGTTCGCTGATGAACGCAAGACCGCCATCATTAGCTCCAGCCTGGACAACAAATAGGAAAGCGCGCTCGTCCAGTTTCTGCAAGATAACCGAGACGTATTCGCATGGCAACCTGCGGATATGCCGGGAGTCCCAAGAGAACTGGCCGAGCACAAACTGAAGGTCTACCCCCAGGCGAGGCCTATTCGACAAAAGTTACGTCGTTTTACGCCCGACAAAAGAGAGGCCATTCGCGCTGAGCTGGCTCGCTTGGTCGCGACTGGATTTATTAGAGAAGTGTTACATCCCGAGTGGTTAGCCAACCCTGTTCTTGTATTCAAAAAGAATAAGGGCTTGTTCGGTTATTCCCAATACACATGGATTGGATGAGATTGGAAAAAATTGAGAAGAAGTTTGACTTGTTTGGGATTCAAACCCATCCAATCCCACTCAATCCACATGGATTGAGAGCTAACCGAACAAGCCCTAAAGTGGATTGGCGCATGTGCGTCGACTATACGGATCTCAACAAACACTGTCCAATGGATCCCTTCGGGCTCCCTAGGATAGATCAGGTGGTAGATTCCACCGCTGGATGTTCTGTGCTATCTTTCTTGGATTGCTACTCTGGGTATCACCAGATTAGCCTGGCGAAAGAAGACGAGGAAAAAACAGCGTTCATCACTCCATTCGGTGCTTTCTGCTATACCTCCATGTCGTTCGGTCTCAAAAATGCCGGAGCGACTTATCAGAGAGCTATTCAAACATGCTTAGCTGATCACTGGGGCAAGCGTGTGGAAGCTTATGTGGATGATGTGGTAATCAAAACAGAAAATTCAGAAAATTTCATTGAAGATCTACAGCTGGTTTTCAATAGTCTACGACGATATCGATGGAAGCTTAATCCCGAAAAATGTGTCTTCGGAGTACCAGCAGGAAAGTTACTCGAGTTTATTGTCAGCCACCGGGGAATTGAAGCTAATCTAGAGAAGATCGAAGCCATCATGAAGATGGAGGCACCACGATCACAAAAGAAGGTTCAAAGACTTACCGGATGTATGGCAGCCCTGAGCAGATTCATATCCAGGCTGGGAGAAAAAGGCTTACCATTTTATAAGTTACTCAAGAAGGTGGACAAGTTTCAGTGGACTTCAAAAGCACAGGAAGCCCTAGACGCATTGAAAAAGTTCTTGACAACACCACCAGTGCTGAAACCGCCACGACGGGCCACGTCGACTCAACCAGCTGAAGATTTGCTGCTATATATCTCTTGCACGACTCACGTGGTGAGCACCGCGTTGGTAGTCGAGCGAGCAGAGGAAGTACATGCCTACCCAGTGCAACATCCTGTTTATTTCATCAGTGAAGTTCTTGGTCCCTCGAAGAAAAAATATCCTCAAGTTCAGAAGCTATTATATGCAGTACTTCTAACTGCACGCAAACTACGTCACTACTTCGACGACCACAAAGTCATAGTAGTCACTGGTTTTCCGATAGGGGATATTCTTCACAACAAAGAAGCCATTGGCAGAATAGTCAAGTGGGCTTGCGAGCTGAGATCTCATGACATTGAATTTCGACCTCGCACTGCCATCAAAACTCAAGCACTGGTTGATTTTGTATCAGAATGGACTGAACAACAAGTACCAGATAACCCAGAAACTGCGGAAGTATGGCGAATGTATTTTGATGGCTCGCTAAAGCTGCAGGGAGCAGGCGCGGGGATCCTCTTTACCGCACCTGGAGGCGAGCACCTCAGATATGCCCTCCAGTTGTTATTTCCAGCCTCTAACAATGTAGCCGAATATGAAGCTCTGATTCATGGACTGAACACTGCTATATCACTGGGCGTCAAGAGACTGATGGTATATGGAGATTCTCTGGTAGTCATAAGCCAGATAAACAAAGAATGGGATTGTTCGAGCGATTCAATGGGAAAATACTGCACCGCCGTCCGGAAACTAGAAAATAAATTTGAAGGTCTGGAATTTCACCATGTAGAGAGAGATCGAAACACGGCAGTTGATGTATTGTCCAAGCTAGGATCCAGTCGAACTCAGGTCCCACCTGGAGTCTTCGTACAAGAGATACCAAACCCAAGCATCTCACTGGATCAGGCAGAAGAATGTAATACCTTGAGCCAGCTAGAGTCAGATTCCGACGACTGGAGGAAGCCGATCATCAGATATATAAAGAATGAAGAGGAACCAGATGACAAAAGTGCAGCCGAGCGCATTGCTAGACAGTTCGCTCACTACACGCTCATTGGGGAAACACTATACAGAAGGGGTGCATCGGGCGTCCTCATGAAATGCATTCTCTCATCTACTGGAAAGCAACTTCTGGATGAGGTCCATGCTGGGCAATGTGGAATACACGTGGCATCCAGGACACTAGTCGGGAAAGTCTTCAGGTCAGGATTCTATTGGCCAACAACAAAAAGTGATGCAGCCGAGTTAGTTCGGAGGTGCGAAGCCTGCCAGTACTTATCAAAACAACAACATCTACCAGCACAGCAATTGCAGACCATACCAGTGACTTGGCTGTTCACATGCTAGGGACTGGATATGATTGGACCTTTCAAGAAAGCTCAAGGAGGATACACTCATATACTGGTAGCAATCGACAAATTCACTAAATGGATAGAGTTCAAGCTCATTGCTTCTTTAACTTCAGCTAAGGCTGTGGAATTCATACAAGACATAATATTCAGATTCAGGATACTGAATAGTATCATAACTAACCTAGGATCCAACTTCACAAGTTCAGAGTTCTTCGATTTCTGCGAGCAAAAGAGCATTCAGATCAAATATGCTTCGGTGGCACACCCAAGAGCCAACGGGCAGGTTGAACGAGCTAACGGGATGATATTGGAGGCACTCAGGAAAAAAGTCTTCGATAAAAATGAAAAGTTTGCAGGAAAGTGGATAAGGGAGTTGCCCTACGTCGTTTGGAGCCTAAGAACTCAACCTAGTCGAGCTCTGCATGGAAATACTCCTTTCTTCATGGTCTACGGGTCAGAAGCAGTACTACCTGCTGATCTCAAGTTTGGGGCGCCAAGGTTGATCTTTGAAAGCATAGCAGAAGCCGAGGCTACTAGGCTGGAGGATGTTGATGTACTCGAAGAAGAACGGCTGAACACGGTAATTCAATCAGCACGGTACCAACAAACTTTGAGGCGTTATCACGATAAGACCATGCGATGTCGATCCTTCGCAGTGGGAGACCTCGTCCTCCGCCGAATTCTAACGGGGGAGGGACGGCACAAGTTGTCACCTCTATGGGAAGGACCATTCATAGTAGCAGAGGTCACTCGGCCGGGATCATATCGTCTCACTCAGATGGACGGCACGGAAATTGGGAACTCATGTAGCATAGAACACCTCAGGAAGTTTTACCCCTAGCTGTATTTCAAAAGCTATCGGGACGACAATGTACTATGTAAACTGGGAAATTTGTCATCAATAAAAAGACCTCAAGAATACTCAAATTGTTCATGATCGACCTGCATTCTTACTTAACTCGGGGTGACCACTATGCCCTGCTAACGAAGCAATCGGCTTAAGTCGGCAACGACTTAAGACGGTGCAACATGCTCGCGCTTACTTAACTCGGGGTGACCACTATGCCCTACTAACGGAGCAATCGGCTTAAGTCGGCAACGACTTAAGACGGTGCAACATGCTCGCGCTTACTTAACTCGGGGTGACCACTATGCCCTGCTAACGGAGCAATCGGCTTAAGTCGGCAACGACTTAAGACGGTGCAACATGCTCGCGCTTACTTAACTCGGGGTGACCACTATGCCCTGCTAACGGAGCAATCGACTTAAGTCGGCAACGACTTAAAACGGTGCAACATGCTCGCGCTTACTTAACTCGGGGTGACCACTTTGCCCTGCTAACGGAACAATCGGCTTAAGTCGACAACGACTTAAGACGGTGCAACATGCTCGTGCTTACTTAACTCGGGGTGACCACTATGCCCTACTAACGGAGCAATCGGCTTAAGTCGGCGATGACTTAAGACGGTGCCACATGCTCGCACTTGCTCAACTCGGGGCGGCCACTAAAAAGAGCGATCGGCTTGAGTTAATACTAACTTAAACTGGCGCAGCACACTCGGCGCGCATACGGTTACTCATCTAGGGACGGCCTCTATGTCCCATGAAGAAGTCTCGAAATCATCACACAACATTTTACTTCTGCAAATTTAGACACTGCTAAATTCTAAACAATAGGAGAATAATAATAGCATTCAGTATCAAGCAGGTGTCCTCTAACGAAATATCCGAGCACATTAACCGCGCGCTCAAAGCACACAATGTTTTTCTATTTTGCAACATTCTTCTCAGGAGCAACCGACGAAGAAGGGCGACTTGAGGAATCAGGAGCAGCGTGTCACACCCGGTTTTAGAAGGCAAACCGAATGCGAACCATGTACGTGCCAGGATCAGTAATTCACGTACACAGCAGTTACATAACATGGACATCATCACACAGTGCTCAAATAGTATTAAAAAGGGAAATAATAGTCGATTACATCATACGTCTGAGACGTCCATATAGTCCTTACAATAAATCAAAGTGCGAAAACGAAACGTAAATAAACGCGGCCTTCACAGGCAGCCGACTGGGGTTGCCGCTAACCCACGCCTAGAACTCGTCGTAGTCTTGGAACTCCTGGAAGTCTCCTTCCACAGCTTCATCTTCGCCTGAGCAGTGGTTGCAATGCTGACAACCTAGGGATGGGGGGGGTTTGGTGTGTAGAGCAAGGGTGAGTACACATCAACATACTCAGCAAGTATCCTGTTTAGCTGTAGTGGACTAGCTTTTTGTGGGGGATAAGTCAAGCAGTTGCTTTTAGTTGGCCAGATTATTATTTACCAATAGAAAGCCAGGTTTTAGCATTAACCCAAGTTATTAGCCCGATGTACTCTTTCCAAACGGAAAGAATACCACTTACCAGTACCATAGTCATAACCAGAACCATCAATCTCATTGCCACCTGTAAACCAAAATGTCTCTGATCAAGTACCACTAATCACTGGAGCTCCCTTGGCCGCTCATAACCGCGAGCATGGCTGATATATCAGTTTTCAAACACTCTGCAGAGGTTGTGCACTTTACCCACAAGCCGTGATTCCCTTTCTGCCCGGAGAGAGCTACTCCCCATTGACCA